>NC_138964.1:29835000-31035000 GCF_055761805.1 Camellia sinensis | reverse complement strand
AACCTCAGACATGTTAAGGGATCACAAGGCATTACATGGCAACTATGCTAAGCATGCATGGAGTACCAAAACCAACATTAAACAGAGGTATATCATGATGTAATAGGCACAAAAAATAGCCAAGGCATGATCAATACACACTCTAACATAGGCTCCCTTTAGAGGCCAAAACATGCCCTTTTCAAGGACAATAAGGAGAGGGGGTGGCCCTCTCCTTCTTGGGACTTCAAGGCATCACCTTCACCACTTAAATCCCTCAAGATTTCAGTGGTGAAGAGACCCCGACACCAAAATCCCGAAGTTCACACAAAAGGGCACAAAATGAGGCCTTTCGAGGCCTAAGGGTGTTCAAACTTACCCAAACCACAAAACACTCTTAACAAACAACCAAGAGGGCTTAAAAAAAGAACTTTTTTATGTTATACAATAAGCACAAAAACAGCTCTAAGATAGGTAGAAAATCAATGCAAAAATGGGGAATATAAAGTCAAAATTGTTACCCTTGAAGACTTTCTTCACAAATGGTGGACCAGTTGGTTCTTCAAGCTCAAAACCACTCAAGAACACCAAGAACAACCTCTTAGAACCTCAGTAGCTAAGGAAGGTGAAACACTATGTGTTTGTGTGCAATAGTAAGACACAAACACACTAAAACACACACAAGAGGGAGATATAGAGATAGAAGGTGTATGGATTCTAACCCTAGAACTCAAAACCCTAAAAATGGCTATCTAAATATCTCTCAAGTGTTTCAAGTCTCCAACCCTAGCAACAAGAGAGAGCCCCTCTCTTTATAGAAGCTTTTTGTCTTGTAAAGCTTACAAGACAAGCTTCATAAGAGGGAGATCCCTCCATACACGTGTATGGAGGGAAGCAAAAGCAAGACAGCTGTCTTAAAATATCTGCAAAAGCAGATGCACAGTAGTCGGCCGGCCAAAAATGCCATCTTGGCCAAAAAGAGTGCCGACCGGCACTAAAAAGTGCTGACCAGCAACAAAAGGTGCCGGCCGGCAATATACATTGCCGGTGGCAGCAAAAACCAGCCGGTGGCCTCTAGCCACTGCCGGTGGTGGGTGGGGATGGTCTACAAGCCCTACCCTGCCTCTCAAAGGCAAAATGCAAGTGTTTGGTGCAAAACCAGACACTGAACGGTCGAGTTCGGAGATCCTGAGGCAAGGCGCGTAGCCGAGACCTCCGGGAACTCCAAACGAACACAAACATGGATAATCACCGAGTGTTCAAACGGTGACGTCCAAGTCTTGAGGACGGTCAAAAATGGGGTCTACCCTTTTGTGACTTAATCTTAGTTTGTTTTAGCAACTGATTTGGCCTACTTTAACTCTTTTTTGAGCTTTCTCGGTCATATGAGCTTAGTCTTGCATGGTTGTAGTGCAAATGGCTTCACTAGCTTAGTGTTTTAGTCCTCTAAACATGTTTTGTTTGAGATGATTGCATGTTGTAGCATCATTTAACATGTGATTTCAATGTATATAGTTTATGTCACGCTCTCACTTATTTCACTCTTTCATTTCAATTTCAGCATGTTTTAGCCATTGTTTTGGCATGTTTTAGCTCTATCCAGAGCTGGTTTGGTCAATTGAGCTTGGTATTGCATGCCTCTAGTATAGGGCTCTTCACTAGTTTAGTGTTTTTGACTTTTGAAGATGCTGTGCATGAGTTGCTTGCATGTTATAATATCATTTTTCATGCCATTTCAGCACTGAATTATCTCCAACCTCCCTCATTTCTTCACTTTTCATTTGCTTTGAGGGTTGGTTAGCCATAAGGTTGTGTTTAAGCTTGAGATAGAGCTTGTGCTCAATGGTTTTAACTCTCTTTTGAGAGTTCCTCCAAACCAAAGGCATGATCTCTCTCATGTCTTAAACCATCTTTTGGTTGACCTCTCTCTCATTGGAGGACACTCACCTTGGACTTAACCGGTTAAAGAATGGATCGGTAATGCTAAAATGAGTAAACAAAAAATGCTAAGTAAAACTTGAGCAAGTTAAGCATTTTGTGTTGCATTGCATGTGTTCCATCGGACATCATATTGAACACAAGGTGGATTGGAGCATTTCATACTTAATAGTGATGAAATGAGCCAACCTCCTTAGTCTCCATTGCCTTTTATCATCCATGGCAAGGTAGTGGTCTAGAGTCTTGTTTTTTGAATTTATTGAAAGTGTACAACTTGGATCTTTGGTCATCATGCATTGAAAATTCTTGATTGGTGGTTTTGGATCCAAGAGTGCCATTCATTTGATGTTTTGAGATGATAAGGAGGGACACAGTACAAACATACCCTTGGAAAACCCTCTATTTTTCTCTGTTTGTGCTCTGTTGCAGTGTAGTGACTTGGAGTATCAGTGGCTGACAGTGGCTCATTATTGGCCGGAAAGTCTTCATTCTTGGCCGGCAGTGCACCACTTTTTCCTGGCAGGGGGCCGGCAGCAGGCATTCATGGCTGACAGGCCACTGGTGCACTCCTCAGCATTGTTTTGATAAGGTGGAGCAGAAAGATCCTAGAGTGAGGTCAATCCTGTAAACAGAGCCCCTCAAGAGCAAAACTGGAGGGCTTTTCGGGGCAAAAACCGAGCGCATGAATCTTCTCCTTCCCGAAGCAGAGTAGTAGCAACATAGTTTAATATGTTAATTACTTAGTTAATTTGCATTGATTGTTGTAATAATTAAGTAGCTTAGTTTAGCTATTTCTTTATTTTGGTTTGTAATAATTAGTAATTAGTTTACTAGTTATTCGTTTAGTTTGTAATAATTAGTCTAATTAGTTTAAATTAGATTAGTTTTGATTAGCTTAGCTTAGTGTAGCTTAGCTTATCTCATTCAGACCCTCCTTTGCGAGGGCGCAATGTTGTAATAAGTGTGCGTGTGTGAGTGTATGTTTTCCAACCCCACGTCTTTCTCCCTTTTATTTAACCACTTACGATGGTTAGTTTAGGGTCATTTTTCGATTAACATACCTTATGCTTGCATGTTTGCATCGTTCGTTTGTCTTTCATGCACCGAGGCTCAGCGCATCATTCAAACTACATCGTATTTCAATACTTATTTGAATACGCGTTTCAAGGCATGTTATCAAAGTGTTGCAAATCATATGCCATATTAGTAAACGAGCCTATTAATTGCATTATTGCATGTGTTGCATTAGGCATTATGTATAGTTAGGATCATGTATTCTTTCTAACTAGCTTTTGTTTTGGCTTGGAGTACTCTGTAAGCTTTTACGCTTTAGCATCCTTGCATGAATGTGAGTGTTGCCATGTTTCGCATGCTTTCCATGTTTCGCATGCTTGTCATAAGGCTATGTGCTTAAATGCTTAACTACATGAATGCCTGTGGATGAAGGCTTTGTTGCTTGAATTTGAATAATTCAACAAAATGTGTGTTTTAAGCCCACTTTGTGAAGTGGCAAATCATGTTTTAAGCCCATCATATTTGATGGCAAATCCGCGTTTTAGCCCACTTGAGGGTGGCATTTTCAAACCATTTAAAAAAAAAGGGTTGAATTCGTTCCAAGTCTTGTGACTTAGTCTATATTTGCTCGTGTGTGTCACATAGTAAAGTTAGCTAATAACCAGAATAAGAACACATAAGGTTTTTAAAACAACATATCATGTTTAGTAGAGGCTGATCTTTTGATCGGGCGAGCGGGGGTGTTCATTTCAGGACCTTCCCCTCTCGTACCCAAGTTCTCGAGCCAAGGCAACTTTGGTGATGATGGACACGTGGTCTTTGGCACGAGTCAAGGTTTCCTAAATTTTCGAAAAATAAAATATTTAGGTGGCGACTCTGTAATCTGGCAAAGCAGTCCAGTTTTGGCATTATTTGATTCGAAATCTGATTTTCCAAAAAAGTTTATCGGATTGGATTCTTTGGTGTTTATCAGTCTCACATTGCAGTTTGTGAGATTAGATTCAGAACTGTCATAGGAGTCCGAATTGTAAGACCAATTTGAGCTCTCCGAAAGGGGGCGCGAAAAAGTTGAGCTACAGTTTTTGGCGACTCTGCTAGGGATTTAGAGAACTTGACTTGAAACTCATGATATGTTGTTTGATCTACATTTTTGTGTTTCTTTGTATTGCATTTACATTGGTGCGCCTATGTCACTGTGTTTGCCGTCTGCTATTCTTGAACGGTTTGCCGGAGGTTTACTTGGAAAAGCTTGCCAAAAGGCTGACTGGTTGCGGGCTCTGCCATGATAGGAACACAAGCCTTGGATCTGGACTACCGCTGTACCGTTTCAACCTCCTTTCACTTCTCGGTGTTAGGAGCGAGAGGTATATTAGGTGGTCTTGCTGGGGTACCATTTTTGACCAATCAGCCTAGTTGCATATCAGAAGCCTTAGAGACTGTTCCAAACTAGGACAGGTTGCTCACCCGAATGCAGGACTGCTTGAAACCGCATGTGTGCGTAGTGAACCCCTAGTTCCTAACGAAATTAGGACAGGGTAACCCTCCCCCATCATATGGGTGTTTTGGCTCTCGCTTGCTTGATACGTGCTATTAGGGTATGTCTCTACAGGAATCTATGTATCAGTTGCAAGTCTGAGTATCAGTTTGAGGGTATCTGGTTTGAGGCAAAAATTTAGGGGCAGAAATCAGTGTTTGAGTACAGATTATCCAGCTTATGATTTCAACTGTGCGTTGTCCATGTCTAAGCCGAGGTACTATGCGTTTGCTAATTGTTGTTTCCTTTTGCTTTATTTTTCTTTTTGCAAGGTAGTGTTTCACAATTGCTTTCGACGAGGCAAATACGCCCCGAGTGCTCCAGACCAGAGTTAGGAGGATTTACCGATCTGAGGATCTTGTTGGAGGACAACCAGTGTTTGCTTCGCTACCCCAGGTTACGAGACAGAGGAGAGTCTGGCACAGATCATTGGTTCAACAGTCGACAATTCAGCGGTCACTATCTACATCGCCTGTGCGTAGTTGGACCTAGTTTCCTACTTCTACCTCACAAAGAGAGTATACACCGCTTCTGATAGATCAGCACCCCTCAGTCAATATGGAGGATACGATGCATCAACTTGAACAAACCATCGAGGTCATGCAGCGAGACGCTACTCGCCAAGCGGAAGTTACCGCTAGCCAAACAGAGATTGTAGCCCAGCAGGCTGAATTGATTGCTAGGCTCCAACATCAACAACAACCACAACAAGCAACAACTTCTACTTCGCATTGACCCCCAGCTAGGGTTCCAGTACCCAGGGTTACCACTAATGTCTAGTAGAATCCGGACATTCCGGCAGAGCCAGTTCCACCTCAGACTTCCAAAGCAC
This sequence comes from Camellia sinensis, assembly GCF_055761805.1. Taxonomy (NCBI): domain Eukaryota; kingdom Viridiplantae; phylum Streptophyta; class Magnoliopsida; order Ericales; family Theaceae; genus Camellia; species Camellia sinensis. The sequence goes on along the minus strand of NC_138964.1, from coordinate 31,029,703 downwards.
CGGCCTATCCAACGGTGGCACCGTTTGAGTTCGAGGTTGACCCTACCACTCTGAAAGTGAGCAAGCTTAAGAAGCTTTTCAAACGAGCTTAGGGTGGTAATTCGATCCTGGATATAGAGGATGGCTATACCGATGTAGCAGTGACCCTGCCGGACAGATTTAAAATGCCACACATAGACCGGTTCGATGGTTTGGGTGATCCCATGGTCCATTTGCGGCTATTTTCAGATATTTTGCGGCCGATGGGCCTGACCAGACTACAGAAGTTATCCCTCTTTGGCCGGACCCTGTTAGGTATTACGGCTATTTGGTATGCTAAATTGGAAGATTCTGTAAAGAGGAGCTAGGAAGAGATGGCCAAGGCCTTCATTGCTCAATACTCTTATAACACTCAAATCGAGGTCATAACTCGTGATCTCAAGGCAACCCGTTAAGAGCCGAAGGAAGGTTTCTTTAATTTCGTCACTCGGTGGAGGGCCAAGGCCTCCATGATGACTACTCGGCCAGCTAAGAAGGATCAAATTCAGATGGTGGTCCATAATCTGCAACCGAGGTTGCTACAGAAAATGATCGTCCTACCGCTGCCTACTTTCGCTGACCTCTATGATATAGGAGTACAGATAGAGGATGCCATGAAGCAAGGTCTGATTGACCAGGAGAAAAAGCAGCCCAAAAGGGATTTTACACGAGGTTCCAATGAGGCAACGAGTAGTAATACAGCTACAAGTACTTCTGATGTTGGTATGGTCACCACCACACAAAAAATAGCCAGCCCCTTTGACGGTGCATCCGGAACTACCCCACAACCTGCACAGTACCCACCCTGAGGCCAGAGGACTTTTACCCCGCTCTATATGTCTCTATATGCGGCCTTGAGGGTCCTAATCAAAAAGGGGCATCTGAAGCCCCTAGAGCCACACCCATTGCCAAATCCCCTCCCTCCTACACATAACCCGGCCAAGTATTGCGCCTTTCACCAATAACACGGTCATGATACCGACCTGTGCTTTAGACTACGTCATGAGATTCAGGATCTCATCGACAACAAGGTGACAGCGCCTCCTCAAAAGCCCAACGTCACCACAAATCCTCTCCCACCACATAATAAACCCCCACCACCTAGGTAAGTAAACCTTATCCAAACAATGGCCGTTCCATATGACCCTAGCATATACATCACCCCCTCCCACCTACCTAAGCCGACGCTGTTCGTCCCAGAAAGCACAGACTTGTGCATGATGAGCGCGTCCATCCCCCAACCCAAACCCATGGTGGTGGTTGTAGTAAAAGAAGGTATGCCTGAGGGCCCTGTGAGCTTAACTAAAGAGGAATACAACTCGTGTGGTTACATTGTGCCAACAAGCCAGGCCAGGCCAAAGGTGGAATTGTCCAAAGGAATGGAGGTTAATGTAGTTCGGGGGGACGGGTCGAGCCAAGGGCTGGATGGTTTGGCTGATCTGGAGGAGGACATTGCTAATCTGCAATTCTTCGACGAATAGGATCCGGGGGATGTGCGCATCAACGGATAATATGGCGAGGCTTAGTGATGAGCCGGATATTGATGAGATATCTCAACCAAAACAGGGACAGTTGGAAACAGGAACTTCTGCAACGGCCGGAACGGTCGACGACAAGAAAAAGTTGCTGGAAAGCATCGGTACAAAGAAGTTTGTTCAGGAATTGAGTAGTGTTTGTACGACCGATACAGAACAGGAGGCCGTGCTAAAGTGGTTCAAGTATGAGAGAACTAAGAGTGATAAGAAGGCTAGAAAAGCCAAAGGCCCCACGAGGATTGACTGTGTTGCGAATAGAGGGATGCTTACAATGGCACCGGATAGTTGCTTATCGGTTGCCGAAGGAATGTGGTGGGAAGACGATGATTTGCGTCTTGCCCACACGGATGAGGACTAGGGACAGAATCTGCCAGATGATACATGGTATTCTGAGGAAGTCGGTCACATGACTCAGAGTAGGCGGTATTTCAAGCCCCCGAACCTGGACCAATCGGAAGCATCAGGGAAAGATTAGCAGAGAAATAGAAAAATAAACTGTTAGAGGAGGAAGCTGTACTGAAGCAGTTGAAAAAGATTCAAGCAGACATCTCCATTTGGGGATTACTTATGGCTTCATGGGTGCATAGACAAGCCGTCCTCTCAGCGATGGACAAGTCTAAGCTCTCAATCGACACAACCCCTGAACAGTTAGTGGGACAGGCCTTCCCAGGTGGCGCTTCACTGACTTTGACCTTTACAGGTAAAGAATTGTCACCTGAGGGCTCTAAGCATAACAAGCTACTATACATTTCTGTGGAGTGTAAAGAGAAGTGTATACCAGTTGTTTTTGTTGATACGGGATCTGCAATCAATGTGTGTCCGTCACGTACGGCCTATGCTATCAGCTTGAAGTCGGCAGACTTCACACCGATAGCCCAAGTGATTCGGGTTTATGACAATACAAGTCAGGAAGCGATGAGGATAGTCCGGATCCGAACTCAAGTTGCCCCGGTGCAATAGGACATTGAGTTCCATGTCTTGGATATTCCGGCCACCTTTAATCTCCTCCTTGGACGGCCGTGGATGCACCAAGTGAAAGCTGTCTCTTCCACTCTGCATCAGATGTTGAAGTACCCCCATGGGAAGGGGGTGGCTATTGTTTTTGGGAACTCTTCCATACATCCTCCGCCGGAGGTCACTACACCGGTACTAGAAATTGTACACTGTGAGGAGGATGTCTTTTTGTCTAGGTTCACCTTGGCCAAGGCCTGGGTAGTGCAAGATATTCTGGCTATTGATGAGGGACTGTATGTCAATGCTCAATCCGTCTACCTCATGAATAAGTTGCGACATGTACCCGGAATGGGATTGGGAAGGAGTGGCTGGAAGGGTGTCACTGCGTTGGCCGAAGTGCTGCACAACCCTTATACCTTTGGTCTAGGTTACATGCCTACCAAAGAGGATTGGGTAAGAAAAGGAAAGGAAATGGTTGGAAGAGCTAAGGCTAAGCAAAGTGGGAAGCACTACGAACTGGTGCATAGACCCATTCAAGGAACCCTGAACGGCCTCTTTGTCCGAGAGGGGGAAATTTCCCGTTTTGCGGCTTTCCGGAGCCATGGTCGAATTCTGAGAAGCGGCACTTGCCTGCCTTCGAGATCTTTTCCAACCTACAGTTGCAAGAGGATGAAGTTGCAAAAGAGCAGACTGACCTACCAGCTGAGGCTGAACAGTGCATAGAGGATGAGTACGATGGTCTAGAACTTGAGATGGAAACAGTGCTAGCTTGTCTCTTATCAGATCCTCAGATCACGCTAGAGAGCTTGGGGGGTGATTTCTCTGTTTCCATGATTGGAGATCAATCAACTGTAGGCCCTTCTTCTGGTATTCTGGATGCATCCATCGCACCCTCCCTCGTTTGGCAGTTCGAGGAGGGCTTTTTGTCTAGCAGTTCTAGATTAGATAGTGAACCAGAATCTGATTCCACAAAGTCTGTGGAGTCATAATCATATTCTAGTTCTTCTGAGTCAAAGTCTGGTATTCCTGGGATTGATAACCCAGATGCCGTTGTTTTGTCCAGGTTGTCTTTTTTCTTTTCTTTTGAGTCGGTTGTAACTGAGGAATTGGACGAACTGGAAGTTGTGAATGAGAATGGTACCACTGCTGTTTCAGAGTACTTTTCTGTGCCTTTAGTATATTGCATGGATCTTGACTTTCAAAATTTTGATGAAAACAACGAGGAAGGAATTCCTCTGATTTTAAAACATTTGATTGATCGAGAGGAGGAGAGGTTTGTAAAACCTTTGATTGATGAAATCATTTCAATTAACGTGGGTGCTGAGAAGGATCCGCAGTTGGTCCAGATTGGGTCCACGTTGTCCCCGGAGGAATGCGAGCGCTTAGTCGCTTTATTAAAAGATTTCAAAGATGTTTTCGTGTGGTCCTACGAAGACATGCCTGGAATCGATCCTAAGATTGTACAGCACTAGATCCCTCTTGCCCCTGAGGGCCGACCCGTCAAGCAGAAGCTTCGGAGAATACGCCCGGACTGGGCTTTGAAAATCAAGGAAGAGGTCACCAAGCAGATAGACGTAGGGTTTCTACTAGTATCTGAGTATCCTACTTGGTTGGCTAACATTGTTCCGGTGCCGAAGAAAGATGGCCGAATTCGAGTGTGTGTGGATTTCAGGGATCTGAACAAAGCTAGTCCGAAGGACGACTTTCCTCTACCGCACATCGACGAATTAGTGGACTTCACTGCAAGGCATGCGTTGCTCTCCTTTATGGATGGGTTTTCTAGGTACAACTAGATCTTGATGGCACCCGACGATAGGGAGAAAACTGCCTTCACCACGCTATGGGGAACCTAATGCTACAGAGTGATGCCGTTTGGTCTGAAAAATGCTCGGGCCATTTATCAATGGGCTGCAACTACAATCTTGCATGATATGATCCACAAAGAGGTTGAGGTGTATGTGCATGACATGATTGTCAAGTCCAAGGAAAGAGAGGGCCACTACACCGCCTTGAAGAAATTTTTCCAACGGATTAGAGAATATCAGTTGCAACTAAATCCTTAAAAATGTACATTTAGTGTCACAGTAGGGAAAATGCTGGGGTTCTTGATTATGCAAAGGGGCATTGAAGTCGATCCTTCCAAGATCAAGGCCATACTAGAAATGCCACCACCAAGGATTGAAAAGGAGGTGCGAGGCTTTCTAGGTAAGGTGCAATTCATAAGACGGTTTATTGCAAAATTAACCTTGACTTATGAACCACTATTTGGTCTTCTGAAGAAAGGAAAGAAATTCCAATGGAACGGCCGATGCCAGGTTTCTTTTGTGCAGATCAAGCAGCATCTACAGAACCCACCCGTGTTGTCACCACCAAAACCGGGGGAATCTATTGATTTTGTATCTATCAGTAATCGACACAACAATAGACTGCATGCTTGCACAGGAATCTGAGGATAAGGTGGAGAAGGCCATCTATTACCTGAACAAGAAGATGCTGGAATATGAGACCCGTTACACTTCGCTTGAGAAGGCCTGTTTGGCCTTGGTATGGGCTACCAGGAAGTTGAGGCACTACCTCTTAGCGCACTCTGTAATTCTGGTTTCGAAATTAGATCCCATTAAATATCTCTTCGAGAAACCAGCACTTACGGGTAGGCTAGCCCATTGGTTGCTTCTTCGCTCCGAATTTGGTTTGAAGTATATGACTCGCAAGTCTGTCAAAGGGAGAGCGGTAGCGGAGTTCCTAGCTGATCACCCAGTGGACGAGGATGAAGCAGTAGAGTATTTGTTCCTAGATGAGGCCATTCTGCAGGTTGAAGAAGAGATTTTGACCATGTACTTTGACGGAGCGTCTAACCAGTACGGTTATGGGATAAGGGTGTTGCTGATAGCACCTGACAATTCCCACATACCCTTAGCTTTCAAACTCCGGTTTAAAGTATCAAACAACAAAGCAGAATATGAGGCATGTATGGTTAGCTTGGAAGTCGCCCTGGAACTAGGGGCAAAACGGTTGGACATCATTAGGGACTCGAACCTGGTTGTGTCTCAAGAGAAAGGAGACTGGAAGGTTAAGGAAGAAGGGATGAAAATCTATCACCAAACCCTAGATGTACTGATTCCAAGGTTTGAGAAGTTAACCTTCACGCATCTGTTAAGAGAGAACAACAGATTCGCTGATGCCTTATCAACTCTATCTTCTATGATAGACATCCCTTTGGGAGTCCAGATGCGTCCGATCATTATTGAACAGAGGTATGTGCCGGCCTACGAGTTGATTGCTGCAATAAATGAAGTACAAGATCAGAACCCCTGGTATCATGATATCTGGAACTTCTTGAAAAAGGAAGCTTATCCACTAGGTGCAAATGCCAAAGATAAAAGGGCAATACGGCGAATGGCTGCTCAATTTATCATCTGCGGGGGTAAATTGTACAAACGAAGCCATTTGGGAATGTACAAGTTGTGTGTTGATGCAGAAGAGTCGAAATGCCTAATGAAGACCATCCACGAAGGAGAGTGCGGATCGCACATGAGCGGAGTGATGCTAGCTCGAAAAATTCTCAAACAAGGTTATTACTAGTCAACCATGGAGGAGGATTTTATCGGTTTTGTTCGGCGATGCGACAAATGTCAGATCCATGAAAATTGCATGAATATCCTGCCGTCGAAACTGTACAACATGACTTCTCCATGGCCATTTTTAGTCTAGGGAATTGATGTTATTGGGGTAGTTACTCTGAAGCGGTCAAACGGGCATGAGTACATCCTGGTGGCGATAGACTACTTTACAAAGTGGGTCGAGGCCCAATCCTACGCAGTGCTGAAAGCATTGCACGTTTCCAAGTTCATCAGGAACAATATCATCTGCCGTTATGGCATCCCGAATGAGATTATCTCGGATAATGGCACCCACTTTAAGAAGGAAGTGATCGACTTGTTGGAAAAATATAACGTGGCTTTTCATAAGTCATCCACATATCGGCCGCAAACCAACGGAGCTGTTGAGGCCGCCAGCAAGAACATCAAGCACATTCTACAGAAGATGGTGGAAACCTACAGAGACTGGCCAGATAAGTTGTCGTTTGCTCTTTGGGGCTACCAGACATCAATCCGAACATCCACTGGGGCAACTCTGTATTCCTTAGTTTATAGGATGGAGGCTGTTCTTCAAATTGAAGTTGAGGTACCGTCGCTGCGAGTGATGGCTGAGTGCCAGATAGTAGGAGTGGATTGGCAGCAGAGCAGGTTCGAGGAACTTATGATGTTCGATGAGAGAAGGCTGAAAGCACTGTATCACGTCCAAGGTTATCAATGAAGGATTGCCAGGGCTTTCAACAAGAAAGTTAAGTCCAAGAATCTGAAAGAAGGGGATCTAGTGCTCAAAGACAACTGAGTTCTCATTCACGACCCTAGGGGCAAGTTCAGACCCAATTGGACTGGTCCTTACATCATCAAGGGTTCCTGCACCCCCTCCCAGAGCTTGTGAAAGCTTCAGATGCTAAAGTAGGCACGGCTTGTGCCTCATCTTCAAGCCAAGCTATGCATTCGCCAGAAAGGGCGCAATTGAAACTGGGAGCAGGAGCCAGAAGTTCTCTTATCCTCCATACAGTGGGATATCGAGCTACCTGTGCGCTTAGATTGGAAATGAAGCTGGGTACTGTAGACACCCCATTTTTTATCGTCCTTAATGGTTTACTTGGTAATAGAAGATGTGCAGAGCAAAAGTTTGATTTCTTCGACAAGAGGAGAGTCAAATCCCAACCTCATATCCCGTTTTGGACCAAAGCTATTTTGAATGTTTTTAGACCTTAAAACCCACTCTTTCAAAATATTTTTGAAATAAAGTTCCTACGATGCTCTGAGGCTCGCATTTTGTTAAACGATGCGCTTTTCGGTAAATCGAGCAAGGACAAAGTGGAAATGAATGAAAAAGAGTTGAAATCTTTGAAAAATCTTTCAAAACACCTTGATCGAGGGTTTGGAGTTGAAGAAAAGAAGAGTGGAGAGAAGAAACCTAGTTGAGGAAGAAGTTGGCATGAATCGTTAATAGAGAGAGACGAGCAGCCCTCGGTAAATCAGGCCTATCCTTTTGTATACTTAGATTTAAGCTATAAGGCCACCACCATTGGAAAGAAGACTTCCGGGGCTTCATTTTTTACTCAAGAATCTCCTAAATCTGAGTCTGGATGGAGGAGATATGATTGGTTGAAGTTGGGCATCATTCCGGTTGGACCGAAACTGAGAAATCTTCACTAAAAGAGGGATATCTCTTAGTACACATGGAATTTTGATTTGAGGCCGCCAGATTTGGAAAGAAGACTTCCGAGGCTACAATTTAGGCTCAAGAATGACCTGAAAAGGAGTCCAGATGAAGGAATTAGGCTTGCTTCGAGTCAGGGACCAGCATTGATTTTTTCCATCAGCCTCTATGGAACTACATCGGCCACAATTGGAGCTCAGCAACTATAGGTCGGCCAAAAGTGAACCTTATCGGCCACAAATGTCCAGAAAGCCTAGAATTGGCAGATATTTTCATCTCCAGCTGTTGTGCACTGTATTAGATATTTCCAAATGAGATATTTCGACCAAATGCTCATATATTCCTATACATTGAGCCATATCTCATAGATTGGAGGGTGGGAAATTGTGGGACTCTCTCTCTCTCTAAAAAATTCCTCTCTCTCTACAAGATTTTGTGAGCAAAATCTGAGCCTCTCTCCCTAGAAGCTCCTTCTCTTCTTGTTTTGAGCCTTAAGCTTGGAATCCTCTACACTTTTGCAAAGAAACCCTTAACCAAACTTAACCACCATTGGGCTGAGGTTCTTTGAGGATCATTTGAAGCTCCAAAGGCTAATTTTGGCTCAGATTTTGGCTGGTTTTGTTGTTGTCCTTCAAGGTGCTTTAAGGGTAAGCTCTTGTTCCTTTAAACCTTTACTTTGCATGCTTGTTTTACCAATTTTGTAAACTATTTTTGACTTGGTTTTGAACTGAGAAAATCTCTGTTTTTCAGTCCTAAAAGTGATGGTTTAGGCTTATTTTGTGTTAGGGGATTGTCTCTCCCTTTGCTCTTTGGCTTGTAAAGCCTTTAGAGACAACTTCCTAAGCTTTTGAAACCATCTTTGTTTGGCCTTTTAACCACTGAAATCCAGTGGATTTTCAGTGGTAATTGAGGGCCCAAATAGGAGAGGGTGGTCCCCTCTCCTCTTGTCTTGCTTGCTAGTGTTGATGGCCAACCAAATGAGCATGCGTTTTTACTTCTTTATGGCTTTGTTTAGGCTCATTTTTGTGACTTCTTAGACCTGGCATATCACTGTTTTGGCTTGGTTTGATCACCTTATGCATGCTTTATACACTTGTAGTGTAATTTTTGCAAACTAGCCCTATATGCCTCATGAAGTAGCATGTTTGTTAAGCATATACGGGCTCCATTTCAGTATGTTTTTGGTCATTATTTAGCATGTCATGACTCTGTCTAATGTTGGTTTGATAGCCTCTTGCATGCTCCATGCACTTGTAGTGTAAACTTGCACATTAGCCTAACATGCATCATACTTTTGACCATCATTCTAACATGATTTTGGCTTAACTCTAAGAAATTTTTGTTCATGTTTTAGCATGCTTAAGCTCTGATTTGTGTTATTTTGGTCATGCATGCCATGCTTTGTATAGCCATAGTGCATTCTAGCTCACTAGCCTTGAGTTTCCAAGCCACTAGCATGCATTGCTTGGGCTATTTGCATGATTTAGTATCATTTGGAATGATATTTCAGAGCATGTTTCATTGCCATGCCCTCACATTTGTCACTCTTTCAATGCTTTGAAGGGTTGGTTCTTTATGCCTTAAGAATGAGCATATGTGTATGCCATCTTGCCTAGGCTTTTGGGTCACCATTTCAGTGTGTATTTGGTCCTACTTGGTTAGAGCATCCCTCATTTGCTTCTTACACTTGTAGTGTAAGTCCCCTTTACTAGTCTTGCATGCCTAATGAGTGAGCTTGTTATTCTAACATGTGTTGACTTGGTATTAACCCATTTTTTGTGTTAGTTTGACATGCCATAACTCTAATTTTTATTGGTTAAATTATGCCATGTTTGGTTTTAATAGGTGTAGTGTAATACCCCTTTGTAGCCTTGCATGCTTCATGCTTTTGGTGTTTTGTTCTAGCTTGTGTTGGCTAGGTTCAAACATGCTTTTGGTCTTGTATTGACCTGCCTTGAGACTGTTTTGGTTGCCCTTGGCCCTTTGGGGCTTGCTTTGCATGGCCATGATGTAAACCCTTTTGCTAGCCTTAAGCTTTGAGCTTTCTTGCACGCCATGCTTGCATTGTTTGGTTCATTTGGCATCATTCCAAGCATGATTTCAGAGCTTATAGTGTTGCTACACTTCCACTTTTATCACTCTTTGAGCACTCTTGAGAGTTATGCTCTTCTGCCTAGGTGATAGGCCATTAATTGTGCGTGCTTTGTTTTGCATTTCATGTCATCATTTCATCATTTTTGCCACTGATTTGGGCATGATTGAGGTCTGCCCATTTTAGTTTAAGACAATTTTTACATGTTGTTGCATGCTTGTCCATCTTTGCATGTTGTTGCATGCTTGTTCCATTTTGCATGTTTTTGCATGCTTGGTACATTGTTGCATACTTGTTACATGCCATGTTGTTTACATGTTTAGGTTGCATTGCATCATGTGTGCATGCTTGAGTTACATTGCATTTGGCATGCTTATGTTGCATTGCATAGCATCTCCATATTGCATGCATTGCATTGTGTTTGGTTTGGGTGTTAAGCCAAACACGAGGAACGAGGCACATTTCATACTTGAAGTGATGAAACGTACCTCAATTCTTGGTCGCCGACACTCTTGATCCAATATGAGAGAGTTTAAGGCATTTATGTGTTTTTGTGCATTTCATTCACATTGAATTGTGCAACTCGGCCTCTTTGGCCATCAAGCATCGAAATGCGTAATTGATGGCTCAACGGTCTAGCACTACACTCCTTTGAACTATGAACATGATAAGGGGTATGATCACACAACATTTTCTTGCAAATGTATTGCCATGCCTCTGTTTGTACTCTGCTGCAGCAAAAGGAGCAGTTTGCAGGAAGAGATGATCGATCGGCTATCTGGTGTGCCGATCGGCTAGAAATGTTTGGCCGATAGCCTCATATTTGGTCGATGACCATTGTCTATTGACCGATGCCCACTCCTCTTGGCCGATGACCTCTCAGAATGTCCCTGAGGTAGGTCAGATGCATCACAGAAGTTGGCATAGTTTTTAGAGGTGCAAAACAGTGCAAATAGAGGCAACATGAGGCATGACAACAGATTTCCGAGCGGAGCCGACCAAGCATGCATCTCTTCATCGCACGCGAGGCCATTTCAGTATTCATGATTAGTTCCTGTAATTTAATCATTTAATTGGTTTTGTAATATTCATTTAGCATAGGGTAGCTATTTGTTTCAATTTGGGTTGTAATAATTAATTAGCTTGTTAGTTAATTAGTTTTGGTGTTGTAATAATTAGTCTAATTAAATTATTAGATTAGTTAGAATAGCTTAGCGTAGCTAGCTTGTATTATTCATTCGGACCCTCCGTCGAGAGGGCCAACTGTTGTAATAAGTGTGTGTGAGTGTGTGAATGTCTTCCAACCCATGTCTCTCTCCCTTTTACTTAACCGCTTACGATGGTTTGTTTTAGGTCATGTTTCAATTAGCATTTCTGTGCTCGCATGTTTGCATCCATTCATTCGTATTGCATGCACCAGGCTTGGCGCATCATACTAACTGCATTATATTTCAATTCCAATTTGAATACGTGTTATCAAGTTGCATCTCATATGCCATTTTAGAATAGCGAAGCTTATTTCTAGTTGCATTCTGCATGTATTGCATTAGCCATCTTAACATAAGCTACGATCATGCATTGATTACTAACTGGTTATCATTTTGGCTCAGAGTACTAGGTTAGCTTTTATGCTTTAGTATCTTGCATGAGTGTGAGTGTTGACAGCATGCTTACCATGAGGCTATTTGCTTAACTGATATAACTGTCTGAATGCCTGTGGGTGAAGGTTGGATTACTTGAATTGGAACAATTCATCGAAATGCAAGTTTTTAAGCCCACTTGAGAGTGACAAAATCATATTTTCTAAGCCCACTTGAGGGTGGCAAATCCACGTCTTAGCCTACTTGCGAGTAGCACCTTCAAACCATTTTCAAATAAACAAACATGAGATGTTTTGTTCCAACTTAGGCGATTTAGTCTATACTTGTATGTTGTGTGCATCACGTAGTAAGCCAGCTAATAAACCGGAATAAGAACACATGTGTTTTCAAAAACAAAATATCATGTTAGTAAAGGCCAATCTTTGATCGGGCGAGCAGGGGTGCTCATTGCATGACCTTCCCCTCTCGTACCCAAGTTCCCGAGCCGAGGCAACTTTGGTGATAACGGACACGTGGCCTTAAGCACGAGTCAGGGTTTCCTAAATTTCCCAAAACAAAACATTTAGGTGGCGACTCTGTATCTGGCAAAGCAGTCCATGTTTGGCACTTCTTTATAAAAATCAGTTTTCCAAAACGATTTGCCGGATTTGGACTCTTTGGTGATTTATCGGTCTTGCATTGCACTCTGCGAGATTAGATTTAAAACCGTGACATTAAGTTCGAACTGTAGTAGCCTAAAGAAAAAAATGGATTTTGCGCCTTCACGCGCGAAGCTCAGAGAGTTCTCGAGCACGTCTACAAGTATTGTACCCCCTCTTCTAAGCAAGTCTAATCATGTTCGAACTGATGCCTGAACTGGAAAGGAAAATAGAAGATATAGTGTGTCTGTAGACACCCTATTTTTGGCCAACCTCAAGATTCAGACGTCATCGTTTGTGCACGCGATGATCGCGCATGTTTGTGCTCGTTTCGAGTTTCGGGGACTTTCGACCGAGCGCCTTGTCTCGGGACCTCTTAACTCTTTTTTTTTTTGGTCTGGTTTTTGGACCAGGCCTTGGTGCGTTTGCTTGGAGGGAGAGAGAGGCCTGTAGGCCACTCTTTGTAGCTGTAGGCTACTTTTCTCTCTTGTAGGCCACTTGCGGTGGCCGGTAGGCTAGTTTCGGGGACTTTTGGCTGAGCACCTTGTCTCAGAGCCTCTTGGTTCTCTTCCTTTTGGTTTGTTTTTGTGCCATGCCTTGTTACCCCTTGCCTAGAGGGAAGGGAGAGGCTGTCGGCCACTTTTGGTGGTTGTATGCCATTTTTTCCCCCTGTAGGCCACTTTAAGTGGCCGGTAGGCCAGTGGAAGTGGCCAGTCGGCCACTTGAGGTGGCCGATGGCCATTCTCTTGCTTTTGCAAATATTTTTATTGCCAATTGTTCCAGCTGTTAGGAACAAAAGGCATCCTCCATACACGTGTATGGAGGGATTGTAACAAGCTTAAGGCTTGGAATTCTTTATAAGGGGAACTCTCTCTCCCTTTCAAGGGGTGGAGATTTTTGAAGAGCAAAAAATCTCCCTCTCTCTCTAGAATTCTCCATCTCTCTCTATATTTGTGCCTTAAGTGTTGTTTCTTCATACTTTTGCACACAAACACCTACTCAAACACCTTCATCTTGTTGCTGAGGTATTTGGAAGCCTTATTTGAGTGATTTTGGCTTGGTTTTGCCTCAGAAGTTGCTGTTATTGAAGTTGTGCTTCGAGGGTGAGTAATAGCCACTTTAAAGCTTTATTTTCATTGCTTATTTGGCCCTATTTGCATGATGTTTTAGGCCTAACTTGAAACTACAAAAACCTTTTTTTTACAGTGTTTAAAATGGCTGTCTAAGGCTTTGTTTGAGTTAGGGGTGGTCCACCCCTTTTTCTGGCTTATTTTTCTTTGCTTTGAGCTATCCTTTAAGGCCTTTGAGATCATCTTTCTTTGGCCTTTTCACCACTGAATTCCAAACTAATTTCAGTGGCTGAAAGTGGGTTTTGAGACCCAAAATGGATGGGGGTGGTCCCCCCCTTGTGTGCTTTGTTTGCATGTATTGTTGGCTTAACACTTTGGCATGTTTTTCTACCTTCTTGAGGCTCTATCTTAGCATGTTTTAGGCCTTATTTTAACATGATATAACTCTGTTTTAGGTTGGTTTGGTTGCCTCTTGCATGTTTCACACACTTGTAGTGCAATCTCGCATGCTATCCTAGCTCACTTGATGTTTTGGCCTACTATTTTAGCATGTATTGGCTCCACTCCAGCAGGTTCTTTGCTATGTTTTGACTTGCTTAAACTCTATTTTGGAATGATCTTGGCCCTTTGAGGCTTGCCTTGTATGGCCATAGTGTAGTGGCCTTTTGTCATGACCCGAACCCGCCCCTGTGGGTTAAGGACATAACCAGCCAGTAATCAAGAGATTACTTACGGCCTTGAACCAAACCAAACGTATTTTAACAAAGTTAATAGGGGCCAAACGGAAGCAATTTAAAACTTTGTCCATAGAGTTGTGCTTACATGGCACATCATAACAAACCATACACATGCATATTAATAACTCATTACTAAATATGTACTACATAAGGTTCTGTACATGCAAGATCATATAAGTCTAAGTCAACCCATCACGACTATATACAACAGATGCAAAGTCTTCGCCAACATGACAGAATATAAATACATAACAAAAGGGCGAAGACAGGTCTCGTACGTGAGACACAAGGGTTGACTCTCCCAAAACCTTTGTTGTTCCACATGGACTTCACTGGGGCTGGGTTTGGACTTCTCTTGGCTCACCTACAAACACATGAACGAGCATGAGCGAAATCCCAGTGAATAATATCAATTAAAGAGGCTATACGAACGATATGTAGAACAACATGCTTCAAACGGCCTTAGGCCCAATTCATATTTCTATTTAACATATATACACAATTTAGGTCAAGTGACTGCGGTTCAAAACAAACTGGCCCTTGGCCCATTCAAACTTTCATTTGTGCCAAAACAGCTTTTGGCCCATTCAGATGACAAACTGGCCTTTGGCTCATTCATTCGTTTATGTCGAAACAGCCTCTGGCCCATCCATTCATGTCAAAACGGCCTCCGGCCCATTCATTCATGTCAAAACGGTCTCTAGCCCATCCATTCATGTCAAAACGGACTCTGGCCCATCCATTCATGCCCAAAACGGCCTCTAGCTCATTCATTCATGTCAAACGGCCTCTGGCCCATCCATTCATGTCAAAACGGCCTCTAGCCCATCCATTCATGCCCAAAACGGCCTCTGGCTCATTCATTCATGTCAAAACGGCCTCTAGCCCATCCATTCATGTCAAAACGGCCTTTGGCCCATTCATTCTATTATTCAGATCAGACTGGCCTCTAGCCCACTCATTTGGTATAGCAAACATTGTCCACCAATCGAATCAATGAACTTATAAAACTTACATAGAAGTAAGCAATTAGACAACAACATATTTTAGATATCTCTGTTAAGATATTACTCACAGTGATCGGTTGGTTGGTTTGCCCTGGAGCTCGACCCTACACATTCCATGAACACAAAAGGGTCACAAATAATTCAATCTGTTCTAAATTCACATTTTTCTCTTTAGGCTTCATTCTTATCTCTTTAACTCAATTACAAAGCTCAATGCATGCCTAAGAGTACTTAGAAGTGAAAAAGGACGGAAAATGAAACTCAGAATGCCTTTTCAAAAATTTCAAAAAACAGGGTCCCCGCTCGAGCGTGGACTTCCCCGCTCGAGCGGACCCATGAGGTCTGCAAAAGTACTAGATGCATCAAAATTACGCTCGAGCGTGAAGTCTGGCGCTAGAGCTGAAGGTCTATCTACATAGCTCCCCGCTCGAGCGTGAACTCCCCCGCTGGAGCGGACATCCAAGTTTGCAAAAATACTGGGAGTAGGAAATTCATGCTCGAGCAGCGGTTTTCCCGCTCGAGCAGACATCAAATTTTCTGGGCTTTCCAGAACATGTTCTTGGGCTTCAATTTGATGTTCAAAGGTTCCAAATGCATGATTTTGGCTCAACTTCACATATACATATTCTAACATGGTATAAACACCAAATTACAACACAATGAAGCTCAATTTCACAATTTAATCACACCCATGTCTCAAATTAACTCAAACTCATCACCAACACACTAGATTCAAACATGCAAGACTCAAACTCCCATGATTTGCACTTGCATGTGAAATATACACAATATCCTCAGGTTAATTGGTGAAGAGATGATCAAATACATGGTCATTAATCAAAACTCAACATAGATTACATACTTTATGCTCAAACATGGAAATTTATGGCAATTTCTTACATGCATGTGTTCTAAGACTTCAAATTCAACAAAACCAACTCAATTTCATCATAATCAATCTAACTCATGTCCTTGACCATTAATCAAACTTGAATTTCACAATTTACAGCTTTAAACTCATGAATTCCCTTACCTAGGAGCTCAATCTTCCAAACTATAGCAAATTCTTGAGTTTAATCTTCAAGTTCCCCAAACCTTGAGCCAAGATTACACAATTCTCTCCCTCTCTCTCTCTATAGCCAGCCCTCTCTCTTCTTTGAGTTCAAAATCAGCCAAATGAAGCTAAGGAGAGAATTAAGGGTGTAGTGCTCTATTACAACTAATTCCACTAATTCCAATATAATAATAATAAAGTAATTGGGCACTAATTCATCAATTTGATCAATTTAATCTGATCCGAATCAATTTTCAATCAAATTTCACCGTAGCCTCTAAATATTACGCTAATCACAATGGCGCAATCAATTTCGGGTTCTATGGCCGATAAGGCCTTCAATTTAATTTTCAAAGCAGATAATCAAACAGATATTCCTACAGTGAACAGATAGAAATTCAAAACCACATTTTTTTCACATAATGACACACAAAATCATATTAAACACATAGTCATACTCATATTAAGAACCAATTAACATATTACGGAACAGGGATATCACAGTCTTCCCCCCTTTAGGAAGTTTGGTCCTCCAAACTTATTTTACCTTCGTCGGGAAACAAATGTGGATAGCGTAGTCACATTTCCTCCTCTTTTTCCCACGTGGCATCCGTTCCATAATGTTCTTTCCATTCCACTTTCACTATTTGGATGGACTTGCTTCTCAGTTGTTTCACCTGCCGGTCAACGATTCGTTCCGGCCATTCGGCATACTCCATATTTTCATCAATAGCTACCCGGTGATAATCAATCACATGAAACGGGTCTCGGAGGTAACCCCTCAACATCGACACATGAAACACATTATGGATTTGTTCAAATCCCGGTGGCAAAGCAACTCCATAGGCAACTGGACCAAGCCTTTCCAGAATTTGAAACGGCCCAATGTAACAGGGCGACAACTTGCCCTTCTTTCCAAACTTCACTTGGCCTTTCATTGGGGACACATGAATAAACACATGGTCACCGACCTCATACTCAAGAGGTCTTCTTCGAACGTCTGTATAGTTCTTTTGTCGGTCCTGAGCTGTTTTGAGCTTTTGCCGAATAGTTTTGATTTTCTTAGAAGTATCTTGCACAATTTCAGGCCCAAGTAAAGCTCTATCCCCGACCTCTGTCCAACAATTTGGTGATCTACACCTTCTACGATACAAGGCCTCGTATGGTGCCATACCGATGCTGGAGTGGAAGCTGTTATTATAAGCAAATTCCGCAAGTGGCAAATAACTTCCCAACTCCCCTGAAAATCCAAAGCACACATCCGAAGCATATCTTCCAAAGTCTGTATTGTTCGTTCTGATTGCCCATCTGTCTGTGGGTGGAATGTCGTACTGAACCTTAGTTTCGTCGCCATAGCTTCCTGCAAAATCTTCCACAATCTAGATACAAATTTCGAATCTCTATCCGACACAATAGATACCGAAACTCCGTGTAAACAGACAATCTCATCAACATAAATAGTAGCCAATCTATAAGCATTAAATGTAGTTTTGATAGGCAAAAAATGTACAAATTTAGTCAGTCTATCAACTATAACCCAAATAGAATCCATACCTCGAGAAGTCCGAGGTAAGCCAACAACAAAATATATATTCACATGCTCCTACTTCCATTCAGGAATAGGGAGAGGTTGTAGTAGACCGCCTGGTTTCTGATGTTCATCTTTAACTTGCTGATACTGAAGACATTTGGACATATATTCTGCAATCTCTTTCTTCATCTTAGGCCACCAATAGGTCTATTTCAAATCCCGATACATTTTATTGTTACCCGGATGCATAACAAATACGGATCTGTAGGCTTCATCTAAAACCCTCTTCTTTAGTTCCGGAATATCTGGGACACACATTCTGTTCTGAAATCTCAACACTTGATTCTCAATGCCAAACTCTGCTTTCGGACTTGTCTCAAATTCGTCAATCACTTTCTTGAGGAGTTCATCCTCTTTCTACTTTTGCTTGATTTCGTCAATGATTGTCGGCTCGGCTGTAATAGCGGCTATCAGTCTGCCCTGTTCACACATTACCACTTCAATTTTAGATTTTTCAAAATCTTGCAAGATCTCTTTCTGTTTAGTAAGCAAACAAGCCGTACTCCCCGTTGATTTTCTACTCAAGGCATCAGCAACTGTATTAGCTTTCCCGAGGTGATACTGAATCTCCAGATCATAATCCTTTATCAATTCTAGCCATCTCCTCTGCCGCATATTCAACTCTTTCTGTGTGAAAACGTATTTCAAAATTTTGTGATCCATGTAGACTTCACACTTTGTTTCATACAGATAATGCCGCCAGATTTTCAAAGCAAAAACAACTGCGGCCAATTCTAGGTCATGCGTTGGATAATTCTTCTCGTGTGGCCTCAACTATCGGGAGGCGTAAGCAATAACTTTTCCGTTCTGCATTAACATATAACCCAAACCTTTATAAGACGCATCACTGAAAATTACAAAATTTTTCATACCTGAAGGTAGTGTCAAAATTGGTGCAATGGTCAATCTTGTTTTCAGTTCATAGAAGGCAGATTCTCTTTCGTTGTTCCGTTCAAACGATTGCCCTTTACATGTCAATTGGGTAAGAGGCACAGCTAATTTCGAAAAGTCCTTTGCAAACCTCCTGTAGTACCCAGCTAAGCCCTTGAAACTACGGACTTCTATCACATTGGTCGGTGTAGACCAACTCACAATCGCCTCTGTTTTCTGTGAGTCCACTGGAATTCCTTCCTTGTTGATTACATGCCCTAAGAAAACAACTCCATTCAACCAAAACTCACATTTCTTTAGTTTAGCAAATAATTTCCTTTCCCGAAGTATTTGTAGGACAGTTCTCAAATGATGTTCATGTTCAAGTCTATCTTTAGAATATATCAAAATGTCATCGATAAAAACCACAACGAATTCATCAAGGTAGGTTTTAAAAATTCGGTTCATTAAGTCCATAAATGTTGTCGGAGCATTAGTCACTCCAAATGGCATAACAATAAACTCAAAATGTCCATACCTCGTTCTGAATGCGGTTTTCTCAACATCCTCTACCTTAACTTTCAGCTGATGATACCCGGATCTCAAATCAATCTTAGAAAACACCTGTGATCCCTGCAACTGGTCAAATAAGTCATTAATACAGGGTAGGGGATATTTGTTCTTTATTGTTACCTTGTTCAATTCCCAATAATCGATGAACAAACGCAAAGTTCCATCCTTCTTTTTCACAAACAATACTGGTGCACCCCAAGGCGAAGTGCTAGGTCGAATAAACCCCTTGTCAAGCAGGTCTTGCAACTGTTCTTTCAATTCTTTTATTTCGGCAATAGCCATTCTGTAGGGAGTTTTAGAAATGGGCTGGGTGCCTGGCACAGTTTCAATAGTAAACTCTATTTCCCTATCTACCAATTCCCCTAGTAATTCATTTGGAAACACATCTGCAAATTCTCTAACAATAGGGATATCATTCAATTCAACATTCACAGATTGCTCAAACAGCACATAGCACAAATAACCCTGACACTCTTTCCTGATCAGTTTGCATGCTTTTATTGCAGCTATCAAATAAGGTGGAGGCACTACCCCATTACCCACAAACACAATCTCTTTATGTTCTGATGGTTTAAACACAACCCGTTTTGTCACACAATCAATGGTGGCACAATATTTGGTCAACCAATCCATGCCCAAAATTACATCAAAATGTCTAAAATTCAAGGGCAACAAATCCACGTATAGGATAGCGTCCTCAACACGCATATCACAAAACCGGTATATAGATTAACACAATACAGATTCCCTAGATGGAGCAGACACACATAGCAGATATGGCAGTAATTCTAAGGGTCTATTCAGTCTAGATGCAAACGCATATGTCACAAAAGAGTGTGTGGATCTAGAGTCAATTAACACAAAAGCATCCTGATTACATATAGAAATAGTACCAGAGACAACTGCGTTGGCATTCTGTGTATCATCCGGAACAAGCGCAAAAACTCTCCCCTGTCTCACGGTATCCCCGGTGGTAGCAGATCTCAAAGTATTTTCCGGCTTTGGGATCGATGCAGTGGAACTAGCAGCTATCTTTCCACCATTCTGATTGCAATCTCGGGCAATATGCCCTTGTTTCCCACATTTGAAACAAGCTCCTGATGCACAGTAACAGACTCCACAGTGCCTTTTGCTACAAATGTTGCACATGGGAGTTGTGTCTCGGGAAGAATTCGAAGTACTCGAGGAGCCCGTGTTTTGCTTTTTTAGAAATTTCTTCTTTGAAAAGAAGCCTTGCCTTTTGTTTCCTTTCCATTCTGTCATTGGCTTAGCCTGTCTAGCTATGTTAGCCTCTGATATGATGGCCATGTCTAGCACCCCAATGTAGGTTTCTAGCTTCAAAACATTCACCATTTCTAAAATGTCACTTTGAAGCCCACCTTCAAAATGTCTCGCCTTCTTATAGTCCGTATCAATCACGTGTGGTGCAAACCTGGCCAATTTAGTGAATTTGGCCTCATACTCAGCTACAGTCATACTGTCTTGCTTAAGTTCCATGAACTCTGTTACTTTCCTGTCTCAAACACACTACGGGAAGTACTTGTCATAGAAAATTTTCAAAAATTTCACCCAATCAACATCCTTGTGATTTTCTCGCATTAACATCCACCACCTTCTTGCCTCGTCTTCTAGCATAAAAGTGGCTAGAAGCACTTTCAGTGTCTTCGAGCAAGGGAACACTTCAAACAATTTCTCAATGCCGAGAACCTATGCCTCGGCTTTCAACGGATCAAATCCACCATGGAACTGTGGTGGTTTCATCTTCTTGAATTCTTTCGTGAGAGCTATTATCCGATCATCATTCTGATTATCTGGCACGGGTGGTGCCGGAGGTGGAGGTGACGGATGTGGTTGCTGCCACTGCGGTTGCCACTCCTATTGTTGCCTCAAAGCTTCTGCCATTTCCTGTATCAGTCTTTCCATTCGGTCTATTCTGGGAGTAGAGGACTCCTCTATCTCATCCCCTCTTGTTCTCACCATCTAATTAAACTTGCATTATACTTTATACAAAAAAAAATTCCACAAATATGCATATACTAGAGAGCATATGTAGTCAAATAATTTGCAATGCAAGTAAATCACAACTTATAGCACATAATTGTTCAAATCAAAACACTTAAGCATTTTTTTTATGCTTTTAATTTCACACTTATCATATGAATGCATCCTAGATCTTTTCTAGACGCTTACTGCTCTTTCGGACAAGTGTGTGAGTTATTAACTCGTGCTCTGATACCACTCTGTCATGACCCGAACCCGCCCCCGTGGGTTAAGGACATAACCGGCCAGTAATCAAGAGATTACATACAGCCTTGAACCAAAGCAAACGTATTTTAACACAGTTAATAGGGGCCAAACGGAAGTAATTTAAAACTTTGTCCATAGAGTTGTGCTTACATGGCACATCATAACAAACCATACACATGCATATTAATAACTCACTACTAAATATGTACTACACAAGGTTCTGTACATACAGGATCATATGAGTCTAAGTCAACCCATCACGACTATATACAACAGATGCAAAGTCTTCGCCAATATGACGGAATATAAATACATAACAAAAGGGCGAAGACAGGTCTCATGCGTGAGACACAAGGGCTGACTCTCCCCAACCTTTGTTGATCCACATGGGCTTCACTGGGGCTGGGTTTGGACTTCTCCTGGCTCACCTACGAACACATGAATGAACGTGAGCGAAAGCCCAGTGAATAATATCAATTAAAGAGGCTATACGGACGATATGTAGAAAAACATACTTCAAACAGCCTTAGGCCCACTTCATATTTGTATTTAACATATATACACAATTTAGGTCAAGTGACTACAGTTCCAAACAAATTGGCCCTTGGCCCATTTAAACTTTCATTTGTGTCAAAACGGCCTTTGGCCCATTCAGATGACAAACTGGCCTTTGGCCTATTCATTTGTTCCTGTCGAAACGGCCTCTGACCCATTCATTCGTTCCTGTCGAAACGGCCTCCGGCCCATTCATTTATGTCAAAACGGCCTCTGGCCCATCCATTCATGTCAAAACGGCCTCTAGCCCATCTATTCATGCCCAAAACGGCCTCTGGCTCATTCATTAATGTCAAAACAGCATCTGGCCCATCCATTCATGACAAAACGGCCTCTGGCCCATTCATTTTATTATTCAGATCAGACTGGCCTCTAGCCCACTCATTTGGTATAGCAAACATTGTCCACCAATCGAATCAATGAACTTATAAAACTTACATAGAATTAAGCAATTGGACAACAACATATTTCAGATATCTCTGTTAAGATATTACTCACAGTGATCAGTTGGTTTGTTTGCCCTGGAGCTCGACCCTACACATTCCATAAACACAAAAGGATAACAAACAATTCAATCAGTTCTAAATTCACATTTTCCTCTTTAGGCTTCATTCTTATCTCTTTAACTCAATTACAATGCTCAATGCATGCCTAAGAGTACTTAGAAGTGAAAGAGGACGGAAAACGAAACTCATAATGCGTTTTCAAAAATTTTAGAAAATAGGGTCCCCGCTCGAGTAAACCCATGACGTCTGCAAAAGTGCTGGATGCATCATAATTGCGCTCGAGCATGAAGTCTGGCACTCAAGCTGAAGGTCTGTCTACATAGCTCCCCGCTCGAGCGTGAACTTCCCCGCTCAAGCGGACATCCAAGTCTGCAAAAATATTGGGAGCACGAAATTCACGCTCGAACAGTGGTTTCCCCGCTCGAGCGGACATCAAATTTTCTGGGTTTTCCAAAACATGTTCTTGAGCTTCAATTTGATGTTCAAAGGTTCCAAATGCATGATTTTGGCTCAACTTCATATATACATATTCTAACATGGTATAAACACCAAATTACAACACAGTGAAGCTCAATTTCACAATTTAATCACACGCATGTCTCAAATTAACTCAAACTAATCACCAACACACTAGATTCAAACATGCAAGACTCAAACTCCCATGATTTGCACTTGCATGTGAAATATACACAATATCCTCAGCTTAATTGGTGAAGAGATGCTCAAATACATGGTCATTAATCAAAACTCAACATAGATTACATACTTTATGTTCAAACATGGAAATTTATGGCAATTTCTTACATGCATGTGTTCTAAGACTTCAAATTCAACAAAGCCAACTCAATTTCATCATAATCAATCTAACTCATGTCCTTGACCATTAATCAAACTTGAATTTCACAATTTACAGCTTTAAACTCATGAATTCCCTTACCTAGGAGCTCAATCTTCCAAACTATAGCAAATTCTTGAGTTTAATCTTCAAGTTCCCCAAACCTTGAGCCAAGATTACACAATTCTCTCCCTCTCTCTCTCTATAGTCGGCCCTCTCTCTTCTTTGAGTTCAAAATCAGCCAAATGAAGCTAAGGAGAGAATTGAGGGTGTGGTGCTCTATTACAACCAATTCCACTAATTCCAATATAATAATAATAAAGTAATTGGACACTAATTCATCAATTTGATCAATTTAATCCGATCCGAATCAATTTTCAATCAAACTTCATCGTAGCCTCTAAAAATTACGCTAATCACAATGGCGCAATCAATTTCGAGTTCTGTGGCCGATAAGGCCTTCAATTCAATTTTCAAAGTAGATAATCAAGTAGATATTCCTACAGTGAACAGATAGAAATTCAAAACCACATTTTTTTCACATAATGGCACACAAAATCATATTAAACACATAATCATACTCATATTAACGACCAATTAACATATTACGGAATAGGGATATCACACCGTTGCTAGTCTTGTGTCTTGGGACCCCCTAGCATGCCTCATTTGTGACATTTGTGTGATATAGCATCATTTGGTATGTAAGTTTGTGAAAAAGAAGCTAATTCATGCAAGTGTTGTAACTATTTAATTAGCTTAGATAGCTAATTATTTAATCGCTTTAGTTAGCTTAGAATAGCTAGTTAATTCAAGTGTTGTAATTAATTAGTTAATGTAACTAGTTATTCGATTCCGGTTTGTAATAATTAATTAGCTTAGAATACTTAGTTAATTCATTTCAAGTGTTGTAATAGTTAGCGTAGCTAGTTGCTTAGCTTATTCATTCGGACCCTCCTTCGCGAGGGCATAATGTTGTAATAAATGTGTGTACGTGTGTATATATCTTCCAACCCCATATCTTTCTCCTTTTTATTTAATTGCTTTTGATGGTTAGATTAGGGACATTTTCAACTAGCATGCCTTATGCTCTCATGTTTGCATCCATTCATTTGTCTTGTATGCACCAAGGCTCGGCGCATCATTCAAACTACATTGCAATTTCAATACTTCTTTGAATACATGTGTCAAAACATGTTATCAAGGCGTTGCAAATACCATGATTAAGTAGCCGAGCCTATTTAGTTGAATTATTGCATGTGCTGTATTAGTCATTTAACATAGTTAGGAATCATACATTTTTCTAACTTTGTTTTCGTTCCTAACTTGGAGTACTCGGAAAGCTTTTATGCTTTAGCATACTTGCATGATTGTGACTATTGCCATGATTTGCATGCTTACCATGAGGCTATGTGCTTAAATACTAAACTGCGTGAATGCCTGTGGATGAAGGCTTTGTTGTTTGAATTGGTGTGATTCAACGAATGTGCGTTTTAAGCCCACTTTATTGTGACAAAATCATGTTTTAAGCCCATTTGAGGTGGCAAATTTGCATCTTTTAAGCCTACTTGAGGGTGGCAAATTCAAACCATTTTTGCAAAACAAACATGACTTTAAATGTTCCAATTCTTGTGATTTAGTCTATATTTGGTTGTACGCATCACATATTAAACTAGTTTAATAATCGGAATAAAAACACATAATGTTTATAAAACATCATATCATGATTAGTAGAGGTTAATATTTGATCGGGCGAGCGGGGGTGCTCATTTCAGGACCTTCCCCTCTCGTACCTAAGTTCTTGAGCCGAGGCAACTTTGGTGATGACGGCCACGCGGCCTTTGGCACGAGTCAGGGTTTCCTAAATTTCACAAAAAAAAAAATATTTAGGTGGCGACTCTATATCTGGCAAAGCAGTCCAATTTTGGCATCATTTGATTTAAAATCGATTTTTCAAAAAGGTTTGCTAGATTTGGACTCTTTGGTGATTATCAGTTTCACATTGTACTTTGTGAGATTAGATTCAGAATCACGGGTGTCCGAACTGTGAAGCCTTCTTTTCAAACCCTTTCCAAAAGGCGGGGCACAGAAAAAGGCAAGTCCACAAAAACACTTCTCTATCATTATTTTTTCTTCTCCCTTCTCCTTTCTCCTCCCAAGGTGTGATTTCTCTTCTATCTCTCTAAACTCAAACCTTTTCACTTAGATATTTAGATCTACTCACCTAGAGTGATGTTTTCACCTTGGCCCTTTGAGAAAGATTGTAGATCTCGTCAAGGACTTCCTTTTGATCTAAGAGTTTCGTGGTTTCATCACCGATGATTTTTGGGTTGTCATCTCTTTGCTTCAAGAGGTAAGGGTTTTTAGTTCTTCAATACCCTCATTTATAGATAGATTTGTGGTATTTGCTTTATATAAATACAAAGTTTATATTTTTTTTATGCATATTGTGACTAATCATGAGATTAGGGGTTAGGGTTTGAAGAGTTGAGGTTTACTTGTTGGGTTATGATCTTGGGTCATGAATTTGGATGCATAATTAATAGAAGAGTTGGAATAAAAAGTATTTTTGTGAAAAGCTTTAATTTCTCTTAAATATCCTAGTTTGACTTATGAAGATGGAAGATGGTTTTGCTTAAATTGAAAGTAGATATCGCATTTCTGATTTAGACCCGACCCATTTTGTATTTTGGACTTAGGTTTCATAGCCTCATATGGTTGTACATGTCTTTTCCCTCTTATTCTTCTTTAAATTTGGTTATTGGATTGTATTGGTCCTGTTTGAAACAGGTTGATTGCTTGATTTTCGAACCTTTGTTGCCTAGATTTTTGCTCCTCTGCTCGAGCGGGCTTTGCAAACTCTCAGTATTTTTACAGACCTGCAAAATCCTGGAAGAGTGTATTTTACGCTCGAGAGACGTTTCCTACGCTCGAGTGGGTAGGCGATCGAGCGGCCAATCTTGAGCTCGAGCGATGTCCTTCATCTACAAAACCTCTAAAAGTGTCTATTCTGCACTCAAGTGCCACTTCTTGCACTCGAGCAAAACAATGTGTCTGGCACTCAAGCGTCACTTCTTGCGCTTGAGAGGACTGCGTATATATCAATTCATGAAGAAGACTTTTTACTTCACTTTTTCATTCCTCTCTCTAAAACGTTTCAAAAACCTAGATATTAAGTCTCTCTCTCTAAAACTCGCATTCTCTCTACATTGTAACCTAGATCCATTGGGTTTTCTACCCTAGTGTCTTGGAGAAGAAGTTGGAACCTTCCAAGAGCTACATTTTTATCCGAATAGAAATTGGTTTCGGCGTCGTTGGAGTTTCCCCTTTGCTTTGCTCAACTCCTAACTTCGAGCTAGCGATTGTTCTACACTTTTATATGACTTTTAACTTAGTTATACGTTGTTGTGTAACAATGGTGGAATCTGGGGTGTTGTGAACAAGCCTAGGGTTTGGTATTAAATCAAAAAAGGGGTTTCTAAATAAATGAGCTATAAATGGTTATGGGATTGAATATGAGGCTATATTATGTCAACATAGTTGATTTGGCATTTGGTTTGAAATTTGGAAAAAAAGAGGAGTTTGCCCTAAAATGTTTCAAATATTTATTTTGCATAAATAAATGAAATTGATATGATAAATATGAAATTAGATGGACGTTGATATAAATGGTGGTGTTGGATATGCATTGCCTCACACCTATAAAATTTTGAATACTTTATCTGTCTTTAGATTGAATATCTATTTAGAAATATCTGTACTGGGCTATCAGTGGAGGATAGCTATGATTGTTGTAGAAATTGCATGAGGATTAGGTGAATTGAAACTAATCTCTTGTTGGTTGTCGTTGAATATGACTGTGTTTTAAATACATTGTATATGTATAATTGTTTGGGAGAAGAAAAGGGATATACTCCATTGTTTGGGAGGAGATAGGAGATGGACTCCATTGAAATTAAGTTGGCCTGTGTGTCCAGAGTGAAAGTCCCGAAACCGCGCATATACATGGGTGTCGATCCCACGGACGAAATTTTTGTAAAATTGCAAAATTGAAGTGTTTGTGTGATGATTGTGTTAATTTGGGAACCACCGAGTTGTAGTCTCAGATGGGTTGTTTGAAAGATAGTGAAATTGGCTCATGAATTGTGATAAAAAGAATTAACATGAATTAACGAGAAGAAAAAAAAGATTGAGATATGAATTTTGGTACTTTATGATTATATAGAATATAAATGTTTTATCAATGGCATTGTAAATGCACATTGTACTTATATCTTTGTTAAAATTCATATACTGTGTCAGATTGTTCCTACTGACCTTTGGCTCACCCTACTTGGGAAAAGCCATTTTCAGGTATTGATAATATGCCTCCGGCAAAGCAATAGCTTGGAGAGACTATGGAGCAAGGGCTTCTTTTTTTATTGGTATTGAGCTAGGCTCAGTTTTGTTGTACCTAAGCAAAGACTTGGAAAGATGTAAGCCTTTAGGACATTTAAATGTTTGTTTAACTTTCATTCCTCTTCACTACTTGTAACACATGCTGTAGATTCAAGATGAACTACTTGTGAATGTATATCACATGTGTCACTTTTGTATATCAACTCAGATTAATGAAAGTTTATTATTTCGATTATGTTGTCTTGTGTTGATTGTGTTGAGTTGGATTATTGTAATTATTTTCAGAGCATGACAGTAGAATCATGAAGTTGAGGTGTTAAATTATACATGTACAAGTTTAATTGAAATTTTAAAGAGTTTGAAAATTTTATGAAAAAGTTGCGATTGAACTCTTAATGTTGATGTTTTAAATTATGTTATAATATGAAACCAAGCTTGGGGGAAATGAAATTACTAATGGTATGGGTGATGTGAGCCTTGTGATAAAATGATGTTATGGAAGTTTAAGAGTTTGTATTGAATTATGCCGAATTGTATTGAATGGTGTTGAAATGGGTTGTGTTGAATTTTATTGTGTTATGTTGAATTGTATTGAGTTATGTTAAATTATGTTGAGTCGAGTTGGGTTATGTTATGTTGAGTTGAGTTTGGTTGAGTTGTGTTGTGTAGAGTTGAGTTGTGTTAGGTTGAGTTGAGTTGCGTTGGGTTGTGTTGTGGTTGGTACCCGCACAGGGAGTTGAAAAATGATTTTTGGGTACCTACGTCCCGCCGTATAATAGCCGGCAAATGTGGGGGTGGTTTTGAATTAAAGGTGCCCAAATGCCCTATCTAAGCTTATCGCTGGACGAATGTAGGAAAAATATTTTTGGGTATCCACACAATCCCACCGTATAATTGCCGACAAAAATGGAAAAATGATTTTTGGGTGTCCACAAAGTTCCGTCATGTAATAGTCGGCAAAAGTGGAAAAACGGATGGTTTTGAAAATGGGTGCCCACTTCCTGCTGTATAATAGCTGGCAAATGTGGGGTTTTAAAGTTGAAAATGTTTTTGGGAAAAAAACAAAAACATGGTTTTTGGAAAACGTATGTGTGGACGTGCCCTCGGGCTAATGCTTCTACAGTTCGGACTCATTTGTCACGGTTCTTAATCTGATCTCGCAGAGTGCAATGCAAGACTGATAAATCACCAAAGAGTTCAAATCCGGCAAATCGTTTTGGAAGACCGATTTTTAAGAAAGAAGTGCCAAACATGGACTGCTTTGCCAGATATAGAGTCGCCACCTAAATATTTTATTTTGGAGAATTTAGAAACCCTGACTCGTTGCCTAAGGCCACGTGTCCGTCATCACCAAAGTTGCCTCAGCTCGGGAACTTAGGTACGATTGGGGAAGGTCATCTATGAACACCCCCGCACGCCCGATCCGAAGATCGGCCTGTACTAAGCATGATATCGAGTTTTCGAAAACACATGCGTTCTTATTCTAGTTAATTAGCTAATATTTACTACGTGATGCGCACAGCAAAACAAGTATAGATTAGATCGCCAAATTTGGAACAAAGCATCGCATCGCATATCCGTTTGTTTGGAAAATGATTTGAGATTTGCTACTCGCAAGTAGGCTAAAACACGGATTTCAATGAATCATCCCAATCCAAGCAATCCGACCTTCACCCACAGGCATTCAAGCAGTTATATCACATAAGCAATTAGCTTCATGGCAAACATGCTTTCATGTTAACACTCACATACATGCAAGATGCTAAAGCATAAACACTCACAGTGTATTCCGAGCCAAAACAAGAAACCAGTTAGTAATCATGCATGATCCTAGTTCATGTCAACAATGGCTAATGCAACACATGCAAAATGCAATTAAGATAGGCTTGGCTATCCTAAGAATGGCATATAAGATGCGACAATTTAATACACGTTTTCAACTTGGAATTAAAATACAATGCAGTTAGTATGATGCACCGAGCCCGGTGCATGCAATACAGATGAATGATGCAAACATACGAGCATAAGAATGCTAATTGAAACATGACCTAAAACTAACCATTGAAAGCAGGTAAGTAAAAGGGAGAAAGACGTGAGGTTGGAAGACATTCACACACTCACGCACACTTATTACAAAATTCGCCCTCTCGGTGGAGGGTCCGAATAAATAATACAAATCAACTAATTAATCAACTACCCTAGCTAATTAATTATTACATAACCAAATTGAAATGAATAACTATTTTAAGCTATTAAAACACTGAAATGGCCTCGTAACGAGGGATGCATGCGCACTCAGTTGGCTTCTCTTGGAAATCCGTTGCCATGCCCCATGTTGCCTCTGCTTGCACTGTTTTGCACCTCTGAACGCTGCACAAATCTCTGTGATGCTTCTGAACCACCTCATGGACACTCTGAGAGGTCATCGACCAAAAGGGGTGGCCATCGGCCACTTTTGATGCTATCGGCCAAAAATTGTTTGCAATACATTTGCAAGAGAATGTTTGCAACTACACCCCTTATCATGTTTAAGACTCAAAGGTATGTAGTGCTCGACCCTTGGGCCATCAATCACGCATTCCAATGCATGATGGCCAAAGGAACCAAGTGTGCAAATTAATATGAAATGAATGCACAAAAACACATAAATGCCTCACACTCTATCATGTTGGATCAAGAGTGTTGGCGACCGAGGATTGAGGCACGTTTCGCCACTTTGAGTACGAAACGTCCCTCCGTCCTCGTGTTTGGTTTGACACCCCAAACCAAACACAATGCAATGCATGTATGCCAAATACAATGCAACATGGAAATGTAATGCTATGCAACCTAAGCATGTCAAATGCAATGCAACCTAATCAAGCATGTGACAAAATGCAAACTAGCAAGCATGCAAAGTGCAATGCAACCTAAATATGCAAACATGCAATGTACGAAGAGCATGTCAACAACCATGTAAACAACGAGTATGCAAACAACATGTAATGCAAACAAGCATGCAAGATGGACTTAAACCGGATATAGACAAACCTCAGCCATGCCCAAAACAGTGGCCAAAATGCTAAAACGATGGCTTGAAAAAGTAAGGAAATGCATGCTCATGCATTGGCCCATGACTTAAGCATAATAGCACAACTCTCAAACATGATGAAGATGCGAAAAATGTGAGAATTTAGCAATGAAGTAAGCTCTGAAATTACACTCCAAAGGATGCTAAATCATACAAATAGCTCAAATAAAGCATGCCAAGAGGCCCAAAATACAAAGCTAGTCGAGGGCTTTACACTACAACCATATCAAACAATACTCAAATGATGTAAAGCACTCAAAACAGACTTAAGGCAGGTCAAAATGGTAGCAAAAACATGCTGGACTCACAACAAAGATGGCAAGAAAGATAGGCTCCCGAATTAGCTCACAAACAAGGCATAAGGCCACAACTCTTAAACACAATG
Source organism: Camellia sinensis (assembly GCF_055761805.1). Taxonomy (NCBI): domain Eukaryota; kingdom Viridiplantae; phylum Streptophyta; class Magnoliopsida; order Ericales; family Theaceae; genus Camellia; species Camellia sinensis. The sequence goes on along the minus strand of NC_138964.1, from coordinate 30,998,705 downwards.
AAAGAGTGATACTCATGAGAGCATGGAAGAAGTTTATGGATTGAAATTACCTACCAAATGATTCCATATCATGCAAATAGCTCAAATATGACATGCTAGGGGGCTCAAAGTGCAAGGCTAGCAAAGCCAAATACACCATAGCTATACAAAACCAAACATGCATGACCAAAACCACTCAAATCAGACCTCAAGAATGTTAAATCAAAGCCAAAAATGTGCTGGAGTGGAGCCAAAACATGCTAGAATAATAGGCTACTTCATGAGGCATATAAGGCTAGTTTGCAATAATTACACTACAAGTGTATAAAGCATGCAAGCAACAACCAAACCAGCTTAAAACAGAGTTAGAGAAGGCTCAAAAAGTCACAAAAACATGCTTGAAAAGAGCTAACATAAGCCACAAAAAGATGCTACTTTATAGAGCTAACAAGGCATGGCATGGAGAGACAAGGAGGGAAGGCTATCCCCTCCCATTTGGGACCTCAAAACAAGGTTTTTACCACTGAAAATCCTCTGGATTTCAGTGGTTAAAAGGCCACAAAAATTTGTTTTAAAAGGCCTTAGAAGATGGCTCAAAAGCTGTACAAATCAAGGAGCAAAATGAAGGACAACCCCCTAGCCAACCAAGGTACAAACAAAGAGTTTTAGGACTAAAAAAACAGAGGAAAAATAGAGGTTTTTGTAGTTCAACACCACCTCCAAAACAGCCCCAAAGTAGTGTGAAAAGATGGCCAAGCAAATGTGTAAAACAAGCTTAAAGGGAGAGAGATGTTACCCTTGATGCTCAGCTGCAAAACCAACCCAAAATCTGAGCTAAAACCAGCTTTTGGAGCTCAAAATGATCCTCAAAGAATCTCAACCCAATGGTGGTTGAGTTTGATCAAGGATGCCTAGGCAAAGGTGAGGTATATCTTCAAGTATACCTCTTGCATGCACACAACGTCAAAAGGGAGAGCAAGCTTGAGTGAAAAGCTAAACTTTTGCTCTGAAATTTCTAGAGAGAGAGAAATTTTCTAGAGAGAGATGCTCCTAAAACTTGTTCAAGAAGTTCCACCTTTGAAAATGAGAGATATAGCCTCATATATAGCAAAAATGAGCTCAAGGTCGAAAATATCTGATTATAGGACAACTAGAGCTTGCTGGAAACAGCTAGAGGAGAAATATCTGCCAAAAATCTGAGTTTTGGACACTTCTGGCCGACCAACCATCTTTAGTGCTGACCGGCCACCATTTTTGGCCGATAAGGTTCACTTTTGGCCGACATATAACTGCTGAGGTCAAATTGTGGCCGATGGACCTCCATAGAGGCTGATGGAAAAAATCAGCCCTAGTCCCTGACTTGAAGCATGCCTAATTCCTTCATCTGGACTCCTTTTCAGGTCATTCTTAAGCCTAAACTGTAGCCCCAGAAGTCTTCTTTCCAAATTTGGCAGCCTCACCTCAAAATTCCAAGTGTGCTAAGATATATCCCTCTTTTAGTGAAGGCTAATCAGTTTCGGTCTAACCGGAATGATGCCCAACTTCAACCAATCATATCTCCCCCACCCGGACTCGGCTTTAGGAGATTCTTAAGTGAAAAATGAAGCCTCAGAAGTCTTCTTTCCAACGGTGGTGGCCTCATAGCTTAAATCCAAATATACAAAAGGATAGGCCCGATTTAGTGAGGGTTACCCGACTCTCTCTTAACGGTTCACGCCCATCTTTTTCCCCAACTTGGTTTCTTTCCTCTTCTCCTCTTTTCTTCAACTTCAAACCCCTAAACAAGGTGTTTTGAAAGATCTTTCAAAGATTTCATCTCTCTTTCATTCATTTCCACTTTGTCCTTGCTCGGTTTTCCAAAAAGCGCACCATTTAACAAAATGCGAGCCTCAGAGTATCGTAGAAACTTTATTTCAAAAATATTTTGAAAGAGAGGGTTTTAAGGTCTAAAAACCATTCAAAATAGCTTTGGTACAAAATGGGGTGTGAAGTTTGGATTTGACACTCTCCTTGCCAAAGAAATCGACCCTTTGCATAGCATAGCCTGCACAACTTTCATCACCAAGGAAGCCATTAGTAGCGCCCAAGTCTTAAGGTCGGTCAAAAATGGGGTGTCTACAATATGGTTTTTGAGAAAATGATTTTTGGGAGTTCACTTCTTGTCGTATAATAGCCGGCAAAAGGTTGAAAGTGTTATGAATTGGGTGCCCATTGTCCCGCCGTATCAAGTCGGCAAAAAGTGAAAGGTATTATGAGTTGGGTGCCCACTATCCCGCCGTATCAAGTCGGCAAAAGGTGGAATGTATTGAGAAATGTGTTGAGTCGATGATAATATGTGTGAATTGAGATATACTTATGAAATCACAATTGATGTGTAATTTGGCATGGAAAGGGTATAGAAATTATTTGAAAAGAATGGATAATGAAATAGTAACTGGATAAGGGATTGGTGATAACAAATTCACCAATTTGTTTGTAAGTATAAGGAAAGATTAAGAGTTTTGTTTTGTAATTAATGAGGAAATTGAATTAAAATGGTGTATTATCCTTATGATATGTTGAATTATAATTGATAATACAAATGTGGATGTGATGTAGCTGTGATATGTTGGATTATAATTGATAATGCAAATGTGGATGTGATGTAGCTAGTAGACAAGTAGGAGTTGAGGGTAGGAGAACTGTTATTGAATATAAAAAATATTCGGATTTCTACGATAAAGAGTTACAGTAAAAATGAATAGACTGGTGGGACTAGAGTGTATGAGGGTTGTTTTGAGTATTAATGGAACATGAATTTGAGGTTATGGGGTTATAATAAATGTAATTAGTAAAAAGGAAAAATAGAAATTAAATGAGGAATATTTTGAAATTTGTTAATAAATTTAAAATGATGTTGTTCCTTAAACATATATTTTTTTTCAAAATGGATTTATGGCTTTCTGATGATAAGAGATCATTTTTATGGCTGAAGGTGTTCCTTAAATGCTCCAATAAATTTTAAGAAAAAGATACTCTACATATAATATTTTGAACTTATAAAATGTCACCTTACTATATGGTATCACCCTGAATGCATGATCATTTCTATCTATCAGATGGTCATTGTTTTAGAACTATGAGATCCCTACTGGGCAATTGTGCTCATCTCTTCTTGTTTCATTATTTTTTTACAGGAAGAGAATCCGGATTTATTGATTGGACAATTAAGAAGTCAATGAGTCTCTTCTGTGTAATTTCGTCGTGGATGTGAAGGAAATAAATATTGTATATTGATATTTCTAATTGCTTAATTGTACCCCGCAGTAGGAGTTGGCATGTATTATTATTATTGTTGTATTTATTGAGAGAAAGAGAACAAGTGTTATTATTTTTCTATTACTCAAGAGTAATAGAATTTTTTTTTTTTTTATTTTTTATAAAAAGGACCTAAATTAAAGGCTTTTGGTAATGATTTCAAGTAATTAAAACTTGGGGCGTGACAACTTCCATGGTCTCAGATTCAAAACCTCTATACGAGATTTTACCCAACTTAATTGGATCTTTGGTTAGTGGATGATAGAATTGATCCCTCGAATTAGTTGGTCCTTAGAGCCAAATACCAAATTATTTATAAATAAATAAAATAAATAATTTTGAGCTGAACCAAAAAAATAAAAATAAAAAATCTGTTGGCACCATAAAATATTCTTATTCTTATTATAATTAGTATTATTATTGTTATTATTTTCAAGACACATGACATCCTCTTATTCATTTGAAAATTAAAAGAAGTTATGGAGATTATGGAGAACATGAAGGACAAAGTGGATAAATGGAAGGACACGTGGCAAGACAAGGATGAAGATAGGAGAAATGGGTAGTTAATAAGTAGTTATTGCTGTATTTTTTCCTCTATAAATAGCCATCCATGGCTACATTGTAAGAGATCAAGAATTCAAATAAAAAACAATTGATTTCTATTTTTCTTGTAATTTATATTTCCTGTACTTAATTTTATGCATTTCATTTTCAAAGCATAGGAGTAGAGGTAAATTCTCTGCACTTATTTTATGCACTTCCTTTTCGAAGCATAGGAGTAGAGATAAATTAATGGTTAGTTTGATTGTTCACTCAATCATCTTTTTCCGTCTCCCTCTATCTTCTTTTAATTTTTCTTTTCTCTGCACGTGGTCATTTTAAAATCCTTTTCATTGAGGCAAAAAAACCATCAATGCAATTGCTTGATAATTGGCTTGAAATTAATCTGTAAGGATTTTTCAATCCTTTCTGGCACACTTGTATTTATGATATTTTCTTTCATAGGAAAAATAAGCCAACAATTTTTGGCATGCCCGGTGGAACGTCAAGTGTAAGAAATGAAAAATGAATTGGATTCGTCCATTTCACATAGCCTAGATGAAATCTTTTGGCGTAAAGAAAAAAATTTGGGTCTTCAAGAAGAGATCTATTTTCTTGATGAAATAAACTTTCATCCCTTATAATATTATTTGATGAAAAAAAAAGACACCATTTCATTGGAGAAATTCATCAACTTGATATGAAAATTTGCCAATGGAATGATAAGTTGTCAACTCTCACTACCAAGTTTTTAACTGAGGCTTTAATGGCCGAAATTGGTGAATTTTTTTAGAATTTTTCCATAGTTGAAAATAGCAAAAGCAAAGAGTTGATTTTTTTAATGGCTCGGGAGGTCAAAAGATTCATTTTTAAAAAGCCAATTTATGAAAATAACATGGCTAAAAAGCATATTGTTAAGCCAAGCATGGTTAAAAATAATGTTCCATACAAGACCTAGGGCGTTGAAAAACCCATTCTTAGAGAGTCAAACCATGGACGTAAGATGTCTATGAAGGATTTTCATAAGCTATTAATGGCTAAAATGAAACAACCCATTATACCGAGAAATGATGAAACTCACATGGAGAATTTTCATAATCCATTAATGGATAAAATAGAAAAACAACCCCATTTGTCAATGAATGATGGAAGTTATTTGGCCAAAGAACATGTTCTCAAGCCAAACATGGCTAAGAATGATGAACAATTTAATGTTCTTGAATGTAAATTTTTTGAAATTATTCGAAATGTTAAGTTGTTTGAATTTTTAAGGCCTTCTTGTACAATGGTTCTTAGTGTTCTAAATCTTTTTTGGATTTGTAGTTCACATCAAAATTTAATTTTGATGAAATGGCTAATAAAACAATCGTCTTTAAGCATTGTTTTGATGAGTTTGATGCACTAAAGAACAACTTAGCTATTTGAAATGTTGAACTTGGTTAGGAAAAGCCTATGCATTTAAATTAGTGATTGAGACTGACTTATCTTTTCAAATTGATGGCTAATTTTTTTATTTTTTTATTTTTTTTTTAAGGCACAAAAATGATAGAATGTGTGTTTGGTTGAGCCCTTCAAAAATTTAAGTAAACATCATTTTCAAGGACTGTGTGGGGTAATGTTGGCACCATAAAATATTATTATTATTATTGGTATTATTACTGGTATTATTATTGTTATTATTTTTAGGACACGTGACATTCTCTTATTTATTTGGAAATTCAAAGAAGTTATTGAGATGATGGAGAACATAAAGGACAAAGTAGATGAGTGGAAGGACATGTGGCAAGACAAAGATGAAGATGGAAGAAATATGTAGTTACTAAGTAGTTATTGCTGTATTTTTTCCTCTATAAATAGCCATCAATGGCACCATTGTAAGAGATTCATAATTCAAATCAAAGACAATTGATTTCTATTTTTATTGTCATTTATATTTCCCGCACTTAATTTTCTGCACTTTATTTTATGCACTTCATTTTCGAAGCATAGGAGTAGAGGTAAGTTCTCTGCACTTTATTTTATGCATTTCCTTTTCGAAGCAAAGGAGTAAAGATAAATTAATAGTTAGTTTGATTGTTCACTCAATTATCTTTCTTCGTATCCTTCTTTCTTCTTTTAATTTTTTTTTTTCTCTACGCTTAGCAATTTTGAAATCCTCTTCATTGCGGCAAAAGAACTGTCAATGCAATTGTTTGATAATTGGCTTGAAATTAATCTGTTAGGATTTTTCAATCCTTACTAGCACGCTCGCATTTATGATATTTTCCTCTATAGGAAAAATAAGCCAACAAAATCCAATAACTTATAATGGTCACATCACATGAAATAATTAATTGCTACATATATATTAAGTTCCAAGCACCAAATTATTTTTATATAAAAAAAATAGTTAAATAAATCTGAGTTGAACCAAAAAAAGAAGATTCAATAACTATATTATGGTCACATCAAATGAAATAATTGCTACATATCAAGCAAGTTTAAAGAGAGTAAATGTTATTCACCCAAAATAAAACAGTTAAAGATTCTTAATTAATATGTATTAAATTGGGGCTTATTAATGATTAGGTAGGTCCCATACATGCAAATAGACTTATTTAATTTTATATACTACCCATATAACTTAAAAAGATAAAAACGAAAATGCCATTGTCTGTCCTCCATTTCTTTTCCCAAAGTTGAAAACCCAAGACTCAAAACAAAAGGATCTTCTCCAACTCTAAGTTTCTCTTTGCTGGTGCTCTCTCTCTCTCTCTCTCTCTCTCAAAAGACACTCCCATGTCAAGTACTTCATATCCATATTTCTCATTTTTAATTCTTAACATTCTCCACACCCGTAAAACCATCACTCCATGCTACATATATATATATATATATATTACATTTTGTAAACCCAACCTTGGAATTTTTGAATTGATGTAGACGAAGCAGAATTACGCTGGAGTAGTTTCTTTACCCAATCTAATAGTTTTAATTAGTAGCTGTCAATTTAATTGATTCAAGGATATAGTGTATGTCAATACCTCTAGTATATATATATGTACTAAGAAAATACATAGATGTGTAAGTATCACAGTCAAAATAATTCGATCCATATATTTTGAACATTTGGCATTTTTCTAAATACTACATATATATTAATGGTGATTATACTTGATAGTTTATGACATTTTATTTATTTATTTATTTTGATTTCTTGTATTTAGATCAGAGATAGAGATCCTGACTAGAAATAAAAAATCAATGAGGGTGGTAGTTTTGCAGAAAGTGAAGCAATATTATAAGGAAGGTTGTGTATGCATTGGTGGAAACATAAAGAAATGCAATCCAATTAGCAGTGTGACCACAATGTGTGCCCTAATCCTCTCATTATTCTTCCTATCTCAGATCCAACTCTCTTCAATCTCTACCCTAGTTTCAGCGATTTCAACATCTTGGACCCATCAAGGTAATTTTCTCTCTCCATCTTCCATACTCTTTTTTTTTTTTTTTTTTTTTTAACTTGTTCTTTATGGATTGTTTTCTTTAATTTTCTTAATTTAGAAGGCATTCACTTATGTTGCCTTTAGATTTTAAATTTATGAAGAAACACACACACACACACACACACACACAAAAATTTGTAAAATTGTAAAATTATACATTTGCGATTTGTTTCATTTCTCTATTGAGAAACACATCTACCCATATATTTTTACATGATACCAGTTAAATCAACTAGTAAGCCATGTTGGATAAGTTATTTGGTGATTTTGGAGTATTACTCCACACCACTCATCTTAGGATATTTTATTCTGCCATGTGGTGGGAGAAAGTACAAGAGTGTTGGATCTTATTATTGTAGCCAATAAAATTAAAGTATAAGCACTTTTTGTATTTACTCCTAAAGCAAATCAATTGTAGTATAACATATGGCCAAACAATGGTCACTGATTCATTATGTTTTTTTATTCTTTTTATATTTGTATCTATGCTCATGGAATGAGATATGGCTAAACAATTGAAATTTTGGTTCTAAAGTGTTAGAAAATTCATCATATTTTGGATCTTGTTTCTTTGTTTGGTTTATTTCTTGTCAAGTGGATCATAAATCAGGAATATTAATAGAAGCTTTTGAATGTCTAAGAATCTATCTTGTTCTGAAGATACTTGAACATCTTGCAAGTGTATGAACATCAGAACAAAAGCAAGTTTGTTTTTTCATTTTATTTTATTTATTTATTTATTATTATTATTATTTTTATTTTTATTATTATTATTATTATTATTATTATTATTATTTAACATGACAGTATGGTTTTGCTTACTATAAATACCCAAGGACTAGAATTTAGTTATTTAATTTTTATGGTTTTGTATTTGTACCTATGCTAAGAGATGAGATACGGTAACACAATTGAATTGTTGGTTGACATATTCATAAGCACTTGGTGGACAATTTGTGGTGGCAGAGACGTGAATATCTTGTGTAGACATATTGTCAAACATATAGTAGGCAGATTTTGAAGGGAAGACACCATGAATAAAACAAGAGCATGAATCTACTTCAAAAAATCAAACAAAATACGGCATTGAAGATAAGATCAAACAAAGAAGAAGAACATACCAGGTATTTTGTTTGTTGCAGATGACACCAACGGTAGAATCAAGTGTAGTTCAGAGACGAAACTTACAAAACGGTTGTAAGAGTTGAGAGAATAGATCCCGTAAACCCTAAACAAAAATGCTCTCTTCGGTGAAGACGAGGATCGTAGGATCCAAATCCTAGTCTTCACAATTAAAGAGAAGTGAAGATGGGTGATTTGGATATCAGAAACGTGGAGTGTGAAGAGTTAGGGCTATTATGATACATTTGATTTCTTTTATTTTAATATTTTTGCAAGTGTTTGGTATTAGAGTTTTTATTTTCCTGCCTACTTTTTTTTTGGTCATACCTCACAATGGCAATTGTGTTTCAGTCATGCCTCACCACAGCAATTGTGATTCAAATATTGAGAAGAAATTTAAATATGGGACAAAATGTTAGTAAAAATTGGCTTTAATTTATACTTTTTTTTTAATGATTTATTATTTATTATGTTTGTAATTTTACCTTTATTAAAGTTTAATTAATATTTTGAATGAAAAAATAAATTTAAGAAATTTTATGATTTTAATCAATAAATAATAATTCTATTAGAAAATAATTATTATTATGTTCTTAATAATTTATTATTTAATTATTAATAATTTTTTTAACTGATTATTAACAATTATTTCAAATAGTAACAAATTTAATTAATATTAGGAAACATTCAAAACTATGTAATGTTGATACAAAATATGACTTTTTCCTTTCCGTGACCACAATTTATTGGTCACCAAAGGTTTTGAGATCCCCTTTTTTTTTTTCTCTCTCTCTCTCTCCCGCCATTACTTTCCTTGACCATATTTTTTTTTTTTTGGTCACAAAAAATTACCTATTAGCTATCAAAATGTCATTGGTTGCTAAAACACAACTCATCAGCGACCAAAAAAATGTTAGTCGCAGAAAGTCAACTAATCTATGACCAACTCAAAAAAGACAGTCGCCAAAAATATTTTTTCTTATAGTGTACTAACCAACATGTATACACTCTATACATACATATACTTCTCTAACTGAATCAGTTAGACACATAGTTCTAAATATCGGCCGATACGCCACGTATCGGAAAAATGGGGTGCCGCGACGGATACAGGTCAGTATACTGCTGAGATTGAAAATCGCAGGAGTATCGGCCGAGTCTCAGTACGTATCGGCTTGTAACCATTACACAAGCCGTTACACAAGCCGCGATGGGCCAATACTCGCAGGTTCGGACCAGTATGGGAAAGAAAAAGCTAAACAACCTATGAAATGATTTCTAAAATTTCACCGCTGCGACACCCGATTCTCGATACGTACCGATCGATACTACCGATACCGATACTCCGTGATCGATACCGTTACGTTACCCGATACTGCGATTTAGAACCTTAGTTAGACAGAGAAGCCATCCTCTGTTCCTACTGTGTTGCTTCTCTTGCTAGGGTGCTTCTGCTGTGTGGCTTCTCTTACTGTGTTGCTTCTCTTGTTATGCTAATAGCTGCTTGAGTTATACTCTTATCAATATATACACACACACTGTTAGTAATGGGCGCCCATGTGGCATGACCATTAAATTTGAATTTGAATCCTTATCCAAATAGGTTTTGAATTTGAAATCAAACCTATTTAGGATAACCACTCAAGAAACAGATATTATCAGTTTTAAACTGATATGGATAGATATTATAATATAATATATATCTGTTATATGGTTATGGGTAATCCAAGAGAGAAACAACATTGAGTCTGTTTTCTACCCATATTCTGACTCTCTCCCAAAAACACAACGATCAAGTCTTTGACACTGTGGTTGGTGTGGGTGATATTCAATCTGTGATATCACTCCACTACTGGGTTGGTTCATCAAGAAGTTCCCTGGAAGCACGTGATTTATCCAAGAAGGTTCTATCATCAAGAAGGTATGATTTGATTATTTTATCCGCTGCATAATTGTTTTGTGTTTTGGTTTACATTGGTATCAGAGCCATTGATGGATATTTTCGTGTTTCTATTTTTACATGCGTATATATACATGTATATGCATGAATATTAATGGAGGAGGAAGATGAAGTGCACGGTTTTCTTTTTTGCATTTTAACTCCATTTAGATTGAGAGAGTGATATACCTCAATTTTATGTTGCTTAAATGTTATTTTTTATGCCATAAATGTTTTTATTGTGAAAAATGGAGTCCGTCAGTACAAAAATCGGACCGGAAAACATCCGGGAAGGCGGCGCGTGTGATTCACGCGCTGTATGACGCCGAGCAGCAGCCCCACGCGCCACCACGCGCCTCCACGCGCCGAGCGCGTTAGGCACGCGCCCCCCACGCGCCACACGCGCGATCTGTCAGCTTCCTTCCACACGCGCGCGTTAGCCGCGCCGCTTCCAGCCGCGCCACGTGTGCGACACACGCGCGCCATGCGCCGCGCCGCGTTGACTCGCGCCGAGTTGCGCTGAGCGGCGCCGAGCCGAGCCGAGCCGTTTTCCCGCCTGGCTTGGCTCTAAGGCTCTGTTTGTTTGTTTTTAATTCTGAATTGCGTTAATTGGCCATAATTTATTGGTTATAGCTTTGTTTTAAGCATGGTTGGTACGCTTAGACTCAGAATTGATTTTTCTACATTCTGTAAAATTTTGAAAATTTTACGAAAATAAAAAATATTTTTTCTGTTTTAATAATTCATTTTTTATGCTTTAAAATGATTCTGGTATTGCATAATTAATTTTCTGGGGTTGAAATTTTTATTGTGGACTTCTGAAATGTTTTACTATCTACTGGTAATATTGTCTCAGTTTATCAGTTTCTGGATTTTTTATTTCTAATTTTATGTGTGTTTATTAGTTATTTAAAATTCCAGAATATTTCAGAAAAATTTCAGAAAATTCTAAAATGATGTACACTTTAATTATGGCATAATCTGAATATTGAATACAGCATATTTTTTTGGATTTGTAATATGTTGTAATTAGAAGAGCATGATTATTTATTTATTTATTAGAATTCCATTATTAAATAAATATAGCATGAGTTATTTGTAGATTTGCATTAAAATGCTATTGTATGGAATTTATCATGCTTTGTATATGCCATAGTCAGTGGGAGGTTATTCGGTTGAGAGAAATCTTTGTAGATTAACTCCCGAAAATCAATATTTTGCGCATAAATTAAACTAAATTTTGGATAATTGTCACTTGTGGCGCAAGAGATGATTACGAGCATAGCGGATTTTCGATCTTGCGACTTGTGTAATATTGTCACTATTTAATTTAGATTTTTGCGGCAAAAATTATATTATGCTAATCAAATTAATCCCAATGCGAATTTCTCTCTAAATTGATTTAGCTTATGGAAGTTAATTTGGTTGACCTAGACTTAGTAGAGATGTTCAAATGTGAACAAACTAATCCCATTCTTTAGATGAGCAAAAGTCTTGGAGACTTTAGGTCAAACCTTAATTGAGCCAAAGTAAGGAAACGTGACTCAAAGTCGCCGTGTTTTTGTTGCCTTGTTTGGCACAATAAAAACTAATGTGTGCGTTATAGTTAGCGGCACGCTACATAGTTTTGGTTGGCGAGTTTTGGAGTTATGAAATTAGTAAGCCCTCAATAGATCTGCATATGATCTTGACTAATGAGCTGCACGGATTGACTTTGTAATTTGACTTGTAAATAATGTTACATCATTGGATGAAGTAACATTCAAGAGTCACGTCATCCAAGAAATGCGAGCTTAAATAAATTAGTCATTAAGTGTAAGATGAGTAGCCAGTACGAGCAGTGTTTTGCTCTCTACCCAATTATTGGGAGTGGATTGAGCGAAATTTCATGCACTATAATAGTGTGCATTGAAATATCACGTGAAGTTAAAAGATTAGCGCTTAGAAGCTGCAAAATCTATTAACACTGAGTGAAAAGATTAGCACTTAGTGGCTGCAAAATCTATTAGCATTGCCAACTTGTCTAAGTGTGGACACTTACTGTTTCCACACTTGAGTGTGAGACATGAAGAGGGGCTTCTTTGTATAATTCCTTAGCTAGGCTAACGTTTTGAATAACATTTACCACTAAGCGCAAACGTTGCAGCATAGTAATGAAAAGGTCAAGGCCGACAAGGTTATAATGACCCTAAGAATTTGACGCATCGCTTGTGAGAGCATTGTGTTGAATTAGACTCTTTAGCCTAATTCGCGCTTAAGTTACTTTGGAGCTGTCATAGGTGATAGCTTATTCTCTCCTTCTTGTGGATAGTAGAATTAATTGCAAGTAACTATGAAGCGAGAAATAGATATGGCAAGAGGAGTATCGTCATCTTTCAACTAGATGCAGTAAAGTGTATGGAGAATAAAATTGACTTGAAGGTGCAGGGGATTAGCACTTACTAGTTAAATTTGCGACTTAGGCGCACTTGATATCTCCATGACATCCCTTTTATGATCTAGTGAATATGACTTTGTCGTGAGTCATTACCTAGTTGGGCCTAAACCTTTAAAACTTGTCTTTGAGAACTCACACATTAAGATGATTGGAATTAGTTTATGACATTGGTCATGAACCAGTGGCTTATTATACTTCATCACATTAATGAGATGATGACACGATGGTTTGAGTAGGCCTTCTCGGGCCCACTCGCTTATGACATCCTGCTCTCATGTGAATGTGTAACTTTGTTCGCAATGGGTGCGCACAAGTAAGTAGGAAAGCCGCAGAAGGTCATTTGTTTTGGCGCATTTAGTCCACTATGATATTTTGTGACTAGATATGTGTGAGGATATGATAGCTAAGCCTCAATCTCGACACATTTATAGATTACGATACACATCTGAGTCAAGACTATTTGATCTCCCATAAGTCAAAAGTTTTGAGATGATTTTTGACATTGCACATATGAGGTCGAGATCAATTAGATAAGAGTTTTTTGTGCTTTTAGTTTTGACCAAGGTGGCGAGTATCTATTTGAGTTATTTTTCAGAAAAACTCTGTGAAGAGAGATGGATGCTTAGAAAATTGACTATTCCTAGTACTCAACAACACACTGGTGTAGTAGAGATAAGGAATTAAATATTGTTAATGTTAGGTGGATAATGGCGCAAAATGTTTCCCAATTGGGAATTGCACTAGTTTGTTGCCTATATCCCTAACTAAGTGCCCTCCATATCAGATTTTACACTCCATTTTGAGTAATGGGTTAGCAGAGAGCCATCTATGGGCGATCTGTAACCATTAAGCAGCTTATCTTTATTCTACTTCTCATAAGATTGCGAAGTTAAGACCTAGGATTCTATAGCGCATTATTGTATGCTGTCTTGTAAACACAAAGGGTCGTGTGGCGCATTATTGTATGCGGTCATGCAAACCCTCCGGGTCATGTGCATATAGGTAAGCAGCTTTGTGGTAGTGTAACTAAGTCACATAAAGTTTTATTAGTAAAGGTGACGTGAATAGAGTTTTCGGAACTCTATAAGATGGAGAATTCCAAGCATAGCGCTCTATGTAGCCTAGTTGAGAATGGAAAGAAATTTCCAATATCCTAGGGACAGTGGGAGCGATGTGCCTACTAATGGATTACTCCATTAGAGAAGAATACTCTACATTCTTAGTTGCGTGGTAGCAAATGTGAAAATTTTCCACGTCATCACTGGGTGATTGAGAGGGAAACATTCATGATTGCTCCGCAAGATGATAAAGAGCCTAGGATAATGCCTAAGGCTCTAGTCCCCTATTTTTTGAAAGTGGATCAATGTTGCGCAGTTTAAGACAAAGTCTTTGAGGATTAACCATTTTTATAATTTGGTTGACTTTCCATTATGACGCAAAACTGTTATAAAGTTATGCGTAATTTGGATAGTCATTTTTGAGGCATAAGGCTCGCTAGATACCGAATGGTCGCACCATTGAGGAAAGTGTAGACCATGAGAAGACTTCCTCCTGGGGAGTGAGGTTATTTTGACTTAGGCTATGATTGACATAAGTTCGGAACATTGAATTGTGGACATTGTGACCCGTTTTTTCATTAGAGAATTGGATAAGTAGATCCGTAAGGATTTACCTTCTGCTTTTATGGTGAAAAGTTAGGAGCGCAAAAAGGTTGCTGGTTCCAATAAATCTTTTACAGCCTAAAGCAGTTATCCAAACAGTGGTTCTTAGATTTCGTCAAGCCATGATAGGGCAACGATGATCGATGAAGACCACTGAGGCATGATCAATGGTCCAAAAGAAGTTTTTCCTTACTTAGTCATTATGAGCCAGGAATTTATAAGGTTGTCGCCACCTAGGGTGGGCAGTCCTCTATTTTAGATATGATGGACATGGGTGATGTAATTTATATGCTCGGATGTACGATCCTTAGGGATTGTTTTAGGAAAATTCTCGGTTTGTCTTCGATGACTTACATAGAGAATATCCTAGAATGATTCTAGATGCAAAATTGCAAATCCATTGACTTACCTATCGGTAAAAGCCAGAGCCTTAGCTATTGAGTGAATCCTCGAATTGTCTTTGGGAGGACCTATATTCCTTGATTTTCTTTGTAGTGGGAGCCTAAAGTACGCTATGTGGGCGTATTCGGCATGATAAGTGTTATCTTTGGTAAATGGTCAACTGAGTTGTTTAGACATTGACCTTGCTCATTAGACTGTGGATAAAATGCTTTATTAGAAGCATATTAATTTGCTCCTTGTAAAATTCAATGCGCTAGTTGGGCGCATTAAGAATGAACGCAAATTGGTCACCAAAAATATCTTTAGAGAGGTTATTGCGCAAGAGGTAGTGATCTTAAATCATTCCATGTGAGGCGCATATGGTGGATTCCGTTGTATATACTTATCGCAAGAGGTGCTGATAAGGCTTATGTTTGGAATCTATAATTGCGCAAGCTGTGGTCATTTTTTTTAATCGATCACTTATTTTGAGATGATGGATGTTGACACTATTATGGTTTGTGTCATAATGATTAGCAAATGATGATGTCAGCAGGCAAGATTGGCTCACTCACACGAGCAATCGCCCTTGGCGCTTGGGAGCGAGCAAGGATGAGACTGGTGGTTTGTTTTTATTCGGAGCCAAGAGAGGCTTAAATCATCCACTATGTATGTCGCCTTGGTTATAACCAAGATGAGGTCGTGTTAAGGACCAAACATGGATGTTAGTACCCACTTTCCATGTTGTGCCTGTTATGATTAGCCAGATTCGAGATCTCATTTGGCGCCTAGAAGGCGAGCAAATAGAGAATTCGGGTTAGGCGCTAGAAAGCGACTAGACTAATATCTGTACGGTGTATCGAGTATGACGTCACTCTTTATGGAAGAGTTACTCCACCGTAACATGTATTCATACTATATGTGCTTAGCGACCGAGTAATGAGGTGAGAGAATGGATCCCTGCTTCCTCACCGTGTGAGTCTTACGAGTCATTATTGATATGACTTTCATTTATGTACCCTTTTGTGACTTTTGACTATGTCATAAGGTAAGGGGTTGATGTTCTGCTACTTTGGTATGTTGCCTGCGGTCATGCATGATTCGGCCTTAAGGGACATCACTGGGAAAGCGGTCAATCCTAAACTAAATGGCATGAGTGCAAAGGGAAGATCATCTAGTATTACACCACTGTTGTATATTCACTGCCGGCAACTCACATCGCTCTGTATGAGAGGCGAATTGAGTGTGAATATATTGCAAGAATTGAGAGGGTCAAACATGCTCTTTTTTGAGGGATTAGAGATGTTTTTTGGACCGGTGTAATTAGATGGGTCTGGGGTATATGAGACACTATTTCTTTTCCTTTTTGGGTTGATGTCTCTATGCTGGCTCATTTTGAGTTTCTAGTATAGAGCTCCCACATGCAGGTGTTCTCATCAGTCGCACGGTGCATTGGCTGGTATGAGATTGTTCGTTTTTGGAGAGATTGAGATAGAGATGTGGCAGTGTCATGCCAACTCATGTGCGAGTGGGAGATGTTAGTAATGGGCGCCCATGTGGCATAACCATTAAATTTGAATTTGAATCCTTATCCAAATAGGTTTTGAATTTGAAATCAAACCTATTTAGGATAACTACTCAAGAAACAGATATTATCAGTTTTAAACTGATATGGATAGATATTATAATATAATATATATCTGTTATATGGTTATGGGTAATCCAAGAGAGAAACAACGTTGAGTCTGTTTTCTACCCATATTCTGACTCTCTCCCAAAAACACAACGATCAAGTCTTTGACACTGTGGTTGGTGTGGGTGATATTCAATCTGTGATATCACTCCACTGCTGGGTTGGTTCATCAAGAAGTTCCCTGGAAGCACGTGATTTATCCAAGAAGGTTCTATCATCAAGAAGGTATGATTTGATTATTTTATCCGCTGCATAATTGTTTTGTGTTTTGGTTTACACACACATAAGCATATACCAATGTTAGCGGATCACCCACCACAATGTGTTACACATCAATAATAATATATATTTTTTACAAGCCAGTCTGATTTTCCCAAGACAAAAGCTAAGACCCATCAAGGCGTCAAGTTTAAATAGGCTGGAGTTAATGGCCTAAACAAATGGGGTGCTTGGGACTCGACAAAATCCAAGTGTTTTTCACGAAGGTGCATGTAGAGAATCCAATCACCATCCCTGCTTGTACTTGGCATTGGCATAACATACCCTGTTTTTCCTCCCCATGGGAAATGGTATGACCCAAAAGACGGTTTACCCCACCCGAAATCTATCTTTGACACCGGAAACCTTTGTCCAGACGACACAACCATAGCAGTTTCATCATCGGTCTCTTTGCAGTAAACTCTCACTATTGCCTTCTCTGGCCGATGGAATTCCACCCAATCAATGAGCCCTAGAAAGTGCTCTTCTGTCGCAGCGCCCTCCAAACAATCATGTACAAGCTCTGCAACCTTACTTAGATGCATGGCATTTAGTTCGCCAACGCTTGCCTCACCATATGGAATGGACAGAATGTTCCCAAAATACTTTTCCAATTCATGATCTGCTTTGATGTTGTTGTTTAGTGTCAATCTCCCTCTCCCATCAACGACAACACCCATCTTACATCTTTTGTTGGAGTTAGACCCAGACTCAGACTTAGACTTCTCAGCGGAAGCTATAAGTTTCCACAAAAAGGCACTAAAAGACACGAGTTTGCTTCTCTTAATATCGTTAGAGCTGGTGGCTTGCGATTGGAGATAGTTAAGTTCTTCTGACACAACGTAGTAAATGCGGCTTTGGAGGGAATCCTCATTGGGCTCAGGATCTTCTACTAGTTTTGGTGGAGGTAAAGACGATAGAAAGACATAGATATTGTCAATGGATCGATCATAATAGCCTGGGCGTCTCGGATTGAGTAGTGATCGCCTGAAACATGGTATCTGGGAGATTGGTTTTGCAAGAGCAATCTCAGCCCATGAAACGAAAAACATGTTGGCTGAGTAGGCATCGGCAACCCGGTGATCGAATGTGCATCCAATCACAAGCCCACCACATTTTAGCTCTGTCGCCTGTTTGATAGCCATGAACTTGTCAAATTCAAGGAAAAATAAAAAAATAAAAAATAAAAACTAAATAATAATAATCATAGAAATACAAAATAAAAACTGGACAAATTTAAGTAGACATGAATTTCCATTTTGCATTGGAATATAGGGCGATCAGGTTAAAGATTTATTTATGAAACTTTTGAGCTAATATGTCTAAAATTAAATATTTTTGGACTAAAAAGACACTATCTGTACACATGTCACTTACTTGTTTAATTATGAGTGCTGCTATTAGTATCCTATGAATTATTTTGGACCCCCCATTTTTTAGCTTTTTTTTTGTATTACAATAATAACCTTAAATAAAGTTATTGAAAAGGATATCAAAAATTTTGGGACACTCCATCTCATAATTAAGTCCACACACACACACACTACATCATGAATTAGGATTTATAAGAGCACCTTTTTCCATCACCACCCACCCATCTTCCCCAAATCCCACCTTCAAAGCCCACCTACCCTCAAAAACTTGAAAACTCTTTGACAGCAATATTCCGGCGGTGACAGTGGCAGCTATTTGATTACCTACACTTCTTCGGCAATGACAATGAATGAAATTTTTTTCGGCAACCACAACTTCATGAGACGAGAGGAGTACAACAATAAAAGCTCAGAGGAGGTTCATAACTTTGATGGTGTTCTTAGTTCATAGGAAATCGGTCTTATAAGAGTAAATTCCTTTAAAAAAATGGCAAAAATAATAAAAATTGTTCATAATTTTTTCAGGACTAAACTCCCGAACATATGACCAAATTTCGGAAACATAGACCCGAACAATATTTATTTGTTCTGGAATAGGTAACTGAACATTTCTTATTTGTTCTGAAACAGATAACCAACTTTGACAATGGTCAAACTGAAAAAAATGATAAGGCGACTGAGAATACAATCCATGCCAAGGCAATTGAGAGTAAACACACTTGGCTTTTGTTCTTCTTTCTCAAGCATAAAAATCCCCAACCCAATGTCTTGTTGATATATTCTAAGGATTAAAGACTAAAAGCCCTATATTTATTTTTTCACTGTAAGGTCATGAACAAGTATGTGGAAATGAAATAGTAATCACTTTCATGGGTTTTGTTCGGGTTTTGGAAGAGAGATTGTTTGGGGTGTGAAGGGTATACATTCAATTGAATGGGTAGAATGTTTTCACAAGGATAATTTTGGTATTATTTGAGGGTAGAAAAGAAATTTGAAGGGTTTTAAAATTTATAAGTAGGGGTCTAAAGAAATGGGGAACTCCACCGGAGTTGTTTAACAACTCCGTCGGTCCCAAGCCCATGTAAAGGAGGATGGTTGTGTGTTAGGTAGCCGACAAAAAACACGTAAAAAAGCTACTTGGATCCTTTATGACATAAAGCCTACCAACCTATTTGATGAGACTTAAGGCTTAGTTTGGTTTGACTTTAGTTTAAAAAAATGAGAGGTCTAAAATATTGATGGGGTGCTAATAATAGCACTTAGTTCAAATGTCACCCAAATGTCCACGTTGCCGCCGGCTAATGTGACTTTCTAATGACTTTTTAACCAATTTTCAACGACTTTTCAACAAATATCCTTATCACCAAAAAGAACCTCGGATTAAATAACGTATGCCCCATAGAAATAAACATTTCACCAATTAACCTTGGAATATATTATTGAGTACTTTAGGAGCATGTTTGTTTTGAGGGATAAGGGTGTGGGATCGGACTATTAGTCCCACCGGACTAATAGTCCATTGTTTGTTTGAAATTTTTTGCTCCGAACTAATAGTTCCCCCGGACTATTAGTCCCACAAATATGATATTATCCTATCCCATGGGGGAGGGTGGGATAGAAACCATGGGATTGGTATCCCATGGGATTATTTTGTGAAATGTCCATTTTACCCTCCATCCTATTACTTAGCAAACAATTAGAAAAGGATAAAATAGTTTTTTGAACATTTATAAATTATTTTTTTAGTGTTGTTAATTTAAAATTATATATTAAATAAAAAATTTTAATTATAAATTATAAATTAAATTTAATTAAAAATAATAAATTATCAATTATGGCCTTATAAATTAAATTTTTTTAGTGTTGTTTAAAAATCAAATTTACATATTAAATTAAATTATTTTTTTAGTGTTGTTAATTTAAAATTATGTATTAAATAAAAAATATAAATTATAAATTAAATTTATTTAAAAATAATAAATTAAAAATTATGGCCTTATAAATTAAATTTTTTTAGTGTTGTTGAAAATTTAATTTATATATTAAATAAATTTATTTTTTATTGTCGTTAATTTAAAATTATATATTAAATAAAAAATATAAATTATAAATTATAAATTTAATTTAATTGAAAATAATAAATTAAAATAATTACAATATTGTGCAAAAAATAAAATAAAACAAATTTTTATTTAATCTAGCTAAAAATAATTAAAATATTAAAGCTATGTTTAATATTGCTATTATTAGTAAATAATTGAAAAGGATAAAATAGTCATTTGAGCATTTATCCTTCTCCATAATATTCCAAACAAACATTGGATAACTAAAAATAGTCTAATCCAGACATCTAATCCCATGACTAAACAAACATAGGATACAAATTTAGTCTAACCAAATAGTCCCGGGACAATGTATCCCAGGACTAATAATCCGATGGATTACAATCCTCCCTTATCCAGTCCGTCCAAACAAACGCACCCTAAGAGATTAGCTTCTCACTATAGCACTATCCTCCACACTTTTGTGGGTTCCATCCCAGCGGGTTAAGGGCAATGATCCAAAATGTTCATCTCGTAGGTCTATGAATAAAAGTGTGTTATGCAAAAAATCAATTTTATCAAACATCACTATGCATAGGAACAAATTACATTTAAATATATATATATATATATATGGCAACTATGAATTTAAATTAACACCATTCATTTTATGAAACAAAATACAATTTATTCATCTATTCACTAACATTTGATGGAAGTGACCCTTTATGAGATAGATGATTCAAATTATTGTTGTGGGCCCAAAAAATTAGACCCTGAAAATGAAGTATAGAGCAATATGGTATAAAAAGGAGTCATTCTCATATTGTAGATGTTTAAAACATAATTGCCGTTTCTAGCAATCTTTCTTCCTTCTTGTATGTGTGTTTGAGGTATAAAGATTTTTCCTTGAGGTAAAATGATTTCCAAAGTACAGAATAGATGTAGTGAGAAATTTAGTAGGTGTATGTTTAACAAATAGCCTTTCCATTTCAGCCTTTTGACTAAAAAAAAAATTGCATATTTTTAGGAGTTGTTTGAAAATTGAATATTTTCGTTTGGCAATATTTATTGTTTATTATTTTTTATTTACAAAAAATATTAAACATGTTTATATTTATTTTGGATAAAAATGAAGAAAAAAAAAACATGTTTTGTATACAAGTATTTAAAAACAAGTGAAATTGGGAGTTGCGGGAGGGGACTGTCGACAATTGGAGACGGTAGTCGGAGGTAGCTGTTGGCCACTGGAGGTAGTGGCCAAAATTATTGTCACCAGTAAGAGGCAGTTGGTGTTACTAGCCACAAGAAGTTTGGTCAAAAGTATTTGTCAATGGTTGGAGATGATGGTCGGTCGGTTGCCTGAAGTGACTTTCAAGAAAATGTGGTGGCAAAAGGTAGTTACCGCCAGTGAGAGATGGTTGGTAGCAATGGCTGTTGGTTAGCGGTTAAGAGAGGTTGTGGTTGAAGTTAGTTGACGGTGGAGTTCATTAGTTATAGTAACTGATAGCGATGAGTAAAGATGACAATAATGTGGGTTTAGAGTGGATTTGTTATCCTCTGCCCCCAACCTATATCATATCGGGGGTGCAGCGAGAGTGGGGCAGAAAAAGGTTAATTTTGTTGTTTTAAAAATAAAAAAAATTAATAAAATTAAAGATAATATAGTATATTATGAATAATAATTTATAATTCATGAGAGTTAAAAGATGTAAAATACTAAATAAATGAGAGAAAATGAATATTAAGTATAATATTTTAATATTTTAGTTTTATTATATTAAAAAAAATTAAATTATATATATATATATATATATTTAATAAATAAAATTGAGGTAAGGTCGGGATAGATCTAGATGGAAGAGTAAAGGGTAGTAGCCGGAAAGAGTAGGAGAAAGAAGAAGAAAAAGTGAAAAGAAAAATTAAACATAAAGCAAAACCTCCTTTTTTTTTTCTTTTTTTTTTTTTTTTTGAAAAAAAACAAGTTTTTACTTACAGTTCTCAAAAACTCTATTAATATAAATAGAAAATAATAAATATAAACGTTATCAAACAGGCATTAGGTTTGACCTTTTCAGTGATTTTTTTTGTTTTTTTGTTTTTTTCCCATTTAAGTGAATTTTTTTATAAAAAAAATCAAAAAGTTTTAGATTTGTAGGATCTACTCAATAAAAAAATCAAAAATAATAATAATAATAAATAAATTTTGAAAAAAAAATCTACTACAGGTGGAATTTTTTTTTAATCTATAGTGAATTATATATATATATTGGATAAATTACACTGAGGTTTTTGTTTAATACAAATCCCATTCACATTTGAAAATTTACACTTATCTCTCTGTCAGATTAAAATAGTATATTTGCTCATTAACCTTTATACGTATAAAATAATAAAAATAATCTAGCTATTGTGGGTGTTTGGGAAATGGATTTTTTTGTAGGTTTTTTTAATTGTAGGATATTATTGGAGAAAAAAAAATTTGGTTGCCTTTGGTAGAGTTTTATAAATATGATTTGAGAATATGAGTTGTATTTTGAGTTTGTGAGTTGTTGAATTATAATTTGAGTGCAGAAAATTTGTTTGGTTATGGTTTTTGAATAGAGTGTTGAATTGAGTTTTGAATTGAGTGTGGAATTGAGTTTTGAAAGTTTGATTTGACATGTGAAGTAAGAAAATTTGTTTGGTTAGTTTTCAAAACTTAATTCACATTGTTATAACACATAACAAAATACACTACTTTCACACTATTAAAAATTCTGATCAGCACTCATAATCAAGCTCTTTTTAAAATTCAATTAAAAAATTTTATTATTAACAGAAAATAACATTAATCAATTTTTTAATTGAAAATACCACAAAGGAAATAAATTTTTTTCAAAATAAATATTCAAAAAATTTAAATCATAAATATTTAAATAATTTAAATAATCTAAAAATTTAATAAGTAAAAAATTAAAGTAAATATTCAAAAAATTTAAATCGTAAAAATTTAAATTATTTAAATATTCAAAAAAATTAAATATTTTAAATTTAAACAAAACTTTACACTCAAATCGTAACCAAACACATAAAACAAAACTCAATTAAGAAATTATTTTTAAAACTTATAACCAAACACATAACTCGAAACTCCATATTACTTTCACAACAATACATTCAAATTGTAACCAAATACATAACAAAAAAATTAAAATATTTACAAATATTTTTATAAAATAGAGTTTGAATTTATTTTTATAAAATATTTTAAAATTAAAAAAAATTAAAATCGTAATATTTTGAAATTAAAATATTTAAAAGTATTCAAAAAATTAAAAAATTAAAAAAATCGTAAAATATTTAAAAATTTAAAATCTTAACAAAATTAAAATATTTTTAAAATATTAAAAAAATTAAAATATTGATTTGAATTGAATTTTGAAAAGATTTTTAAATTATGTGTTTGGTTATGAGTTTTGAAAAGTAATGATTATGTTTTGAATTGAGTTTTGAAAAATGGGTGTAGAATTATGATTTGAAAACTCAAAACAAACAACACGCTCAAATCAGTGAGTGGAACTATAATTTGAGAGGCTTACCAAATAGAGCCTTTGTGTTTGGAAAGATAGTTGGGTTTTTTTATGGTTAGATGTGATGTTTGTGAGATAAAAAGTGAAATGATTATGGGGTTTAATGTGATATTTTGTTTGGATTGTTTTTTTTTTTATTTTGTAACCAATTTGTCTTTTAGTAAAAAAAAATAAAACAAAAAAAACCAAAAACCAAACTTCCCAAACAGCGCTATTATATTTATCTCATTTCAAGGGAAATAACAATCATCTTCTTTGGTTTAACTCAGACAAAAAATTGATGTTTTTTACTATTTTTTAATATTTTAAGTAATGTTTTTGTTTTTATTTTTTAGATACACCTAATCTAGATACTTAAGAAATATAATATTTTGTAATTTTTTTTTTATAAAATTCAACAAACACAAAAATATACAAATTCAATAAATTATCTTATTTTATTGTATTCAATGATTTTTTTTTTTTAATTTTTTACAAATTTTATACTTTTTAAATATATCTACATTAAATTGATCTAATATAGATATAATGGTGGAAATAAAAATGAAAAATTATTCTCATATATCAAAATTTATAGAAAAAATATCATAAAAATTGTTGTAATAGTGATGTTGTTGTAAATATAAATCATGTTTACGGATGTTTTGTTTTAAAGTAAAAGTTCACCATTAAGTTATATCATTGTGTTTGAAAATTTATATTTGTATATCATCAGTCAATAAGAATATGTTTAGCTAGAATTTAATGATGAAAAGTTATAAAATGTAATTATATGATAATAAAGGGAAAAAAAAAATTCTGTTTTGGAAATAGGTTTTTATTTCCTCTCCCATCCCACTCCCACTCCCACTCCCACCCTCCCTGCCTCAACCAGTCTTCCTCTCGCAGCTCTATCTCCCTTTCCGCTAAACATATTTATTGATTTTATTTTTTATTTGTTTAGATAAATTATGCCGTCCTTCCTTAAAACTTACAATAAATTCCATAATTTTGACATAATTTCTCTTTTAGTAAGATTAAATAGACCGAAACTAATGCACATAGTGTAAAAATACAAAAACAAACAAAGTAAATTGTATATTTTTGTGTAAAAATATGACATCATTTTTCATCCATATAACTAACAAATTATTGATGAAAATTGGCTAAATATTATATGAATTAAAACTCATTTAATTATATCAAATTTGTGTAACCTATTAATTTACCTAATTTATTTTGAAACAAAAATTATATATATCCAGCTAAAAAATTGTTTGCCTTGCAACTTAACAAAAAGTAGTGACAGGGACCCTCAGTATTAACTACACAGTGGACAAACAAGTGATTAAAGTTACGTACGAATGCATAAATATGTACTTAGATGCAAAATAATTTATGAACAAAATTTTTATACAAAATACTCAATCATAATGATATGTTAATGAAAATATTTAAATTGTAAGTCATAATAAAATGTGTTTAAATTAAAAAAGAAACTAGAATAAACAGAAACATCTTTCTTTTAAAAAAAGGAAAATGTTAAGTATCATGAAAAATGTTTCATGAAAATTGTCATGAACAAATCTACATCCTCCTATTACACTTTGTAATTTACTGTATATCTAAATTTTTTTAAACTAGTGCACCTGAATACAGAGCACCCCTTGATTTTTTGAAGGAACAAACTTTCCATGGACAGAGTCATGTGGGTGATGAAGATCGACATTTCTGAGCTCCACATCGGCGTAAGCGTAGATGAAATCAACCCCGCGGTTGTTGCACAACACCTCGGGCTCACCAAGACCGTTCTCCACCACCTCTCCGGCAAAGACATAGAATGAGTTTAGCGCTTGAGCCAAGGCTTTCTTGAGGATCGTCACGCGGGAATCTTCGTTTGCTTTGATTTTTATGGGCTCTTCCTTGTAACAGAAGAAAACGCTTACGTCCAGGGGAGGGACAAGCAAATCTAGGTTTGACATAGGCAACCAGTGCTCTTGCATTGGTAACACTGCTGCCACCACCTCTCTCCGCTTTATTACCACCGTAAATCCGCCATTTGAACTCATAGTTTAGTAGCTATGGAGAGAGAGAGAGAGAGAGAGAGAGAGAGAGAGAGAGAGAGAGAGGACTGTTAAGATTATGAAGCTTATGGGCATGTAGAAGATGAATTATATAAAGGGCTGATGCATAAGACTTCCTTGGTCTTGGCTACAGTTTAGTGTGGCAATCACTACAACAAATAAAATTTTTTAATAATCAAAATTTTTTTAATCTCTTGGACGACCGTCTGGATGGCCGGCGTCACCTTTGTCAATCACGGTTGTCACTCTTATCAACCGCAATTGTTATCTTTGTTTATCGATGTGTCAACTGGCAATCCATCCGAATAACCGATATCCTACCAGATGACTAGCCGGACGACCAGCATGAGAATATTTATCTATCACATGCAAGACTAGAGAGACAAAAATAAAATTCAAAACAAATATGAATGCGATCCTTTTTCCGTTTCAAATTCAAATGGAAAAGTGGCAATTGGATCATATTACAACTAAATTAAAATTATGAGCACTAAAGTGACATCTTAAACTACCATTATTTATTTTTTAAATCTTTTTCTTGATCACTAGTTAGTAGCATGACCCATTCCTTATTCATGCACGTAATCAGCATACTTCGAAACCCCAACATGTTGAAGTAGCTCCTCCATCGCTTTCACCAATAGCAATATATTTTAATTTCTTGATTTTAAAGGTGGATAATTACTATTAAATTTATCTATGATCATTGAAGAGTGTGTTACAAGTTTCCAACAACAACAACAATAAAATAATAAATAAATAATCCCAAAATAAAATATTCAATCAAACGAATTAGAGAAGGCAAATGCTAATAACAACTTAGGCCCGTCTTTGTTTGTCAAATTTGGTTAGATATAATTGTGAACATTTTTTTTTTTTTTTATAGGAAAAGAGAAAACTTTATTGATGAAACACATACACAGTATCATAGAATACATCAATAAAGAGGAGTTTAGAGCTAATTCAAGCTCCAACCTCCAAGTTGGTAAGAGACCAACAACCAAAGCAAAGCAAAAAAACCAACAGAAGACAGCTAAACAAACAGACAACAACAGAAGACAGCAAAACAAACAGAGCAACTAAACAGACAACAACAGAAGACAGCTAAACAAACAGAGCAAAGCAACAGCGTCACTGCCCAGCAAACAACGACCATCACAAATCACCCATGAATGGTTGCCACTGCTCACAGCAACACTACAGATATAATTGTGAATATGGTGGAATTGAGTTGGAGATGTAGAAAAAAAATTATGATTGCTTCTACATTAACGTAGTAGTATTAGTTGATTGAAATTAAGTCTACGAAATTACTTTAAAACATATTATTATATAAATTGTGACTTTGTTGATTTTGTAAAGTGGGACAATAAAAAGTCTTTTCACTTCCGCTGGAATTGGATTAGAAATTTGATTAGAAATCCCAAATCCCCCTAAGAATGTTATTCCCATTATTATAGGCTTTTCATAATTCCATAGAATTCTAGTCCCCTAACATTTTTTCAAACTAAACATAAATTTGATTGAGTTAGTAAAATCCAATCTTCATCTCCAAATCTCTCTACAAACATTACTGTATTGATTACTTTGGCACATTTAAAAAAAAAAATGTCACCTTTTAATATTTGATATCAATGTAAGGCCATCTCCAACGGTTCATCAAACCTTGCATCAGATTTGAAATTTGGTGAAAAAGTCACTTTTTGGAGGTCCAATGGTTTCAGCAAATTGGTATCAAAATTAGAATGGAACAAAAAATTTACCAAAGTGAGAAGAGGCTCTAAGTTTCACCATTTTACTGTGCGTGACCGTTGGGGGAGACCAACCGATCAACCAGCCGGTTGACCGGTCGGTTGACCAACCGGTCGACCGGTTCCCTTTCAAATAGGTAGGTTCAAACAGGTCGAAAGGTTCAAACAGGTTTAAAAAAAAAAATAGTCTTACCGGTCGACCGACCGGTTGACCGACCGGTCGACCGACCGGTCGACCCTTTCCTCAATTTTGCACGACAGGTTTGATGCTCACCGTTGGAGGAAGCCGTATCAAATTGAGAAAACAACCTATTTTTCACTCAGATTTGGTGAAAAAAGAAATGAACGGTTGGAGATGTTCTAATGCACAATGTTTAATTAAATAATTTAATTTAACCAAATTATCCCTTTTAAGTGCTGAAATTTTAAGAAATAGTATATAGAATGCCAATCAATAAATAAAATATTATTGAACGCATGGAATAATTTTTTCAAGCGAAACATTTCTGTGCCTTCATTTCTAGAGATTCCAAAGTAATCATTTCATCAATCAATTACTAGGCTATATGACATTGCATTAGGGTGGAAAGTATGCCTCTGCTCTGGGTAGTTTTCGTGTCTTTGTCATTTTGAATATGCAAGATTCTGTTCTACAATGATTTAATTTATGAAAAATGATTGATGTATTGAATTTGAACTCGCCTAAATTGTTTGAGTTACATAAACTCGACGTGTAGTCGAATGACCTCTCGGACGACCGTCCAAATGATTGGCGTTACCATTGTTAACCGTGATTGTTACATTTATCAACCGCGACTGTCACCTTTGTCTATCAGTGTGTTAACAGCCATCCTACTGGATGATCAGGCAAACGACCGATAAGATGGCCGGCCGGACGACGGGCATGCACAAATTCAAACAATTTAGGCAAGCCCAAATTCGATGGATGTAGCAATGCTCTTAATTTATTTACTTTTTGTGTGATTACACCATCTTATTTTAAATTTGTGTTGGATTAATGCATCATATTAAAAAAATTATACTCTTTGTTCAAAATACTAAATTTTTTAAAAAAAAACATTAAAATTATTTTTCTCACAAGTTAAATTTCATAAGATTAATCTTTACGAGATGAAATTATTCATTAAAAACATTAAATCAACTTAATTCATTTCTTGAAATTCAAAAAACAAATCCTCACTTGTATATTTGTATTCGAGAAAAATCAAAATTTCTCAAATAAAAATGAAAAAGGCTATATTGGTTGTAAAATCTTATTTTACATATTCCTCATTTCAACTAGTACATAAAATTGCACAAGTGGGGGACAATAATTAAGGGGCTTCTATTTAAACCATAAAATTAACTCGTTATTCCTTTGATTTCCATTTTTTTTTAATAAAAGAAAATTACAATTCTATCCCTATATACAATTACTCAAAAAAACTTTTAACCCTACAAATAGTAAATCCTAATTCCTCAAACACCTCCCCATTGTCATTGTCGATGGCATCTATGCCATCTCCCCTTGCCACCATTTTTCCCTTCCTCGGGACAAATACAACCCCCTTTTTCCCCCCGCCCCACAAACCACTCCAACCACTCTCTTCAATTTGTGAACCACCCAATCCCACTTCCTTCTCATGTAATCGCTATAACCCCTCTCCATTTCACTCCCCTGGGATCCACCCCATTTCTTTACCCCTCTCCTACAAAGTACCACTATTGCCACCCACCCCTACTCAGCACCCAAATCAGTTTGCAATAGTTATAGGTCCGTTTGGTGGTCAATCTCCAAAAAAACACCATTTGTTCATGTTGGTGAAAATACCAGAAGAATTATATTTTATTGATAAATAATGCAAAGAAAATGAGAAACAAATAAATTAAGCTAAGGCACGGATATCTCATTTTCTTTAAGGAGATCAAGCCCACTGCGGTAGGAAGAATCCAAATACCGATGCAGCAGTCACTAAACTATGACTTGTCCCTTCCAGGATACAACAGCTCGACCACTTGTCGTATGGTTCAGGCCAACTTTGCACAAGATAGTGAACCCAAAGGTCCACTAAGAAAAAACACTCTTCTTCGGCTAGTAATCTCTCAAGTGTAGAAAAATAGTTGGTGTAAAAAAGAGTAGATGAGAGGAACAATTTATAGGCCATTAGGACTTTACAAATTATACCAAAAAATAATAACCATTAAACTAGAGATAATGGAGAGTCTCCAAATCCTCCAAAAATTAACTCACCACTAAGCACATGACCTTCCAATTAATCTCCATTCATGAACAAAATAAAAGGTCACCAAAACAAGATTCATGAACAAAACAAAATGTCACCAATAAATAAATAAATAAAAGATATTAAAATGATCCAACAATCCCCACTCATTTTAATATCAACAAGCACAAGAGAGATTACTAAACAAAGATAGACTAGTATGCATCTTGAAGGTGTGCTCTACATTGAACATTCATTAGTGAAATAGTAACCTCTACACTAGAGTCAATAGTGGTTTCAGACTTGAACTATGACTACTTAGGAGAAATAAAGTATTACTACTCAGACATAATAATCCAGGTATCGACATGAGCTTTTAATAGCCGGCACATTACGGCCTTGTGCCTATCTCAGTTTTCATGAACATATTTGAGAATAAGCCTTGTTCCCATAGAAAGCAACCCCACTTCCATGCTCACATTGGTAAAATCTGCCAAGGATGTTCCTGTAATTTACACACCCCACTCAATAAGAGCTACAAAATTTCATGAAAAAAGTATAAAAACTCAACCCTCTAACATTACAGGACAAATGTACTTACATCATAGGGATGGACAACAAAATATTAAGAAGTGCATTTTTTTTACAATCACCATATGATTCGTTCTTCCCATTGAACCTAGTTATAGGATCTCTGGTCCCCAGGTTGAGTGTCTTCATACATGGTTTATGATTTTATAGGTTTCAAACACATCCCCCTCGATGTATTCCAGACCCTATCTCTCGCCAAGGCCTTGGTTAACGGACCCGTAAGATTATCACAAGATTTTACATAACTCACAGTTATAATGTCATTACTCAAATATGGTCTCACATTATTATGTTTCCTTCAAATAGGTCTGGATTTACCATTATAAAAATAGTTGTTCACTCTATCAATAGCAATAGTACTATCACAACAAATTAACCTAGGAGGATTTGGTTTTCCCAAAAAGGGATTTCATGTAACAAATCTCTCAACCAATTCTCTTTCTCACATGCTGAAGCTAACGCTATAAGCTTAGCTTCCATTGTAGAATTAGCAATTATAGTATGTTTTTTAGACTTCTAACATATAGCACCACCACCCAAGTATTCCAATCGGCATCACTATATCTCTCAAGTACCGCAGGATACTTGTTATAAAACAAACCATAATTTTTGGTACCAGATAAATATTTCATAATTCTTCCTATGGCTAGCCAATGATCTCGACTTGGCTTGTTAGTAAATCTGCTAAGTACTCCAACAGCATATGCAATGTCAGGTCTAGTACAATCAGTAGCATATCTCAAACTACTAATCATGCTAGCATATTCCTTTTGATTAATCACTTCTTTTTTATTGGTTAAAACAATTAAATGTATGCTTGCATCAAAAGGAGTAGCAACATGTTTACAGTCTAAAAAATTAAATTTCTTTAAAAAAATTTCAACATAATGCGACTGATCAAGAAAAATGTCATCATTATTCTTGGTAATTTTAATTCCCAAAATAAAATTGGCTTCACCAAGATATTTTATATCAAAGTGGCTATTAAATATATTTTTAGTCTTATTTATAATATGTAAATTAGAGCTAAAGATAAGTAGATCATCCAAATATAGGCTAATAATTACATATGCATTCTCACAAATTTTATAATATATGCACTTATCACATTCATTTGTCTTATAGTCATTCTCAAGCATGCAGGAATCAAATTTCTCATGCCACTAGTTAGGAGCTTGTTTTAAACCATAAAGAGATTTCAATAGCTTACATACCTTGCTTTCTTGGCCAGGCTCCATAAAGCCCTCAGGTTGGTCCATTTAAATCTCCTCATCTAGATCTCTATTTAAAAATGTTGTTTTTGTATCCATTAGATGAATTTTTAAATCATGAATCGCAGTCACTGCTATCAATAGTCTAATGGATGTAACTCTAGTAACCGGAGAAAAAATATCAAAGAAATCAAGATCAACTTGTTGCTTAAAACCTTTAGTAACAAGCCTTGCTTTTATATTTATCTATAGTTCCATCCAGTTTAAGTTTTTTACGAATGACCCATTTACACCAAATAGTTTTACAACCTGGAGGTAAATCCACTAGCTTCCATGTTTTATTTGAAAGTAATGAATCTATCTCATCGTTTACAGCCCCTCTCCAGAAAATAGTATCAGGTTATGATAAAGCTTCTTGCACCGTAAGAGGAATTTCTTCCACATTGTAAAGATAATAGTCAAGGCCAAAATCTTTTTCAACTCTAGCTCGTTTACTCCTTCTTGGTTGGGTTTAAGAATTTTCTTATTCTGAAAAAACTTGAGATGGAGTATAAGAGTTAGGCATGAATAAAATATTTTCAGAAATTATTTGACCCCTAGTATTTCTAGATTTGAAAGGAAATTTATTTTCATGAAAAATAGCATCACCTGATTTAAAAATAATATTATTTTCCATATAAAAAAAATCTATAAGTTGTACTACGCAATGCATACCCAAGAAAAGCACAAGTGGTAGCTCATTCACCCAATTTAGGTCATTTAGGATCTGCAAGCCTCACAAAAGCTAAACAACCCCAAACTCTCAAATAACCTAGATTTGGTTTATGCCCCCGCCATAACTCATGCGGTACAATTTTAGTCTTTTTGTGTGGCACTCTATTCATCATATGTCAAGCTATCAAAATAGCCTCGCCCCAAAGATTTGATTGAGCATCAAGTATAGCATTTGTCAAGTCAATTAACGTTCTATTTTTTCTTTCAGCTACACCATTAGATGAAGGTGAATATGGTGAAGTAGTCTCATGAATAATTCCTAATAACTGAACAAAAGAGTCGAATCCAAGAGATTCGTACTCCCAGCCTCTATCACTTCTACTTCTCTTAATGTTTTTACCGAATTGATTTTCCATTTCAAGAAAGAATTCTTTAAATTTATCAAAAGTATCACCTTTATTTTTTAATAAATATACGTTTGTATATTTTGAAAAATCATCAATAAAAGTGTTAAAATATCGGTTACCACCACGAGTTAAAATTCCTTTAAACTCACACAAATTAGTATGAAATAATTCTAGCAATTCAATATTTTTCTTAACACTTTTATGAGGCCTTTTTCGTAATTTTTTCTTTACTACAAACTTCACATTTCTCAAAAAATTTTGTCACTTTAGGAATTAATCCTAAATTACTCATGATTTCCACATATTTACCACTCTTATGACACAAGTGAGCATGCCAAAAATTAATGGAAGACAAAGTGTAAGTGGTGTAATAGTAATCATAAAATTGATCAGTAAGGTAATTTAGGAGATAAAAAAGACATTTATATTCATTTGTATTGTAGGAAGCCACTTTTAATTCATGTGCCTCGTAATCTTCATTATTCATCTCATCTGTTGGGATTTTGTCTGGGTTCTTCTCGGTAAAAACATAAGCAACTTTCAAAAGGCTGAGATAAAAAAGAACTTTTCCTTTTCATCTCATAAAATAAACTCCCTTGAACTTGAAAGGCTTGTTGAGATCTCCAATTCTGTCATTGATTTTTTTTGGTACTTGTTCCATATTGATCTCCTTAAAATTGTTGGTGAAAATACTAGAAGAATTATATTTTATTGATAAATAATGCAAAGAAAATGAGATATAAATAGATCAGGCTGAGGCATGGATATCTCGTTTTCTTTAAGGAGATCAAGCCCACTGTGGTAGGAAGAACCCAAATACTGATGCAGCAGTCACTAAACTATGACTTGTCCCCTCCAGGATACAACAACCCGACCACTTGTCATATGGTTCAGGCTAACTCTGCACAAGATAGTGAACCCAAACTTCACAAAAACAAAAACAAAAACATAAACAAAAAACAAAAAATAAATAAATAAAACTAAAAACACCCTTCTTTGGCTAGTAATCCTTCAAGTGTAGAAAAATAGTTGGTGTAGAAAAGAGTGGATAAGAGGAATAATGTATAGACCACTAGGACCTTACAAATTATATCAAAAAATAATGACCATTAAACTAGATAAAATGAAGAGTCTCCAAATCCTCCAAATATTAACTGACCACCAAGCCCATGAGCTTCCAATTAATCTCCATTCATGAACAAAACAAAAGGCCAACAAAATAAGATTCATGAACAAGACAAAATGTCACCAAATAAATAAATAAATGAACAATATTAAAATAGTCCAACAGTTCAGCATCAAGAAATCGAACATATGCTATTTGTTCGACTCCAATTTTCTAGATTTGAATAATGGGCATTGAATCGGCACCATGAAGTCGGACAAAGACGATTAGTTTGGCTCTAGTAATCCTCCTCCTCTTTCTCTCCCTCCTACTTTTACTACTTCTCTAAGAACCATACATTATTTTTCCCTATCTTTTAAAAATCCTAGATTTAAGTTGGGGAGGGGTTAGGGGTATGTGGTGGTGGTCATTGGGGTTGGAGAGGGTTGTTGGCTGCAAATGTAGTTGCTATGATAGGGAAAAGTTGTGAGAAGTGGGGGAAGGCTAGGAAGTTATGTCTGTCGTGGTTAGAGGTGGAGGTTGAGGTGGGTGAGTATATGGGTTAGGATTTTGGAAAGGTATAAGAATGCAAAGAGTATTAAAAAAACGCCGCTAAAAGTATTAAAAGCGTCGTTAATTTTTTTTGTGGCGTTTAGTACCAAACGTCGACGATGCGGCCGTCGTTATAACTTTATGACGTTTAAAAAACGTCGTTATATTAGTATAGGCGGCGTTTTTAAAAATGCCACCAAATGTCTTACCCTAACTGTACTGTGACGTCACTCTGACATTTAGCGACATTTTTGAAAACGCCGTCATAGACATTTATTCATTTTAAAAATCTAACCGTTGGGATGGGGTATAGTGACGTTTTTTAAACGCCGCCATAGCCTTGTTTTTTAATTTTTAGATTGCGTTAATTTTATATGGTTGAACAAAAAAAAAACCTGGCAAACAATTATTAAGAACTAATAATTAATGTTTATTAAAATAATAAATAAACTAAGCTTGAAAACAAAATTAAAAATAAAAAACAATGCATTGCATACCTAAGACTAGAAACAATTCAGACTTTAAATACATCAATTAAAATCAAAATGGTCTATATGCTTATCCTGGTAAAGTCAAAACCATGCTGTGAAGAAATTACAAGAATTGCTTCCTTTTGAGGCTTATGATTCAACCTCACATGGACATGAAAATAATATTTATGGCTACAACCTTATCCCTACTCCATAGGAAAAGATAGACCATGCAATACAAAAAGGCAGTTAACCGCATTTCAATATCTAAAATCAGGAAAATGGAGGTAATCAATTTTAAATGTTCAACTAGGGCTAAGAACTTTCTATGAATTGCCATTAGACCATTGATAGAAGACATATATGTTCAAAACATGGTTCAACTACCATACACTATGCTTCTTGAAGAAAGAATTCAGTTAACCCTTTTTGCATAAGCAGTTAATTCCCACTGTTAACATACCCATAAGACGCTTGTAAGTTTCATTTTTTCCCAAGAAAATATCAGAGTTGGCTTCTTGCTTCTCATGTTTGGCTATAATAATCTTTTTCTGAAAATCCAATGGTATATCCTTAGGTAGCTGTGCTTGCAATTTGTCTTTGTCTGCATTTATTGATAGTTCCACACATTTTGGATCTTTATTGATGCTTCAGCTCTCGTTCTTGATAGTCTCTGCATCCTTAGCCATAGAACATCTAAGGTCTTCTCTAACATCCTGCACAGATTAAATCATGAGACACCAATCATACCATAGAAAACAGAACTCAATTAAGTACTTACATTCGGAAAGGCGGTTACTTGCTCCATAAAAGCATCAAGAAAACCTTCCATTGATGCTCGTAAGCTGCAACAGAAGTAAATCGAATTAGCACATGGAGAGCATTCTGACAATTATGTAAAAACTGAAAACAAATTAATTAAACATATACTTTGGAAAACACCAAAGGAGCTATATTTGACCATCACCAACAAAACATCTATAATTGGTTCATACCTTACTTTAATGCCTTTGGTATGCTGTGGAAAGGTGCATGATTTTATAGATATCCATAAAAGTATATTAGAATTAGTAATCACCAAAAACTAGCAGAACAGCTTATGCTTTCTTAATTCTATTTGTTTATAAACGAGTGATATAGGATTTCAGCAGCTAATATGCAACTCAAAACTCCAGAAGAAAGCTCAAATCTCTACCATTTGGGGTTGAATTCTAGTTAATAGTTCATATCTGTCTACAGCCACGTCTTCCAATCATTGTCTGGAAGCATGTAGACCCATGGGTGAATGAGAATATGCAAGACACTAAAAAAAAATGTAGGCAGATAGATGACGCCCCAAAGAATGTATAACAGATTATAACTGACATGACAGTTTTATAGCTCATACTAGCCTTCTATTAGGTCTACATTTTTGCTCCAGGCATTTCACATTCATGAACCCTGGTCACTACCAAAAATATTAACTTCATGGAGCTAATGAAAACATTCAACTAGTTTATCACATTTGACATTGCTACTTGTCATAAAATCAGTTTGAAGTAGACACAGTAAGCAAGAAAAGTCAATAACAAATAAACAATCTTCTCAGAACAAATATTAGTAAAAAATAGGAAATAAAGGACCAGACATTCGGATGGTTTTGATATACACCATGACAGAAATAGAAACCATAAGCCTCAAAAGGAAGCAATTCCTCTCAAAAATGCAACACACCAACAAACAAATTAATAAGAAAGAAGAGTGTGTGCACCTTGGCCACAAACATATCTCTGCACCATTGGGCGACAGCATCATCTATTTCAAATAATCTTTGCGATTCCTCATTCAGAAATTTCACCAGGGGTTCAAATGCAGCCTACACAATACAGTTCCTATCTAGTCCTTATATCCAGTAAAACAAAAGAAAACAAATTTGCCTAAATAATTACAAACTTGAAAGCTTTCATTAGTTTCTAGCACTCAAATAAAAGATTAAAACAGAATACCAAGTATGTTTATTAAAAACTAAATACAAGATATATGAAATTAACAATTGCCAAAAGTGTTGCTTATAACAAAAGAAACAAAACAAAACAAATGTGACAAAACAAATAATTGAAGAGGATGTCATGATCAAAACCTTCTTCAGTGAAAAGCTTCGACAAAAATTGGACAGGAGAGATCTTGCATTTTGTAACTAGGAAGTGAAGATGCGTCTGGAAAACATTATTTGACTGACATGCAGCAAAGAAAACAAATAGATCCTGAAGTGTGCATACCCACTTCCTATTATCATCCTAGAAGAAAACAAGCTCACATTCAACAATTCGATGGATAAAACTTAGCCCAGCTACTAATTATGGGGCAGTCTTCTACCTGGAAAAGAGAAAACAGATATACAAATAAAAAACAGGCATCACCAACCAATGAGACATCTGCAGGCATTGTTGAAATAAACCCCCAACTAACCTCCAAAACACACATATTAGTATCTTAGCATTCAGTTGCCTAAAATTAGTCTTAAAGTTGGTCTCAAACAGCTGATCCAGAAATCCTTTACAGTCCCCATCCAGCATTCTTGCATTGGACTGTACATTATATAGCAGGGTCAGATAAAATGCAACTCAACAAAAAAGATATATAATCATAAGAAGTAGGAAACACAAATAATAAAATATCAAATCTAGTACAAAGATACATGACCAAACAATCAATGGTCTTCACTCATGTACCTCTTTTGCAGATGTGTCTCCCACAAACTTTAACACATTCCACTCAGTTTTCAGAACTGGATAGCAAGCATCATACAATGCATTAAATTGGCCAATGTCTGACAAGGAAAAAAGAAAAGATCAGCATCAGCAACTTTGTAATCTCAATGCAAATGCAATAGAAATAGATAAGCATGATAAAGTGAAATTTCATAATACGATATCAGTGGCATGTAACCCCAGAACACATTCTAAGAACTCAGCAAATTTCAAATTACCAACATTGAAAGAACAGAAGAAAACTGAAATTACCAAGAGAGTATCTAACGAAAATAGATACAGGAAATCTTTAACTACAGACCTGTTTATTATTGCATCCAAAGACTGTTCTACAAAGTTAATAGAGGAAAATACATAAGGGTTTTTTTTTCCTTAATCATACAGTTCCAAAAATGCTAGCTTTCTAGCATTTTTGGCTTAACTAATGGCATTTTTAAGTGGCTAAAGTTGGCTTTTTGGTGGGAAATGGACATGCCAAATGACCTAGTGCTTTTTTTTTAGAAAAATGGATTTATAAGAGCATCAAGTTTGAGTAAAAAATGGTTAAAAGCTTGATGGGATGCTCCAATAGCTTTTCATCAAATTTAACCAAAAGTTTGATTTGGTGAAAAAATTGAATGCTCTGATCCTCGCTAAAAAATTTAATCAAATCCTTTTTAAAAATTCCAAGCCTATCCCCAAAAGCTTCTTTCATCAAATTTAGTGAAAAACTTGTTTTTTCCTAGATTTAATGAAAAATTGGTGAAAACTTGATTTGATACAAGTTTGGATAATATGTAACCTTACTGAAAAACTCACCTCACAAATAAGTAATAAGCAAAGGAAATGGTAAGTAACTTTTTTGTCCATACATCTATAGGATAAGTTTACTCTTGCATGTTAACAACCTATTCTAAGAAACCAGTGATGGACATAGATTTATTGAGTGGAAAGTGTACAAAAGTATGCAATTTCCTCCACGTGGTCTACAACAACAACAATGTTTTGTTAAAATTTTAATTTTAACTTCTTTTTTTAAATAAAAAATCAGGCCGTGAACTTTTTCAAATTTCTTGCCATACACAAGACCAACAGGCTCATGAGCTAAAGTAGAGTACCCATCAGGCTGAGCTCAAGCATAAATGTTTTAACAGCTCGATAAGCTCAAGCCAAGCTTGAACATGTCCAAGTATAACCAAGCAACACCAAGATACTTTGTAGCCCTGTGTCTAACATGACTATAAAAACACGAACAGTACCTCTTTCACAATAAACTTCAACATGTTTGAGAATTTTCCAACTGTGGGACTCCTTCTGGTTTCTCAAATACCACAAATGTTTGTCCTGGTGAATCATATGGAAGAGATCTTAGAGGCCTTGTTGACACTTCAGTAAATTTCTCGGTGTCAGAAGCATCCACAACAACGGTGACCTGGCAGTAAGCACAAAAAAATTGAGAGATTATCCCAAAATAATTTCAGAATAAAGGAACTACTACTTTTTTTAAGATGGTCATTACATTTTCCAGTAATTGCTCGGGAATTGAATTTGTGCAGTTGTACTAGAACACCACATGCCTATCAAAAATGTGCTTAACAGCATTAACTGCATATTCTGTTTCAGCCTCTGTAAGCTCCACAGGTGCCGAAGACTGGTACAGGAAACAAAAATTTATATGAAAAAAAACCTGAATTAGTAGATTATCAACAATAGTCAAAATCAGTATATATAATGGAAGGAGTGCCTGGTAAAAAACCTTGAAAAGCTTCCCAAAGCTCGAGAACTCTGGGATAGAGGAAAGAAGCTTTTCATAAGCATCAACAGTGGACGTGGGAGCAGTTGGAGCAGCACCTAAACCAGTTGGCTTTTTACTAGGGGCCTTCTTCTCGGCAAGTGGAAGAGACTTAACCTCCTTAGGTACAGAATCAATATCAAAAGGCTCTTCTGAAGGTTCTTGAACCTGTATTGAACAAACACGTGAGAATATGATAACAAACATTGCACAATGCATAAAGAGACTGACAACTCTCTGGGAACACTCACGTAGTTCTTCAAACTCATCTCCAGGTTGACTAATGGCACATCCAAAGACCCAAAAAGGAAGTTCTTCACATCTTTATCAGCTTCAACAATTGCACCATCAACTTCAAGCATATTCAGATATAGAGTAGCCCTATCAAGAACCTGCAAACAGATGGTTAACCATTCCTCTTCTCAGAATAAAGAAAACATAGTGAATTATGAGATATCGCAAAATTCACAAAGGTGAAGTAGCCCATTTTCTTTGGCATCTGGGATGTCTCTTATAAGGATAACAATTGAATCAACAATTGCTTTCTTGTAATCAAAACCGCCCTCTTCCCTCAAAATATTGCTTAAGAAATTCATCCTTAAAAAGAAGGAAGACAGAAAATAAATAAGAGTTGCCCAAGAAGAATAAGCATAACATGAAAAATAAATTTAAAAAGTAAAATAGACCACGTATGACATAAATACATGAAACCATGGAATTCGGTTGTCCTTTCAAAAAATCTGTTCTTTTGAAACCATGAAAATGACTCTATCTAGCTCAAGTGTTTTATTGGATTTTATGTTCTTTTTTATTGTTGTTGGTATGTAGCTCAAGTGTTTAATTTTAGTGATTTATATCAATGAATTTTCAAGTCCATAACATACCATTCAAACAACTGATTTGAATTTAAGTTTTCATTTTACCATTCAAATAGGGGATTTTTGTGGTTGGATGCCTCAGAAAATAAAAATGCTCAAAAACTAACATAAATAAATAAAAATCCTTGTACATCATACCAGAGGCTTAGAATAAATATCCCACCTTCACAGACTAACATAAATAAATGAAAATGATCGAAGGTGCTAGCTAGCTTTGCTGGTGAAGTCCTTGTACATCATACCAGAGGCTTAGAATAAAAATCCCACCTTCATAGACTAACATAAATAAATAAGAAGGCCATCTATTAGATATGATTTGAGAATGGCAAATATACATCTTCTCATAATTGAAGACTTGATAATAAAATAATTACATGTCTTCATCTATATGCTAAAATTAAAGTTTTACACAAACCTGATAAAGGTGTGAATTAACCTCAACACAGGTTTGATGCAATGTTTCCAGAGGGGCACCACTAAGCTTAAATTGCCCCCCAGGTTACAGTGATATGCTTTGCTTTCGCTGCACAAAATTAATGCAAAGTCGCTATTTAGAACTCACCAAAAGTAAAAGCCAAAATTGAATAACAAGAATCACAAATGTTTATTGGTTTTGAACCAAAAAGTCGAGCATCACCATCCATAACAAAGCAATGTATAAACTGGAAAAGGGTTCAAAACTAACCGGTTACCATGGATTTAGAGAAGAAGTTTTTGCATTTTGAAAATGTTATGGAAGAGAAGTTTACCTGTTTGAGTCCAGTAATGTTGTCACCCCCCATTATTTTATCCCAATCAAACCTCTCAGCAATACCATTGAGCAAGTCTGCAATTTGTTCATACTTCATTCGCCGTAAAGTTCCAAACTCAAAGCCAAATACCTCCTAAATTCATTTTATTTTAAAATTTTCTGGAATTAAGAGGAAAGTCCATAAAATGATCTACTGATCAGTAATGAGATGGTTGAAATGAATAATTATGTACAGCTAATCTTATAACTATGTCTCAATCATCAATTCACTGAATATAAAAAATTAAATGCATGGAATGGACTAGTGATGAGCCAAACACATGATTTGTTTCAGCTTAGAACTATTAAGAAAAAATGCAGTCATGTAAATTGTAACAGTGATTTCCCTAGGAGATAATAAACAAAACATCAAAGTATCTCCCAGTAAAATACACCACAAGAGATGCCACTTGAATCTAAGTACCAATAAAAGCTAGAAGTTGAACCTCCATTTCTCCTCAGAGATGAACGGTCCGTATTCGAAAACCAAAGTCTTACACTGCCCAAAGAATTGAAATAACATAATCAAAAAAAGAGAGGAGCATAAATTGGAGTCACAAAATGGATTGTTCATCTTACTTAAGCTACTGAAATGTTTCTAACCTTTTTGACATAGTTCTCCACAGCATCACATGCTTTCAGAAGCAGCTCAATTATCTCCAACTGAACTAAAAGGCAAAAACAAAACTAAATATCCATGTACATTGAGATAGATTGTGAAATATTTATGCTGCAAGACACATATAAGATAAATTTACGAGCTTGAACTATCACTCAATATCATTTACCGTCCTCAACTAGAAAGAAAATGTTCTAGAGATAGAAATGAGTTTTAGACATGAAATCCACATTGAAGAACAAAATAAAGTCACAAAGGTAATTTGCAGTTGTAAATTGAAAGATACAATTTATAATTGTATTTCTTGGAGATCAGCTGATGATTGGAATTCATTAATCCTATTAGTGTTTACAAATTAGGCATGAGAAACTTGACAGTGCCTAAAGCTCGGGATTATGGTGAACAAACAAGTTTATTCAAATCCAATGGCATTTATGTCAGTTACTACCTTTTGCTCAAAAGGGATCAGCCGAGCACAGGTGTTGTGAAGGATATCAATGATCACCGTCTGAGTCTTGTTGTCCTCGAGGTACTCAATTGCCTTGGCAGTAAACTCTTCACACAGCGTGCACACATTTTCATTCCTTCCAACTTCTTCTGAAGCTTTAATTATGCCTTCTGATTCCTGGTGATTTATCTGCAACACTGTAGCCAGAAAACATTGATTTATTTGGATATATACTTAAGTATCATGTGCTGCGAACATTAAAATCTTAAAATTATATAA
This sequence comes from Camellia sinensis, assembly GCF_055761805.1. Classification (NCBI taxonomy): domain Eukaryota; kingdom Viridiplantae; phylum Streptophyta; class Magnoliopsida; order Ericales; family Theaceae; genus Camellia; species Camellia sinensis. Next base: position 30,956,302 of record NC_138964.1, on the reverse strand, counting down.
ATTTGGAAGAGGAAAAAAGAAAAAAGAGAACTACCTGAAACATCAGATATCACCGTTTCTCCACTAGAGAGTTCGGTTGTCGTTAATTCTTTGGCATCACATGCCCAGCTAGTGCCCAAAACGAAAAGAACGAAGAGTCCAACTGTTGCAACCATGGTGCCTGAGGCAAAACAAATTCAATTTAACCCAAAAAGCATTGGAAAAAGAAAAACAATATGAAAGGAAAACACTCAAATCACCAATATGATAAACTTATTGACAGTAATAGATGAAAATCACAAAATATCGTGACCCACCATTCTTAGATGATGAATTAATGAACAAAAGGCACAAACTAGGACACAGGTTTTCATAATGGTAGGACCAACTCCTAGATGCATACAAATATGAAGAAGTGAATGAAAGCCAAATCATAAGACAATGACTAATATTTACCCAATTTAAAAACTCAATTAATATAATTTGAATGAATCATATATGTACTAGATGAAATCTACTATCCATTAACTTCTTGGTTGGATCATGTTCATGTTCTTAGGTTGGACCAATCAGTTGTAAGGTCAAAAAACCTTAGCAGGTCTTTGATCCATAAAGTTTTCCTTGCTTCCCTAAAAACACTTCTTTTGATGACAATAATTTGAATTGCTAACTCTCTAGCTCAAATAAAAAATAAAAAATAAAAAATTCCCAAATGGTACAAATAGAAAAAAAGATCAGAACTAAATTTTGCAAGAGCAGAGTACCTAAGTTTCAATTGTACCAAAATATATGAATATAATATACACTATTGTGCTATGTCTGCAAAAACATGTACTGAAAACTAATTCACACAAATAGACAAGCTCAATCACACAAGTTTTCTCCCAAACTAGTGACATTCCACTTGTAAGCTTTAAATGCCATACCAAAATGTAAACTTTCAGTAATGAACCTGTTTTTAGCAACCATAAAATTTCCCTATGATGTATCTTGTGTTGTTCACTTGCAGTTCCACACTCCATATACATCTACATAAATAAGTATATACATGGAAGGTTAAATATGGAGTGACTTGCCTCTTTCCCCAATTAAATACACGACTCACATTCCCAGCCTGTGAATGAGCTCATAGCACTGTTCTATCTCTTTTTTGACCTTTTGTCAATGAGTTCATATTAGTGAACGAGTTTTTGACAAATTTCATTAAATTGTAGAGTATGTTCCATGTTCACAAAAAAAAAAAAAGAAGGGTTAATATAGCTAGATGAAGTAGCACCACAATGCCATGTATGAGCAAATTCAAGCAATCATTTTTTAGGGATTCAAGAAGTTACGAAAATATGAAAGTGCTTCTGTACTAAAGAATGATGTAGAAAAACAACTGAACTGCTATATATGCTTGAGATCATAAGTCCTAATATGGCAATAAGAATGTAGATAACATATGACTCTCTTATTCATCCACTCGTCCATCAAGTCTGTCTCATACCACACACACAGCCATGCAGAGAGAGACAGAGTGCACAGAGCTTCACACACTCTTATTTTTGAATTAAGGGTTTCTGTTAATTTTGAAAACTTACAATTTTTCTATCTCTGTTTTCAATTTTGTATATTAAAATAAGCCTAATCATTTTCAGCCTCTTCTCTTTGCATTTTGACTACCAACTATAACTAGATTAGTGGATCATTGAACATTAGCAAATACATGATAAACTAAGTCAACTAGCAGCATCAGGAGCATGAAAATATTAATTGTTTACCTTAAAATAAGTTGTTATTTTGCTATTCAAATAGCAAACTACCTCAAATTCGCTATTAAAATAAGTTGAAAATAGTAAAACAAATCCATTGGCATAAACTATTTGAAGGTAAACTCATAACATTCAAGGATAGATTGTCAATAATTTATTACACTTGTTCCATGAATATGGCATGAATTGATAACACACAGAACATAGCAGCAGACCTCATCAAGGATGTCATTCATATATGCAAAACATTGAGTAATCAAATTCCCTCAAAAATCAACAATAAAAAAGAAGACTATACCCAAAAAAAATCCCAGCGAGTTTTCAGATCTCAAACAAATAAAAACTGTCAGATCTGAAACATGTATTTTAGAATGAAAATCTCATATCTAAAAGGATATTGTTTCGAATGAAAATTTTTAATGAGGAAAGACTATATATTTTCGAATGAGAAATTTCAAATCTCAAACAAATATTTTTGAATGAGAAATTTCAAGTCATAAATATATATTTTTGAATGAAAAATCTCAGATCTGAAACATATATTTTTGAATAAGAAATCTCAAATCTCAAACATATTTTTGAATGAGAAATCTCAGATCTGAAAGATATATTTTTGAATGAGAAATCTCAGACTTGAAATCTTAAACATATGTAAACCCTAGGAGAAGAATCGACGGAAGGAAGAGCTTGAGAGAGAGAGAGAGAGAGAGAGAGAATACGAAATTGAGATTGTAGACAGTGGTGCTCACCTTAGTCAACGATGCAGATGGTGGTGGCGGTGGAGGTTCCAAATCGAGAGAGAGAGAAAGAACTTCGAAATCGAAATCACTCTGAGGTTGAATCGTAATATCTGAGAGTGAAGGGTTTAGAGAGAGAGCCAGCGATCGGGTGAGTAAGAGATTTGAGGGATTGGTTTCTCTGAGACTGAAGGTTTCCCAGATTCAAAATGAGGGCTTGAAGAGAGAAAGAGAGAAGGGTTCTCTAATTCTCACAGAGCCAAGAGAGAGAGCAAGGAATAACATTATTGTAACACATGTGAAGGCGTTGAAAAAACGACTTTGATTCCCTAAACGGTACCGTTTTAGTCAAAATAAAATGCGACGTTTATAAAACGTCGTTAAATGTTAAAAACAGTGACGTTTAAAAAAGCGCCGTTAAATGAACGCCGTTAAATCCTATATTTCCTGTAGTGTAGTGGTTTCAGACTTGAACTATGACTACTTAGGAGAAATAAAGTATTACTGCTCTGACATAATAATCCTGGTATCGACATGAGCTTTTAATAGCCGGCACATTACGGCCTTGTGCCTATCTCAGTTTTCATGAACATACTTGGGAATAAGCCTTGTTCCCATAGAAAGCAACCCCACTTCCATGCTCACATAGGTAAAATCTGCCAAGGATGTTCCTGTAATTTACACACCCCACTCAATAAGAGCTACAAAATTTCATGAAAATAGTATAAAAACTCAACCCTCTAATATTACAGGACAAATGTACTTACATCATAGGGATGGACAACAAAATATTAAGAAGTGCATTTTCTTTTACAATCACCATATGATTCATTCTTCTCATTGAACCTAGTTATAGGATCTCTGGTCCCCAGGTTGAGTGTCTTCATACATGGTTTATGATTTTATAGGTTTCAAACACATCCCCCTCGATGTATTCCAGCCCCTATCTCTCGCCAAGGCCTTGGTTAACGGACCTGTAAGATTATCACAAGATTTTACATAATTCACAATTATAATGTCATTACTCAAATATGATCTCACATTACTATGTTTCCTTCAAATAGGTCTGGATTTACCATTATAAAAATAGTTGTTCACTCTATCAATAGCAATAGTACTATCACAACAAATTAACCTAGGAGGAATTGGTTTTCCCAAAAAGGGATTTCATGTAACAAATCTCTCAACCAATTATCTTCCTCACATGCTGAAGCTAACGCTATAAGCTCAGCTTCCATTATAGAATTAGCAATTATAGTATGTTTTTTAGACTTCTAACATATAGCACCACCACCCAAGTATTCCAATCGGCATCACTATATCTCTCAAGTACCGCAGGATACTTGTTATAAAACAAACCATAATTTTTGGTACCAGATAAATATTTCATAATTCTTCCCATGGCTAGCCAATGATCTCGACTTGGCTTGTTAGTAAATCTGCTAAGTACTCCAACAGCATATGCAATGTCAGGTCTAGTACAATCAGTAGCATATCTCAAACTACTAATCATGTTAGCATATTCCTTTTGATTAATCACTTCTTTTTTATTGGTTAAAACAATTAAATGTATGATTGCATCAAAAGGAGTAGCAACATGTTTACAGTCTAAAAAATTAAATTCCTTTAAAAAAATTTCAACATAATGCGACTGATCAAGAAAAATGTCATCATTATTCTTGGTAATTTTAATTCCCAAAATAAAATTGACTTCACCAAGATATTTTATATCAAAGTGGCTATTACGTATATTTTTAGTCTCATTTATAATATGTAAATTAGAGCTAAAGATAAGTAGATTATTCAAATATAGGCTAATAATTACATATGCATTCTCACAAATTTTATAATATATGCACTTATCACATTCATTTGTCTTATAGTCATTCTCAAGCATGCAGGAATCAAATTTCTCATGCCACTAGTTAGGAGCTTGTTTTAAACCATAAAGAGATTTCAATAGCTTACATACCTTTCTTTCTTGGCCAGGCTCCATAAAGCCCTCGGGTTGGTCCATTTAAATCTCCTCATCTAGATCTCTATTTAAAAATGTTGTTTTTGTATCCATTAGATGAATTTTTAAATCATGAATCGCAGTCGCTGCTATCAATAGTCTAATGGATGTAACTCTAGTAACCGGAGAAAAAATATCAAAGAAATCAAGATCAACTTGTTGCTTAAAACCTTTAGCAACAAGCCTTGCTTTTATATTTATCTATAGTTCCATCCAGTTTAAGTTTTTTATGAATGACCCATTTACACCAAATAGTTTTACAACCTGGAGGTAAATCCACTAGCTTCCATGTTTTATTTGAAAGTAATGAATCTATCTCATCGTTTACAGCCCCTCTCCAGAAAATAGTATCAGGTTATGATAAAGCTTCTTGCACCGTAAGAGGAATTTCTTCCACATTGTAAAGATAATAGTCAAGGCCAAAATCTTTTTCAACTCTAGCTCGTTTACTCCTTCTTGGTTGGGTTTAAGAATTTTCTTATTCTTAAAAAACTTGAGATGGAGTATAAGAGTTAGGCATGAATAAAATATTTTCAGAAATTATTTGACCCCTAGTATTTCTAGATTTGAAAGGAAATTTATTTTCATGAAAAATAGCATCACCTGATTTAAAAATAATATTATTTTCCATATAAAAAAAATCTATAAGTTGTACTACGCAATGCATACCCAAGAAAAGCACAAGTGGTAGCTCATTCACCCAATTTAGGTCGTTTAGGATCTGCAAGCCTCACAAAAGCTAAACAACCCCAAACTCTCAAATAACCTAGATTTGGTTTATGCCCCCGCCATAACTCATGCGGTACAATTTTAGTCTTTTTGTGTGGCACTCTATTCATCATATGTCAAGCTATCAAAATAGCCTCGCCCCAAAGATTTGATTGAGCATCAAGTATAGCATTTGTCAAGTCAATTAACGTTCTATTTTTTCTTTCAGCTACAGCATTAGATGAAGGTGAATATGGTGAAGTAGTCTCATGAATAATTCCTAATAACTGAACAAAAGAATTGAATCCAAGAGACTCGTACTCCCAGCCTCTATCACTTCTACTTCTCTTAATGTTTTTACTGAATTGATTTTCCATTTCAAGAAAGAATTCTTTAAATTTATCAAAAGTATCACCTTTATTTTTTAATAAATATACGTTTGTATATTTTGAAAAATCATCAATAAAAGTGATAAAATATCGGTTACACCACGAGTCAAAATTCCTTTAAACTCACACAAATTAGTATGAAATAATTCTAGCAATTCAATATTTTTCTTAACACTTTTATGAGGCCTTTTTGGTAATTTTTGCTTGACTACAAACTTCACATTTCTCAAAATTTTTGTCACTTTAGGAATTAATCCTAAATTACTCACGATTTCCACATATTTACTACTCTTATGACACAGCGAGCATGCCAAAAATTAATGGAAGACAAAGTGTAAGTGGTGTAATAGTAATCATAAAATTGATCAGTAAGGCAATTTAGGAGATAAAAAAGACATTTATATTCATTTGTATTGTAGGAAGCCACTTTTAATTCATGTGCCTCGTAATCTTCATTATTCATCTCATCTGTTGGGATTTTGTCTGGGTTCTTCTCGGTAAAAACATAAGCAACTTTCAAAAGGCTGAGATAAAAAAGAACTTTTCCTTTTCATCTCATAAAATAAACTCCCTTGAACTTGAAAGGCTTGTTGAGATCTCCAATTCCGTCATTGATTTTTTCTGGTACTTGTTCCATATTGATCTCCTTAAAATTTTTGGTGAAAATACTAGAAGAATTATATTTTATTGATAAATAATGCAAAGAAAATGAGATATAAATAGATCAGGCTGAGGCATGGATATCTCGTTTTCTTTAATGAGATCAAGCCCGCTGCGGTAGGAAGAACCTAAATACTGATGCAGCAGTCACTAAACTATGACTTGTCCCCTCCAGGACACAACAACCCGACTACTTGTCATATGGTTCAGGCTAACTCTGCACAAGATAGTGAACCCAAACTTCACAAAAACAAAAACAAAAACAAAAACATAAACATAAACAAAAAATAAATAAATAAAACAAAAAACACCCTTCTTTGGCTAGTAATCCTTCAAGTGTAGAAAAATAGTTAGTGTAGAAAAGAGTGGATAAGAGGAATAATGTATAGACCACTAGGACCTTACAAATTATATCAAAAAATAATGACCATTAAACTAGAGAAAATGAAGAGTCTCCAAATCCTCCAAATATTAACTGACCACCAAGCCCATGAGCTTCCAATTAATCTCCATTCATGAACAAAACAAAAGGCCATCAAAATAAGATTCATGAACAAGACAAAATGTCACCAAATAAATAAATAAATAAACAATATTAAAATAGTTTAACAGTTCAGCATCAAGAAATCGAACATATGCTATTTGTTCGACTCCAATTTTCTAGATTTGAATAATGGGCATTGAATTGGCACCATGAAGTCGGACAAAGACGATTAGTTTGGCTCTAGTAATCCTCCTCCTCTTTCTCCCCCTCCTACTTTTACTACTTCTCTAAGAACCATACATTATTTTTCCCTATCTTTTAAAAATCCTAGATTTAAGTTGGGGAGGGGTTAGGGGTATGTGGTGGTGGTCATTGGGGTTGGAGAGGGTTGTTGGCTGCAAATGTATTTGCTATGATAGGGAAAAGTTGCGAGAAGTGGGGGAAGGCTATGAAGTTATGTCTGTCATGGTTAGAGGTGGTGGTTGAGGTGGGTGAGTATATGGGTTAGGATTTTGGAAAGGTATAAGGATGCAAAGAGATGATGGTAGGCAAATAACGGCGGTAAGAATTTAAATTTTTGGTGGAATGTAAAAAAAAAATGTGTAAGATAATTTTGTTGTGTAAATAGAAGTTTCTTAATTAGTCATAATTCATCATATAATGATTTTAAAGATCAGTTTATTGTAAACTTAAAAATTTTGTTTCAAATGAATAGTAATTTATTAATACATGTTTAATTTAATCATTAAGAATATAATATTAATATTTTTAATAATTAAAATATTTTATTTTTAAAAAAATATTTTTATTCCTAAATTTTTGTGTTATGGTGTCATTTCCAAAAAGTATAAAAAAGGACAAAAAAAAAAAAAAAAAAAAAAAACTTTCCTTGATTGAAGTCTAACTTCCTTTACGTGTAACTTTCTCTATTGTTTAATCATGGAAGATAACTAATCACTATTGGGCGTTTATTAGCAGCACCAATTGGAGAAAGCGACGCTGACATGGATGGACAACCTAGCTCTGGCCAAAAACAAAATAGGAAACTACATCGTGAAAATTAGGTAAAAAAGTTATTAACAGATAAATGGGTGTAAGTGATACTTACATTTTCCCAGACTTTCATTTATATTTTATTATAGACATACTTATATTTTCATGTATTTGTAAAAAAATTTCCAAAATCCCATATACATGTAGTTCCTTCAATAAAATAAAGGTGAATTGCAATATACACCTATATTTGTTTAAAATACGATTTATCTCTTATAAATATGAAAACAGTGGTGCTAGGGACCCTTAGTGGGGGCACCCCCAGCACCCCAGTAGGTCAAAAACAATTTTTTTTTTCTTTTCTTCCAATCACGTGGTGCCACGTGGCACTGGGGGGTCACTGGGGGTGGGGTCTCAAGCTTTATTCATATGAAAATTACATTCCGTTCCTTAAAATTTCTAATTTTATAATAAATGATTAATTTTATTAATAAATTATCAAATCAATTAATAGTTTTTAATAATGTCAGCAATTTATTTCAATTAGTAATTCAGGTATTTTAGCATAGTTCAAACAGGAGAAATACGTCATGTTACTGTGCCTTGGATGATGAATTTCTAATTTCATAACAAATGACATATTTTATTAATAAATTATCAAGTGAGTTAATACTTTTCAACAAGATCAAAATTTTGTTTTAATTAATAATTCAAGTATTTTCTCATTGTATAAGAGAGCAGTTATGAATTTTAATTTTTCAAATAATTCTATTAAATAAATTTTTTTGACAATGAGATAATTATAATTTTCAAAATTACAAGGGATAAATCATATTTTAAATAATTTTTTAGAGATATATTTGTAATTTAACCTTAAAAAAATTCAATAAAATTTTTAATATATATATATATATATATATATATATATGTGCGTGACTCATCACATGATCATCTAGAATGAGGGAAGCAATTATTTTACCATGTATTTGGAACGTGTGTTTAAAGATTCGAACAAACAAAAATCGAGTTCAAGTAATTTAAATTTTATAGTGTATATATTTATTAAGTGATAAATTATTTAAATTTGATTTAAAAATTAACTTGAATTGCCACATAACTAATCAATTTTAAATGGGTCGTTAACAAATTGAATATGAGTTGAATTCAAGTAAGTTTTTTCATTTTGCACTTATGTAAGACCTACTATCTTAGTGCTCGTTTGGCATAAATGATTTGGGTTAAAATAGTTACAAAAAAAATCAAATAAGTTAAAAAATCAATAAGACAAAATGTCTCATTTAAACTACAATCATTTTATTTTCTCTCTCACAAAAGTCAAAAAAGTTAAAAAATCATTCTAAACAAGATTTTTTAGCCCTAGCCTAAAATAGCCAAAAAATAAAAAGCCAACCCACATCCAAAACGAATCCTTAATAATTATAGGTATATCACATCATACAATAAAGAAAATATAATTAGCAATAATATACAAATAAAAAAAATTGTATGGTAAATCTATACAAAAATAATATATATGTCATATTTATGTCCATTCATTTTGAATAAAAATGTCCATTAAAGTTACTTACAATTTTCCAAATATCATTGTAAAATCATTCTTGGAAAATATTTGTATGAATTTTGTTTTTACAAATAACTTTCCAATATAATATAAATAGTAGATAATATATAAATAGATATTATTACTACCCCCAAAACATATACAAAATTATTATTATTATTATTATTATTTTTTGGATGCAATTGCATTTAAAACTTTTAATGACTTAAAAGTTCTATTGATGTTTTTATTCTATATTTTGGTTTTTCATCAATCAGCTTGCTTATTTTTATTTTTCAGAAAACACTTTTCAGAAAATTCTACTTTCTTATTTTTCGTATTTTTTTTTTGTTTTTACTGAATTCTTTTAATATTTTAAGCATTTTTTTTTTTACTTTTTAGACACACCTAATATAAATACACCTAAAAAGTAAAAAAACTGTAAAACAAATCTTTTAAAAATTCACTAAATACCAAAAATATATAAAAAAAAAACAAGAATTCTGTACATTTTTGTATTTTTATGTATTTATTAATTTTTAAAAATATTTTTTCACAATTTTTTTACTTTTTAGATACATCTAACTAAGGTCCATCTAAAAAAGTAAAAAAAATATTTAAAATTTAAAAATATTCACTAAAAACAAAAGAATACGAATACCAAAAAACTCAATTTTCAAAAAACTAATCCAGAAAACTCAAACCAAACACACTGAATAATGATTTGAACCAATTCTCTGATGGGTAACATTTTAAAGTACTTGTTGTTAATGATTTTCTCCACATATAAATAGGGGTCATTCTAGTATTCGTACCCACTGTATATACACAACAACTGTGATTGGGATCTCGAAGGCCCCCCGCCTCAAATCCCCTAAATTTGGAAAGAAGAAGAAAGAAGGAAGAAGGAGGAGAAGAGAAGGAGGAGAAGAGAAGAACTGGACTGGAGGGGACAAATTATTCAATGGCTGGAGGCAGAGGCAAGGGGCAGAGGAAGGGGTGGGAGGCGGAGGCGGCGGGGCTGGGCTGCAGAGGCAAGGGGCAGAGGAAGGTGTGGGAGGCGGAGGCGGCGGGGCCGGGCTGCGATGGAGCTGGGCTAGACGACGACCGGGCTGGGCGACTACGGAGCTGGGCTGGACGACGACTGGGTTCGACGATCGGCTATCGGCTCTCCTCTCCTCCTCTGTTTCTCCCCTGTTTCTGATAAAAAGAGAAAAAAAAATAAAAAATAAAATACCCAAAACGACGTCGTTTTGGGCATTCAGGGCGGAAACTTTCGGGCTACAAATCTTTATTCATATACACAAATAATTGATTTGTCCAGGATTATTTATTTATTTTTCCAGTTGTAGTTGAGTTGGAGGAGAATACTTAAAAAGTTTGTAACTTGAATTGAAGCAATAGTACTAAATAGATAGAGACGGATCACTGAAAATCTTCAATAATATTTGAGACGGATACTCTTTCAATAATTCCCTTGAACGTAAATTGAATGAAATAAAAGATATAGAAGAAAATTTTGAAAATCTTCAGAGAAATAACAATATAGTGTAAGTTCAAAAGAAAAATTGAAATCAATAGTAAACTTTATAAACTTTGATAATTAAAGTTTTAAACTTTTTTGGAATTATTAGGACTAAGCAAGAAATCCATAAAATCCGTAATCCAATCCGGTCCAGTCGAATTCGATAGGTTTGGATTGGTTTTTTGAATCTGTGGTTCAGTTCCGAATTAGAAATTTAAAAGTCCGTAGGCCACGGATCGGTTTCGGATTGAACCTCACGGTTCCGGATTGGAATCGATCCGGACCGTATAGAAATATTCTATATTTATACTATATACCCTCCTACATAATATCATTTCTTGTCTTATATAAAAGCTAAACTCTAACCTAATTCATGCCACTCCTTCACTGTTTCTCACTCTTATCTCTTTCTCTGTCTCTCTTCTTCTCATCTCAGATCAGACTGAGTTCTCTCTCGGTACTGTCTCTCACACTCTCATCCAGCTTAGATTAGATCGGTGAGCTGTTTGTCTCTCTCTCTCTCTCTCTCTCTCGATGAGCTGCTTGTCTCTCTCTCGGTATGTAACGCCCTCAAAATAACAACATTAAACCCGTCAGATAAGACATGCATTTACATATAAACTAATCACATTCTTTTATTCATTAGAGTTCCAGTACATAGGTATTACATGTTAACATCAAAACAAAATGCCCTACTGGCTTACAGCTTTCCAAGTTAACACTTGGATACAACAAAAGAGTACTAACTCGTTTACACATTAAGCCCTTGGCTTGAAGTTACATGTAATACATCAAAAGTTAAGCGACAAAGGTATGTCCGCCTCTAGCCTCCCAGCTATGTCCTTGGAGGTGGCATGCTACCTGCACCTGAAAATGATATTCCCATATAGGGTGAGCCACAGCCCAGTAGAAATATACTAAACCAACCATGAACAATGACTAAAACATTAGCAATTGATAGATGGCCAACACTGGTACAATCACATAAATCATATATTTATGTCAACCGACTTATAAGTCCAAGTTACTTTTCATTTTCCCTTTTTCAACAGATAGACATATAAGTTCTATCCACATTCTCATCAGATATGTATAACAACAATATCCACATTCACAGATAAGCGTATAAGCTATATCCACATTTTTACAACAGATATGTATAACCACAATATCCAAAGATAAGCATATAAGCTATATCCACACTTCACAAAGATAAGCATATGAGCTCTATCTTCACTTCTCTAGACAAGCATATGAGCTGTATCTACGGAGTTCATCCCCTATCTTCTCCCAACACTATCCGGTTTAGAGGTACATCCCCTATCTTCCCCTAAACCGCGGAGTACATCCCCTATCTCCTCCTCTACACATAACGTATACAAACACATTGGTTCTATATACAATCACCCAATACATACAATTAATGTATTCTATCAACCGTCAAGTTCCATGACACACTTCATTGATTAGTTTCAGTTTGCCTAATCATCATGCATTGTCTACAACAATCACGACTATCCTCCACCGATAGCCCAAAGCAGTTATTTCTAAACAGAAAATAAATGCACAATGGATATTCAATCAACATTTCATTTCCTCATTCCTCACAATTAATTATCCCAATTAATTAAACAATGTAACTAGGTCAATTCCCATAATTAACATTTCAACCCTTAGGTCCCATTTTCATCAATGACTTAACATTTATTCAATTTCTCTATGCCAAACATGCATTCAAGTTTATTATGAATAAAACTCCAACTTTTGTAAAATTACACAAAAGCCCCAAACTTTCACAAAATTACCAAACCAACCCCAACATCTCAAAATGCCAAAATTTAAAGACAAAACCCATAGAGAGGAGTAGGATATCCCTACCTCAAAGTTTGAGCCAAAAAGGAGATGAAGACCCGAAGACCAACGTGCTCCAAATCCAAACTTTTTCAGATTAAAACAAAGCTCTCAATGCCCTCTATCTTTTTAACAAAAGCCCTAGGCTAGATTCACACTCTAGGGAGATCAAATCTTAGAGAGAGTGTAAGTGTAGAGAGAGAGAGGGTCTCGGATCTAGGTTTGATAAAAAAAAAGAAGTGAAAAAGTGATGTTTAAAATCGCTACTGTCCGCTGATATAAAACACGCTCGCTCGAGCGAAGACATGGTCGCTCGAGCGACCAGACACAGAAACTCTCGCTCGAGCCAAGAATCCGTCGCTCGAGCCAAAAACTCAAAAGTGCGCTCGAGCGAAAGAATGCTCGCTCGAGCCAACAACTCAACCCTACAGGTCTGCAACCAGAAGCACGCTCGAGCGACCAACTTCTCGCTCGAGCGAAGAACAAACCAGACCGCTCGAGCTAAGAAAAGCTCGCTCGAGCCAAGAAACACAACTCTCAGGTCCAGAACCAGACGCAACACTCGCTCAAGCGAAGCCACCCTGGCTCGACCCACCAGACACGAACCTCACTCTCGCTCGAGCGACAAACTCCTGGCTCGAGCGAAGGTCCAAAAATCTGAGCAGCAACACTAGGCTCCCAAACACAACCAACCTGAAATAAACCTGCCCAACACATCCTATAACTCAATAAACAAAGTAAAGAGGATGCAAACTAGATAATAAACAACTATCAACATCCACGGACACATGTCCGGATCACTGTACAACAAGGGTAAACCCGGGATCGCTATAACCTCCCCCCCTTAAAGAATTTCGTCCCCGAAATTAGGCACAAGTTTTCAAAAACAAGTTTTTTCTCCATTTTAAACAATGTTACACTATAACATTCAACAATCCGACCCATTACCGGCCATCCCCTCCATTTAACAAGAGGCATTCACAATATGTAAACAACATATATACTTTCAACATGCATCAACATTATGCATTATCTTTCCAATTTCAACAATACAATCAACATATATAATGTCATATTCAACTTCCATATGAGGCAAGTTCTAAAACATACTTCCAATAAACCAAACATTTTCAATGTTTCACAACTTAAGACATATATAAAAGCTCTTAAATTCAACAATAGTTCAAAATGTAAATACAAGATCACATATCAACAAACAAGTCCGGATATTTTTCACGGACTTCCAACTCACGTTCCCAAGTGGCTTCCTCCACTCCGTGATGTTTCCACAAGACTTTCACCAAAGGAATGGTCTTGCCACGCAGGACCTGATCCCGCCTATCAAAGACCCGAACTGGTCTCTCCTCATACGAGGCATCCTCATCTACCTCTAAATCGGTCCAATCCAACACATGTGATGGATCTGGCTCATACTTCCGAAGCATACTCACATGAAACACGTCATGCACTCCGGACAACTGCGGCGATAAGGCTAACCGATAAGCAACCTCACCAATCCTCTCAAGGATCTCAAAAGGACCAATAAACCGAGGGGATAACTTCCCACTCTTCCCAAATCTCATCAAACCTCGCCTAGGTGATATCTTCAGAAAGACATGATCACCTACCTCAAACGCCAAAGGCCTCCTCCTACGGTCAGCATAAGATTTCTGCCGACTCTGGGCTGTAACAAGCCTCCTATGGATAAGCTCAACTTTCTCCGTCGTCTCCCTAACCAACTCCGGACCCAACAAAGGTGCATCACCCATCTCGGCCCAACACACTGGAGACCTACACGGTCGGCCATACAAGGCCTCAAACGGTGCCATACCGATGCTAGACTGAAAACTGTTGTTGTAGGCAAACTCTACCAAAGGCAAGTGCCTCTCCCACGTCCCACTGAAGTCCAGGACACAACCCCGAAGCATATCCTCGAGGATCTAAATAGTACGCTCGGACTGCCCGTCAGTCTGAGGATGATAGGCCGTACTAAAGGTCAACTTAGTGCCCAAGGCACTCTGCAAACTCTGCCACAACCTAGCAGTAAAACGAGGATCTCTATCTGAGATGATCGTCACTGGGACCCCGTGCAATCTCACTACGTCCCGAATATACAAGTCGGCTAGATGATCCACCGAATCTCTCACGCGCATAGGAATAAAGTGCGCCGACTTAGTCAACCGGTCTACAACCACCCAAATAGCATCACTACCCCGCTGAGTCCTCGGAAGACCTACAACGAAGTCCATAGTGACATGCTCCCACTTCCACTCGGCAATAGGCAAGGGTTGCAACAAACCCGCTGGCCTCTGATGCTCGGCCTTCACTTGCTGGAAAGTAAGGCACTTCGATACGAAAACAGCCACATCTCTCTTCATACCCCGCCACCAAAACTGGCGCCCCAAATCCTGATACATCTTAGTACCTCCCGGATGCACCGCAAGGCGCGAATGATGAAACTCTCGGAGTACTTCCTCTCGGCAAGACTCCGGTACAAACAAACGGTCTCGGTATCTCACACTCTGGTCGGGATACACCGTCAAACCCTTCTCAACTTTCCCACTGGAGATTTTCTCTCGGAGGGATTTTACCTCAAGGTCACCTCTCTGTGCCTCTAATACTCTAGTCACAAGTGTAGGCTGCGCAACAACAGAAAACAAGGCAGCAGCCTCAACAGATTCACCCAGTAGCAAATCAAACTCGCCAAGTGCTCCCAACATCTCCCATTCCCGGATGGCTATACAAGCTACATCACTAATGGATTTCCTACTAAGGGCATCGGCCACAACATTGGCCTTTCCCGGATGATAATGCAACTCAAAATCATAATCTTCGATGAACTCCATCCATCTCCTCTGCCTCAGATTCAAGTCTCTCTGTGTAAACAGATACTTCAAACTCTTGTGGTCCGAGAACACCTCGAACTTCTCACCATAAAGGTAGTGCCTCCAGATTTTCAAGGCAAAGATCACAGCTGCCAACTCTAGGTCGTGTGTGGGGTAATTCTTCTCGTGTATTTTCAACTGACGTGAGGCACAAGCTACCACTTTCCCCTCTTGCATCAACACACAACCCAAACCCTCTCGTGAGGCATCACAATAAACCGCATAACCCAACCCTCTCTCTGGAATAATCAACATCGGAGCGGTGGTCAATCTAACTTTCAACTCTTGGAACGACTTTTCACAAGTCTCACTCCACACAAACTTGACTCCCTTCCGAGTCAGTCTAGTCAACGGTGACGCTAACCTGGAGAAATCTTTCACAAACCGACGGTAATACCCAGCTAATCCCAGAAAACTGCGGATCTCAAACACACTCTTAGGCTGTGCCCAATCTTGCACTGCCTCAACCTTGGATGTATCAACAGACACCCCTTCCCCAGATACCACGTGGCCTAAGAATATGACTTCCCTCAGCCAGAACTCACACTTCCCAAACTTGGCATACAGCCTATGGGCTCTAAGTAACTCAAGCACCACTCTCAAGTGTCCCTCGTGCTCCTCCTCTGAAGTCGAATAGATAAGGATGTCGTCCACGAAGACGACTACAAATCGGTCTAAGAACTCCCGGAAAACCCGGTTCATCAAGTCCATAAAGACTGCCGGTGCATTGGTAAGCCCAAATGGCATCACCAGAAACTCATAATGGCCATACCGCGTACGGAATGCCGTCTTAGGAACATCCTCCTCCCTGACCCTCAACTGGTGGTAACCCGATCTCAAGTCTATTTTAGAGAAACAACGGGAACCCTTCAACTGGTCAAACAAATCATCTATACGGGGCATAGGGTACTTATTCTTAACCGTAGCCCGATTCAACTTCCGGTAGTCTATACACAATCTCAAGGCACCATCTTTCTTTTTAACAAAGAGGGCCGGTGCTCCCCACGGCGAAACACTAGGGCGAACAAAGCCCTTATCGAGCAATTCCTGGAGCTGAACTTTCAACTCAATTAACTCTGCTGGAGCAAAACAGTAAGGTGCCATAGAAATCGGCGCCGTACCGGGCACTAAATCAATAGAGAACTCTATCTCTCGGTGAGGTGGCAAACTAACAAGATCTTCGGGAAAGACATCCGAATACTCACAAACCACCCTCGGTAACACAATCTGGGTCTCATCACACTCACTACTCTCGAAGCTAGCAAGTAGACTACTAAGCTCACTTCGCCCTCGCGAATCATACCCCGGTGGCAAAACACTACCAACCCGGTCTCCCAAGAAATAGAACCACTCCCCGCTCAAGGTACATAACGTGACCCTCTGGCGGTAGCAATCAATAACAGCCCGGTATGACGATAGCCAGTCCATACCCAAAATAACATCAAAGCCCTTCATGGGCATGACAACAAATGGAAAAGGAAGCCTATAGTCGGCGACCTCTATATCACATCCTCTAACACCCTGTTTCAAAATCAACTCACCACCCAAAGGCGATACCACACAAATAGGAGATGCTAACCGTGCTAACTCCAATTCCAAAACAGATGCAAATGCAGCAGATACAAAAGAATGAGATGCACCCGTGTCTATCAACACATTAGCAACTGAGTTGCAAAACAGAAAAGTACCTCTCACTACTGATGGAGCCGGTACTAAATCCTGCGCGGTAACAGCATACACGCGCCCCGTAGGCCCCTGGTCTACCTGCTCACCTCTCGAAGCAAAAGACTGCTGCACAGACTGGGATGACGAAACTCCCGGATTGGCCCTCGAGGCCTGCACAGACTGAGCTGGCTGAAAACCCTGCGTCTGCCTAGAACCAGACGCTCCCGAAGTGGCACTCAACTATGGGCAAAACCTCTTCAGGTGCCCAGGCTGTCCACACTGATAACAAGTCAAGGGCTGCCCCCTGCCCAAACTCTGACTCTGCGGTCTAGTTGAAGAAGAAGCAGCTTTCTGACCCCCACCCTTCTGCGGGCAAACTGAAACCTTGTGACCCAGCTGGCCACACTTGTAACAAGTGAATTCCCCCCGACTGCCTCTCCCCGAGCCTATACTCGGCACTGGAAAGGTCGATCTAGAGACTGCACCCTGAGACTGCTGAGGGTTATAACCCTTCTGTCTCCTGCCATCACCCTGGCCATCTTGACTCCTCTTGGAGCCTCTCTGCCCCTCATCCTCCTCCTACATCATGAGCTCCATATGAGCTGCGGCATCTACTAGGTGTCTATACTCCCGGATGTAAGACCCACCAACTCTCAGCTTGAGGCCCCGCCTCAACTTCCGTTCAAACTCATAGCAACGGCGTTCCTCAGACGCCACTAGTTCAGGTGCAAACCTGGACAGACTAGTAAAAGTAGCCTCAAACTCGGCCACTGACAAGCCCTGCTGATTAAGCCGGCTAAACTGATCCCTCAGCTTCTCCCTAGCTGCTGCAGACAAAAACCTCTCCTGAAAAGCATTTATAAACGCCTCCCAAGTACCACCAACACGAGCCTTCTCATACTTCCACCATTGACCCGCATCTCCCTTCAGTTGGAAGGATGCCAAGGTCACTTTCAGTGCTCCGTCCTCGATGCCAAGCATCTCGAACGTCTTACTCATTTGTTCTAGCCACTCATCAGCCTTCAGTGGCTCCTTCGGATCCCCAACAAACTCGTCCGGATTAGACCGGAAGAACTTCCTCTTCAAGAAAGAAGGCCCTGCCTCAGTTGCCTGATTCCCAGCTCTAAGAATACCCAAAGCTCCTGCTATCTCTCTGGCCAAGGCACCCATGGCCTGCTGACCCACTGGCTCGGCCACATTGGCTTGACCAACTCCCTCCTGCACTGCCGGAATCTCACCCGGTAACGGTGCTTCCTGCCTCGCAGGTCTACCACGCCTAGCACCTCTTCCTCGTCCTGACATCCTAATAAAGGTAACACAGAACATTAGCACATTCACAAATGTGCCGAAACTAAACACTCACGTCCTAATGCATGGACAACTGTAATTCACTCCACGTAAGCACATAAACACATAAGCACTTACGAATTTCATTTCCGGATAATGATAGTCCCGAGGCGTTACCAGAGTTCCGGTTAGAAATAACATTGATCAAGTGCTTTTCCAACAAGACTCCCAGAAACCCAAGGATTCAATCAACATCCTAGAAATTAAATCCCATACCCACATAGTCACATAAGCATGTTATCAAATAAGCACATAGCATATGGTACTACATCTAAGTCTCTATCAAGCGAGACAAACCCATTGTGATACTAATCACTTCCCACGTACCCAAAGTATTCGAACCCGGTACGCTCTGATACCAAGTTGTAACGCCCTCAAAATAACAACATTAAACCCGTCAGATAAGACATGCATTTACATATAAACTAACCACATTCTTTTATTCATTAGAGTTCCAGTACATAGGTATTACATGTTAACATCAAAACAAAATGCCCTACTGGCTTACAGCTTTCCAAGTTAACACTTGGATACAACAAAAGAGTACTAACTCGTTTACACATTAAGCCCTTGGCTTGAAGTTACATGTAATACATCAAAAGTTAAGCGACAAAGGTATGTCCGCCTCTAGCCTCCCAGCTATGTCCTTGGAGGTGGCATGCTACCTGCACCTGAAAATGATATTCCCATATAGGGTGAGCCACAGCCCAGTAGAAATATACTAAACCAACCATGAACAATGACTAAAACATTAGCAATTGATAGATGGCCAACACTGGTACAATCACATAAATCATATATTTATGTCAACCGACTTATAAGTCCAAGTTACTTTTCATTTTCCCTTTTTCAACAGATAGACATATAAGTTCTATCCACATTCTCATCAGATATGTATAACAACAATATCCACATTCACAGATAAGCGTATAAGCTATATCCACATTTTTACAACAGATATGTATAACCACAATATCCAAAGATAAGCATATAAGCTATATCCACACTTCACAAAGATAAGCATATGAGCTCTATCTTCACTTCTCTAGACAAGCATATGAGCTGTATCTACGGAGTTCATCCCCTATCTTCTCCCAACACTATCCGGTTTAGAGGTACATCCCCTATCTTCCCCTAAACCGCGGAGTACATCCCCTATCTCCTCCTCTACACATAACGTATACAAACACATTGGTTCTATATACAATCACCCAATACATACAATTAATGTATTCTATCAACCGTCAAGTTCCATGACACACTTCATTGATTAGTTTCAGTTTGCCTAATCATCATGCATTGTCTACAACAATCACGACTATCCTCCACCGATAGCCCAAAGCAGTTATTTCTAAACAGAAAATAAATGCACAATGGATATTCAATCAACATTTCATTTCCTCATTCCTCACAATTAATTATCCCAATTAATTAAACAATGTAACTAGGTCAATTCCCATAATTAACATTTCAACCCTTAGGTCCCATTTTCATCAATGACTTAACATTTATTCAATTTCTCTATGCCAAACATGCATTCAAGTTTATTATGAATAAAACTCCAACTTTTGTAAAATTATACAAAAGCCCCCAACTTTCACAAAATTACCAAACCAACCCCAACATCTCAAAATGCCAAAATTTAAAGACAAAACCCATAGAGAGGAGTAGGATATCCCTACCTCAAAGTTTGAGCCAAAAAGGAGATGAAGACCCGAAGACCAACGTGCTCCAAATCCAAATTTTTTCAGATTAAAACAAAGCTCTCAATGCCCTCTATCTTTTTAACAAAAGCCCTAGGCTAGATTCACACTCTAGGGAGATCAAATCTTAGAGAGAGTGTAAGTGTAGAGAGAGAGAGGGTCTCGGATCTAGGTTTGATAAAAAAAAAGAAGTGAAAAAGTGATGTTTAAAATCGCTACTGTCCGCTGATATAAAACACGCTCGCTCGAGCGAAGACATGGTCGCTTGAGCGACCAGACACAGAAACTCTCGCTCGAGCCAAGAATCTCTCGCTCGAGCCAAAAACTCAAAAGTGCGCTCGAGCGAAAGAATGCTCGCTCGAGCCAACAACTCAACCCTACAGGTCTGCAACCAGAAGCACGCTCGAGCGACCAACTCCTCGCTCGAGCGAAGAACAAACCAGGCCGCTCGAGCTAAGAAAAGCTCGCTCGAGCCAAGAAACACAACTCTCAGGTCCAGAACCAGACGCAACACTCGCTCGAGCGAAGCCACCCTGGCTCGACCCACCAGACACGAACCTCACTCTCGCTCGAGCGACAAACTCCTGGCTCGAGCGAAGGTCCAAAAATCTGAGCAGCAACACTAGGCTTCCAAACACAACCAACCTGAAATAAACCTGCCCAACACATCCTATAACTCAATAAACAAAGTAAAGAGGATGCAAACTAGATAATAAACAACTATCAACATCCACGGACACATGTCCGGATCACTGTACAACAAGGGTAAACCCGGGATCGCTATACGGTAAGCTCTCTGTCTCTTTCTCTATCTCTCTCTCTCGGTACTGTCCCTCACACTCTCATCTATCTTAGATCAGATCGATGAGCTGCTTTTCTCTCTCTCTCTCTGTCTCTCTCTCTCTGTCTCTCTTTCTCTCTCTCTCTCTCAGACATAGTTAGCTCAAATCATCCATTTTAGATCAGATCAGATCAGATCGGTAGCTGTATCTGCATGTCTCTCTCTCGGTGACACTATTTTTGTTCCTTTGTTCTGAAACACAGTTAGCTCAGATCATCTATCTCAAATCAGATCGGTAGTTGTAGCTGCTTGTCTCTCTCTCAGTGAGCTCCTTCTCTCTCTCTCTCTCTCTCTCTCTCTAACACTCTGAAATGGATTTAATCTCAAAGAAAAAACATACTGTTATGATTTCATCTCAGATCGGTGGATTTAATCTCAAATCGATTGTTCATCTCATCTACAATGGATTCGGTAAATGTAACTAAAAAATCTTTATTATGATTTCATCTCATCTTTATTGTAAACAAGAGCTTTTATTTTTATTCCTTTTCTGTTTTATTTTAAATGGGTGAGCTCTCTCTCTCTCTCTCTCTCTCTCTCAGTGAGCACCAAGTGTCTCTGCCATGCTGCTGCTTTTGTTACATTCATGATTTTGTTTGTTTGTTTGTTTGTTGTTGTCTAAAACCAGTTTATCTCTATTTGTTTGCTTAGAATTTGTAGAAAGGGACATATATACTGCTGATGAATTTGCTTGTTGTTGTCTACTACTGTTGAATTTTCTTCTCATTGCTGCTAAATTTGTTTATTATTGTTATCTCTGATGTTGTCTATTGCTGTTGAATTTTGTTCTCGCTATTTGTTTAAACATGGATTTGTTTGTTGTTGTTATATCTGTTTGTTTGTTGTCTACTACTGCTGTTGTTGCCGCTTTTGTTTGCTTTAAATGTTCTATATACTTTTTTTTACTTAATTATGTGAATTTGTGATCCTAAACCGATCCAATCCGTATTTAAACGGATTGGTTCCACGATTTAAACGGATTGGATTTGTTCTAATTTTTTGGAACCGTAGATAACAGATTGGTCCTAATTTTACCCAAATCCCGACCATACTCACCCCTAAAAAATTTGTTATTATTTTAGAAAGGTACCATTGAATTTTTATTTTTCCTTTATTTTTTTTCTTCTTTCTTTTAATTAATTGTGGTCATGATTTGAAAATTTTGTTCAAATTTTGTGATTTGCATTGAATTTTTTTATAATAAATTATAATGATTTTGACTTTTTTTTTTCCTAGAATGAAAAGCCCACATATATATATATATATATATATATTGACCCTTAACAGCTCATGTGAATTTGATATTATAGTATAGGTGGAGATTTCATATGAAACTCTAATTTAGTCTATGCATGCTTGTGTTGAGAGAGAAAACATGAGTTATGCAACTGAATGATATGATACACATGTAAAGTTTTTTTTTAGTATAATAATGACTTTTTTGACGGAGAAAAATTAAGGATCATGAAAAAACTTTTATGAAAATGATCATGAAGGATTTATGATTCTTGAATTACCTTAATTAGTGTGTGGTGATTTATTTTAAGTATAATTCAAAGGTCACAAAACTTTCATAATTATTTTTATGAATAATTTTTTATGATACCTAACATTACTGTTTTTGATGTGACATTAAAAAAAAATTAAAGTGTGTCATAAGAAGGAGATTAAAGAGTGTGTCAGGACATGTAGGATTGATGAATTTTTAAGTTTAACCCAACTTTTAATATCACACATATATTGTATTAAATATAAATAAAAATTAATTATTTAATAATAATTAAGTGAATGGAGTGGCCAGCTACTAGTAATTAAATACAATACAATGAGGCGTAAAATCTATCATTTGTGATTAACCAATAATGCTGTAACACATCATCAATCTATTAAATTTTGTGACGGTTTTTTTGTACGCTTAGTCGCATTCGATTATACAAAATAAGAATTATTCACTAGTCATGTAGTACTTCAATTAATCACCCAATAACAAGTTTCACAACAACTAATTAAATTTTTAGAAATAAAATATTTTATTTGGTAAAAGTATAATTATTGTATTTTTAACGACGAAATTAGATGTATAGTAATTAATTATTATCTTTTTGAGACTAAATTTTTTGTGTT
Organism: Camellia sinensis; assembly: GCF_055761805.1. Classification (NCBI taxonomy): domain Eukaryota; kingdom Viridiplantae; phylum Streptophyta; class Magnoliopsida; order Ericales; family Theaceae; genus Camellia; species Camellia sinensis. The sequence continues at coordinate 30,933,082 of NC_138964.1, read as the reverse complement.
AAAAAATAACTTTTTTTGAAACCAAATTGTTTGTCCCTAAAAAGTGTATTTATTAGCAAATTTTTTAAACTTTTATCTCTTAAAGTCATTCTTTTTGATTTTTTGAGATAATCTTTTAATGACTATCTTTATTGAGAAAAGCTCCCTTTTATACTTTATCTCTCCATACCTATCCATACCCTTATTGCGGGATCTAACTCATGCAAATAAAGATGATCTGAACCGGTTACTTCGTACACCTCGCAATAAAGGTTCATGCAAAATATCAACTTTATCGAACAACTATAAACACGTGACAAATCACATTTTGATTTATAAAATGGATGGTGAAAGCTTACAATAATATTTGCCCTTCATTTTATGGAACAAAATATGATTTGTTCTTATATTTATAAATGTTTGATGGACTTGATTTTTGCATAGATGACTCTTATTGTAAACGTACGAAATAAACTATTCAGATTATTAATGTTGGTCTGAATTAAGGCTCACAAATGGAGTATAGATGGCTAAGAGAAGACAAAGTAAACAAAAGAAAAAAAAAACAATAATAGCCTAACTGCTAGCAGTTGCAGGACCCCCTCTAGCCTTAATAACAACCTTTGATTTGCCTTCACTTGAAAACAATATCATCAACTGAGTAGGGGAAATCATTGATTGATGTTTTGAGTCATTGTAATGCCTCCAAAATAATTCCAACTAAAAGTCAAATACAACATGCACAATATACCAAGATAATTATAATATTAGTTCCAAAAACTCTCTTTCTCATTAAACTATAGATTAACAGTTATAAATTTTAGTATGAATCCTTACAGTTCAACAAGTTAGAGAAAGTTATAACAAATGCCTCACAACTTACAAGTTTCTAGATCAAAGTTTTCAAAGAACAAAAGGACTCTCAGTCCCAAAAGAAAGTAAATACATTGAAAACATTGCGTTCCACATACATCATGTCTTTAACAAAAATAAAAGTTTGAATCTCTTCTAATTCATTAGGGTAGTTGTTGCTCTCCAAGTCCTTAAAGCTGTTAGATAAGAATGAGCAATTGCCAGTAGAGAATATATTTAACCAAGCATATAAACATTTGATTTAAAATATACATGATCATAACTAATACCATGGATAGTAATTTTCCAATTTTATAGAACAAAGTACAACCTTACATTTAATTCCACATTTCTCTGTCCTCACATAGATGGGCACCTCAACTCTTCCACATTTGTCATCCTCACATGATTGGCACGAGAACACCTCAAACATCCCCACAGTTGTCATCCTCACACGACCGAACAAGTGGCCACCTCAATTTCCCCGCGTGGGTAAAGTCATAGCACACAACAAGCAGCATTCCAAAACTCAATTTTTATCACAACACTAAGAATCCCAATATTATTCCAATTTACCCATCCAGTTCTTTTCTATTGTCAATTATGATCCATGAACAACATTTAGGGTTTCCTAATAATTTTAGGGCTTTTCCTTTCATGCTTTTATTTTCCTTAATTTATGTTTTTTACACTATCATTCATTAGTAAATACTCAAAATTTTCACTAATTTTAGTCAAAACTCACTATCACCATCAATGTCCATATATATGTGTATATATATATCACCATTTCCAAATCATACATTCATACCATAAGATTAACACACATTTAAACTAAAATATAGATATACAAGGATAAAGATATTCTTACCTCAAAAGTTGTTAGAGGAGAGATGAAAACCAAAGGATGAACCTTCACGATAACAAGATTTAATCGGTCTAAAACGAAGCTTTTGATGAGATAAACAACTTTAATGAAGGAGTAAGGATTGATTCTAGTTAAAAATAGATGAAATTTAGTGTTTAGGAGCTAGGGTTTTTTGAAAAGGGGTTTAGAGAGAGAAGAAGAGTGAAAAAGTGAATCCAAAAAGTGTTTAGATCGAAATTTAAAACTGTTGTCCCAAACAAACTGATCGAGCGAACTTTCCATCACTCGAGCAATGTAAACAAAACAAGCAGATCACTCGAGTGGTAAACGCAAGGTCTCAGGAGTTTTGTAGAGCTACAATGAAACTATTGGCAACTTGATATCTTCGCTAGATTGATAGCTCTACCGCTCGAGCGGTCTCGCCTACAAACGAGTAAGATACTGGGAGCTCTATCTATCTACTTGAGTGGTCACTCAAAATAGGTTGTTACATTCTACCCCCCTTAAAGAATTTCGTCCTCAAAATTGCGTGATTCTTGCTAAAACAACCCCAACAATCCCCAAGAAGATTAATATCATACTAACAACCGTCGTAATATGTATAATATAATCAAGAGAGAATAAAACAAATCATAACTCGTATAATGAAATATAAGTTCAAGCTTTCATGAAAACAACACTTTTCTGTCTCATATTCTCACTACAACAAAAAAAATCTTTGGTGACAAACTCATTTTGTCTCCAAACATCAAAATTTTGTCACCAAAGTGATTTGCAATGAAATAATTTTGTCACCACGTTTGTCGTCTATACGTAGTCGTTGAAAGTAGCTGGTGATGAAAAATCGTTTCATCGACATTTTTCATTTCTAAATGTTGCATTTTTCGTCCTATATAACATCAATTTCGTCACTAGAATTAGATAATGTTTTGTTTTAATTGTTTTGGCCATGAAATAGTTCATCACCAAATATGAATATAGAGGTTTTAGTGATGAAATTTATCCTTACCAATGAATATAGAGGTTTTGGCCCTTGATGGCTTACTTTCAAGCCTAAGTGTTGGAAAAGTACATTTTTAGACTTAATTTTCAAACCGGGAGTCCTGTGCTAGTTCCATAAATTTTCAAAACTTACATTAGTCCCTCCCAAGGTGTTCGGGGTGTTCCCTGAGCCTTCTCATGGCTATTTCACAAATTTGGCCCCTAATGGCCTATTTTCAAGCCTAAGCGTTGGAAATGTGCATTTTCAAGCTAAAAGTTCTGTGTTACTTTCATAAGTTTTCACAACTTACATTGGTCCCTCTTGAGGTGGTGTAATAACCCTCACGCTATCCTAACCATACTTATATGCATTCATGTGATTCCGTCTTGTGAACTTGCATTTTGAGTCTTGTCCCTATTCGTTTGAGCGTTACAACATGTTTTGTGTCTTGTTGTGTGTGTTTGGCCGAGGTCATTTTCAGTTATCTTGGAACCACTTTGTTTGACCTTTACCTTCGCTTTGACATACTGGGCCAAGGTGTTCATCACCTAGACCGAGGTGTGAATCATCTAGGCCGAGATGTTACCTTTGCACCCAAGTGATCTTGTCCCGGAGTGGTATGACCTAGACCGAGGTGTGGCACATCTAGGCCAAGGTGTGGCACAGCTTAGTCAAGTGTTGTCCTTCCTAGCCGAGGTCATTGTTCCTTACTTGCCGATGTCTTGCTCTTAGCCGAGATCAGTACTCGCCAGAGTGCCCATACCGTCTTGCTTGTTGAACACACTTTGTCATAGTTTTGTCTTGTCACTCAGCCACCTTTCTGTGTAACACCAACCAGCCGCTGCCACGTGCCTCTGCAGAGGGTTAAGTCAGCCAGCAGGCTTAGAAATGTATCATTTGCTATATGTCTTTGTTTATGAGGAGAGAGAAGCTCTAGAAGAAGAAGAAGAAGTTTAGAGTGAGAGAGTGAGTTTCGAGCTTGATTCCTAGAGATCAAACCATTAGATTCGCGTACTGAGGTTAGATTCTTGATCTACTCTTGTCATTCTTGTTGATCATCTAGCTGCATTGCATGATTGAACCTGTTTTGCATGTCATGCATCGATTTAAAGTTGGTTTTAGAAAGGGAAAATGGTGTTCTTGTAGTCACGAAAGAAAAGTCTTGTTCGATCTGAAAGTTTGCATCAAGTTTCTTGTTTTTGTGTTCGTTCTCACTAGATTCTTGAATAAGGGTATTCAGGTCCATGTTTTTGAACTCATAGCATGAAATCTCAGATTTTGAAATAGCAAATCATGATCTTTGCATTCATCTTCCTCTTGTTCATGTTCATCTTATTCTTCAAGGAAGGGAAACCCAGATTTTCCCGACTTCATCCCTTTGAATGTGGCCATCGAGGCAACACCTCGGCAAGGAGGTGTGGGACCTCGGCCTAGACCTGGTAGTCGCCCGGCATGTTTTCCAAGATGGAGAATTATGTTTGTTTTGATTTGACTTAGTCTTGGGGAATGCTGGGATCATCTGCATGCATGTGGAACTTGCTTGAAAGTGCATTCAATAGACTTTGCCATGTGTTTGTAGGGTTTGGACTTGCTTCGACCCCGGCGTTTGAAGAACTAAGTGAGTGATATCTTTAATAAAGCTATGTTTTAAATGCTTTGATAAAGTCTCGTTTTTCTTGTTTTGGAAAGTATTTGTAAGTATGAATGGTTATTCCTAATTGAAAAAATATATATATCTTGTTTTGATGACATTCTTGGAAGTCCGTACGTGCTAAGGGACTATAAGCACTTGTAGCACAAAGTTTGGAAGTCCGTACGTGCTAAGGGACTATAAGCACTTGTAGCACAAAGTTTGGAAGTCCGTACGTGCTAAGGGACTATAAGCACTTGTAGCACAAGTCCTTAGTGTCTGGGGACTATAATGCAACGACACCATTGAATTGAGATATCTCCCTTGTCTTGCCTTGTCTTGTCTTGTTGCCACTGATGCTTTACCGCGTGGGTTTTGTTGCCGAGATGTCATCACTTGTATTATAATGATGTTAGTAAGCATCCTTTGAAACTTGATAGATTTGGAAGATGGACTTGGTTCATCCCTTGACTTGCACTAATTATGTTATGTATTGTTTGATAAAGATCTTGAATACCAGTCATGCAAATCCCTTTATTTCTTATACCATTCACTGAGTATCCAAGCTCACCCTCTCTATATATATGTAGGTGATGAGCAGGAAGGCGGTGACGCCTAAGTGTGACTCGCAAGCCGTTTTGGGTTTTGTTATGTCGGCTTAACTTGCATACACGTCGGCAGTCTTGAAAATTATGCTTCTCGGCTTATAGTGCTTGTAATTTACACATGTCGGCTGAAGAAGCCTTTTGATCAAGATGTAAAAATGTATTTTGTACTTTATTGTATTTGTATCCAAGTGGTAAAATTATGTAAAGTTGTATGCTATTCCATGTAACTTACGCACTGCTCTTATGGACCACTTGTACTTTAAAATTTTGCTTCCGCACTTGTGAGCCCCATATATATATTTATACTCTGTTTGTGTGTGAATTTTGAAAGTTGGCCTTCGGTAATCTCGGGTTACTGGCCATCACGGCACTAAACTACTAGGGGCGGTTTGGGGTCGTGACAGGTGGTCAAGGTGTTCCCGGGCCTTCTTGTGGCTATTACAAAATTTTGGTCCCCGATGGCCTATTTTCAAGCCTAAGTGGTAGAAAAATCCATTTTTTGACTTAGTTTTCAAACAAGGAATCCTGTGCCAGTTCTGTAAATTTTCACAGCTTACAATGATCCCTTCTGAGGTGTTCGGGGTGTTCTCTAGGCATTGTAATGGTTGTTTCACGATTTTGGCCCCCGATGGCTTATTTTCAAGCCTAAGTGTTGGAAAAGTACATTTTTGACTTAGTTTCGTACCTAAGTGTTGGAATAGTGCAAATTTCAAAGTAGTTTTCAAATCGGGAGGCACGTGCTTATTTCATAAGTTTGCATAACTTATGTTGTTCCGTCTCAAGATGTTTGTGATGTTTCCCAGGCCTTTCCATGCATATTCCACTATTTTCCCAGGGCCTTTCGTGCTTAAATGTCAAAGTAATTTTTTATTCTACCCTACTTGAAGAAGAAATTTTCTAACAAATTAACATAGAAACATAATATATACTAACCAATAAGCTTGTCCATCAGAATTTGAACTTTTTCCAATCTCAAAATTTCCTGTTATACTTTTCTACCTCAAACACTCTATGATACTTTGTATCTTCTTGCTTTGTTTCTTCTCTGACTTTTGAAACCTTGCAATTTGTTCATTTTGCTGTGCTATTTGCATCTTAAGGCATTGAACATAGTCACTATTATCAGTAGGTGCAATGCCGAGTCCTTTCACATAACCTGACCTTGGCTTAAGCACCCTGACCGGCAACTCCTTTGGGGTCAAGGGGATCGCACCAGTCTGCAAGAGGTGTTCTGCTTGTGTTGTATCATGTTGTCCTATTAATTTGAAATAAATCAAACAATTATTAGTTATTCTACCCTACACAGCAAAATAAATAATTTTATCGAAATTAATATGCATTGCCTTGTACATACATAATTAACTTGGCTCTTCGACGAAATCCATTCATGCGTGTCTGAATATAGTGGATGGACTTGTAAAATTCTGTCAAATTGGGCACTTTTTCATTTTCAATTATCTGATTCATTTGTTTTTGAATGTTATTTCAAATATTTAAATAACAAAGCCTACTAATCCAATAAAATAAATTAGTAGAACTCACCGAGCTGCATACCCTGACCGGGATTGATTTTGATCCACATTGAAATTTTGCTTTCATTTGCATCCTATTATTCACATTAGTTAGTGATTGTTCCTACACAATTGAAACACCAATAAAAATAAGAAAACTTAACATTAGTAAGAAGAAACTTATTTTTGACAATTAACATAAAACATTTTACCTTGAATTTTTTACTATTCCACTTGTCAATTAGAGATGTCCACTGATTAAGAGTAACACTTGTAGGTGGGTGGCTTCTCGTATACTCCTTCCCTCTTGCATCCTTAAGTTGCTTGTATTGTTTGTGCAACTTATACGTGAAGCCACTCAATCACCGACCAAACTGTGTATCTAAAGCCTTTGCTATATCACTCCGATTGCCTTGTAGATCAAATCGATCTTGCAAAATCAAAAAAAAAAAAAAAAAAACACTAGAGCCTAATAACTAAACAACACTGTCCACCAACCAAAAGGAAGCTAATACAAAATAGATATTAAACAAATACAAACTAAAAAACCAGTAGGTGCAGCCTAGAACAGGGCCCACAAAAAGCAAACACAGTTTGCATTACCAAACCAACCAGATCCACCACCTATAACAATAAAAAGACAGCAGCTAACCACAAAGCTGTTGCAAAAAGGAATCACAGCAGAGGTGAAAGAACACAACAATCAGCATGGGCTGCAATCAGTAGGGTGGAAGTCTAACCTTCAGAAGTCTAAGACTACGAATGTTAATTTAAAAACTATCTTACAAATTCCTGAAGGGCATTTCCCTATTAAGTATTTGGGAGTCCCTCTTATATATACAAGGTTTACCTCCCCGGACTGTGAATTCTTAAGTAAGAAAGATAATTATAGTAACACCTTGAACACACACATAGCTCATTATAAAAAAATTAAAAGAAAATAGACAAAACATAAAAAGATAAATGATCCAGTACAACTTATAAACATGAAAACCATAACTAATTAATTCATTAAGAAGGGAAAGACAGAGATGCTTATCTGATTCAAGTTGGCCATATCTAATCATCCAAAACAATATGTTCAAACTTTTATAAATCAAGAAATGAACAGTTATATCATTTTGGATTATTGAATATGCTAAACATGATAAAGGGAAAATGGGGTAGATGAGAAAATCCTATGGTTTCTCTCCTACTAGATACAGTAGACAGCACAAGTAAACATCAATTTCTTTACAGTAGTGGCCCAGGAGTGGCCAGAAAATTGCCCAGATAACCAGTCCACATAGTTGCCCCAATTCACAATAGGCCAGTGCATGTTACATTTAGTTAATGGAGGACCCAACACACCAGAAGAATAAGGACAGCTGAAAAATAAATGGTCTGTGACACCCTGAACGTTTAATTAAATACCACATAAATATTTATAGTTATATATAATTATGGTTGCATGTGATGATAGATTATTAAATATATATATAGATCTAATTTGGCATTGGGTTATCAAATATGGGATTAATTAGGGATTATTATTTAGGGGCCAAATTAACACATTTATGGAATTATAATACTAGTTGGGTCAAATTAAAGTTAAAAATAGTAAATAAATAATAATATTGATAATAATAATAATAATAATAATAATAATCTATAAAGTAAAATAAAATAATTAATTTTACGATGATAAATGATAAGTTGTAATTTAATTTACATTAGGAACACTAGAAAATTTACACCAAAACAAATAAATAAAGAAATAAAAAGAAAAGAAGATTTGTAATCTATTATTGGCCCAGCAAATGTTTAGCAATATCGGCCCAAACAAATGGCCCAAGTATATTTATTTGAGAGATCTATACTTATCCTAAAAAGATTCAAATCTCTGATTTGAATCTATAATTAAAATTCAATCTAATAGCATAATAATGGCCCTCCATAGAGAGGTTACGTGTCACTCAACCAAGGTTCAGTTAGTAGTATATAAGAAGTAAGAGTGTTGTGAATGAAGGGAGGAAAAACGAAAGAAAGAAAGAAGGAAAGAAAAAGAGAGAGTGGTACGTGAATACTGAAAGTAAGGAGCTTATAAGGTTGTGATAGTGGAGTAAGGTTAAGGGTCAATAGTAAGGTGAGTTATATTATACCGTAATTTACCATTATATGTTTTACGAATGTTTGGAGTTACCATGGCTTATTTTATACAAGTTATATTTTATTAGGTTATATTAATAAAAGTTATGTTTTATAAATATTTCAGTTACGTGGGTTATTTTCTAAACTCTATTTATTTGAAAGGAAACCCATGGATATGTTTGTTTAAATTTTAGTATATATTTGACTATAACCTTATAAACAACTATGTTTTGTTAGTGCCACCACCATGAGAGTCCCATACCTTGGGGGACTTAAATAACCATGGGCCTCTATTTGGCCACTTTGTGGTCCTCTATTTGTCATGGATCCATTGACCTCTGTTCTGGCTGTCACTTCTGTGACCTCTGTTCTGTTATGTTTTATACCGTGGTTATAGTTATTTATTTACATGATTTCTGTATTCTGTCACTTTTAATTAATTGTTATTTCAAATTAAATTATGTAAATATTTTGGCATAACTAATTATCCATGGTTATTTTGTATTCCCTATCTTCTTGGCATAATATTTCTCACTCTGCTGTGTGCTTATAGTTGTTACCCTTTCAGGTGACGAGATGTAAGGGAAACCTATAACCCCACAAAATGGAACCCGCACATGGATTGCTGTTGAACCACTTTTTTTTTTTTTAATCTTTTTTAGTTTTGCTTCCTTTTTAACCTACTCGGGGTTGGTCACTGACTAATAAAATAACTAAAGCCCTGGAGATGTATTTTCTTTTTCTTAAATAAAATGAAATAAACTTTATGTTTCATTATTTTATCTCTGCTTGCACAGTTTAACTTGCTACAAATAACATAAGTTAGTAAGTTGCGATTCCAACTCTAAGCCCTGGGGTTAGGTCGTGACATGGTCATTGTAGACACCATTTTTGACCGCCCTTAAAACTAGGACACCTCAGGTTGATCACTCGATAATGACATACTAAGCTATACAAACGTTCGATTTTCTCAACAAGAAGCATCGTTTCTTGGGTTTTAGAGCCTAGAATTTTGTACCACCTTTGGACCAAAACCTGATTTTTTTTCCCCGAACCTGATTTTTTTCGAGCCGGACTACCTAGTGGTCTCCTAGCCAATAGGTAGCCGGTTGGCCAAAAATTAGTGGTCGACTATCCCCTAGCTAGCTGGCCAGCCATGTTTCTCAACTGGTAGATATTTTGTTGCCAGCTGTCCCCCCATGTGTATGCACTGCACCGGCTGGCTTAACCTTAGAAAGTCTATCAACACGAGTCCAGAATACTCGGGGGATATCAAAGCCTTCTGAAGCTATGGTCCCAAGACTACCTAGAAAAAAAGAAAACAAACAGCACCTCAGCCCAATTTCACTAGAACAGAATGATCACAACTGAGTGACTGTACTCCACACTGAATTCTGCCCCAAAATAGATACCAACTGTACCACTGATATGAAGCATCCTTGTACAGTTTCACTGCAAAGCACATACCAGGTAAAGAGAGCCAAAACACCCCTATGAGGGGGTAGGGTTACCTTGTCCTAATTTTATAAGGAACTAGGGTTCACTACTCAAACAAAGTGGTTTCACGCAATCCTGTATTCGGGTAAGCGTCATGCCCTAGTTTGGAACAGTTTCTATGGCTTTTTGACATGCAACTAGGCCAAATGGTCAAAGAGGGTACCTCAGCAAGACTACCTAATATATCTCTCGCACCTAATACCGAGAAGTGAAAGGAGGATCAAACGGTACAGTGGTAGTCCAAATCCAAGGGTTGTGTTCCCAATATGACATAGCCCGCGACCGGTCAGCCTTTTGGCAAGCTTTTTAGGCAAGCCTCCGGTAAACCGTCCAGGAATAGTAGATGGCAAACACAGTGACTTAGGTGCACTAATACAAATGCAATGCAAAGAAATATATAAGGGTAGATAAAATTTCATATCATGAACTTCAAGTCAAGTTCTCTAAATTCCCCAACAGAGTCGCTAGAAACTGTAGCTCGACTTTTCGTGCACCCTTTCGGAAGACTAATAAGCCCTATAGTATTGGATTCCCGCGGTTCTGAATCTAATCTCACAAGTGCAATGCGAAATAGATAAACACGAAAGAGTCCAAATCTGGCAAATGTTTTGGAAAATCAATTTTGAATCAAACTGCCAAAAATGGACTGTTTTGCTAGATACAGAGTCGTCACCTAAATATTTTTGGGAAAAATTTAGGAAACCCATGACTCGTGCCAAAGGTCACGTGTTCGTCATCACCAAGATTGTCTCGGCTCGGGAACTTAAGCCCGAGAAGGAAAGGTCATGAATTGAGCACCCCGCTCGCCCGATCAAAGATCAGCCTCTACTAATCATGATATGAATCTTATCTACATTATATGCTCTTGTTCCGGTTATTAGGCTAGCATTACTATGTGATGCGCACACACACAAGTATAGACTAATTTGCAAAAATTGAAACATTTTGATTCATGTTTGTTTTAAAAAATTGTTTCAAATATGTACCACTTGAAAAAGTGATCGCATATGAACATTACTCAAATTATTCCAATTCAAGCAATTAGCCTTCATCCACAAGCATTCAAGCAATTATAGCACTTAAGCACTTAAGCACTTAGCTTCATGGCAAGCATGCTTGACCTGGCAACATCAACATTCATGCAATTATGCTAAAGCAAGTAAAGGCTCACTTAGTACTCCAAGCCGAAAGAGAAATGAGTTAAAAAAATGCATGCTTCCTAACTATGTAATATGACTAATGCAACACATGCGATATGCATTTAATAGGCTTGGCTACTAATATGGCATATGAATTAATTAAATAGCATGCAGTCTAAGCACGTATTCAAAGAAGTATTTAACTAACAATGCAAGTTAGAATGATGAACCGAGCCTCGGTACATGCAATACAAGTGGATGCAAATCATGGAGTATGCTAAACAAAACATGATGCCCTAAACTAACCATCATAACCTAGTAAATAAAAGGGAGAAAGACGTGGTCTTGGAAGACATACACATTCTTACAACATTTGTGCCCTCACACAGGAGGGTCCGAATGAACTAACTAGCTAACTAATTTAAGCTAAACTAATTAATTAACTATTACAAACCCAACTGAATAATTTAGCTAAATCTACTTAACTAGTTATTACAACAACAAATGAACTAATTAATTAACTAATCTAGCTAATTAAAATAATTACAACACGAGACGAATTAGCTATTCTAACTAATTAATTACAAAGCCACTATTTTAAGCACAACAATAATATATTTACAACACGGATCCCGAGGATCGATGGAGGGCTCATGCATGAATGTGGTTCCATCCAAAAAGCCATTGTTTCTGCTGCTGAATGCCTCTGTTGCACAGTAGAACATTTGCATTGATTTCCACCTCCAAACCAACTCTGTTCTGCTTCAGAAGGACACTGCTAGATTTTGCATTGGTGGTCGGCAGAGGACCTGCCGTCCACTGATGATGGCCTGCCGGCCACTGCTGATTGGGTTGTCTTGCTACAATAGAGAGCAAATAGAGTAGAGACAGTGTATTCTCAAGGGTTTGTTTGCACAATTTACCCCTCCTTATCATTTGAACAGCTCAAAGGAGTAGTAAGTTTGATTCACAAACCACCAATGGATGTAATTTCATTGCATGATGTCTCATGAATCAAGTGTGCAAGTTCAATAAATGCAACCGAACAAAACTCTCAAAACCACCTCCCTATCATGAAAGATCAAGGGAAGTAGTTGACAATGAATTTTGTACCGTTTTCATCACTAATGAGTATGAAATGACTCAAGACTCATAGGTTCAATTAACGTCTGATTGAACCCTAACCAATTATTATCTTACACCATTTTTAGCCTTAATTTTATTACTTCATTTTAGATTACCATCCATTCTTTAGTCAATTGAGTCCAAAGGTGAATTTAAGTCCTCTAATGGAAAGAGGGCTCAAACCAAATGTCGCTTTAGGCATGAGAGAAGCTTTATGCCATTGGTAATGAACCCCCAAAGGGATTAAACCATTAAGCATGACATCTCAATCTCATGCTTAAACAAACAAGTAGTTTAAAACCACCTTCAAAGAAAACAAAAGCCAAGAAATGAGGGAGGTTGCAAAGGTGATTAAGAGTGATCACAAGTATAGAAAGCCATAAATAAACACTATCAACTCAAATAAGATGGTGTCTAATGCCTAAAACACCAAACTCATGAGGAAAATTACTTACAAGCATGCAAAACAAAGCTCAAATGCAAGAAACACTTGAAAATAGTTCTAAACACATGCTGGAATTAAGATAAAAATAACTAGAATAATAAGCTAAAAACATGGATCATGCTAGGCTAGTATGCAAAACACAAGGAATGGAGGCTAACCCCTCCAATTTTGGACTTCAAACTATGATTTCAGCCACTAAAATAACTCCAAAAATGAGTGTTTAAAAGCTCAAAAAAAGAAAGTGTGAAGGTGGGAAACACATGGGTAAAGGCCTTGAGAGTAAGGTGTAAAGAAGGGTGAGCCACCCCTCAACCTTTATTGGCCTTAAAACCTAAGTTTCAACCCAAAAATATTGATTTTTTACAATCCAAAAATAGTTGGAAAATAGTAGGAAAACGAGTAAATAAAGCAAGTAAAGAGGCAAAGCTTTATACCTCTTGAAGAGAAGATCCCTTTCAAGCAATAAAACAAGGCAAACACACTCTCAAGAGCTCCAACAAGGCTCAAAGATACCTCAGCTCAAAGATGGAGAGGTTTGGTTAAGAGTGTATAGGCAAATGTTAGGAAATTTGTAAGAGAGAATGAGAGAGAAAATTGTAGAGAGAAAGGAAAAATCTTGTTCCAAATTTTTTTTGACCCAATGGAAAGATGGGAGGTCTTCTATATGTAGAAAAACATGAAACTCCCTCAAAAATATCCAGGCATACACATGCGAGTAGATGCAAGCATCTGTGCAAATAGCTGGAATAGTTGTCACAAAATATTTGCAAAACACATTGGTGGCCGGCAAGCCACATCAGTGGCCGACAACCAGGAGCAAAGGCTGGCAGCCCATAGTAGTGGCCGGCAAGCCACCAGAGGTTGCAAGCTTGAAAATCCAAGGTTTTGGTCCAAAAACAAGGTAACAGGGGTGTAGGGTTTGAAAGGCTCAAAGCTGTGGCATTCCGCTATGGACTTCGAGCACTTGACAAGCATATAGACTCATCAGTGGGTGTGCAAGCAATGACGTCCAAGTCGTAAGGGCCATAAAAAATGGGGTGTCTACACACAGGTGTTGAACAGATATAAAGCAAAAAATGTGAAGTAGAAAGCATAAGTGCAAAGTAGAAAGTGGGGTACATACCTCCCAGGCTCGCCAGCAGCCTCCGACCCGCTCTCTCCTTATATGGGAAGTGGAGCTCATATAGCCGTAAAGTGTGGTGAGGCCAGCTCCACCCCAGTCATAGAATTGGACCCACTATGGCGCTCAGTAAATAAAATCCTACGGTGTTTCACTTGTTTGCAAACAAGGTAGTACCAAGGAGGAACATCAGGAAGCCCCAGGTGTACTGCTCTATCTCCTCCAAGGTCATGGGCTCGCTCCCGCAAAAATGCTCAGAAAACTAGCTATACCGCACCATCGCTGGTCTGGATATAGGTGGGCATACTCCAAGTAGGAAGATCTAAGCTGCCTTCCACTCGCCCATGTCCATGTCGAAGGGGATCGGATCACCCCCTACTCCTAAGCCTGTTAGCCCAGAGAAGTCGTAGGGAGTCATCGTCATCTCCCCAGCGGAAGAGAAGTGGAAAGAATCGATGGTGTCCCACCACCTCTCCACGAACGCTCTGAGAAAGGGCCGACTTGCTATGAGGCGTGAAAGTCCGGAGCAAAAAAGGCCGAAGCCTGCCTCATTGACAATATCACAGACCCCTGCGGGGAGCTCGTAGTTCTAGTCCTTGGCCATAGCTACTCCGTACCCCCTGTAGGCATGGGAGTCTCCCTATGATAAAGAAGAGTGAATCAGATGAAAGACGGTGATAAATGAGAATTCAGAATAAAGGCAATGCAAGAAATGCAATTCAAGGGAAGGCATAAATACATGAAAATATAGTTTTTACCTTTATGGCGCTGTGAGAAAGATGAAAGTCTAGCTCCCTCAGCAGAAGGTCCTCTGGCATGCCACGTTCAAAGTTGCTAAAGTGCTTGATGTCTCTGGGTGGTAATATGTTTGTGCGGGGATGATATATCTCTGGATCAAAGGGCCGAATCCCTAGTGGTAATGGCTCGGGCTCGAGTCCTGGAACGAACTCTACCTCTAGGTCACCTGCAATACCCTCTGTCGCTAGCTCCTTAACCTCAACAGCGGGTGATGGTGGAGGCGGAACCTTGGGAGGAACCCCGTTGTGTGGAATATCGTTTGCCATCTGGGAAAGTAGGTGAAAAGTGGGTGAAAAAATGAAGAAAAATGGAGAAAAGAGGGAAAACTTGAAAAAAGTCAACCCTGAGAGAGAAAATGGGAAAAAAAAGTCAAAACCTGAGAAAGTTCACAAAACCTGAGAGAAACTCAAAGGGAATAAGCCTAAAGTGGTGAAAATTCAAGAAAAAGTGACGAAATCAAATTTTGTTCGGTTCAAAATGTAGAGAATCAAGAGGGTTTTACAAAAAAAAGTTTGCGTGGGGCATTGGAAAATGCATATAAAGCATAAATCTAGAGAGAGGAAGTAGCTAGAGAGAGAGAGAGTGAGGATTTTCGGACAAGGGTTTGTGAGGAAATGAAGTTTGGAAGTGTATATTTAAAGACCCATGCGTGAAAAGTCCAAACTGCCCCAAGGAAGGCATAGGTTGCCAGCATGCCGTAATTTGTGGCCGGTAAGCTTTATTGGTGGCTGGCACGTAGTCGGCAGCCTTCCCAAGAGGCCAGCAAGTGGCCGGTGGTCTTCATTTGTGGCCTAGTACTGTTTTGTGCTTCTATTTTCCCGCGTAATGTATGGAAGGTTCTTGTTTTGGATTCAGATGGCTGCGTTCCGGAGTGTGAATGTTCCACACTTGCTAAGATGAATGCGGTGTATCCTTTTTACGCATGTTGCAACGTCTCCGAGAGGTAAGTCGGAGGTTGTTGCTGAACATTACTTTTGCTCATTCTGTCAAAATTACATATTTGTTCTCTTCTGTTGCATCGAATATGCGTTTTCCCATACACTTGTGTTGCACACATGCCCTGCATCGTTCATGATTCATGCATTCAGTATGCTTGCATAGAATATGCTTTCAACATTGTACATCAGTTTTCTGTCTTGCATGGAACATGCATTATCATTATGTTGAGTTGTCATCTTGTTCACTTTGTGCACCTATCACACTTGTTCGCTTCATATCTTGTTTTATTATCTCCGTGGGTTTTGTTTTCCGAGGCCGAGGCCTTCCTGGGAAGAGATAATCTTGCTTAAGTTCTGACTGTTTAATTGTTCCTTTGTTGACTTGTTTAAATCGGTTAAAAACATCAGGTGCGCCCGGTGTTCACACCACTCCTCCTCCTCTCGTGTGCGATGCATTAGGATTGTTTAAATTGTTTAAAAACATCAGGTGCACCCGGTGTTCACACCACTCCTCCTCCTCTTGTGTGCGATACCTTAGGATTGTTTAAATCAGTTAAAAATAGCAGGTGCAACTGTTTGTTCACACCACTCCTCCTTCTCTCACGTGCGACGCGTTAGGATTGTTTAAATCGGTTAAAAACATCGGGTGCGCCCGGTGTTCACACCACTCATCCTCCTATCGCGTGTGACGCATTAGGATTGTTTAAATCGGTTAAAAATAGTAGGTACGCCTGTTTGTTCACAGCACTCCTCCTCCTCTCGCATGCAACGCGTTAGGATTGTTTAAATCGGTTAAAAACAGCAGGTATTCCTCCTCTTATGTGCAACGCGTTAGGATTGTTCAAATTGGTTAAAAACGGCAGGTGCGCCTGTTTGTTCACACCACTCCTCCCCTCTCGCGTGCGACGTGTTAGGATTGTTTTCCTTGGTTAAAAACATCGGGTGTTCCCGGGTATTCACACCACCCTTCCTCCTCTCGTGTGAGACGCGTTAGGATCTCGAGTCCTCGGTTAAAAACGTTGGGTGTGCCCAGTGTTCACACCACCTTTCCTCCTTTCGCATGAGACGCGTTGGGATTGTTTTCATCCGATACGCCTAGAGTACCATCTTTTTACCCTCTCTGCGCGAGGCGCAATTTGGGTTTGGAACATTTTTCGCTCTCCCTATGTGAGACATTGCTTGGCGTATATTTTTTTACATCCTTTCTACGTGTGACGTAGTTTGGTTTGCGCTTTTGTTGTCTTGATCACATGAGACGTGTTGATTTATTAGCATCTTTCCGTGTGGGACACGACTTGATTCATTTTGCTTTAATTTATGTTGCATTGCTTTGTTTCATTGCATGATTATAAGTTATTTTTCTTGCATATGTTTTGCTTCTTGCCCCTGAACTATGTTGATTTGATTCTTTGCAAAGGCATACGTAGGTAGCTTGTGAGCACAACCATTTACTTTATGTCTTGTTTGTTTTGCCCAAGTCTTACGGCCTTGTCAAAATGTGTCGTCTTTGGGCTTTGACATTTACTCACGTCATTTTATGACTTCGAGTTCTGCCAAAGAGGGGCAACTATAGACACCCAATTTTTGACCGTCCTTAGGACTTGGGCACCATCACTTGCACACCCAATGATGAATGTATATGCTTGTCAAGTGCGTAAAAGTCCTCAGTGGAATGCCACAGCTCTGAGCCTCAAAACCCTGCAAACCTTGTGCCTTGTTTTTGCACCAAAACCCCAGTCTTTCAAACCTAAAAAAACTGTGGCCTGCAGACCCATTTTTGTGGGCTGCCGGCCATCCATTTTGTCTATCGGTCATCCTTATGCCTTGCCAGCCAAGTGTGTGGCCTGCTAGCCAGAATTGGTGGCCTGCTAGCCACGAGTGTGTTTTGTAGATATTTTCTGCCAGCTATGCCAGCTGTTTGCACAAATGTTTGCATCTACCTACACGTGTATGGAGGGATGCTTCTGAGGGAGTGTGATGTTTTTCTATAAATAGAGGACCTTCCCTTCCATTTTTGAGGGTTAGAAAAATTAGAGCAAAATTAATTTTCTCTCTCTACAATTCTCTCTCTCTCTTGAAATTTCTTGGGCTTTTGCCTAAACACTCTTAACCAAGCCTTGCCATCTTTGAGATGAGGTACTTTTGAGCCTACTTTGAGCTCTTGAGGGTGTATATGTGTTGAATTGTTGCGTAAAAGTGTTCTTCTCTTCAAGAGAGGCATTTGGCAGCATGACAGTGGCCTTTTTTGGGTGGAAATCCATGCATGCATGAGCACTTCTCGTTTCTCGAGGCAGAGTAATTAGAATAGCTAGCTTAGCAATTTTTTTTCATGTTGTATTCATGTAATTAATTAGTTCATTTTGATTTGTAATTAATTAATTAGTTATTTCAATTAGTTAGTTAACTTGTTATAATAATTAATTAGCTAGTTTAGTTGATTATTTTATTCAGTTTGTAATTCGTAGTAATTAGTTTAGCTAGTCAGTTTATTCAGATCCTCCCACTTGAGGGTGCAAATGTTGTAATAACGTGTATGTCTTCCAACCCCACGTCTTTCTCCCTTTTATTTACCTGCTTATGATGGTTAGTTTAGAAGCATCATATTTTATTTAGCATCTCTCATGTTTGCATCCACTTGTATTGCATGTATTGAGGCTCGTCGCATCATTCTAAATTACATCGTTAGTTAAATGCCTCTTTGAATACATGCTTAGACCACATGCTATCAAATTGATTCATATGCCATGTTAGTAACCAAGCTTATTAGTTGCATATCGCATGTGTTGCATTAGTCATATTGCATTAGTTAGGATCATGCATTTTTTTTTTCTAACTCTTTTGTTTATTTTTGCTTGGAGTACTAGGTGAGCCTTTACTTACTTTAGCATATCGCATACGTGTGATTGTTGTCATATCCAGCATGTTCACCATGAGGTTAATTGCTTAAATGATATAACTATTTGAATGCTTGTGGATGAAGGCTAGTTGCTTGACTTAGGATAATTTGATTAATGTCCATTTTAGCCCACTTTTTCGAGTGACAAATTCACAAAACTCTTTTAATAATAATAAAAAAAAAACATGAAATCAAAATGTTCCAATTTTTGCAAATAAGTCTATACCTTGTGTGCACATCACATAGTAAGTTAGCCTAATAATCGGAACAAGAGCATATAATGTTAATAAGATTCACATCATGATTAGTAGAGGCCGATATTTGATTGGGCGGCGGGGGTGCTCAATTCATAACCTTCCCTTCTCGTACTTAAGTTCTCGAGCCGAGGCAACTTTGGTGATGACGGACTAATGGCCTTTGGCACGAGTCTAGGGCTTCCTAAATTTCTCAAAAAATATTTAGGTGGCAACTTTGAAATCTAGCAAAACAGTCCATTTTGGCATTTTATTCAAAACATCGATTTTCTAAAAAGAAGTGCCAGATTTGGACTCTTTTTGTGTTTTCATTGTTTCACATTGCACTTGTGAAATCAGATTTAGAACCACAGGTAGACTACGAACTGTAGGGCTTCTCATCTTCCAAAAGGAGCGCGAAAAGTCAAGCTATACAAGAGTTTTTTTTTTTTTTTAAAGGGTAGCTACACAAGAGTTAAAGCTTAGGAAATAAGGCTCAAAGAAGGGTGATTATCCACAAGTTTCAACCCATAAACACAGTTGAAAAACAGCCCAAAAACAGTAAGAAAAGATAAGAAATAAGTAAAGAAAATAAGCTAGAAGTATACCTCTTGAAGAGGAATAACTCCTTGGAGTTATAAACCACCAATTTCTTACCCTCAAGGGCTAATATGCAAGCTCAATAACCTTAACGAAGAACCCTTAAAATTTGGTTTAGGAAGTCTAGGTGACGTGTGTATAGGTTGCAAGGAAGGGAGAGACATTTTTTCCAAGAATTTTGCTTCACCAAAATTTTCAAACCTAATTTTATGAGAGAGGGTCAAGTATATATAGAAAAACATGTTACTTCCTCAGAAATATCAATATAGAAACAGCTAGTGCAGTGCATGCACCTGTAGAGATAGTTGGCATAGCTGGCAAAAATATCTGTTTTTATTGACACAAGTGGCAAGACGGCTACTAAGGGGACGGTCGTACACTCATTTTTGGCCAGCTGGTAGCTAAGTGGCCTGTAGGCCCCTGGTTGGTCATGATTGAAAAAAATGTTGTTTGGGTCCGAAAGTGGTGCAAGGTTTATAGGTTTCTGAGGCTCAAAAGCGAGGCTTCCTACTAAAGAGATCGAGCGTTTGACAAGCATATAAATTCATCATTAGGTAATCAATTGGTGGTGCCCAAGTCTTAAGGGCGGTCAAAAATAGGGTGTCTACAGGTAGTCAACCTAGTTTTCAATTCTAGGAAAGATTTCTCGCATGCCTCATTCCAAACAAACTTCATGCCTTTTTTGGTTAACCTAGTCAATGGAGAAGCTATAGTAGAAAAATATTTCAAAAACCATCTATAATACTCGGTAAGGCCCAAAAGGTTACGAATTTCAAAGGTGTTTAGTCTTTCCCAATTTTGTACGATCTCTATTTTTGAAGAATCCACTGTGACCCCATCCCCAGAAATAACTTGAGCCAAAAACTTCACCTCGAAAAGCCAGAACTCACACTTTCATATTTAGCATACAATTGGTGTTCTCTAAGCAGTTGTAAAACAATACAAAGGTGTCCCTTATGCTCCTCATCAGGAGGTGAATAAATAAGGATGTCATCTACGAAGACTATCACAAATTTATCGAAATATTCATGGAAGACTCAGTTCATCAAGTCCATAAAAGTAGCAGGGGCATTTGTCAAGCCAAAAGGCATTACAAAAAATTCAAAGTGGCCATATCGAGTATGAAAAGCCATTTTTGGTGTATCCTCCACCTTCACCCACAATTGATGATAACCCGAACTTAAGTCTATCTTTGAAAAACAACGGGAGCCCCTAAGTTGGTCAAACAGATCATCTATCCTAGGCAACAGACATATGTTCTTAACTGTAACCTTATTCAACTTGTAGTAATCCATACACAATCACAACGAACCATCCTTCATCTTGGAAAAGAGAGCCGGTGCTCTCCATGGTGAGGTACTAGGGCATATGAAGCCCTTGTCTAATAACTTTTGTAACTACTTTTTCAAGATGAGTAACTTTGCAATCAAACCTATAAGGTGACATGGAGATTGCTGTCGTGCCGGGCACCAAGTCTATAGAAAACTCGACCTCACGATGAGGTGGTAATTCAGTGAGGTCCTTTTGGAAAAACATCAGAATATTCACAAACCACACGGTAGGAGGACAACCAATCCATGTCGATGACGACATCAAAACATGACATGTTTAATAACACAAAACTGAAAGAAAGTCAGCGATCAACGACCTCAATTACACACCCGCGACACCCTCGATTCAAGACAACCTTACTTGCAACAAGTGACTCTACTATGAGCAGAGACTCTACTCGTTCACTTTCTAACCCCAAAATAGATGCAAATGCAGATGCTATGAATGAGTGTGATGATCTGGTATCTACTAACGCGTTAGCTTAAGTATTGAAGATAATGTATGTACCTCTTACTACTGATGGTCTGGAAAATTGCTCGGATGGTGTAATGACATAAACTAGCCCCTGTGGTCCCTGTTCACTTTGATCTCCCCTCTGAATTTAGGTCGATTGTAGAGAGTGTGTGGAAGTGGCCCCTTGTACCACCCTAGATGCCTATCCAAACTGAACTGGCTGATGAGTTTGCCTGTGACTCAGACCTGACTGAAAATCCCCCACTGGTCAGAACCCTGAAGTACTAGCCGTTCTGGCTATCTGTGGACAAGATCTCTTCATATGACCAGACTGGCCACACTGATAACAGATAGGAGATTGGCCTCCACCTGGTGTTTGGCTCTGCGAACGAGTCGAGGTTTGGCATTGTTGACTACCTCTTTGTGGACATGTAACAAACTTATGGCATGTCACACCATGCCGATAACAAGTAACTCCACTTTGCCCTGTATTATCCATTATCTTTCCTGGTCTTGGAATTGATGACACGACATACAATGGTGGCGACTAAAAAGACGAAGAGCCCTTTGACCTTTTGGATGATCTAGTGTCCCCCCGAGACTTTGAAAACCCTTGTCTCTTAAGCCGTTGTTTATTCTCTTCAGCCTCCAACATTATTTCTACATGTGCAGCGGACTCCACTAAACTATCATAATCCCAGATCATGTTTCCTATCATTTTCATCAAAATTTTCGGCCTCAACCTTTCTCAAACTTTAGACACTGATGCTCTTTAGTTGCTACAAGGTCACGTGCAAAATGGGATAGGCTAGTAAAGGTGGCCTCAAACTCTACCACTGTAAAATCAAATTGATAAAGTCTCAAATTCCCTCCTTAGTCATTCCCTAGCAGTACGATGAAGGTACTTCTCTTGAAAGGCATGGGAAAATGCCTCCCAAGTGTGCTCAATTCGGCCTTTGGCGTTCTTCCACCATTGGCCTGCGTTTTCCTTCAATTGGTAGGTGGCAAGTTGTCATGACCCGAACCCGCCCCCGTGGGTTGAGGACATAACCGGCCAGTAATCATGAGATTACCTACGGCCTCAAACCAAACCAAATGTATGTTAACAGAGTTAATGAGGGCCAAACGGAAGCGGTTTAAAACTTTGTCCATAGAGCTGTGCTTACATGGCACATCATAACAAACCGTACATATGCATATTAATAACTCACAACAAAATATGTACTACACAAGGTTCTGTACATACAGGATCATATAAGTCTAAGTCAACCCAAGAAAGCTATATTCAACATATTCAAAGACTTCTCCCACATGACAAAATAAAATAGAATGACAAAAAGGCGAAGACGGGTCTTGTGCGTGAGACGCAAGGGCTGACTCTTCAAAACCTTTGTTGTTCCTCACAGACTTCACTAGGGTTGGGTTTGGACTTCTCTTGGCTCACCTACAAACACATGAATGAGCCTGAGCGAAAGCCCAGTGAATAATATCAAAATAAAGGAGTTATACAAATGGTATGTAGAACAGCATGCTTAAAACGGCCTTGGGTCCAATTCATATTTTCATTTATGTCAAACTGGCCTTTGGCCCATTCATTTATTCATGTCGAAACGACCTCTGGCCCATTCCTTCATTCGTGTCAAAACGGCCTCTGACCCATTTATTCATGTCAAAACGGCCTCTGGCCCATCCATTCATTCTTGTTAAAACGGCCTTTGGCCCATTCACTCTATCATTCAGATCAAACTGGCCTCTGGCCCATTCATTTGGCATAACAACATTGTCCACCAATCGAATCAATGACCTTATAAAACTTACATAGAAGTAAGTAATTTGGACAAAAACATATTTCAGATATCTTTGTTAAGATATTACTCACAGTGATTGGTTGGCTGGTTTGCCCTGGAGCTCGACCCTACACATTCCATGAACACAAAAGGGTCACAAACAATTCAATCTGTTCTAAATTCACATTTTCCTCTTTAGGCTTCATTATTATCTCTTTAACTCAATTACAATGCTCAATGCATGCCTAAGAGTACTTAGAAGTGAAAGAGGACGAAAAACGAAACTCAGAATGCCTTTTCAAAATTTCAGAAAACAGGGTCCCCGCTCGAGCGTGGACTTCCCCGCTCGAGCGGACCCATGAGGTCTGCAAAAGTGCTGGATGCATCAAAATTACGCTCGAGCGTGAAGCCTGGCGCTCGAGCTGAAGGTCTGTCTACATAGCTCCCCGCTCAAGTGTGAACTTCCCCGCTCGAGCGGACATCCAAGCCAGCAAAAATACTGGGAGCACGAAATTCACGCTCGAGTGGCGGTTTCCCCGCTCGAGCGGACATCAAATTTTCTAGGTTTTCCAGAACATGTTCTTGAGCTCCAATTCGACATTCAATGGTTCTAGATGCATGCTTTTGGCTCAAACTTCACATAATCATATACTAACATGGTACCAACACCAAATTACAACACAATGGAGCTCAATTTCACAAATTAATCACATGCATGTCCCAATTTACACCAAATTCACTTTCAACATAACAATTTCATGCATTCAAGCTCATACTTCTTATGAATGATACATGCATATGAGATATAACTTCCATTTCAACTCAAATTGTACAAATGGTGGTCACAAGCATGGATTCTAGCCACAATTCTACATGGATCATATTTTTCATGATCAACTATACAAATTCATGGCTATTATGCACATGCATGCATTCCATGACTTCAAATACAACAAAATCAACTCAATTTCCTTATAATGAATTTAATCCATGTTCTTGACCATTATTCAAACTTGAATTCAAGATCAATTACCTACCTAGAGGCTCAATTTCTCCAATCAATAGCAAATTCTTGAGTATAGCTTAAAAGTTATCAAGCTTCAAGGCCAAAATTGCACAATTCACCCCCCTCTCTCTCTATAGCCGGCCTTCTCACCCTCTCAAATGTATATCTCAGATTTTGAGCTCAAAAAGAAACCATGAGAGTGTATATGGCCCTTTATATAAAGTCCCACTAATTCCAATTTAATAATAATAAATAATTGGGCACTAATTCATCAATTTAATCAACTTAATCTGGTTCGAATCAATTTTTCAATTAAACTTCACCGTAGGCTCTAAAAATTATGCCAATCACAATGGCGCGACCAATTTCGATTTTGGTGGCCGATAGGGCCTTCAATTTAATTTCCAAAGCAGACAATCAAACAGATATTCTTACGGTGAACAGATAGAAATTCAAAACCACATATTTTCACATAATGGTACACAAAATCATATCAAACACATAATCATATTCATGTTAAGGACCAATTAGCATACTACAGAACAAGGATATCACACAAGTGCTGCCCGAAGTTCACCCTCACAGATGCCAAAGATCTTGAATGACTTTGTGATTTGATGAAACCATTCATCGACCTTTAACGGCTTTGCGCCTCTATGAAATTCAGCAGGGTTGGAGCGGAAGAACTCCTTTTTCAGAAACAAAGCCCTTGACTTTCCTTCAACAGTCCTGACTACTTGCTCGGCTCTAAGAATTTCCATAGACTCTCTAAGAGCCCCAGCCATTTCTTGAGCCAAAGCCCCCATTCCGTTTTGTGCAGATGGGACGACCGCATTATTCTAACCCACTCCTTCTTGTGGAGAGATCTTCGGTTGGGTCGGAATGTTTTGACTATCCCGGCGAGGTCTGCCACGACCTATAACGCGTCCAGACATCCTATAAGAATTAGAGATAAAATTTTAAATTCGAGACTAACGATTTCACACTTTAATTTCAACTGTTATAAACGAACTAGCATGAAAACATGTATACACTTAGTCACATTAGACAATCCACATATGTATCTTGTCATATAGAGCACATACAAATCACCTATCCAAGATATTAACATGTTTCGCCCAAGGAGTTCCAAATGGAAAAGGCATTGATCAAGTGCCTTTTCAAAAGGACTTCGATGAGTGCAGTGAACACAAGTCGTATCTGAGAAGTTTGATCCCATACCCACATAACCAAATAAACAACTAATGATATAACAATGAATATTTCTTTCTGACATAACAAACCCATTATGGCATAACCCACTACCCACGAGCTCAAGGTATTCAAACCTAATTAGCTTTGATACCAATTTGTAACGCCCCCAAAATAATTCCAACTAAACGTCAAATACAACATGCACAATATACCAAGATAATTATAACAATAGTTCCAAAAGCTCTCTTTCTTATTGAACTATAAATTAACAGTTATAAATTTTAGCATGAATCCTTACAGTTCAACAAGGCAGGGGAAGTTATAACAAATGCCTCGCGACTTACAAGTTTATAGATCAAAGTTTTCAAAGAACAAAAGGACTTTTAGGCCCAAAAGAAAGTAAAGACATTGAAAACATTATGTTCCATATGCATCATGTCTTTAACAAAAACAAAAGTTTGAATCTCTTCTAATTCATTAGGGTAGTTGCTGCTCTCCATGTCCTAAAAGTTGTTAGATAGGAATGAGCAATTGCCCAGTAGAGAATATATTTAACCAAGTATATAACCATTTGATTATAAATATGCATGATCACAACCATTACCCATGGATACTAATTTTACAATTTTATAGAACAAAGCACAACCTTACATTTAATTCCACATTTCTCTGTCCTCACACGGATGGCCAGTGGGCACCTTAACTCTTCCACATTTTTCGTCATCACATGACCAAGCATGTGGACACCTCAAACATCCCCACATTTTTCATCCTCACATGACCGGGTATGTGGGCACCTCAAAGTCCCCGCACGGGTAAAGCCATAGCACATAACACGCAACATTCCAAAACTTAATTTTTATCACAACACAAAGAATCCCAATATTATTCCAATTTACCCAGCCATTTCTCTTCCATTATCAATCATGATCCATGAACAACATTTAGGGTTTCCCAATAATTTTAGGGCTTTTCCTTTCATGTCTTTATTTTCCTTGATTTATGCTTTTTACATTATCTTTTATTAGTAGATACTCAAAATTTTCACCAATTTCAGTCAAAACTCACTATCACCATCAATGTCCATATGTGTGTATATATATCACCCATTCTAAATCATACATTCATACCATAAGATTAACACACATGTAAACCAAAATATAGATATAGAAGGATAAAGATATTCCTACCTCAAAAGTTATGAGAGGAGAGATGAAAACTCAAGGATGAACCTCCACGATAACCAGATCCAATTGGTCTAAAATGTTGCTCTTGATGAGATAAACAACTTTAATGTAGAAGCAAGAATGGATTCTAGTTAAAAATATATGAAATCTAGTGTTTAGGAGCTAGGGTTTTCGAAAAAGCTATTTAGAGAGAAAAGAAGAGTGAAAAAGTGAATCCGAAAAGTGTTTAGATCGAAATTTAAAACTGTTGTCCCAAACAGACCGCTCGAGTGAACTTTCCATCGCTCGAGCAATGTACACAAAACAAGCAGACTGCTCGAGCGAACTATCCACCGCTCGAGCGGTAAACGCAAGGTCTTAGGAGTTTTGTAAAACTACATTGAAACTACTAGAAGCTTGACATCTACGCTAGAGTGACCACTCTAACGCTTAAGCGGTCTGGCCTGCAAACGAGGAAGATACTAGGAGCACTGTTTATCCGCTTGAGCGACCAATTGACTACTCGAGCGGTCACTCAAAATAGGCTGTTACAGCCATAAAGTTCTTCTAATTTTGATAAGCTCACACTAGTCTGAAGAGTGAAGACACACTCATTCCTAGAGGTGTAAAAATGGCCAGTGGCCCATGGGTGGTTCGAAGCGCGCC
Source organism: Camellia sinensis (assembly GCF_055761805.1). Lineage (NCBI taxonomy): Eukaryota > Viridiplantae > Streptophyta > Magnoliopsida > Ericales > Theaceae > Camellia > Camellia sinensis. The sequence goes on along the minus strand of NC_138964.1, from coordinate 30,906,127 downwards.
CATGGCCCAGTTAGGTCTAGACTTGAGCCCAGCACGAGACCGTAGGCCGTCATTTTGAAGCCTAGCAAGGCCTGTGGGCCCAGCCCACCTAGCCCAACCCACGACCCACTCAAGGCCCACTCAAATCCCAACCCGCCCAAGGCCTAGTGTCATTTTTAGTGGAAAAGAATAAAATTAAATTTTTGTAGAAGAAATTGAAAAAAATAAACAAGAAAATTGTTCAGGCTTGCCTAGGCCTGGCCCGAGCCTGATCCTGAGCCTAAGTTTGAGCCTAACCTTAGGCTTAGGCCCATAGGCTTGGCCTGAGGCCCGACCCGAATACACCTGGGCTTGGGCTTAATTTTCTAGCTCGTGGGTCGGCTCGAATTTTGGCTACAGTCTGGGCGACTCGACATGGGCCAACCCAAGCGCCAGGCCTGGGTGGGTCGGGTCAGGCCCAAATTATGCCCCTACTCATTCCTATGCTTCTATAGAGACCATAGAACAATAAGGGGAATAGCTCGCCAACAAGGAGTACGGATGAATATGAAGAGATAAATATACAGAGGAAAGCTTGTCCCATTCTCTCGACCACAGGAATTAGTCCCCAAATATTTTTTTGCAATAAATGCTTCACTTTTGAAAAAAATAAAAATTAATCTCTAAAACTCTTATATGTTGTAGTGTTTACAAGTGTGATATAATGGCTTACTTTGATTAAATAGTTTGTAAACTCAAGATAACACGCATAGAATTTTTATGTTGGATGTATTTCAAATCAAGAGATTTGATATTGAATTTAATGAAAATATTAAGGACTTAGATATTATAAGTGGATAGAAAAACTAAAAAATATGTATTTTAGTAACACTTTTTAGCTAAAAAGATAATATTAAGGAGTTTGACAATTGGTGTTTTAGTTTGCTTTTTGACTATTTTAGTTTGGGACTAAAAGTTTGTTTGGTTTGGCTCTGAAAAATCTAAATTTTTTGAAATATTGATTTGTGATTTTGTATCAATTTTAAATAGTGAATATCAATTCTCAATCAACCAATCAATAAAAAATCAACACAACGATTTAACCGATCTTGAGCTATTTAACCGATTTTTTAACCGATATGATAAAAAATCACAATTGATCGGTTAAAAAATTGGAGCGCCTACAAATATGATAAAAAATCACAGGTCAAAGCTACCAAACAATCCACTAAGAAGACAAAAATAAATTGTACATGTGTACCCTTAATTACCTAGTGAATCCATGTCCGAATTAAACCGATCTTGATGTGCCTCTTCCACTTCCGTCATCACCGTAGAATTGTCTTGCCCAACGTTGAATTCACAACATTGATGTCAAATCCACGATGATGAGCCACTCCGGAATCCACCAAAACTTCAGACCCAAGTTCCCCAAAATCCACCGAAGAACATGTAACGGCCCCAAAATACGTACAATTGAAATGGAATAATAACCATGGCTCTTAGGAGATACCGGAGATATCCCCAACATATTCTATTACATAGTCTCAATGTTTACACAAGAATATTCTCACATGCAGTTATACATTCAATGAATCCTAGTGCATGAATCTATAGCATGTAAAATCATTTAATCAAAATAAGTAAATGCCCTCGAGGACTTACAAGTTCCAAGGCTTAAGCCCAGTTACACAAAAATGGTCTCTCGGACCCATACATAAATAGCCCTTGGCTTACAAAAATTTTAATCACAACAAAAAGAGCCTTGTGCTCTTAGTACATACTTCCTCGCCCAAGTTTGGCGGGTTCACCACTTCTTTTCCTGCACCAAAATCCCATAGGGGTGAGCATAAAGCCCAGTAGAGAATTCTTAACAAAGTATATACATTTATGCAAGATTCCCAATGTAAAATGCACATGCCATGTAATGCCAATTAAAAAGATTTCATTTACATGTTTTAAAAAGCTACCATGTTCAACAGTAACTTGAAATCTCAACAATAATGAAATATACAATTTTATTTAATGGGGCAGTAAATACGACTCAAGTAATCCTTAGGTTGGTGTCTGCAAGTAGGCATAACTAGCACTACCAAAACCCCCACTTTATTGGTTGCTAACCGGAAGGGAAGTGGCACCTCCTCCACGCGTATTTTCAGTCTTTCACCCCGGACACTCAGGCTAACTTAATCCATTTCATCTACACCTCCTATCTGGGCTTACCAACGTATTAACCCCAAAACATTTCAATAATTCCCATTTCAAACATATTCTTTTCTCATTGTAAACTTTTCCAAACTCAAATTCAAAATGTATAATTATCAGTTGAAAGAGAATGTAATGTAATAATTAAGAATGTCTCTTGACAATTCTCCATTTTTTAAGTATCTCAACAATGATACGATGATAACCACATTTCCCATTTTTCTCCCTTCAATATTATTTCAAAAAATGCCACATTTTTAGTTCAATCTATCAACACATAGTAACCTTTCCACATCTTGTGCAATTCTCAACATTTTAGTCATTTCAAGACTACATGCAATGTTTTTGAACGTCAACTTCCCAAAATCACAATTCTCGTATTTTATGGAACTCAACAATGTGCCAATTCGTAACCACATATGTATATGCATTTAACAATAAATTCAAGTATGGTCTCCAAATCCTCATACATCAAGAAGTTGTCATATTTGCAAACAATATAAAATTTTCACTCACTCCTTCATTTAACCCAAGAAAATCTATAAATTCCCAATATTTTTCCAAAACCCCCAATTTCTAGGTTTTGTACCAAAAAAAAAAAAAAAAAACCCAAACATTTCGTCATCTCTTAGCAAAACCTCACTAAAAACATCATTCTTAAGTCAATGTGATTCAACTATTCAAGAGAATCTTTAAAAAGAAACAAAAGATGAATTTCTTTTACAAAATCGCTAATTTCTTGAGCCAAAAACCAATTTTTAAAACAATCAAAGAGGAACTCTCAAAATCATCCAAGAAACTGCAAAACATGTATATATATATAACTCTAGGAAATTCCCTACCTCAAGTTTGGTGAAGAAAATGAGATGAAAGCCCTAAAATCAACGATGTTGAAGCACGATCTCCACCACACACAACGAAGCCCTCGGTTAGCTCTCCAACTTTGATGAAGGAACTCGGATCAAAATATCAATGGATTTGGAGAGATCAACGATTTTGTGGGGTTTGATGTAGGAAATGTAGAGAGATGGAGGAGAAAAGGGTTTTTAGAGAGAGAGAGAGAGATATGTATAATGATATACACTCAGCCCAAGAAAAGAAGAAAAGGCAGATTTTCGGACTGCATACAGGCCCACACGTGCGGCGTCCTCTCCCGCACGTGTGGAGCGTCTCCCCCCATGTGCGACCTTCACCCCCGCACGTGCAGGGGTCCCTCTCCCGCACCTCACTCCGCACCTGCACATAATGCAATGTGCAATGCTCAAAAGTCCTCACTTTCTCACACGTGCGGCCTCATCTCCCGCACGTGCAGTCCTCTCCCCGCATGTGCGACCCTCTCCCAGACGTGCATCGTTGGTCCTCCAGCCCAGAATTTCCTTTGCTCAAACCCCTAGCACTCCAGACCGAACTCGCACCCTCCGAAACAAATGAAACTCAACACCGGAGTAAACAAGAACAAAAAATTTGAAACAAAATCCTTCGAACACAACAACCCAATGAGAGCGATGAGTGAAGGGACTTACGACGTAGCCGGTCACCATAACTTCCCCATCATAGGAAATTTCGTCCCCAAAATTAAATCAACTACTCAAAAGAAAAGTTTCTAGCCATCACAACCATGTTATTTCAATTCCAAACCGCGAAATAAATACTCAACCCACATTTACCATTCTCATCATGATTATTGCACTAACATTGACCATCCAAGATAAACACATGCATGGAGCTTTTCAATAATTTAGTAACAATTCACAACAATTTCATTGTTGAAACAACAATGTACATAATAGCACGTACTTCACAATTTCAATACATTTCCCTTCAGCACTATGGAATAATACTAATAAAAAAAAAACAACTTAGGCATGTTCAAATAAATCTGGATACTTGAAGCGAACTTCTGCTTCACGCTCCCACGTTACTTCTTCAACCCCATGGTGTCTCCACAACACCTTCACTAACGATATAGTTTTACCTCGTAGTACTTGCTCTCGGGTATCTAGTATTTGAACCGATTGCTCTTCATAAGAGGCATCCTCATTTACCTCCAAATCAACCCAATCTAGTACATGAGAAGGGTCGGGTTCATACTTCCTAAGCATAGATACATGAAACACATTGTGAATCCCCGAAAGTTGTGGCGGTAAGGCCAACCGGTACACCACTTCCCCTATTCTCTCCAATATCTCGAAAGGCCCAATAAACCTCGGAGACAACTTACCACTCTTACCGAATCTCATCAAACCCCTCCTAGGTGAGATCTTAAGGAATACATGGTCCCCAACTTCAAAAGATAAAGGTCGTCTCCTCTTATCGGCATAACTCTTTTGAGGGCTTTGGGCCGTAGCTAATCTCTTCCGAATGAGAGCAACTTTCTCAGTTGTCTCCCTAACAATTTTTGGGCCCAACAATGGTGCATCACCCACCTCGGCCCAACAAACCGGTGATCTACAAGGTCGGCCATACAAGGCCTCAAACGGTGCCATCTCGATGCTAGCTTTGTAACTATTGTTATAAGCAAACTCAATCAACGACAAGTGCCTCTCCCAAGGCCCCTTGAAATCGATGACGGAAGCTCTAAGCATGTCCTCCAAAATCTGAATGGTACGCTCCGACTCCCTATCAGTCTGAGGGTGGTAAGCGGTGCTAAAAGTTAATTTAGTTCCCAACGCCTCTTGAAGGCTTTGCCACAACCGGGCAGTAAAATGGGGATCTCTATCTGATACAACAGTTACAGGAACTCCGTGAAGTCGAACTATCTCTCTAATGTACTATTCTGCCATGTGCTCAACTGAGTCGCAGGTATGCATTGGAATGAAATGCATAGACTTAGTCAACCTATCAACAATCACCCAAATGGTATCATTGCCCCGCTGTGTTCTAGGAAGCCCAACTACAAAATCCATGGTAAGGTGCTCTCATTTCCACATGGCTATCGGTAAGGGTTGTAACAAACCCGTTGGTCTTTGGTGTTTGGCCTTCACTTGTTGACAAGTATGGCACTTCGACACAAAAGAAACGACATCCTGCTTCATATCCCTCCACCAAAATTGATGGCTAACATCACGATACATTTTGGTGCCTCCTGGATGTACCGTAAGGTGTGAGTGATGGAACTCCCGAAGCATTTCCTCTCTACAAGATTTTGGTACAAACAGACGGTCTAGGAATCGTACACTCAGATCGGAGTGGATGCTCAAACCCTTTTCAAGTCTTTTAGGAAAATAAATACTTTAGACTCTTATGATCGGAGAAAATCTTAAACTTCTCACCATACAAATAATGCCTCCAAATTTTCAAGGCAAACACTGCTGCTGCTAACTCTAAGTCATGGGTGGGGTAATTCTTCTCATGAGATTTCAATTGTCGTGAGCCGTAAGCTACAACCTTTCCCCCTTGCATCAAGATACAACCAAGTTCATCCCGAGATGCATCACAATAAACGGTGTAACCTAAACCTCTTTCCGAAATTATCAAGACCGATGCGGTAGTCAGTCTAGTCTTAAGCTCTTGGAATGACTTTTCACAAGCCTCACTCCACACAAACTTAACCCCCTTTCTAGTCAATCTAGTCAAAGGCGAGGCTAGTCTAGAAAAGTCCCTTACAAAACGCCAATAGTACCCTGCCAATCCCAAGAAACTCCGGATCTCAAAAACATTTTTGGAATGCCCCCAATCCTGCAGGGCTTCTGTCTTTGAAGAGTCTACAGTTACCCCTTCTCTTGACACTACATGACCCAAAAACTTCACCTCGGTGAGCCAAAACTCACATTTCTCAAACTTAGCGTACAACTAGTGTTCTCTAAGCAATTCAAGCACTACCCTCAAGTGAGCTTCGTGTTCCTCCTTGGAGGTTGAGTAAATTAAGATGTCGTCCACAATGACGGCCACAAAATGATCCAAGTATTCCCTAAAAATTTGATTCATCAAATCTATAAAGGAAACTGGTGTATTAGTCAGCCCAAACGGCATTGCAAGGAATTCATAGTGGCCATAACACATACGAAAGGTCGTTTCTGGATGTCCTCCCCCCGAACCCTTAATTGATGATAACCCAATCTTAAATCTATCTTTGAAAAGCAACAAGACCCTCTAAGTTGGTCAAACAAGTCATCTATTTGGGTAAAGGATACTTGTTCTTGACGGTAACCCGATTCAACTTACGATAATCAATACACAACCGCAACGACCCATCCTTCTTCTTTGCAAAGAGAGACGGCGCTTCCCAAGGTGATATACTAGGGAGAATGAAACCCTTGTCTAAAAGCTCTTGGAGTTGAATCTTCAACTCATGTAACTCCCTGGGTGCAAATCTATACGGTCCCATGGAAATTGGTGCCGTTCCAAGCTCTAAGTCAATGGTGAACTCGATCCCTTGGTGGGGTAGCAAACTAGTAAGATCCTCGAGAAATATGTTCGGGTATTCACAAACTACCCTTGGCAACTCAACACGAGTCCCATCACTCTCACTATCCAAGAGAGTAACAAGAAGGCCACTACGCTCGTTTCTACTACGAGGGTCAAAAACTGGCAATAAGACTCTATCAACCCAGTCCCCTAGAAAGTAAAAACAATCACCACTCGAGGTGCACACTGTAACTCTCTAACGAAAACAATCGATCACTGCTCGATACGAAGACAACCAATCCATGCCTAGAATGACATCAAAACTTGACATGTCTAGCAACACAAAAGCAAACGGGAGTTGATGCCTGACAACCTCTATCTCATAACCACGACACCCTTGATCTAAGTCAACTGTAACCCCAGCTGGTGACTCAACTCTGAGCGTAGGCACTAGCCGTGCCACCTCTAACCCCAATGTAGATGCGAATGTAGTAGATATGAACGAATGAGACGCACTCGTATCTATCAACACATTAGCCAAAGAATTACACACAACAAAAATACATCTCACAACTGAGGATCCCGGCAATTGCTCTGGCACGGTAACAGCATACACATGCCTATGTGGCCTCTGATCAACCTGCTCATCTCTCGGAGGATAGGCCTGTTGCACTGACTGAGCCAAAGTGGCTCCCTGATTAGCTCATGAAATCTGAACGGAGTGAGCCTGCTGGTGGCTCTGAGTCTGCCTCAACCCCGATGCGCCAGATGAGCCTCCTAACTGCGGGCAAGCTCTCTTAATGTGCCCTGACTGACCGCATTGATAGCAAGTAGGCCCTTGCCGCCTACTCTGAATCTGACTCTGAGATTGGTTAGGTAGTGGTGGTGGCAACATCTACTGTCCTCCTCCCTTCTGTGGACATGCAAAGGCCTTATGGCCTAGTTGGCCACACTTGAAACAAGAAAAGCCATTCGGTGCACTCTTCCCCGGACCGGCACTAGGCAATGGAAAGGTGGATCTGGACTACAACGGTTGGGACTAGAATGAAAAGTTGTTTTTGCTCTTCTTGTTGGGTCTATAGTTCCCTGTGACCCTTGACCCCTAGACCTTGAACCCCAAATTCTCTCCTCCTCGGCCTCCACGGTAATCTCTACGTGTGCCGCTGCTTTCACAAGATGGTCATAGTTTCGGATCATGTTCCCAGCAACCTTGAACAAGATCTTAGTTCTTAGTTTCTTCTCAAACTCAATGCAATGACTCTCTTCCGTTGCTACCAACTTCGGTGCAAACCGGGACAAACTAGAGAAGGCCACTTCAAACTCAGTCACGGACATGTTAAGTTGCTTGAGGTCCTGAAATTCCTACCTCAACCTCTCCCTAGCAGTGGGAGGTAGGTACTTGTCTTGGAAAGCCACCACAAATGCTTCCCATGTTGGCTCTATTCGACCCTTGGCTTATTTACAACATTGGCCCGCATCTCCTTTGAGGTAGTAACTCGCAAGAGTCATTCTTAGCTCACTGTCTTCTATGTGAAGCATCTCAAATGTCTTCACTAATTGTTCAAGCCACTCATCTGCTTTCCTGGGCTCGGGGCCACCATGGAACTCATCCGGCTTGGCCCACAAAAACTCCCTAGTGAGAAAGCTCGCCCTCGTCTCTACGACATTCTCTCTAACTTGGTTCTCTGCCCTTAGTATATTCATCAACTCCCTCAAGGTCCCCAACGTTTCTCAGGCTAGGGCCTCCGTTGCGGCTTGACCTACTTGCCTAGGAATTTCTGCTTGCCCCACTTGCTCGGCTATATTAGCTTGGCCCAACCCCTCCTCTTGCACCGGAACCTCATGGATCGGTACCTCTTGTACACCCTGGCGAGCCCTACCACGCCTTCCACCTCTACCACCACTGGTTTGATCCCTTCCTGACGTCCTAATTAAGGAACAAGATAGACAATTTAGCACATAATCTCAAATGTGCTCATGACTTCTCTCACTCTTTTGAACACGCAATTTTATATATTTCCTACCATATAAACAATTCAATTCACTCCACGTAAACACTTAGTCACGGAAGCACATACGGATTATCCTTTCGTGATAAAATTCGTCCCACGGAAAACTAAGAATTCTTAATAGAACGAGTATTGATCAATTACCCAAATAATAAGACCTCAAGGAATTTAATAGGCGCAAACAACATCCCAAAAGTCCAATCCCATACCCATATAGTCACATAAACCAGTTATCACATAATTCACAAAATACAAGACACCTCCTAATCATGCACAATGAACCCACTGTGGTATAACAACCACTCCCCGCGAGCCCCAAGTCTTCAAACCCAGTAGCTTTGATACCAAGTTGTAACACCCCAAAAATACATACAATTGAAACATAATAATAACCATGGCTTTTAAGAGATATTGGAGATATCCCCAACATATTCCATTACATAGTCTCAATGTTTATATAAGAATATTCTCACATGCGGTTATACATTCAATGAATCCTAGTACACGAATCTATAGCATGGAAAATCATTCAATCAAAATAAGTAAATGCCCTCGAGGACTTACAAGTTCCAAGGCTTAAGCCCGGTTACACAAAAATGGTCTCTCGGACCCACACATGAATAGCCCTTGGTTTACAAAAATTTCAATCACAACAAAAAGAGCCTTGTGCTCTCAGTACATACTTCCTCGCCTTAGTTTGGCGGGTTCGCCACATCTTTTCCTACACCAAAATCACATAGGGGTGAGCATAAAGCCCAGTAGAGAATTCTTAATAAAGTATATACATTTATGCAAGATTCCCAATGTAAAATGCACATGCCATGCAATCCCAATTAAAAAGATTTTATTTACATGTTTTAAAAAGCTACCATGTTCAACAGTAACTTGAGATCTCAACAATAATGAAATATACAATTTTATTTAATGGGGCGGTAAATACAACTCAGGTAATCCCTAGGTTGGTGTCTGCAAGTAGGCTTAACTAGCACTACCAAAAACCCCACTTTACCGGTTGCTAACCGGAAGGGAAGTGTTAACTCCTCCGCGCGTGATTGGGTCTTTCACCCCGGACATTTAGGCTAACTTAATCCATTTCATCTACACCTCCTACCTGGACTTACCAACGTATTAACCCAAAAATATTTCAATAATTCCCATTTCAAACATATTCTTTTCTCATTGTAAACTTTTCCAAACTCAAATTCAAAATGTATAATTATCAATTGAAAGAAAATGTAATGCAATAATTAACAATGCCTCATGACAATTCTTCATTTTTAAGTATCTCAACAATGATACGATGATAACCACATTTCCCATTTTCCTCCCTTCAATATTATGTAACAAAATGCCACATGTTTAGTTCAATCTATCAACACATAGTAATCTTTCCACATCTTGTGCAATTCTTAACATTTTAGTCATTTCAAGACTACATGCAATGTTTTTGAACGTCAACTTCCCAAAATCACAACTCTCGTATTTCATGGAACTCAGCAATGTGCCAATTCGTAACCACATATGCATATGCATTTAACAATAAATTCAGGTATGGTCTCCAAATCCTCATACATCAAGAAGTTGTCATAGTTGCAGACAATATAAAATTTTCACTCCCTCCTTCATTTAACCCAAGAAAGTCCATAATCCCCAATATTTTTCCAAAACCCCTAAATTTCTAGGGTTTTCACCAAAAAAATAAAATAAAAATAAAAATGAAACAAACATTTCGTCATCTCTTAGCAAAACCTCACTAAAAACATCATTCTTAAGTCAATGTGATTCAATTATTCAAGAAAATCTTTAAAAAGAAACAGAAGATGAATTTCTTTTACAAAACCACTAATTTCTTGAGCCAAAAACCAATTTTTAAATAAATCAAAGAGGAACTCTCAAAATCATCCAAAAACTTTCAAAACATATATATAACTCTAGGAAATTCCCTACCACGAGTTTGGTGAAGAAAATGAGATAAAAGTACTAAAATAAACGATGTTGAAGCACGGTCTCCACTGCACACAATGAAGCCCTCGATTAGCTCTCCAACTTTGATGAAGGAACTCGGTTCAAAATGTCAATGGATTTAGAGAGATCAAAGATTTTGTGAGGTTTGATGTTGGAAACGTAGAGAGATGGAGGAGAAAAGGGTTTTTAGAGAGAGAGAGAGAGAGATATGTATAATGATATACACTCAGCCCAAGAAAAGAAGAAAAGGCAGATTTTCGGACTGCACACAGGCCCGCCCGTCCGGCGCCCTCTCCTGCAAGTGCGGATCGTCTCCCCGTACGTGCGGCGGTCCCTCCCCTGCACCTCACTCTGCACCTGCATATAATGCAATATGCAACGTTGAAAAGTCCTCACTTCCCCGCACGTGCGGCCTCATCTCCCGCACGGGCAACCCTGGTCCTCCAGCCTAGAATTTCCTCGATTCAAACCCCTGGCACTCCGGACCAAACTCGCACCCTCCGAAATAAGTGAAACTCAACACTGGAGTAAACAAGAATGATAATTTTGAAACAAAATCCTTCGAGCACAACAACCCAATGAGAACGATAGGTGAAGGGACTCACGACGTAGCCGGTCATCACAGAACACCTCTCTCTTTTGTGAATAAAAAAATTAAAGCAAACCCCTTGATGATACCAATTCGAAACTCGTAGATCTACCGATCACTCTCAAATCATCGAGAAAATGCTTATAAAACTACCCTCTATAGACACCCCATTTTTGACCGTCCTCAAGACTTGGACGTCACCGGTGGAACACTCGGTGATCATCCATGTTCGTGTTCGTTTTGAGTTTCCGGAGGCCTTGGTTGCACGCCTTGCCTCAGGATCTCTCAACTCGTTCGTCTTGCGTTTGGTTTTGCACCAAACACTTGTGCTTTTGCTTTGAGGGGTAGGGAATGGCTTGTTGGCCAACCCCACACCCCATCGGCCTTTCCTCACATCACCGGCCGGTTATTGGTGCCACCGGCAGTGGTTTCTTAAAACTAATGGCCGGTCGGCACTATATTTTGCTGACGGGCACTTTGTTTTGGCCGGTGACCTTTTTTTGCTGGCCGGTGTGACCCTTTTGCACCCTTTAGACTTGGTGCATGCCAGCTGTGCCAGCTGGAATGCACCAACACTCCTCCCCGTGCATGAAGTGACTATTTTGCCCTTTTTGCCCCCTTTTGATCAAAGCTTCTTGAGGAAGCTTGACCCTTTGTCAAAGCTTCCTCAAGAAGCTTGGCCAGCTGTCTTAGCTTCCTCAAGAAGCCTTGACCTCCTTGTCCCCTTTGCCCCCTTTTACTTAGCTTCTTTGAGAAGCTTGAGACCATTTCTTTTGCCTATATAAGCACCTCTCTTCTTCCATTGTAGAAGGTTGGAGTTTTGAACATAAAAACCAGAGCTTATATACATATACATATGATATACACACTCTCTCTCTATATTTCCCTCTCTCTCCTTCCTTGTGTGTGTTTTCTTGGCCTAAAAGTGCATTTTGACCTTACTTTTGCACTAATAAACACACCATTACACCTTACTCTGAGATTGAGAGGCATTGAGGGTTGTTTTTTGAGATTTTGGACTGATTTTGCTCAGTAGAGGGTGGCTGGACCAACTGTTCTTGAAGTGTTCTTCAAGGGTAAGACTTTCACTTTATTATCCCCAATCTTGCATTGGTTCTTGACCTGTCTTGCATGCTGATTCAAGCTTTGAGTATAACATAAAAAAGTCTTACATTTTCTTTCTTAAGAACTTTCATTAAGGGTGTTTTGGGGTTTGGGGTCGAACTCACCCTCTTAGGCCTTGTTTGGCCCTTTTGGAGCTTCCATTGTTAGGCTTTGTTTGCTTGAGTGTTTGGTTCTTTTCACCACTGAAATCCAGTGGATTTTCAGTGGTAAAGAAGAGGGTTTGAGGTCTTACATAGGGGAGGGACACCCCTCTTCCTTGGTCTCTCTCTTGTTTGCATATTTGGCTCAATGTGGTAGCATGCATGTCTAATCTTGTTTAGCTTCATTTCAGAGCTTATTTGGTGTTTATACAACATGTTTTACCTCTGTCTCATGTGGGTTTATTGGTCTCTTTCATGCATATTATACTTTCTTTATATCTCCTCAAGGTTGCCTAGAGGTATGCCATACATTAAGGCCATGATTCTCGCATGATCTAGCCTAATATTATGAAGGTATTAGCATCATTTTGCCATGTTCAAGGTTTGTTGGCCACTGTTTCAGTCATGCTTGCCATGTTTGGTGTTACCTCTTTGCATTTTGGCTTGAGAGCCTTAAGGGTATGGGTCATGAACATGCATTGGTTTGGCTATTTCGGTGATTTGGAATCACTTAGCATATCATTTCAGTCCCTAAACCATGCTTGTATACTTGCATTCATCGCTCCTCTCATGCTTTGAAGTTGTACCCTCTTATGCCTTGAAACGTGCATTGTGTATGCCTAGGTGTTTGTTTCATTTGGGATGCCATATGTGTGTGTTTTGGAGCTCTTTTTGAATGCTAAAATTCTGTTTTTGGTTGTATAGTTCATGCCATGTTTGTTTGGGTTAGTGGTGGTAGAATGCCCTTTGTTATGCCTTAGCTTTGGCCCCCCTTTTGGCTTGCATGTTTGTAGTGCATTTTGTCCATCACTTGAGGCACTTTTAACCACTGTTTTTGGGGGTGTTTGAGGCCTCCCATTTCAGTCTAAGTCCCTTCTTGGACATGGTTGTATGTTTGACTTGTTGCCTCTAATTGCATGCGTGCATTGTACCATATTAGCATTACGTGATGAGTTGCATTGTAGCATTGCATATTAGGAACATTGTATGCTTGCCATGATATGTTGCATTACATTTGGCATGCCTTGCTTTTTTTTTGTGATATGTTGCATTTTTGAGCCATGTTTGCATAACATGCATTGCATTGCTTGGTTTGGGGTGTCAAACCAAGTGTGAGGGTTAAGAAGTGTTCATACTACGAGTGATGTAACACGCCTTAACTCTCAGTCACCGAGACTCTTGACCTTGACATGATAGGGTCTTGGTCTTCATTCGTGTGTTGCATGCATTTTCATTGAATCGCAACCTTGGCTCCTTAGGCCATCACGTATCAAAATGCATGATTGATGGCCCGATGGTCGAGGGTCATGCTCCCTTGAGTCCCTTGCATGATAGGGAGTGTGCCCGCGCATACATTTGCTTGAAATTCCATGCCATACACTGTCTGTCCTTGTTGTTGTCAAAAACCAGTTTCTGCAGGGAGTTTTTGCTGACCAGCACTGTAGAGCGCCGACCGGCCATGGAATGGTGGCCGATAATATGAAACCCCAGCCGATGGATAAGTTCCACGGCCGGTGTGTATTCCCTTCAGCCGATGGTGTCCTACAGGGTTCAGGGAACCTGTCCCAGGATTTTGGCAGTTTTCAGAGAAGCAGGGCAGTGTAAACAGAGGCAGCAGTGGTATGGTACGGGCTTTCGGGGCAAGATAAATCCGAGCATGCATCATTTACGCATCCCGAGGCGAGAGCTGCGGCCATCTTCTTTTTGCATTTAATTTGTTAATTAGATTAGAAATTTTGTAATAATTAATTTAGTATTATTTATTTGGACTGTAATATTTATTTGGACCCTCCGAGTGAGGGCAATTGTGTAATAAGTATGGGTGCGCGTGTGCATGTCTTCCAACCCCCACTTCTTTCTCCCTTTCATTTACCCGCTTATGATGGTAGACTAGGACATATTTAAATTAGCATACCTTATGCTATGCATGCGTGCATCCACACATTTGTCTTACATGCATCGGGCTCAGCGCATCACTCTAACTGCATTTGTATTTTAATTTCAAATTGAATATGTGTTAGTTGTAGCATTTCACATGTCATTGTAGATTAGCCGAGCCTATCTTAGTTGCATTTTGCATGTGTTGCATTAGCCATCTTAACATGAACTAGGATCATGCATATGATTACTAACTAGTTTCTGTTTTGGCTTGGAGTACTCTGTAAGTTCTTTTGCTTTAGCATCCTTGCATGCGTGTGAGTGTTGCCATGATAGCATGATTACCATGAGGCTAGCTGCTTATGTGATATAACTGCTTGAATGCCTGTGGGTGAAGGTTGGATTGTCTGAGTTGGAATAGCTCATTGAAATCCGTGTTTCAGCCTACTTGCGAGTAGCAAATTCCAAAACATTTTTCAAGAAAAACGGATATGCAATGCTTATTTCCAAATTAGGCGATCTAGTCTATACTTTTTGCTGTGTGCATAACATAATAATTCTAGGCTAATAATCGGGATAAGAACACATAACGTTTTCAAAAACGGATATCACGGTTAGTAGAGGCCGATCTTCAGATCGGGCGAGAGAGGGTGCTCATAGCTGACCTTCCCCAATCGTACCCTAGCTCCTGAGCCGAGGCAACTTTGGTGATGATGGACACGTGGCCTTTGGCACCGTGTCAGGGTTTCCTAAATTCCCCCTTAAAAAATATTTAGGTGGCAACTCTGTATCTGGCAAAGCAGTCCATGTTTGGCACTTCTTTTCTAAAAATCTGTTTTCTCAAAACGATTTGCCGGATTTGGACTCTTTGGTTCAGATTAAGAACCGTGACACAAAATTGAGTCCGAACTGCAGCACGGGGGCCTCACGCGGGCGCGTCTACACCCTCCAATATAGAAAACATTAGCTCAGCTTTTTTAGAATTTGGGCAGCTTAAACCCTAAAAATAGCAAACGACACACTTTGTAATAAACAAGATCGCGAAGACCACTCGAGTGCACACTTCACCACTCGAGTGGTGTGAGTAAAGGCGGTGCAAAACATATAGGCTGACAGCTCAAGCACACATTTCACTGCTTGAGCAGTGAAACATCTTTCCCAAAAGTTCAATTTGTAGGCAGAGATACTAGATGCTCCTCTTCATCGCTTGAGTGCACAAATGACCACTTTAGTGGTCAAACAATTTTGGCTTCGAGGGTGCTACCCCTTGACCCTGCCTGGGTGGTGCCTCGGACCTGCCATGGGGTGCTGCCCCATAGATCTCCACAAGTTAACCAAGTAACTCAATTCCTATACATAGTCAGCAAACTGGTAAACACGAAAGGCTCAAGATCACAAACTCATCTACATAGGCATACTTCAGGCTGGATTCGCATCTAAACACTCACAATCTCACTGAAACAAAAGAGCAAATAAAATTACAACGAAAATGAGTTTTGTTAAACGAGATTGCTAATTATAGAAACCTATCAAGTTTTTTGACTTTTGTGCGACATTTTGTCTTATTAGCTTATTTAACCTATTTTGTCTTTTGTGCTTTTTTGTCCAAAAAGCCAATATAATTTCAAATAACTATTTTTTATTAGTAATTCAAATCCATCATAATAAAATTCTTTAATGAGTTTGAAATACTCAGGTAAATTAACATATCAAAATATAAATTGTATTTTATTTTATTTTTATTTCTTCCATAATGATAGCCTTACGATGTGTTTAGTTCATGAATTTGAGTAGGGATTTAGAAAGGAAAAGAGAAAATATAAGTGAAATATGAATAAAACATAATTATATTTTACCTACATTTCGAAGACATTTTTCATTTCTATTTTCAAATCCCTATCTAAATTTATGAATCAAACACATCCTTAATGTATGTTGTGTTTTCTCATTAATTACGAATTCTACATAAATAATGTCATATGATATTTTGAAAGACAATTAATTATTTTCCTCCTTCTTCCACTGTTAGTTGCAAGCACACTTCTTTGGCTCCATCTTGGACCAGTTCATTTTCTACTAATTTCAACTATGTTTCATGTCTAAAATTCAAATAAAACTCTCTTATTCTGCTAACTCAAACAGTCAAGAAATTTTTTCGTAAAGCACAAAGTACAATATTAATATTTATTAACACACTACAAGAAATTTCATTTTTCGCCAAAAGTCAAATTTCAGTCGCCGAAAAGTTTTTCCGACTAAATAGTTTGGTAGCTGGCTTAGTCGCAAGAAGATTGTCGGGGAAGGTATTGGCGACTAAAAGATATTTAGTCGACAAAAGGAAAGGTATTGGCGACTAATTTTTTTTAGTGGCCGAAAGTCGCCAATTGGCGACTAAAAATTTAGTTGCCCAAAGTTTTCAATAAATGTGGTTTTTTGTTTTAGTGACTAAAATATTTAGTTGCTAAAAACATGACATTCCTTTTTAGCTACCAGTTTTTTAGTCGCTAAAATCATGGTGCTCCTTTTCAACTACTAATTTTTTAGCCGCCAAAAACCTTTTTTTTTTTTGGTTACTAACTATTTAGTAGCCAACAAGTTCCCTTTTTATTTTTGGCTACTAAATGTTTAGTCCCCAAAAGTTTTATTTATTAATTTCTTTAAAATGCATAAATTGAATATTTTTCATTAAATTCTGAATTATATGCATTTCATTATCAATGCAACCTGTAACCTGTACATATACAGAATAATACACCTATCAATTATCATCTAAATCCATTATCAGTAATATCCATTTCATTATCAACTATCCAAAAACTTTAACTTGTAACATCATATTCCAAATATCATATAAATCCACACCAACCAAGTATAATCCATCCTGTTAATGTATATATTTATATTTATCTCATTGTATCTTTATCTCTCTCTATCTCTATCTCCTTCTATACTTATCTTTTGTGTTCAGCCTATAAATACATGCTCTCTTATTGTATTCTTAGATTATTCAATAATACAGATATACTATTCAAACATGGTATCAGAGCTCTAGGTTCTACACTTATAGCCTTTTTTTATTTTTTTATTTTTTTATAGTTTTGTACACAGTGGCACTACAACATTCACTCCATCCCCAATACACTTTATTATATTTATTCTCGCACTGCTTCACCGATTCCAGTGGCCGTAACCACAAACTACGTCACCATCATACTCGTCGCTTCTAGACGATTCCAGTGCCACCAACTACGCATCAAACCAACCTAATACGCGCCCTCACACGCCTCTTATTGCTCGGTACGTCATTAACGATGCCACCAGTCTCTCCACGCGCTACCACGCGCCTATTGTCAGACGATCACACGCCACGCGTCTATCATGCACGCGCCCCTCCGCTCCACTCCCATACGTTGCACTCCTGCTGCTATCATGAGCTACGTCTCCTCTTGCTACCGTGCGCCGTGCCTCTACTGCTATCGTGTGCCGTGTAGCCTCCTGCTAACGTGAGCCGCGCACCTGCTGACATCATCCATCCCCTTGCTGACATCATCTCCGCACATTAGACCTCTTTCCTAGCTATTTTCGACCTTTCGGACTCACTGGTACGTTCTGTTTTGCTGATTTTTGCTCCAATAGCACTGTTTTCACTATTTTACTTCACCAGACCACCATTATGGATCGTCATGATACTTCTCATCCAATCTCTGTTATCCTTGACGGCTCCAACTATGTGTTATGGGCCAAAGCCATGTCCGGTTTTCTGAAAGGGAAGAAATTTGGCGCATTATCACTGGGGATGTGGTTCTACTAGTGAAAGAGGTTCATGAAATTACTACCACATATGCAGACCGTTTAGAGAATTGGAATAGTAAGAATTACCAGATCATCACTTGGCTTCAGAATACTTCGGTTACCTCTATCAGTTTACAATTTGGTCGTTTTCAACTAGACTCCGTGACTACTCCTGCCAAAGACATTTGGGATTTTTTAAGAGAACGTTATCAAACTACTGGTCTTGCTTATCAATATCAGGTTTAAAGTCAACTTCATCACCTGCGTCAAGAGCCTAGTCAATCTGTTAATGATTTTCTCTCTCAGATATATTCTGTCTGGGACCAGCTCGCTCTCTCTGCACCTATCTGGCCTCATATTGAAGATGCTACTTTATTTACTCAGTATCGTAATCACCAACGATTAGTTCAGTTTCTCATGGCTCTCACTACCCAGTTTGAGCCCGTGAGTGCATCTCTGCTTCATCACACTCCATTGCCCACTCTTGAGCAGGCAATTTCTGAGTTATTATCTGAGGAGACTTGTCTTGGCCCTCTGAAGACTCATCATGTGGATACAGTTCCTGCCACTCCCCAATTAGTGAGTTCCTCTGCACCAACCACCCAACGGTCCACTACTTGCAATTATTGTCAGAATCGGGGCCTTCTTTCTACTCATCTTCTGGTTTGTTGCCCAGTCAGATCTTGTCGGTACTACAACAAGATTAGTCTTGGTTATCTGTTGTAAGATTGTTTTCGCAATCCAGACCGCTTATCTACTACTCATGGGACTTTATCACGAGGTCATTCACAACGTCCCAGGAATCTGCCGAGATCTCTGCCTGCTTCTCGCACTGCTGCTACTGCCCCTGAGGACTTTTCTGAGCCTTTCGATCTAGCCGTTCTTGTCTTTTCCCAAATTGGTGTTGAAGCCATGTTCAAACAGTTTCTCACCACCTCTGGTACACCTTCTTCTACTGCTCTATCTGTGACTTCAGGTACATCTCCTTGGTATTTTGACTCAGCTTGTTGCAATCATATGACTTCTGGTTCTACCCTATTTTCTTCTATTTCTTCCTCTCCTTATATTCCCTCAATTCATACTACTGATGGTTCTCTTATGTTTGTAAGTCATATTGGTTCTGTTTCCACCTCTCATCTATCCTTATCAAATGTTTATCTTATTCCTGCTCTCACTTTAAATCTTATTTCTATTAGTCAATTATGTGAGCTTGGTCTAACTGTCACATTTTCTACTAATGGTTGTTTGGTACAGGACCCTTAGACGGGATAGACTCTTGGGATCGGCCGTAAGCATGGACGTCTTTATGATCTCATTCATCTTCATGTTTCAGACTCCACCTCTATAGCTGCTCCTACATCTGCTTCCAGCATGTCCCCTTTTAATATTTGGCATTGTCGTTTAGGACATATTTCTGTTAGTCGTTTAAAATCTTTAGTTTCCACTGGTTGGTTAGGTCATGTCATTCCTGATAATTTGGATTGTTTATCTTGTCAACTTGCAAAACAACCTGCTTTATCATTTAATGCAAGTACTTCTATTTCTCATGCATCATTTGATCTTATACATTCTAATATTTGGGGACCATCACCTACTACTACTATGGGGGGATCACGTTACTTTGTTGTCTTTGTTGACGATTTTTCACGTTTTGCATGGTTGTTTCTTATGAAAAGTCAATCAGAACTCAAACCACTTTATTACAACTTTGCAAGCATGGTCCAAACCCAATTTTCTAAAAACATTAAAATTATTCAATCTAATAATGCTATAGAATATAGGGATCTTGATTTTCTCTCATTCCTTCAGCGTCACGGTACTTAGCCTCATTGTTCCTGTGCTGGCACGTCCCAACAAAATGGCCGTGCTGAACGGAAGCATAGGCATATTCTTGACACTACTCGGGCTCTTCTTATCTCTTCCTCCTGTCCTGAATCTTTTTTGGGGGAAGCTGCTCTTACTATTGCCTACACTATCAATTGTGTTCCCACTCCTACTATCCATAACCAAACTCCTTATGCACGTTTACATGGCACTAGTTCTCCATACACAAATCTTTGGATTTTTGGGTCTGCATGCTTTGTTCTCCTCCAACCTCATGAACACACCAAACTTGAACCCTGTTCTCATGTTTGTTGCTTTCTCGGGTATGGAATTGAACATAAAGGCTATCGTTGCTGGGATCCTATCTCTAAACGTCTTCGTGTCTCTCGTCATGTGTTTTTCTGGGAGCATAAAATGTTTTCATCCTTATCCTCATTCCACTTATCATCATCTTCTCCTTCCATTCTGTTTACTAATCCTTCTATCAATCTCTTCTTTAATGCTTTTGATACAGGTTCCTCCTCTCTAGAGATGCTTTGCCTACACATGATCCTATCCTGACTGCTCCCTCTGAGGGTCCCGTTGAGTCTCCTTTCACCCTACCAGATCCTCCTCTCACCAGTCGTCCACATCGGGTAACTCAACCACCTATTCATCTTCGTGATTATATTGTCGGGCCTACTGCCTTTTCTACTTATGAACCTACCTCCTATCGTGAGGCTTGTACTAATCCTCTTTGGCAGCAAGCTATGACTGATGAATTACAGACTTTAAATAAGACTCATACCTGGGATGTTATTGATCTTCCTTCTGGAAAGACTGCGATTGGCTGCAGATCAAGACCCATTCTGATGGCTCTATTGATCGCTATAAAGCCTGTCTTGTTGCAAAGGGCTTCACCCAAGAATATGGCATTGATTATGAGGAGACTTTCGCTCCGGTTGCTCGGCTTAGCTCTGTGCGTAGCTTACTTGCTGTTGCCGCTACTCGCCACTGGGATCTCTCTTAGATGGATGTAAAAAATGCTTTCCTTAATGGTGATCTTCTTGAGGAAGTCTACATGCAACCTCCCCCTGGGTCTGCTTATCCGGCTCATAAAGTTTGCAAACTACAGTGTGCTCTCTATGGTCTCAAGCAAGCCCCACGAGCTTGGTTTGCAAAATTCAGTTCCACCATCCATGATTTCGGCTTCACCTCCAGCTTATATGAATCCGCTGTATTTGTTCGGACCACTCCTCATGGTACCACTCTTCTTCTTCTTTATGTGGATGATATGATTATCATTGGTGATGATGTGGCTGGTATTCTTAGCCTCAAACAATTTCTCCATCATCAGTTTGAGATGAAGGACCTTGGTACTCTTAATTATTTCTTAGGGCTTGAAATCTCTCATGATTCCACTGGTTCTTATTTGTCACAAGCCAAATATGCATCCGATCTTCTGGCACGTGCTAGTCTTATCGATTGCAAGACTACCTTTACTCCCGTTGATCCTCAGACTCGTCTCACTCCTCTCGATGGGGATCTTCTCTTTGATGCTACTCTTTATCTCCAGCTAGTCGGTAGTCTTGTCTATCTCACTATGACTCGTTCGGACATTACCTATGCTGTCCATCTTGTTAGTCAGTACATGTCGGCTTCCCGCACCCCGCATTACACTACTCTACTTCGCATACTTTGCTACCTCAAAGGCATTATGTTCCATGAACTCCACTACTCTGCTTACTCTTCTCTTGAGCTTTGTGCCTTCTCTGATGCTGATTGGGCTGGGGATCCTACTAATCGACGCTCCACCACGGGTTTCTGTTTTTTCTTAGGAGATTCTTTTCTTACTTGGCGCAGCAAGAAATAGTCCCTCACTGCTCGCTCTAGTACTGAAGCTGAATGGCGCGCTCTTGTTGACGCTATTGAGGAACTTTTATGGCTTCGTTGGCTCCTTACTGATATGGGTGTTTCTTCCCCTGGTGCCACCTCTCTCTATTGCGACAATTAGAGTGCCATTCAGATTGCTCATAATGATGTCTTCCATGATCACACCAAACATATTGAGATTGATTGTCATTTCATCGCCAGCATTTTACCCGTGGCACTGTTCATCTTCTCCTTATTTCTTCTGCTAATCAACCTACTGATATTTTCACCAAGGCTCATCCTCCTAGTCGTTTCAGTGATCTAGTTCCCAAACTCAAGTTGGTTCATGCTTACCCACCTTGAGTTTGAGGGGGGTTGTTAATGTATATATTTATATTTATCTCATTGTGTCTCTATCTCTCTCTCTTTCTATCTTATCTTTATCTCTCTCTATCTCATTGTATCTCTATCTCTCTCTATCTTTATCTCCGTCTATACTTATGTTTTGTGTTCAACTTATAAATATAGGCTCTCCTATTGTATTCTTAGATTATTCAATAATACAGATACACTATTCTAACACATCTAAATTAAATATTACATACAAAAACACTGAATTTCCAAAACAGAGGGTTGTAGAAAAATAAATGTCTTCCATATACAGAACAAATGCTCTTTGTACACAAAAATAAATATCCACAAGCCCATGCAAAAACAATCTATAAAAAAAAAAAAAAATTACCATTAGCACTTATTCAATAAAATTGACATTGCAAATTATAACATCAATCTTATTGTACAAAGATACATGCACATTCCAACATCATCATTATGAAAGCTGTTATTGAAGCTACACCATCTTCATACTTGTCCTAAACTGATGGTTAGCTTCTTTTTCTTTTTCTTTTTTCACTGGCTCCTCAGTCCCCCCTTCTTTTGAGGAGAGGAAAAAAAAAAAGACTGCACCTAGTGTACGAGGTGTCCACTTACAACAGAGTCTACGAGAGAGAAAAGGTAGGCAGCTTACCCCAACTTTATGTGGAGAGAATTATTCTTGTGATTTAAACCCACCCACAAAGCTAGCGGCAGATAGAACTTCTCAAGTCATGTCACAACCTTTAAGAGGGTTCAAGCCTTCCCACTCAAGCCCTTTCTCCCTAAACCTATCCGATTACAAGTACTTGAAGTGTGCAAATTCCCTAATGGTGGTACTAGTAATCCCACTATTACTTAGTTATAACAGCTTATGTAGCTCAGTGCATATTTTACCCACAATGATTCTACAGCATCAATTATACACCCAAAAAAAAAAATAAAATAAAGAAAAATAAAGAAAAAAAAACAACATAAATATATCACAAGTGAATAATCAATAGAGTGCACGCCACAAAAAAGTACAGTCATTAGCAAAAAGCAACAACAATTGAAAATGATCATATTTTAGAAATTACCGAAATGAATCACTCATTTCAAGAAAGTATAGGACATGGAAGTTATGTATCATATTGTCATACAGGAAAGAAATATCATAAAATATTACAGATGTTGTTTTCATAGATAATTTAATTTGCAAAAGCTGCATATACAATCTTCTAGAAGATAATGATATTTTCTATTGGCTGGTATAAAATTATATGATGACTTGTAGAACTGAAAAACAAAATTCCATTTTAAATAATAAACATAGAAAAAGTACAGAAAATTCTGTAGTTGATGAAGGCCAACGAGAGTGAGGACTAAAGCTTGTGTTATTCCAAAGAGTTAGAAACATTCTCTCTTCCTTATATAGCCACTGGCCACTGCCTATATTGTCCAAAATCCAAACTGGTGTTGCCTTGTTGTTCCATTGCCGATTGATAGTTTCAACAATGTCCTTTCTTCTATGAAGATAACTTATGTGATGTCACTTTTCCAATCATGATATATTATATATGGATCTAAGCATATGCATACCAATGGAATACATGAATCAAAAAAATACCAATGGAATACAATTTTTATACTATTTTACACATATGAAGAGTTAGATAAACAACATTCAAGAAAAATGAGAAGGTGAATATTATATGGGTTTACCTGCCAACTTCTTTTACCTTTTGGTGTGAGATCAAAAATTGTTCTTCATAGAAGATTTTCACAACCTCTAATTTTGCCTCTTTTTAGTCTTATCTATTCAAGAATGGGTTGGCACATTGTAGACGTGCCCAAATGTCCCGAGCTCTACGGGGGAAATGGCGCGAAATCCATTTTGTTCATTGAGCTACTACAGTTCGGACTTAATGTCACGGTTCTGAATCTAATCTTGCAAAGTGCAATGCAAGATCGATAAATCACCAAAGAGTCCAAATCCAGCAAATCGTTTTGGAAAACTGATTTTTATAAAGAAGTGCCAAATATAGACTGCTTTGCCAGATACACAGTCGCCACATAAATATTTTGTATTTGGGGAATTTAGGAAACCCTGACTCGTGCCTAAGGCCACGTGTCCGTCATCACCAAAGTTGTCTCGGCTTGGGAACTTGGGTACGAGAGGGGAAGATCATGCAATGAGCACTCCCGCTCGCCCGATCAAAGGATTGGCCTTTACTAAGCATGATATTTTATTTTGAAAACATATGCATTCTTGTTCCGGTTTATTAGCTAGCTTTATTATGTGATGCGCACACCATACAAGTATAGACTAGATCGCCTAAGTTGGAACAAAACATCTCATGTTTGTTGGTTTGAAAATGGTTTGAAGGTGCTACTCGCAAGTAGGCTAAGACGTGGATTTGCCACCCTCAAGTGGGCTTAGAAAACATGATTTTGCCACTCCGCAAAGTGGGCTTAAAATGCTCATTTTGATGAATTGTTCCAATTCAAGTACTCCAACCTTCACTCACAGGCATTCAGGTAGTTATATCATATAAGCAGTTAGCCTCATGGCAAGCATGCTATCATGGCAACACTCACACTCATGCAAGATGCTAAAGCATAAAAGCTTACTTAGTACTCTGAGCCAAAACAATAGCTACTTAGTAATTAATGCATGATCCTAGCTATGTTAAGATGGCTAATGCAACACATGCAAAATGCAACTAGAAATAGGCTTGGCTATTCTAAAAATGGCATGCAAGATGCAACTTGATAATCATGTATTCAAGTAGGAATTGAAATACAATGCAGTTAGTATGATGCGTTGAGCCCGGTGCATGCAATACAGATGAATGGATGCAAACATGCAAGCATAGGAATGCTAATTGAAACATGACATATGACTAACCATCGAAAGCAGTTAAATAAAAGGGAGAAAGATGTGGCGTTGGAAGACATTCACACACTCACGCACACTTATTACAACAGTTGGCCTTTTCAACGGAGGGTCCGAATAAATAATACAAACCAACTAATTAATTAACTACCCTAGCTAATTAATTATTACAAAACCCTTAACTAATTAAACAACTTAATTAAGTTACAAAACAGTTAAAGCGGCCTTGAGAAGAGTGGCATATGCGTGCTCGGTCGGCTTCGCTCGGAAATCCGTTGCCATGCCTCATATTGCCTTTGTTTGCACTATTTTGCACCTCTGAAAACTGTGAAAATCACTGTGATGCTTCTGAACCACCTCATGGGCATGCTGAGAGGCCATCGGCCAAAAGATATGGCCATCGGCTAAGGGAAAAGGGTCATCGACCACTTTTTAGTCCATCGGTCAAAAATTGTTAGCCGATTGGCACTCCAGATAGCCGATCGGCCATCTCTTCCTGCAGACTGCTCCTTTTGCTGCAGCAGAGGACAAACAAGGGCATGGCAATACATTTGCAAGAAAATATTGTGCAACCACACCCCTTATCATGTTTGAAGCTCAAAGGAGTATAGTACTCAACTCTCAAGCCATCAATCACGCATTTCGATGCATGATGGCCAAAGAGGCCGAGTTGCATAATTCAATGTGAATGAAATGCACAAAAACACACAAATGCCTTGAACTCTATCATGTTGGATCAAGAGTCTTGGCGACCGAGGATTGAGGCACGTTTCATTACTTCAAGTATGAAACGTCCCTCGATCCTCGTGTTTGGCTTAACACCCAAACCAAACACAATGCCATGCATGCAACATGGAGAAGCTATGTAATGTAACATAAGCATGCCAAATGCAATATGACTCAAGCATGCACACAAAGCTAAGGTAACAAGCATGCCAAATGCAATATGACTCAAGCATGCACACAAAGCTAAGGTAACAAGCATGCCAAATGCAATGCAACCTAAACATGCAACCATGCAATGTACCAAGCATGCGAAAACATGCAA
Organism: Camellia sinensis; assembly: GCF_055761805.1. Taxonomy (NCBI): domain Eukaryota; kingdom Viridiplantae; phylum Streptophyta; class Magnoliopsida; order Ericales; family Theaceae; genus Camellia; species Camellia sinensis. The sequence goes on along the minus strand of NC_138964.1, from coordinate 30,880,146 downwards.
AAATGGACAAGCATGCAACAACATGCAAAGTAGCAAGCATGTAACAACATGCAATGTGACAAGCATCCAACAACATGCAAAGATAGACTTAAACCAAAATGGACAGACCTCAGCCACGTCCAAATCAGTGGCCAAGATGATGAATTGATGACATGAAATGCGAGATAAGCATGCATGCCAATTGGCCGAAGAAATAAGGCATGAAGACACCAACTCTTAAGAGCACTTAAAGAGTGAAAAGTGTGGGCAAGTGACAAAACTATAGGCCCTGAAATTAAGCATGGAATGATGCCCAATCAACCAAGCAATGCAAGTGTGACATGTTAAGAGGCTCGAAGCTTAAGGTTAGCAAAGCGACTTGCACTAAGGCTATGCAAAGCATGACGCAAATGGCCTAAGAAAACCAAAACAGCCCTAAAGCATACCAAAGTGAGTCTAAAACATGTATGGACCAAAGCCAAAACAAGTCAACATGAGAGGCATAAGGCATGATGCAAGTAAGTCCAACAAAGGAGTGTTACACTAAACCTATTACAACTAAACATGGCATGACTTAACCAATAAAAATCAGAGTTATGGCATGTCAAAATAAGCCCAAAAATCCACTGAGATGGCATCCCAAAGCCTAAGTATGATGGCATGCACAATGATCCATTCTTGAATCACAAAACACCAACTCTTCAAAGCATGAAAACGGTGGAAAATGCAAGTGTATGGCTACACTACATGGACTGAAATCACATATGAAATGATGCCAAATCATGAAAATGGTCTAAGCAATGCATGCTAATGATTTGGACACTCAAAGCCAACAAGCTAGATCGAACCAAGGTTATACAAAACAGTGCATGCATGACTAAAACAATATGAAATAGAGCTTAAGCATGGTAAAACATGACTAAAAGATTCTTTGAGTTGAGCCAAAACATTCAAGAATGATGGTCCAAATGCAAGATGCATGTTATGCTAGCATGCAAGATTGTTCCACAAGTATGTGAAGCATGCAAGATGCTATCAAACCAACTTAAAATAGAGGTGAAGCATGCTAAAATAACACCAAAAAGTTGCTGAAATGGAACCAAAAACATGCTAAACAAACATGCTACCATTATGAGCCATTAATGCAAGCATATGAGACACAAGGAGAGGGAGGTGTCCCTCTCCTATTCAAGACTCCAAAACCACCTTTCCACCACTGAAAATCCTCTAGATTTCAGTGGTGAGAAGATCAAAACAAGATGGTTCCAAAGCTCAAAAGGGAAGGTACAAAACAAGGCCAAAAAGGCCTTAGAGGGGGTAGACTACCCCCAACACAAAAGTGACCTTAAACAAACATCACAAGCATGAAAAATTAGAACTTTTTGTAGTTTAGAGTTAAGCTTAAAACAATATGCAAGTAGGTCTAAAAGCTTAAGCCAAAATAAGGTATTAAAAGGTAGTTGACTCACCCTTGAAGAACACCTTCAAGAACACAACTCCAGCACTCTTCTCTGACCAACTCCAGCACTCTTCTCTGACCAAAAACAAGGTATTAAAAGGTCTCGGCTAAAAAATATGGTTGATCGACCAAAAAGAGTGCCGATCTTCCAACACTTATGGCCGAGGGCATAATGCCTTAGCCGATGGGTTGCAGGGATGGCCAACAAGCCACCCTCTTCCCTCAGAAGCAAAAACACAAGTCCTTGGTCCACAACCAAGCACAAAATAGACAAGTTGAGAGATCCTAAGGCAAGGCGTGCAACCGAGACCTTCAGGAACTCAAAATGAACACGAGCATGGATGATCATCAAGTGTTCAAACGATAACGTCCAAGTCTTGAAGACGGTCAAAAATGGGGTGTTTACAGTTGCCCTTCTTTGACAGAGCTCGAAAGTCATAAGATGATAGGAGTGAATGTCAAAGCCCAGAGACGATTCATTTTTGACGAGGCCGAAGACTTAAACAAACATATAAGATAACAAAGAGATGCGCCCACAGGCAGGGGCAAGATGCAAATGACATGCACAATGCCGAACATAACTCATGATTATGCAAAGAGGGCTGTAATGAAGCAAATATGCAAAACAAATGCAACATTTTAAGCGTATGTTATGCAAGCAAGTAAACACGAGCCAAACAATATCTCATGCAGAAAGGATGTAAGAGAATTATACAATTCTTGCTACGTCTCACGCGGAGTACATACAATACCGTCTGGTTCGTCTGGTCGCGCTAGCTTCAAATGAACTGTACATACAATATCGTGCCTGCAAAAGAAAGAAACATAACAGGCACAACATCGTTAGCAACATGCATAGCAATGCAAATGAAAAGTACGTGACAATGCAAGTGGAGGGGTGCATGACAATGCAACCTAAGTGTTGGCATAATAATGCGAGTGAAACGTGCATAACAATGCAAGGAGGGAAAGCGTGACAACGCAAGCCAAGGGGTGCATAACAATGCGAGGAGGGCATGCGCGACAACGCAAGCCAAGGGGTGCACAACAATGCGAGGAGGGCATGTACGACAACGCAAGCCAAGGGGTGCACAACAATGCGAGGAGGGCATGCGTGACAACGCAAGCCAACGGGTGCACAACAATGCGAGGAGGGCATGTACGACAACGCAAGCCAAGGGGTGCACAACAATGCGTGGAGGGTATGCGTGACAACGCAAGCCAACGGGTGCACAACAATGCGAGGAGGGCATGTACGACAACGCAAGCCAAGGGGTGCACAACAATGTGAGGAGGGCATGTACGACAATGCAAGCCAAGGGGTGCACAACAATGTGAGGAGGGCATGCGCAACAACGAAAGCCAAGGGGTGCACAACAATGCGAGGAGGGAATGCACGATAACGCAAGCCAAGGGTGCATAAACACATATAAGTAAAGCATGCACAACAATGCCAGCAATGTGTAAAGTAAGAAAGGTATAAACATATGGAAGTAAAGCATGCACGATAACGGAAGCAATGTGTAAAGCAAGAAAGGCATAAACACATGCAAGTAAAGCATGCGCGACAACGCAAGCAATGTGTAAAGCAAGAAAGGCATAAACACATGTAAGTAAAGCATGCGCGACAACGCATGCAATGTGTAAAGCAAGAAAGGCATAAACACATGTAAGTAAAGCATGCGTGACAACACAAGCAATGTGTAAAGCAAAGCGAGAACGGGTGCATAAACACATGTAAGTAAAGCGTGCGCGACAACGCAAGCAATGTGTGTAACAATGCGAGAACAAAGAGAGGCATATTTTCAGCGGAAGCATGGCAAAGACATGTTATTTGCGATGTTGAGATGCAACTTCAAAGCAGGATGAGGCATGCTCAATGCAAGAGCGAAAAGATGCATAACAAGCTCACTTATTACAAACATGACAAAGCATTGTAATGTAACATATTCAAAGCAATTTTCGAATCTCGCAATATACAAAAGGATACGAAAAAGGATACACCTTGCACGTATCGAGTGCTGCACACGGAAGACACGGTTCGAGGTCAACACGAAGACCGGTTAAGCTTCAAAAGTGTACTTTCTTGCACTCTCTTGAAATATGAGGGTAACAATCAACAATACTGACCCAAACAAGGGCATTGAAGGTTCATCGACCACAAGAGGAAGTCATCGGCCATCCATCGGCCACAAAAAGATCTTATTGGCCAAAAATTTAGCCGATCGGCTAACAATTTGGCCGATCGGCCAAAAATGGAAATTTCGGGGCAATTTTGTCCATTCACCTCGGGTCTTTAAATATAGGGCCTCAAACCCTATTTCCTCACTCCTCCTTAGTTGAAAATTAATCCTCTCCATCTCTAGGTGATTTTCCTCCCTTTGATCCGAGTTTTTCCTTCGTTTTCGAGCCTCCCGCAACTTCCGATTCACGAAAACCTCTTCGTTCCAAACACTTTGAACCGAACGAATCGCGGTTTCGATGCCACATTCTTGATTTCCTCTACTTGGTGTTTGTTTTCCCCAAGTTTACCTTGGTTTCCGTGCCTTCTCCCGTACTTCGACCTTTTCTTCCATTTTTCACCCCTCGGGGTTGACTTTTGGCATTTTTGCCCACTTTTCACACTTTCGACCACTTGTGCACTCTTCTTGAGATGGCAGACGACATTCCACGGGGTGGGACTCCCCCAGAGATGGACACGGACCCTGAGGTCGAGCTCTTGCCGCTGAGCGTTGGACTGTTCGACTCGGCGACATATCGGCTGGCGATTCACATACTGCCTCCTGATAGCATCCGTCAGTTCAGGAGCTACGCACGAGGTGCGCCATTGGAGCTCCTGCTATGCGAGCCGGAGCCACACCTTTCCTACGGCGCCGCTGAGGTATACTCTTCACCTCTTTTACTTTCTGCATTGTAGGACATATAACTTTGATAGTCGATACTGTTCTTTAACTGAATAACCCAAACACACTGATACATCATATGCGTAGTTCACCATAAGCACACCCACACGCGATATCTGTTTAAGCTTGAGCACATGCACACACACTGCATTTTCATCAACTCTGAATGCATTCAAAATACTGTATTTCTAACACTGCTTCGCAACTGTTTGTCTTGATCACGGGGAGATTCCCATGCCTTCTGAGGGTATGGGAACACCATCGCCCGAGGTTCGTACATGGAGTTACCGGATGCGGCTCGCCACATCGTCGATCCGGCCGGCTTCGGCATTTTCTACGTGGGACTCTCGCGCTTCATTGCGAGTAGGCCCCTTCTTGGTGCACTGGTGGAGAGGTGGTGGGACACTTCTCTATGCTCACTGGCATCGGAGTAGGGGGTGATCCGATTCCCTTTGACACCGACATGGGCGAGTGGGACGCTACCCAGATCTACTTGCTCGGCGCTCGGCGAACTCTCTCCCGGCCAGGATTCGTGAGGTATTCTTGGTTCGAGGGCCAGTTTCGAATTTAGGCGCCCACAACTCGCGAGGAGGTGGAGCAGTATGCTTGAGGTTTCATTATGTTCTTGTTGGGGACCACCCTTTTCGCCGACCGGGCGAACACAATTGCCCTATATCTGCTGAGCGCATTGGTGGACGTGACTAGATTCCATCGCTACGACTGGGGTGGCGGAGGCCTGGCCACACTTTACGGATATATGAGTTCATCCTCTCGCCGCAGCGGACATCTGCTTGGAGGCTACTGGCGGGCCTAGGAGGTATATTTTTCCCTTCTACTTTACAGTTCTGCCTTACACTATCTGTACACCACACACATGCAATCTGCTTTACACTGGCTGTACACTGCACACACTGCGCAATACACTTCACACACTGCACAATACACTGTACATTATTCTTTGATTTCTGGTTTATCTGCATATTGCCTTATTGATAATCATACTCATTGTTGCCCTTTTACATTCTGTAGTAGTGGGTGTATGCCTACTTTCCGAGGCTTGCCCTAGTGCCGGATGTAGAGACGCCCCTCGCTGTCCCATACTCTCATCGATACAATGTGAGGTGCGAGCGGAGGCCGCGGGAGTCTTTCCTGTTCTTTTGCAGATATTTTTATACCATTACCGCCGCAGAGGTATTTCACACATTACAGTAACAGATAACAAACTGTATATTCTGTCATTTGCAGATCACCTGGCAGCCCTGGCCTGCGTTGCCGGAAGCAGTGAGGGAGCAGTATGCAGGTGCTTGGGAGACTGCCCGGTTCTGAATTCTGCTAGAGGGTCTGGTCTATCAGACATGGTATTTTGGAGAGCGCTTCTTGCGACAGACCCTCAGCCTATCAGAGCAGATAGTCCCGAGGCCACCTCCTACCCATACGAGGGCTACCGAGAGGTATACCTTGGAGGAGATGATGGATTACACGATCGGCTGGGACTCTGACTTCTTCAGAGATGAGGAAGACTACACCAAGTTCATCCAGGCTTATCTCATGCAGCCTCTGACCGGTGCTCGTCGAGTTGAGAGGGAGAGGCCTGCAGCGCCTGTGAGAGGAGCCGGAGCACCAAGGACGACTCAGGCCCGTGACAGGAGTGGGTCCCGGAGGGAATAGGGAGTTGGGTGGCCAGAGCTGCCCACCACCATGACATGCCAAGGATAGGGTGGGGAGACTTATCAGATACCCATCGCTCCTCCTCCGGTTGATCATGAGCTTGTCGGAGTTCGCGGCTCGACCCCGGTATGTATTATACTTTGCATTCTGTACGGTCATTTCATTTCATTTAATATCCCGTAGAATAGTAATGATTTCAACACTTTTGCAGGCTTCCATCGAGTACACTAGTTAGTCTCTAGAGCTGACGGCCTTGGTGATGGGGATGTTGCAGAGGAGCATAGACCTACTGACCATTTATGGTATCTCGATAAATTCCTTCAACCTCAATCCCAAAACTTTGCACATTCTATTCCATACTGATCTGATACATCACATTATCAATACGACACTTGATACACTGCATTCACATACCACTCACGGCACTCATACACTGTACTCATACACCATATTCGATATTCATACACTGCTCATAGCACTGATACACTGTATTCGATATTCATACACTGCTCACAGCATTCATACACTGTACTCATACACTGTATTTCGGTATTCATGCACTGCTCACAGCATTCATACACTGTACTCATACACTGTATTCGATATTCATACATTGCTCACAGCATTCATGCACTGTACTTGGTATTCATGCACTGCTCATAGCATTCATACACTGTACTCGGTATTCATGCACTACTCGCAGCATTCATACACTGTACCCATACACTATATTCGATACCATACTCGACTTCGCATAGCATAACTGATGCATCTGCCAATTTGTTCTTTTCAGGCCCCATTCCAGATACTGGCCGCAGGGGGTGCTTTAGCAGGACCATCAGCGCCTCCCAGAGCAGCAGGGGGAGTTAAACGGGGGATGAGGATCCACAGCCGAGGCAGACATAGACGTGCTCGTGCTGAGGGTAGTTCACGGGAGCCTTCCCCAGATGATGAGTCTGACAAGGAGGCAGCGTCGCCTCAGGATGAGGTCGGGGATGGCTCAGATTCAGACTCTGATGGTGGAGATCCTGGACCGTCGTCCAGGAAGAGGACCAGGTCGGACTCCCACACTTGAGGTTACCGGCGCTGATCCAGACATTTTGCTACTTTTCTTATTTTTTCTTTACTTTTCTTTTTACTAGTAGTTTTGCACATTGTACTGCCTCAGGCAGGTTTTATTTTCTTCAAAACTATGTACTTTTTGCAAAAGAAATATAATGGAATGAAACAACTCTTTTTGTCGAAAAAGTGTTACATTTGTACATTCTATGCATCTCTTCGCATCACATTACATAACAATGTAAATGAGATTGAACTTTGTTTTGAAAACTAAACACTCGAATTGCATTAATCAGGTAGTAAGCCAATTGACAACAAAACAACTCGATAAGCAAAACAAAAAATTTGACAAGCTAACCAAATGTAAATACAATTCGATAAGCAAAACATAGAGTTAAAGAACACAAAATACAACTCGATAAACAAATTGAAGTAACACAGGCGTGACTTCGCAAAATCATCACTGAAAGGCATTTGAAGTGGAACCAGTCACAAGTTCTCAACACCTTCAACACATATACAGCTTAGAGAACAAAGGGAGAGGCCATCGGCCATAATGAGAGGCCATCGGCCACAAGAAATGGCCATCGGCCAACATTACTAGCTGATCGGCCAAAAAAGATGGTCGGTTGGCACTATTTTTGGCCGATCGGCCAGAAATGGCAAGCACCTCCAGAATGCTGACACCTGTCTTCCACTCAGCACCTTATCTTCTACAAAAGCCTCAGCTTCGTAGTTTTCTCCATTTCAACTCAGTTTTTGCACCAAATGGAAGCATTTCTTGTCCAAAATCTCACAAATTGGATTGCCAACTTGGATGGCTCGGAAAAGTTAAATTTCCAGGGCTTCAGCATTACTGCACTATTCACGTTGAGTCGCACCCCGCTACGTTTTCCGTTCCTCCATGCTGTGGCAAGGTTTTGGAATCCAGTGACACATGTCTTTAGCTTTGGCGGACAAGAGATGTGTCCCACTGTCGAGGATTTCCAAGCTTTAATGGAATCCGAGCGCGATGAAGAAATCTTGCCTCAGCTCCAGTTCGGCCATGTCCAAGCCTTAGGATGGATGTGCGGCCTTACTTTGCATGACGCTCGGTCATTGATTCACGACAGAGAGCTAGACATTCCGAGCTTGGTTCGTCGATTTTTTGATGCCGGTGACTGGGGCGATCATCAGTAGCAGGGTTATCGGGGACATGCGCTTTGCTTATGCATGCTGTCTCATTTCTTGCTTGCCCCAGGCTCTGTAGGGTTTAGCACTCGTTTGATTGAAGTTGCCGAGGGCTTAAAAGAGGGCAAGAGCTGCATCGCCATGATGCTAGCTGAGACGTTGATGGGTTTGGACGCTTTTCGTCGCCGAGAGACAACTAGATTCGCGGGGAGTCCACTACTTCAGCAGGTAATGTTTCCCACCCCATCTCACATATATTTCTTACATCACTCGGCCCTCAGGCTCGGTTTTTCTCTCAAAACCTTTTTCTCACTTTTTCTCTTAACATACACCTCTCTGTTCTTCAATCTCTCATTTTTTATCCCTCCCCAGGTATGGTTGATGGATAAATTGAAGGTTGTGGACTCATGTCCATCATATTTAGCTCGCAGCTATTTCTTCCAGTGACGTCTAGTCAATGCCCCTGATGAGGGATGGTGGTGCAACTGGATGTGCAGTTTGTCTGCTTTAGACATTGTTTGGCGCTGCCCCTGGTGTAATTTACCGGCGATGAGCTACAGTATGACCCGTCAGCTTGGGATTCAGTTGATTGGCCTGACACACTTTGTCTTTTACTTCCCGTTACGATTCTGGCGCTAGTTCGGAGATGATCAGACTTGCCTGGCAGAGGGGATAGAGTACCCTGCCACATTTCCGGTCCGAGGTGCACAACTAGCTCGGTATGCCGCAGCATGGAGGAAGAGAGAGCTTCTGGCCCTCGCTTCCATTTTCAGTTGCACCCTCTCTGATGAGTGCATAGCTTGGCTTGATGAGGAGGCACAGATCGGGCCCACTTTGGCATTAGAGGCTTCCACCAGCTCTGGGAGGGGATGCAGGAACACCTGAGTATGCCCCGAATTTATTTGCTTTAATCAGTACTTTCAAGTTTTCTTTATGAATGTAATAAAAGAAACTTCAATTTGTATTCAAGAGTAGGAGAACTCTGTATTGAAATCAATGTAATTGAAGGTTGTGGGTACCGAAAATTTTCCGTTTGGTCCAAAAATGGTCTAAGTTGTAAAAAGATTAATTTGAGCAAAATCAACTTTTATTAAAACTTTTCAAAGCCATTTTCGATATGGATAAAAAATGGACACGCCTAAGATCTATCACTGAGATGTACAACCCTGGGTCCCAGTAACTGGAAAGTAGCCCCTAGTTTGAATAGCACTGTACCAGAGATCACAACCGAGCTCCTGAATGCAGAATAGACAAAGATGACCAAACATGATCGCATGGACAAAGTTGATCGGGAAAGTGTTTATGGCTGGACTTCAGGATGAAGTTGCCTACGTATCCCAAAGATGGAAATCAAGCCATACGTAGTTCGGCTTGGGTTCACTCGTGTATTAACTCTCTCCTTTTGCGCTCTAACTTTTGCCAAGGCCGCCCTTTCTTGGTTTTCAACCTTGCGAGCTACTCAGGGAAAATATTTCTTCAACTTGTCCATGTTGATTGGTTGGGAGAACTCTAGGCCATCTAGGTCCATCAGAACGACAGCTCCACCCGACCAGATAGACTTGATGATGTAAGGACCAGTCCAATTAGGTCTGAACTTGCCCCTAGGGTCGTGGATAGGAGCTCGGTTGTCTTTGAGCACCAAATCTCCTTCTTTCAAATTCCTGGACTTAACTTTCTTGTTGAAAGCCCTGGCAATTCGTCGTTGATAACGCTAAACATGGTACAGTGCTTTCAACCTTCTTCCATCAAAGAACATGAGTTCTTCAAACCTACTTTGCTGCCAATCTGCCTCGGCTATCTGACATTCAGCCAGTACCCGCAATGACGGAACCTCAACTTCGATAAGTAGAACAGCCTCCATCTCATAAACCAAGGAATACAGATTCGCCCCAATAGAAGTTCGAATTGAAGTCCGGTAGCCCCACAGAGCAAATGACAGCTTATCTGGCCACTCCCGGTAGGTTTCTACCATCTTCTGCAGAATGTGCTTGATGTTCTTGTTGGCACCCTCAACTGCTCCATTGGTTTGTGGCCGATATGTAGATGACTTCTGAAAAGCCACGTTGTACTTATCGAACAAGTTGATCACTTCCTTCTTAAAGTGGGAACCATTATCTGAAATAATCTCGCTCGGGACCCCGCAGCGATAGATGATGTTGTTCCTGATGAACTTGGCAATGTGCGATGCCTTCAACACTGTATAAGATTGGGCCTCAACCCACTTCGTAAAATAGTCTATTGCGGCCAGAATGAACTCATGCCCATTGGACCCCCTTCAGAGTGACAGCCCCGATCACATCAATCCCCCAGACTGAAAATGGCCATGGCGAAGTCATGTTGTACAGCTTCGACGGCGGAATGTTCATGTGGTTTGCATGGATCTGACATTTGTGGCATCACTGGACAAAGCCAATACAATCCTCCTCCATGGTGGACTAGTAGTAACCCTGCCTAAGGATCTTCCGGGCTAGCATCACCCCATTCATGTGCGCTCCACACTCTCCTCCATGGATGGCCTCCATTAGGCGCTTCTATTCTTCGGCATCAACACACAGGTTATGCATCCCGAGATGACCTCTCTTGTACAGTTTACCCCCGCAGGCAATGAACTGAGCTGCCATTCTTCGAATTGCCCTCTTATCTTTGGCATTTACCCCTAGTGGATACGCCTCTTTTTCCAAGAAGTTCCAACCATCGTAATACCAGGGATTCTCATCTTGTACTTCATCTATGGCAGCAATCAACTCGTGGTCCGGTGCAAATTTCTATTCGATGATGATCAGAAACATCTGAACTCCGAAAAGGATGTCTATCATAGAAGATAGAGTTGCTAATGAATCTGCGAACCTATTGTTCTCTCTTAACAGATAAGTGAAATTCGGTTTCTCAAACCGGGGAATCAGCACGTCCAAGGTCCGGTGGTAGAATCTCATCTTTTCTTCTTTGACTTTCCAATCTCCTTTAGCTTGAGATACAACAAGGTTCGAGTCCCTAATGACGTCCAACCGTTTTGCCCCTAGTTCCAGAGCTACTTCTAGTCCTGCAATACATGCCTCATACTCTACCTCATTGTTCGAGACTTTGAACCGGAGTTTGAATGCTAGGGGTATGTGGGAATTGCCGGGCGCTATCAGCAACACCCCTATCCCATTCCCGTATTGGTTTGACGCTCCGTCAAAGTACATCGTCCAAAACTCTTCTTCGACATGCAGAATGGCTTCGTCTGGGAACAAGTACTCAATTGCTTCATCCCCTTCAACTGGGTGATAGGCTAGGAACTCCGCTACCACTCTTCCTTTCACTGACTTGTGCGTCATATACTTCAGATCGAATTCGAAAAACAGAAGCAACCAACGGCCTAGCCTACCTGTAAGTGCTGGTTTCTTAAAGAGATATTTGATGGGATCTAATCTTGAAACCAGTATTACAGAGTGAGCTAACAGGTAGTGCCACAGCTTCCTGGTAGCCCATACCAAGGCCAGACAAGCCTTCTCCAGCAGAGTGTAGCGGGTCTCGTAATCCCGCATTTTCTTGCTCAGGTAGGAGATATCCCTTTCCACTTTGTCCTCAGACTCCTGTGCATGCATGCAGCCCATTGCAGTTTCAGTCACTGAAAGATACAGAATCAACGGTTTTCCCGACTCAGGCGGTGACAACACAGGTGGGTTCTATAAATATTGCTTGATCTGTTCAAAAGCAGCTTGGCATCGGCTGTCCCATTGGAATTTTTTTCCTTTCTTCAGGAGACCAAAGAGTGGTTCACAAGTCAAGGTTAATTTTTCAATAAACCATCTTATGAGTTGCACTTTACCTAGAAAGCCTCGCACCTCCTTTTCAATCCTTGGTAGTGGCATTTCTAAGATGGCCTTGATTTTGGAAGGGTCGACTTCGATGCCCCTTTGTGTGATCAAGAACCCCAGCATTTTCCATGCTGTAACACCAAACTTACATTTCTGAGGATTCAGCCGCAACCGATACTCTCTGATTCTTTGGAAAAACTTTTGCAAGGCAATGTAGTGGCCCTTTCTTTCCTTGGACTTGACAATCATGTCGTCCACATACACCTCAACCTCTTTGTGGATCTTGTCATGCAATATCGTGGTCGCAGCCCGTTGATATGTAGCTCCAGCATTCTTCAGCCCAGACGGCATGATCCTATAACAATAGGTACCCCACGGGGTGGTAAAAGCAGTCTTCTCCCAGTCTTCAGGTGCCATCAGAATCTGATTTTAGCCAGAAAATCCATCCATGAATGAGAGCAACACATGCCCCGCAGTGAAGTCCACTAATTCATCGATATGCGGCAGAGGAAAGTCGTCCTTTGGACTGGCATTGTTCAAACCGCAGGTCCTTCTCAGTATCAACATTAATTTGGGCGATTTCATTAACCAGCGATTTTACAAACCTCTCCTGCTCTTGTTCTAGCAAATATTTCAAAACTGGAGGAATTTCTTCCTCGTTGTTTTCATTGAAGTTTTGAAAGTCCTGATTAATACAATAAATCAGAGGCACAGAAAAGTACTCGAAGGCCACAGCCATTTCATTCCCATTAATCACTTCCAAGTCGCGTGATTCCTCTGTTATAACAGACTCAAGGGAAAAAGAAAAAGACGACCTAGATAGGACTGTGGCATCCGGGTTGTCACCCCTAGGAATACCGGACTCAGACTCAGACGAGCTGGAACTTGATTCCGACTCCACAGACTCGGTGGAATCAGATTCCGGCTCGCTACCTGACCCGGTGCTGGTCGATAAGAATCCCTCCTCGTATTGCTAGACGAGGGAGGGTGCAATGGACGTATCTAGAATGTTTGAAGATGGGCTCGCAACCATTTCATTCTCGATCATGGACACTGAGTTATCCCCCAAGCACCCTTGTACGATCGGAGGATTTGAAAGGAGACAGGTTTAGACACCCCATTTTTGACCGTCCTCAAGACTTGGACGTCACAGTTTGAACACTCGGTGATCATCCATGTTCGTGTTCATTTTGAGTTCTCGGAGGTCTCGGCTGCGCGCCCCGTCTCAAGATCTCTTAACTTGACTGTTTTGTGCTTGGTTGTAGACCAAACACTTGCGTTTTTGCTTGGGAAGGAAGAGGGAGGTTTGTTGGCCATCCCCCCAGCCCACCGGCCAAGGCATGATCCCACCGGCCCTTTTTTCTTGCCATCGGCCAAAGATTGTAGCCGGTCAGCACCTTTTGTGGTCGGCCAGCCATTTTTGTTGGTCAATCGGCCATTTCGGCTGGTCAACCCCTTTCTATCTACTTTTCGCAGATATTTTATGCCAGCTGTCACAGCTGGTATCCACTTTACACCCCCTCCATACACGTGTATGGAGGGATTTGCCTCTTGTTTAGCTTCTCTTGGAAGCTTGAGGATTTGAGCCTCTATAAAGAGGGAGCCCCTCCTCCCTCATAAAAGGTTCAGAAAAATTAGGGTTAGAGAGTGAGATATAGTTTTGTATCTATATCCTCTTGTTTGATCATATTTTGTGCCCAAAAGTGAGTTTTTGTCTTATTTTTGCACTAGAACACCTAGTGTTACACCATCCTTGGGTTGTTAAGGCACTAAGGAGTTGTTGTTAGGGTTTTTGGGCTGGTTTTGATCCAAGGAAGGTGCTGGAGTGGTGTTCTTGAAGAGGTTCTTCAAAGGTGAGAACCTACCTTCTTTATTCCCCATTTTTGCACAAGCTTTTAGCCTATCTTGCTTATTGTTTTATGTTTTGACTATAATTGATAAAAGTTCTGATTTTGTGTGTTTTAGAACTTTGTTTAAGGTCACTTTGAGGTTTGGGGTTGTCTCCCCCCTCCAAGGCCTTGTTTTAGGCCATACCTTTTGGCCATTCTTTTGGTCTTTGCATGACCTCTCTACCACTGAAATCCAGAGGATTTTCAGTGGTGGAGAGGTGGTTTTGAGGTCCTAAAAAGGAGAGGGTCATCCCCTCTCCTTGTTGTCTTTCATGCCTGCATAAATGGCTTATGTGGTGGCATGTGTGCTTAGTTTGTTTTAGCTCCATGTTAGCATGTATTAGGCTTTGTTTTGCCATGATACACCTCTGTTTTGAGTTGGTTTAGACATGCCATGTATGCTTCATACACTTGTCTTGTAATCCCACGATTTGGCCTTAATATGCATCATGTTGTAACATGTGTTTCTAGCATGATTTTGGCTCAACTCCATGAAGCTTTTAGCCTTGTTGTAGCATTCTTAAGCTCTGTTTTCCATTGTTTTGGTCGTGCTTGCATTGTTTTGTATAGCCACCATGCAATCTAGCTTGTTAGCTTTGAGTGTTCAAGTTGCTAGCATGCTCTATGTGGATCATTTTAGTGGTTTGGCATCACTTAGAATGTTATTTCAGTCCATATTTCGTGCTTATAAACTTACACTTATCACTCCTTTAATGTCTTAAAGAGTTTGTGTTTTATGCCTCATGAAAGTGTCATTGTGTATGCCATCATGCTTAGGTCATTGGGATGCCATCTAAGTGGTTTTTTGGGCTCATTTTGACATGTCCTAACTCTGTTTTGGGTTGCTTAAATTGTGCCATGTTTGGTTGTATTAGGTGTAGTGTAACACCTCTTTGATTGACTTGCATTCTTCATGATTTTGCCCCTTTGTTTTAGCTTGCTTCGACTTTGGTCATTGCATGTTTTAGACTTACTTTGCCATGATTTAGGACTATTTTGGGTCATACTTGCCAAATGCTCTTTGTTTTGTGTAGTTGTGGTTCAAGTCCCTCGACTAGTCTTAGGCTTAAATCTTGAGCATGCCATGTTTAACTTGTTTATGTGATTTGGCATCACTCCTAGCTTCATTTCAGAGCATGTAATGTTGTCACACTTGCTTGCTTTTCATTCCTTTTAAGTGTGCTTAAAGGTTGCCCTTTTGTGCTTAAAGTGATGGGCCATTAGCATGCCTGTTTGTACGTGGTTTTGTCCCTTATCCCTTAGCATTTTGGCCGCTGATTTGGGCCTATTAGAGAGCTGTCCATCTTGTTATAAGTCCATCCTTTACATGTTGTTGCATGCTTGCCTTGTATGTTATTGCACACTTGGGTCATTGCATATTGTTATCTGCTCAAGTCGCATTTCACACGCTTATTTGGCTTGTATTTTGTCGTGACTTTAATATGTTATTGCATGTTTACATGTTTGCATGCTTGTTCACATGCTCATGTTGCGTTAGCTTGTTCGCATGCCTAGGTTGCATAGCTTTAAGCATGCATTCCTTGTCCCTTGATAAACCATGATAGAGGTTGGGGGCCTTTTATGTGTTTTGTGTGCATTTCATGTTGATATTAAAATGCACACTTGGCACCTTGGGCCATCATGCATTGAAATGCGTGATTGATGGCCCGAGGGTCGAGAAACATACTCCTTCGAGTCTCAAACATAATAAGGAGGGTGTTAGTGCAAACATTGCTTTGAAAATGCATTGCCATATTCTGTCTGTCCTCTGCTGCAGCAAAATAGGATTCTGCAGGAAGAGATGGTCAGTCGACCATCTTCAGTGCCAGCCGGCCATTAATTTCTAGCCGATATCCCCACAAATGGTCGGTGACCAGTTCCTCTTGGCCGGTGGCCTTGAATTTCAGCCGGTGACATCCCACAGTGCTCAGGGAGTGATTCTGAAGCTTCTTTGGGATTTGTGAAGTTTCCAGAAGTACAGATCAGTGTAAACAGAGGCAGCATGAGTATGGTAATGGATTTCCGAGCGAAGCCGTACAAGCATGCATGCATCCCTTGTCTCGAGGCCGTTTCAGCGTTTTAATAACTTAGACTGGTTATTTATTTCAATTTGTTTGTGTAATTAATTAATTAGCTTGTTAGTTGATTAGTTAGCTGATTTGTATTATTTATTTGGTCCGTCCCTCGAGAGGGCGCAATTGTGTAATAAGCGTGCGTGTGTGTGATGCATGTCTTCCAACCCCCACTTCTTTCTCCATTTTATTTAACCACTTATGATGGTTAGTTTTAGGGCATATTTGATTTAGCATACCTTATGCTATGCATGTTTGCATTCATTCATCTGTATTGCATGCACCGGGCTCGGCGCATCATGCTAACTGCATAGTGTTTCAATTCCAACTTGAATACGTGTATTGAGTGGTTGCATTTCACATGCCATCCTTAGATTAGCCGAGCCTATTGTAGTTGCATTTTGCCTGCGATGCATTAGCCATTTTTAACATGGACTTGGATCATACATTTGATTACTAGCATGTTCCTTGTTTGGCTCGGAGTACACTGTGAGTGTTTATGCTTTAGCATCTTGCATGTGTGTAAGTGTTAACATGACAGTATGCTTGCCATGAGGCTAATTGCTTATGTGATATAACTGTCTGAATGCCTGTGGGTGAAGGTGTGATTGCTTGAATTGGAACAATTCATGGAAATCCGTGTTTTAGCCTACTCGCGAGTAGCAAACCTCAAACCATTTTCTAAACAAATGGATATGCGATGCTTTGTTCCAAATTAGGCGATCTAGTCTATACTTGTGTGTTGTGCGCATCACATAGTAAATTCTAGCTAATTAACCGGAATAGGAACACATATGTTTTCAAAACAAAATATCATGCTTAGTACAGGCCGATCTTCAGATCGGGCGAGCGGGAGTGCTCATAGCTGACCTTCCCCAATCGTACCCGAATTCCCGAGCCGAGGCAACTTTGGTGATGATGGACACGTGGCCTTAGGTGGCGACTCTGTCTCTGGCAAAAGCAGTCCATGTTTGGCACTTCTTTCTTACAAATTTGTTTTCCAAAATGATTTGCCGGATTTGGACTCTTTGGTGACTTGTCAGTCTTGCATTGCATATTGCGAGATCAGATTAAGAACCATGACAAATGAGTCCGAACTGTGGAAAAGCACAAAGCTTGTCGGGCGCTTCCACAATTTCTGGCGACTCTGCTGGGGAGTTAGAGAACTTGACTTGAACTCATGATATCTTGTTTTGACTACACTCATGTGTTGCTTTGTATTGCATGTGCATTGGTGCGCCTAGGACATCGTGTTTGCCATCTGCTATTCCTGAACGGTTTGCCGGAGGCTCGCTTTGAGAAGCGTGTCGTAAGGCTGATCAGTTACGGGCTCTGCCGCGATGGGAACACAAACCCCGATTTTTACCGGAGCACCCTTTGTGACCATTCGACCTAGTGCATATCAAAAACTGTAGTGACCATTCCAAACTAGGATAGGTTGCTTACCCAATTATAGGTTGTTTGAAACCGCTGTGTGTGTAGTAAAACCCTAGCTCCTGACAATAGGACAGGGAAACCCTACCCCAACATAGGGGTGTTTTGGCTCTTACTTGTTTGTTATGTGCTTTAGAGTTGGCCTCTACAGGGAATACACATATCAGTCTGCAAGTCTGGACATCAGGCCTGCGGGCATCAGTGTTTTGAGAATCAGTTATATCTGCGGGTATCAGATTCAGATTTGGGGCAGTAATTTTGGAAAACAACGATCAGTGGTCGAATGCAGTTATTCAGCTAAACTTATGTCTGTTCTAGTAATACTTTCTCTTTCAGTTCAGAGATTCAGTTTGGAGCAGCGGGCGTTCTCTTTTGTTGAGGCAAGACCAATCAAGGCTTACCGGTTCACCTACTCCGTCAGTCACTAGTTACATCATCTCCGTTCAGTTCAGCGGACTTATGATGACACAAAATTCAGATGAAATTATGGTTTTGGCAGTCGCATTGGACCAAGGAATCATCTTGCAAGATGAGACCAAAGTTGAAATACCACATCCGCCTAGGTCGCCTGTCGCGTACCCGATCAGGACGCCCCAGTTGTTTCAAACTCATGAGCCCACCACGTTCGAGTTGATGGGAATGATCGGCGATCTTCAAAGATCTGTGGCTGATCTCGCCCATGGAATGTCGGCTTCACCACCAATCACATCGTATGCCGGGAACTTCATGCCGCAGGAGCCCCCGCTACTGGGGCGAATTGTAAGTGAGCTCAGCCAACTGGACGCTGTCTCAAACTCTGACAATAACGTATCAATGACAATGGGGCTTCGCACTGAAGCAACAACCCAAACCTCCCACCAAGCTGAGGCTAGTGGAAAGAACAAAATGAAGGTGGATGCTGATCCCTACAAACAACTTCAGCAAGCTGTTGAGGCTCTAAAAGCCGAGGGGCTGAATAAGCAACAAGTACTCGCGGTCCTGGCTAAGACTGTGGATGACACTTTCCCTACTCAGACCGAGGGTAGTTTAAGCCAGAGGGAAAATCGGGATACGGACTGTCACACCGGAACTGTTCCTGCCAATCCTAACCCTACGCCCGAAAAAGATCAGGGAGACAAGGCAACACCTGCCGATCCCTTTGCTAGTGTGTCCAGCAAAAGTCCGTAGACTTCGAAGTATTTGCCCTGAGGTCGTAGAGTCTTCCATGCCCTCTACATGGCTTTGTCCAAGGCACTTCAAATCCTGGCTGAAAAGGGGCATCTTAAACCCCTCAAGCCTCGACCTCTACCGAGTAACCTCCCTCTCTCACATGATGCTACTCAGTACTGCGCGTACCACCAGCAAACCGGTCACAGCATAGACAATTACTTCCGCCTTCGCCACGAAGTGCAAGATTTGATTGACAACGAAGTCATCCTCCCGCCGAGCTCAGCAAAGTCTGTTAGCATTGGATTGGTGGATTTCGAGGATAATACAAGCATGTGATCAGGGGTAGGTCCACCTACGGGTGGCGTCCAGTTTACTTTAGATGTGGCGTATGGCACGCACTATTTTTGAACATTTGCGAATACTAGTTTTGTGTTTTCTGACTTGGGTATTCAGTCAGTTTTGTTGTCTTGTATATAGTCAGTCTTTTTATACCATGTCAGTCGGGTCTGTCTTGTTGTATCGAGTCAGTCCTGTTATATAGAAGTCGGGTGATCCCGGGGGTGTTACCTCGGACATCATTTGCTTGTTTTGTGTTTGTCTTTTTGCTTTCTTTTGAGCCTGCCTCTGCTGTGGAGCCAGTTACAATCAGGGAATTTGAACGAAACAGCTGTGACTAACATGTTTTTCTGCCTATTACTACTTTGAGCCTGTTGTGCCAGCAAGTTTAGAGTGAAATGACAGTACACTTCACCTGATCTTTTGCGCCTTGAAATTATTTCATTGACCTAAGTTTTTCAAAATTTTTGAACACTGTGATGAAAATGAATAGGAAGGAATTCCTTGGGATTTGCAAAAATTGATCAACTTGAGAGAAAGAGAGGCATGCTAAGTCCTTAATGAATGAAATCATGCTCGTTAGTGTGAGTACTGAGAAGGATCCTAGCTTGATCCAGTTTGGTTCTACACTGTCTTCAGCGCAAGTGATTAGTCGCTTTCTTAAAAGATTTCAAAAAATGTTTTGCGCGATCTTGCGAAGACCTGTGTGGAATCGCTCTTGAGATTGTGCAGCCTAGGATCGCTCTCAGCCTCGAGACTCGACCCCCGGCTTTCAGACCTTGAACTTAGATTCAGAACGTTCAACGATCAACCGCAACGTGTGGCCTGTGTGTCCAGATTTGAAGCAGCCCTTGAACAAGAGGCAAGAAAGTCAGATCAAAGAAGATCGGATATAATCAAAAGAAGCTTGCAAAGCTGGATCAGAAGCACCCCTTGAACTAGGGGCAAAAATGTCAGATGTGCTCGAAGAGCGAAAGATGAGTCATTCCTCAAGCTAACGAAGATCGGTAAGAATGCCAAATCCCAGAAGGGAGGAAAGAAGAAAGTATTGCTGAAGGATAACTGAGTTCCTATCCACAACACTAGGGGCAAATTCAGCCCTTATTGGATGGACTCCTGCATCGTCAGTGAACAGCAGCCATTCTCTTGGATTCAGACGAAGTCAGGATCTCAAAACCATTTGACATGGACAAAGCTACACTTTTACCCTTGAGAGGCTCGTTGGGCCGAAAACCCGGAAGGGCGACCCAGGCAAAAGTTAGAGCAAGAAAAAGAAAAAAAAAAGAAAAAAAAAAGAAAAGTTGAAAGAAGAAAAAAAGAAGAAAAGAAATGAAAAGAAAAGAAAAACAAAGCTCGCAAGGTTGAAAACCTGGAAGGGCGACCTTGGCAAAAGTTAGAGCACAAAAGGAGAGGTTAATACCCGAGTGTACCTTAACGGAACTACGTAAGGCTTGATTCCCATGTTTGCCATACGTAGGCAACTTCATTTTAAAGTCCAGCCACAAACACTTCCAAATCAAATGTGTCCGTGCAATGCTTTTGATCATCTTTGTTTTCTCTATGTCTGAGAGTTCGGTTGTGATCGTCACTCTGAAGGCTGATTACAAGTGTTGCGGTGCTGTCCAAACAAGGGGCAACTTTCCGTTGCCATGCAGTGTGCTGCGGTGATATTCAAACAAGGGGCAACTTTCCGTTGCCGTGCAGTGTCCTTCAGACGGGGGGCAATTTTCCATTGCTTCCGATTCGAGGTTGCGCATCTTGAGAGTAGGTTCCATACTCGTTGAGCCGTGGCCATTTGCAAAAATAGTTTTTGAGAATTTTTACTAAGGCTGACTAATTCTCTCAAAAATTATTCCATTTTTCCAAAATCGGACCATTTTCTTGGACCCAAAAAGGAAAATTTTCAGTGCTCACAATGTAACTTGCATGATTTTAAATCAGAAAATTGAACAAGCATGTTAATCTAACTTTCATATTGGTCAAAATTATTTTAATAGAAAACCAAAACAAAAAATGGTCAGAATGATGAACTAGGGGCGCAGTTGAGTCAGGTGTTCTGTCTTTCCCCTGTTGTCAACATACTCGCCCGAAAGGGCACTCTATTTGCCAGAAAGGGCACTCTACCTGCCAGAGAAGGGCACAACGGAAGCTAACAGAGAAGGGCTGAAAGCTCTCGTATCCTCTGAGTAGCGAGGTGTCAAGCCCAGCGCGAAGCGCGAATTGGAATGGATCAAGATACTCCACTCCCTTATCCGTGGCACCGACTAGACGTCACCGGGAGAAATAGTCGCGAGCTGATAATGTTGGGCATGAACCCACAACTCTTTGTTCATCCATCAAACCACCCAGGGGAGGGATAAAAATGAGAGACTGAAGAATAGAGAGATGTGCGTTGAGAAAAAGTGAGAAAAGGGATTTTTTCAAGAAAAACAGAGAGCGAGTGCCAGAATGATGTGAGAATCACAAATGAGAAAGGGTGGGAAACAATTCTCGGAGAAACTGGCTCCTCGTGAATTGAGAGGCCTCTCGCCTTTGTAACATGTCCGAGTGTCGTGTCTTTTGTTTTTGTTTGTCTCGATTCTGGTCTTGAGTCGTTTCAAGTGTTTGTGTTTGTCTTTAGGTTGTATACCTTTTGTTTTCTGTTATTGAGTCTTTTTTCGCTGTGTTCAGTCGTAGGCTCAATACCCGATTGAGAATTCATTTCTCAATTTTCAAAATGAATCGTCTTATGCTCAAAGTGCTGTGCCATTCTTCACGTTTGTTCTTCCACATTTGGGGCATCTAAGTATGTTTTTAACTTCTGCCAATCCCATCTTTACATCCCGTCTGTTTGGATTGAACTGTTTGTTCAGAACTGACTATGTGCCGAATGAACTTGGCGCTGTGTTATGAGCCAGGTGTTCAGAATGAGCAGTGCGTTGTATGAGCTGTGTGCCGAATGAACTTAGCGCTGTGTTATGAGCCATGTGTTCAGAATGAGCAGTATGTTGTATGAGTTTCTTTGTTGTTAGTCGGTTCACCACCCGGTTATTGCGATACAAGTGTTTAATTTTTAGATAAAAGTTCAATCTCATTTACATTGTTGTGTAAAGTGATGCGATGCGATGAATAAATGTGCAAATATAACTCGTTTTCAAACAAAAAGCTTGTTTCATTCCATTATCTTTTCAAGTACATAGTTTTGAGGAAAATAAAAGCTGCCTGACGCAGTACAAAGTGCTCAAACTACTAGCTAAAAGGAAAATAAAGTAAAAAAAAAAAGAAAAGCAGCAAAAGTCTATATCAACGTCAACTGGTCTCAGGCATGAGAGTCTATCCTCGTCCCCTTCCTGAACGAAACCATCTGAGCCTGAGCTTGAGTCGTCTCCAGTCTCATCCTCGGATGACTCTGCCTTTGCCTCCGTCTCGGACTCATCATCGTCTGGAATCGGTGCCCGTGAGCTGCTCCCAACATGAGTGCGCCCCACTTTAGTGCCGGGGGGGGTGCTGTGGTCCCTCATCCTACTCTCCTTCCTCCTCGGGCAGGCACAGATGGTTCTGCTGGAACCCCCCTGCAGCCAGTCTCTGGAATGAGGGCTGAAAAGGACAAATGGTAAATACATCAGTTATGCTACGCAAAGTAGAGTATGAATACAGAATGCAGTGTATGAGTACATGGTATGAATGCTGTGAACAGTGTGTCGGTACAAAATGCAGTGTATGAGTACATGGTATGAATGCTGTGGACAGTGTGTCAGTATAGGATGCAGTGACTGGGTGCAGTGCATGAATGCCATGAGCAATGCTGTGAACAATCCGTGGGTTACAGTGTATCAAAGCTGTGAGGGCCGCGTATCAAGTGCCATGTTGACAATGCGATGCATGAAATTATGTGTGGAATATGGTTGAAAGAGCTTACCGGGATACTGTAAATAGCCAGCAGGTCGAGGCTCCGCTGTAACATCCTCATCACGAAAGCAGTCAACTCCAAAGACTGGTGAGTGTACTTGGCAGAAGTCTGCAAGAGTGTTAGAAACATCAGTATTATGCGGAATATCAAGAGAAATAGAATGAAACGACTGTACAAGATACAAAATGCAGTAATACATACCGGAGGCAAGCCGTAGAATCTGACTAGCTCGTGATTAGGCGGAGGGGGAGCGATGGGGATCTGGTATGTCTCCCCACCCTGCCCTCGGCATGCCATCATAGTAGGCATCTCAGGCCACCCAGCCCCCTACCCTCTCCGGGACCCACTCTTGCCTCGAGCCGGAGGTACCCTCGGTGCCCTCTGTGCCCTTGGTACTCCTGCCCCAGCCGCTGGCACCGCAGGCCTCTCCCTCTCAGCTCGACGAGCACTACTCAAAGAAGGAATCAAATAGGCTTGGATAAACTCGGTGTATACACCCTCATCTCTAAAGCCCTCCGAGTCCCAACCAATCGTATAATCGGCCATCTCCTACGGGGTGTACCTCTCGGTCTGCGTCATAGTCGTAGGAGGAGGTGCTGGAACTAGCCGCTCTGGTAAGCCAAGGGTCTGTCGCAAGAAGCGCTCACCCAAGTACCAAGCATGGTAGACTGGGCCCTCTAGCAGAACTCTAAATCGGGCAGTCTCCCGAGCACCGGCATACCGATCCCGAACTGCGTCAGGCAACGGAGCCTAAGGTTGCCAGGTGATCTGCAAATAAAACATGGTTTGTTACCTACTGATATTGAAAGAACAATGTAAAGCGAAGCTTAAATAAACTGTAATGTTTGACATACCTCGACTGCGGTGATGGTATCAAAGTAGTGGCGGAAGAACATGGGGGACTCCCGTGATCTCCGCTCGCACCTCACGTCGAAGCGGTGAGAATATAGGACGCCGAGGGGCATCTCCTCATCTGGTACTGGGGCAAGCCTAGGGAAGTAGGCATACACCCACAACTACAGAACATAACAGAGCAGACATGAGTAGGCTTATCAGATAAAGCAGTATACAGATAAAATCGAAAATCAGAGAACAGTGTGCAGTGTATTATGCAATGTGTGCGGTGTGTTGTGCAGTGTGTGCAATGTACAGCCAGTGTAGAATAGATTACATGCGCGCAGTGTGTATGGTGTACAGATATTAAAAGGTAGAATTGAAAAGACAGGAAGGGAATGCATACCTCCCAGGCTCGCCAATAGCCTCCAAGCAGCTGCTCGCTGAGGCGAAAAGATGAGCTCATGTACCCGTAGAGAGTGGCCAAGCCTGCGCCACCCCAGTCGTAGCGGCAGATCTGTGTCACATCCACAAGTGCGCTCAGCAAATAAAGGGTGACGGTGTTCGCCCGGTCGGCAAAGAGCGTGGTCCCCAGCAAGAACATAATGAAACCACGTGCGTACTGCTCCTCCTCCTCCCAGGTAGTAGGCGCCTGGATCCAGAAATGATCCTGGAACCATGAATATCGCACGAACACTGCCCAAGCGAGAGGTGGTTGAGTGCCGAGCAAGTATAGCTGAGCGGCGTCCCACTCATCCATGCCTGTATCAAAGGGGATCGGATCACCCCCCACTTCGATGCTTGTGAGCGTGGAGAAGTCGAAGGGAGTCATCGTCATCTCCTCGGTGGCAGAAAGGTGGAAGGAGTCGGTGGTGTCCCACCACCTCTCCACTAGAGTAGCAAGGAGGGGCTTACTCGCAGTGAGGCGCGAGAGTCCCCTGCAAAAAGTCCCAAAGCCAACTCGGTCAACGATGCGGCGAACCGCATCAGGTAACTCCATGTACCAACCTCTGTGGCAGTGTTCCCATACCCCCGGAAGGCATGGGAATCTCCCTGTGATCAAAATAAACAGTTGCGAAGTAGTGTTACAAATACAGTGTTGAATGCACTCAGAATTGATAAGAATACAACGTGTGTACAGGTGTTCAGATTCAAACAGCTATCGGGTACGGGTGTACTCGCAGTGAACTACAGCACGTGATGTGTCAATGTGTTTGAGTGGTTTAGTGGAGAATGCAACGTGTGTGCACGTGTTCAGATTCAAACAGATATCGGGTGCGGGTGTGCTCGCAGTGAACTACAGCATGTGATGTGTCAGTGTGTTTGAGTGGTTCAGTAGAGAATACAGCATGTGTACACGTGTTCAGATTCAAATAGATATCGGGTGTGGGTGTGCTCGCAGTGAACTACAGCATGTGATGTGTCAGTGTGTTTGAGTGGTTCAGTGGAAAATACTGCGTGTGTACACGTGTTCAGATTCAAACAGATATCGGGTGCGGGTGTGCTCGCAATCAAATAGAGCATGTAATGTACTAGTGTGCATGAGTTAAGCAGTTAAAGAACAGAATCAACTATCGTAGTTATGTGTTCCACATTGCAGAAAATGAAACAAAGAAGAGTGTACCTCAGAAGCGCCGAAGGACAGGTGAGACTCTGGCTCGCGCAACAAAAGCTCCGGTGGCGCGCCTTGTGCATGGCTCCGGAAGTGGCGAAGGCTGTCAAGAGGAAGCACGTGTATCGTCGCCCTGTAGGCCGCCAGATCGAACGGTCGGATATGAAGAGGTAAGAGCTCGACCTCGGGATCCACATCCATCTCCGGGGGAGCCCCACCCTGTGGTATGTCGTCTGCCATCTCAAAGAGAGTGCAAAAATGGCTGAAAGTGTGAAAATCGGGCAAGAATGTGAAAAGTAAACCCAAAAGTCAACCCCGAGAGGGTGAAAAATGGGCAGAAAGGTCGAGGTGTGGAAAAGGCACAAAGATCGAGGTAAACTCGGGGGAAACAAATCCCAAATGGTGGAAGTCGAGAAAAGTACGCCGAAACTGAGATTTGTTCGGTTCAAAACGTGCGAAACGGGGAGGTGTTCGTGAATCGAACGACAAAAAAGGCTCTAAAACAGAGCAAAAACTCCGACCGAGGGTGGGAAAATCACCTAGAGAGAAGGGGGAAGGGTTTTCGAGCTTGTGAGAAGTGAAAATATGGGGTTTGGAACCCCATATTTAAAGACCCGTGGCCAAAGGACAAAACTGTCCCGATACAACAATTTTTGGTCGGTCGGCCAAATTGTTAACTGGTCGGCCAAATATTTGGCCAGTGACCTTATTTCGTGGCCGATGGATGGCCGGTGGTCTTCCCCGGTGGCCGGTGCATCTCCTACACCCTTGTTTGGGTCATTTATGTGGTTATGGACCTTCATTATTCAAAACAGTGCAAGAAAGTGCATTTTCAAAGCTTAACCGGTCTCCGTGTTGACCTCGAGCCGTGTCTTCTGTGCATGGCACTTGATACGTATGAGATGTATCCTTTTTTGTATCCTTTTATCTCTTGAGAGATTCAAAAATTGCTTTACATGCGTTGCATTACAATGTCTTGCCTTGTTTATGATAAATATACATCGGTTGCATCATTATGCACGTCTACACGTGTTGTAACACACACAACTTGCATTGTTATGCACTGTCCATTCGCATTGTCATGCATTTCAAAAAAAAAAAAAAATGTGCGTTGTCACGCATTTGAGGTCATTTTCATTGTCATGCATTTCAACAAACAAAAAAACATGCGTTGTCATGCATTTGAGGTCATTTGCATTGTCGTGCATTTCAACAAAAAAAAAAAACGTGCGTTGTTACGCATTTGAGTTCTTTTGCATTGTCATGCGTTTCAAAAAAAAAAAAAAAAACATGCGTTGTCTCGCATTTATGTCTCATTTGCATTGTCGTGCATCCCAATAGTATGCATTGTCATGCATTTCAATAAATCATGGATTGTCATGCATTTCAAACACACGCATTGTCATGCATCTTTTATCTACATTTCAGTTCATGCATTGTCATGCATTCTCGTCCATGCATTGTCATGCGTGTCTCATTTGCATTGTCATGCATCTCAATAAATCATGCAGTGTCATGCATTCCAATCACACGCATTGTCATGCATCTTTTATCTACATTTCAGTTCATGCATTGTCATGCATTCTCGTTCTTGCATTGTCATGCATTGCCTTATCATGCATTGTCATGCATGTTTCTTCTGCATTATCATGTAATTCAGTATATGCACTATTATGCATTTCAAATAACGTGCATTGTCATGCATCTCTTGTTTGCATTGTCATGCATTTTGAACAACTCGCATTGTCATGCACCTTCCATTTGCATTATCATGCATGTCAATCTCTCGCATTGTTGCATATTTCATGCGCATTGTCTTGCACCCCTCTAACTTGCATTGTTATGCACGCTCTTATTCGGAAACACCGGGATACGTCCCTACGTTTCTCCTTCTTTCCAAAACACCGGGATATGTCCCTATGTTTCTCCTTCTTTCCGAAACACTAGGATACGTCCCTATGTTTCTCTCTTCTTTCTGAAACACCGGGATACGTCCCTATGTTTCTTTCTCTTTCCGAAACACCGGGACTCGTACCTATGTTTTTCCCTCTTTGGTTAAAAGCATTCGGAACATGTTCCGATATCTAAACTTTTCTCCACTCGCGTGCCGCATGTGGACGTATCAAACTTTTCTCCACTCGTGTGCCGCGTGTGTACGTATCTAACTTTTCTCCACTCGCGTGCCGCGTGTGGACGTCTCTGACTTTTCTCTACTCACGTGCCGTGTGTGGACGTATCTAACTTTTCTCCACTTGCGTGCCGCGTGTGGACGTCTCTAACTTTTCTCCACTCGCGTGTCGCGTGTGGACGTATCTAACTTTTTCTCCATTCGCGTGCCGCGTGTGGACGTAACTAACCCTTACTAACCCCCTTTCTCCCCTCAACGCACTGTTTTGTGCACATTACTTGCATTTTTCATGCATTTTATCGCGCTATTTTGCGCTATGACCATTACTGGCATTTTGCCTGCATTTTATCGCGCTATCTTGCGTACCTCATCGTACTGTTTTGTGCACATTACTTGCATTTTGCATGCATTTTATCGCGCTATTTTGCGCACCTCATCGCACTATTTTGTGCACATTACTTGCATTTTGTATGCATTTTATCGCGCTATCTTGCGCACCTCATCGCATAGTTTTGTGCACATTACTTGCATTTTGGGTGCATTTCAATCGTGCTATTTTGTACATCACACTGTTTTGTGCACCTCATTGCATTTTGCATACGTTTCAATCGCGCTATTTTGTGCATCGCGCTATTTTGCGCACACCCTACCTTCCCTTGTTAGTGCATTGCATTGTTATGCACACTTCACCTGCGTTGTCGCGCACTTCTCACTTGTATTGCTATGCATGTTTCTAACAATACTATACCTGTTAAGTTTTCTTTCTTTTTCAGGCACGATATTGTATGTATGGTTCATTTGAAGCTGGCACGACCAGACGAACCGCACAGGTATTGTATTCTCCGCGTGAGACGCAGCGAGAATTGAATAATTCTCTTACATCCTTTCTGCATGTAATGTAGTTAGACTTGCATCCGCTTGCTTAAACTGTTTCATTTATTGTATGTATTTGCCCCGTTACAACTTTCTTTGCATGATCATGAGTTATGCTCGGCTTTGTGCATTGTTCTTACATTTTGCCCCTGCCTTCGGGTGCATATCTTTATCTGTAGCTTGTATGCTTGTCTAAGTCTTCGGCCTTGTCAAAAATGGGTCGTCTCTGGGCTTTGACACTCACTCCCGTCATTGTTATGACTTTCGAGTTCTGTCAAAGAGGGGCAACTATAGATACCCCATTTTTGACCGTCCTCAAGACTTGGACGTCGCCGTTTGAACACTCGGGGATCATCCATGTTCGTGTTCGTTTTGAGTTCTCAGAGGTCTCGGCCGCGCGCCCCGCCTCAAGATCTCTTAACTTGACTTTTTTGTGCTTGGTTGTAGACCAAACACATGCGGTTTTGCTTGGGAAGGAAGAGGGAGGTTTGTTGGCCATCCCCCCAACCCACCGGCCCTTTTTTCTTGCCATCGGCCAAAGGTTGTGGCCGGTCCGCAACTTTTGTGGTCAGTCGGCCATTTTTGTTGGTCAATCGGCCGTTTCTGCTGGTCGACCCCTTTCCATCTACTTTTGGCAGATATTTTATGCCAGCTGTCGCAGTTGGCATCCACTTTACACCCCCTCCATACAAGTGTATGGAGGGATTTGCCTCTTGTTTAGCTTCTCTTGGAAGCTTGAGGATTTGAGCCTCTATAAAGAGGGAGCCCCTCCTCCCTCATAAAAGGTTCAGAAAAATTAGGGTTAGAGAGTGAGATATAATTTTGTATCTATATCCTCTTGTTTGATCCTATTTTGTGCCCAAAAGTGAGTTTTTGTCTTATTTTTGCACTAGAACACCTAGTGTTACACCATCCTTGGGTTGTTAAGTCTCTAAGGAGTCGTTGTTAGGGTTCTTGGGCTGGTTTTGATCCAAGGAAGGTGCTGGAGTGGTGTTCTTGAAGAGGTTCTTCAAAGATGAGAACCTACCTTCTTTATTCCCCATTTTTGCACAAGCTTTTAGCCTATCTTGCTTATTGTTTTAAATTTCGACTATAACTGATAGAAGTTCTGATTTTGTGTGTTTTAGAACTTTGTTTAAGGTCACTTTGAGGTTTGGGGTTGTCTCCCCACTCCAAGGGCTTGTTAGGCCTTGTTTTAGGCCATACTTTTTGGCCATTGTTTTGGTCTTTGCATGACCTCTCTACCACTGCAATCCAGAGGATTTTCAGTGGTGGAGAGGTGGTTTTGAGGTCCTAAAAAGAAGAGGGTCATCCCCTCTCCTTGTTGTCTTTAATGCTTGCATAAATGGCTTATGTGGTGGCATGTGTGTTTATTTTGTTTTAGCTCCATATTAGCATGTATTAGGCTTTGTTTTGCCATGATACACATCTGTTTTGAGTTGGCTTAGACATGCCATGTATGCTTCATACACTTGTCTTGTAATTCCACGATTTGGCCTTAATATGCATCATGTTGTAACATGCGTTTCTAGCATGATTTTGGCTCAACTCCATGAAGCTTTTAGCCTTGTTGTAGCAAGCTTGAGCTCTATTTTTCATTGTTTTGGTTGTGCTTGCATTGTTTTGTATAGCCACCATGCAATCTAGCTTGTTAGCTTTGAGTGTTCAAGTTGCTAGCATGCTCTATGTGGATCATTTTAGTGGTTTGGCATCACCTAGAATGTTATTTCAGTCCATATTTCATGCTTATAAACTTACACTTATCACTCCTTTAATGTCTTAAAGAGTTTGTGTTTTATGCCTCATGAAAGTGTCATTGTGTATGCCATCATGCTTAGGTCATTGGGATGCCATCTAAGTGGGTTTTTGGGCTCATTTAGACATGTCCTAACTCTGTTTTGGGTTTCTTAAATCGTGCCATGTTTGGTTGTATTAGGTGTAGTGTAACACCTCGTTGATTGACTTGCATGCCTCATGATTTTGCCTCTTTGTTTTAGCTTGCTTCGGCTTTGGTCATTGCATGTTTTAGACTTACTTTGCCATGATTTAGGACTGTTTTGGGTCATACTTGCCAAATGCTCTTTGTTTTGTGTAGTTTTGGTTCAAGTCCCTCGACCAGTCATAGGCTTCAATCTTGAGCATGCCATGTTTGACTTGTTTATGTGATTTGGCATCACTTCTAGCTTCATTTCAGAGCATGTAATGTTGTCACATTTGCTTGCTTTTCATTCCTTTTAAGTGTGCTTAAAGGTTGCCCTTTTGTGCTTAAAGTGATGGGCCATTAGCATGCATGTTTGTACGTGGTTTTGTCCCTTATCCCTTAGCATTTTGGCCGTTGATTTGGGCCTATTAGAGAGCTGACCATCTTGGTATAAGTCCATCCTTTGCATGTTGTTGCATGCTTGCCTTGTATATTGTTGCACACTTGGCTCATTGCATATTGTTATGTGCTCAAGTCACATTTCACACGCTTATTTGGCTTGTATTTTGTCATGAGTTTAATATGTTGTTACATGTTTACATGTTTGCCTGCTTGTTCACATGCTCATGTTGCATTAACTTGCTCGCATGCCTAGGTTGCATAGCTTTAAGCATGCATTCCTTGCCCCTTGGTAAACCATGATAGAGGTTGGAGGCCTTTTATGTGTTTTGTGTGCATTTCATGTTGATATTAAAATGCACACTTGGCACCTTGGGCCATCATGCATTGAAATGCGTGATTGATGGCCCGAGGGTTGAGAACCATATGCATTCGAGTCTCAAACATGATAAGGAGGGTGCTGGTGCAAACATTGCTTTGAAAATGCATTGCCATATTCTGTTTGTCCTCTGCTGCAGCAAAATAGGATTCTGCAGGAAGAGATGGTCAGTCGACCATCTTCAATGCCTGTCGGCCATTAATTTATAGCCGATATCCCCACAAATGGTCGGTGACCAGTTCCCCTTGGCGGGTGGCCTTGAATTTTAGCCGGTGACATCCCACAGTGCTCAGGGAGTGATTCTGAAGCTTCTTTGGGATTTGTGAAGTTTCCAGAAGTACAGATCAGTGTAAATAGAGGTAGCATGAGTATGGCGATGGATTTCCGAGCGAAGCTGTACAAGCATGCATGTATCCCTCGTCACGAGGTCGTTTCAGCATTTTAATAACTTTGACTGGTTATTTATTTCAATTTGTTTGTGTAATTAATTAATTAGCTTGT
The DNA here is from genome assembly GCF_055761805.1 of Camellia sinensis. NCBI lineage: Eukaryota > Viridiplantae > Streptophyta > Magnoliopsida > Ericales > Theaceae > Camellia > Camellia sinensis. The sequence continues at coordinate 30,848,692 of NC_138964.1, read as the reverse complement.
TAGTTGATTAGTTACTTGATTTGTATTATTTATTTGGTCCCTCCCTTAAGAGGGCGCAATTGTGTAATAAGCGTGCGTGTGTGTGATGCATGTCTTCCAACCCCCACTTCTTTCTCCCTTTTATTTAACCACTTATGATGGTTAGTTTTAGGTCCTATTTGATTTAGCATACCTTATGCTATGCATGTTTGCATTCATTTATCTGTATTGTATGCACCGGGCTCGGTGCATCATGCTAACTGCATAGTGTTTCAATTCCAACTTGAATACGTCTATCGAGTGGTTGCATTTCACATGCCATCCTTAGATTAGCCGAGCCTATTCTAGTTGCATTTTGCCTGTGATGCATTTGCCATTTTTAACATGGGCTTGGATCATATATTTGATTACTAACATGTTCCTTGTTTGGTTTAGAGTACACTGTGAGTGTTTATGCTTTAGCATCTTGCATGTTTGTAAGTGTTAACATGGCAGTATGCTTGCCATGAGGCTAATTGCTTATATGATATAACTGCCTGAATGCCTGTGGGTGAAGGTTGGATTGCTTGAATTGGAACAATTCATCGAAATCCGTGTTTTAGCCTACTCGCGAGTAGCAAACCTCAAACCATTTTCTAAACAAAACGGATATGCGATGCTTTTTCCAAATTAGGCGATCTAGTCTATACTTGTGTGCTGTGTGCATCACATAGTAAATTCTAGCTAATTAACCAGAATAGGAACACATATGTTTTCAAAACAAAATATCATGCTTAGTACAGGTCGATCTTCGGATCGGGCAAGCGGGGGTGCTCGTAGCTGACCTTCCCCAATCGTACCCGAGTTCCCGAGCCGAGGCAACTTTGGTGATGACGGACACGTGGCCTTAGGCAACGAGTCAGGGTTTCCTAAATTCCCCCAAAATAAATATTTAGGTGGCGACTCTGTATCTGGCAAAGCAGTCCATTGGCACTTCTTTCTTACAAATCTATTTTCCAAAATGATTTGCCAGATTTGGACTCTTTGGTGACTTGTCAGTCTTGCATTGCATATTGCGAGATCAGATTAAGAACCATGACAAATGAGTCCGAACTATGGAAAAGCACAAAGCCCGTCGGGCACGTCCACAACAGGCCAGCGCTACCTCCTTTTCAAACTCGGTGCTCTCGGAATTCTCTTCCTTACACTGATGGGTCTGTCTGCTTTTCGGCAACATCATCCCCGGACAACTGCATGTTGAAGAAGATCTCAAATCCCGGCAGGCACTGCTTCCCTGCGTTTAGCCACAACTCTGGAAAGCCGCAGAATGGAAAGTCTTCCCCCTCCCGAACAAAGCGTCCGTTCCGGGTGCCATGAATAGGCCGATGCATCAACTCAAAATGCATCCTAGTTTGCTTGGCTCTGGCTCTCCTGGCCATCTCTTTGCCTTTCCTTACCCAGTCCTCTTTGGTAGGCAGATAACCTAAACCAAAGGTATGCGGGTTGTGCGGCACTTCGACCGATGCTGTAATGCCCTTCCAGCCACTTTTTCCTAGTCCTATCCCAGGGATGTGCTGGAGCTTGTTCATGAGGTACACAGACTGTGCGCTGACATATAACCCCTCATCAACAACCAAAATGTTCTGAATGACCCGGGCCTCGGCGAGGGTAAATCCCGACAGGAACACATCCTCCGTGCCATGCTCGATTTTCAAAACCAGTGTAGACACCTCTGGCGGCGGAAGGATTGACGAATTCCCAAAAACTATAGCCAACGCTTTCCCGTGGGGGTATTTTAACATTTGATGAAGGGTGGAAGAGACCGCCTTTACTTGGTGCAGCCACGGCCGCCCTAAGAGTAGATTGAAGGTTGCGGGAATGTCCAAGACATGAAAGTCAATATCCTGTTGTCCTGGACCAACCTGAGTCCAAATCTTCACGGTCCCCATCACCTCTCTGCTTGTATTGTCGTAGGCCCTTATCACCTAGGCAGTTGGCACAAAATCCGCGGGCTTCAACCTGATTGCATATGCCGTCCTCGACGGGCACACGTTAATGATGGATCCTGTATCGACAAGAACCATCGGTATCCACTTGTCTCTACACTCGACAAAGATGTAGAGAGGTTTGTTATGGTTTGCGCCTTCAGGCGGCAACTCCTTGTTAGTGAAGGTCAACGTCGGGAAAGCTCCTCCCGAAAAAACCAATCCTACCAGCTGCTCAGGCGTGGTATCTATTGAAAGTTTGGCTTTGTCCATTGCAGAAAGGGCAGCCTGTCTATGAACTCTTGAGGCCATAAGCAGTCCCCAGATGGAGATGTCTGCTTGTATCTTCTTTAGCTGTTTTAGCACAGCCTCCTCTTCGAGCAGCTTATTGTAGACACCCCATTTTTGACCGTCCTCAAGACTTGGACGTCACCACTTGAACACTCGGTGATCATCCATGTTTGTGTTCGTCTTGAGTTCCCGGAGGTCTCGGCTACGCGCCTTGCCTCAGGACCTCTCGACTCGACTGTTTTGGGTTTGGTTTTGCACCAAACACTTGTGTTTTGCCTTGGAGGGGCAGGGAATGGCTTGTGAGCCATCCTCACACATCACCGGCCATGGCATCAGACCACCGGTTGTGTTTTGTTGCCACCGGCCAAATGTTTGGCCAGTCAGCACTATAGATAGCCGGCCGGCTATCTTTTTTTGGTCAAATGCATTTTTGGCCGGCCGACTACTGTGCATCTGCTTTTGCAGATATTTTCTTGCAGCTGGCATGCACTTGGCTCCCCTTCATACACGTGTATGGAGGGATTTCCCTCTTAGCTAGCTTGTCTTGTAAGCTTACAAGATTGAAGCTCTATAAGAGGAGGCTGCCTCTCCCTCTCTTAGGGGTTAGACAATTTAGACAACATTTTCAGAGAGCTTTGAGTTTTAGGGTTTGAGTGTTGTATCCATCCTATCTCTATTGCTCCCTCTCTTTAGCTCTAAGTGTGTGTTTAGTCTTATTATTGCACACAAACACATAGTATCACACCTTTTCTTGGTTGTTGAGGGCCAGAGAAGTGTTCTTGGAGTTCTTGGAGCTGGTTTGGAGCCAAAAAAGCTGCTGGAGCTTCATTTGTGAAGAGGGTCTACAAGGGTAAGAAACTTGTCCCTTTTTACCCCATTTTTGCATAGCTCTTTTGACTACCTTAAAACTATTTTCTAGACTTGGTGTATAACATATAGAAGTTTTGTTTTTGCTTGCTCTAAATAGTTTTTTAAGAGTGTTTTGGTGTTTGAGGTTGTTTGACCCCTCTTAAGGCTTGTTTAGCCCCATTTTGTGCCTTTTTGGTGAGCTCCGGGACCATACTGTTTGGGCCTCCTCACCATTGAAATCTTGAGGGATTTCAGTGGTGAGGATGGTGCCTGAGGTCCCAAGAAGGAGAGGGCCACCCCCTCTCCTTGTTGTCCTTGAAAAGGGCCATTTTTAGCCTCTTGAGGGAGCATATAGTTTGAGTATGTATTGACCATGCCTTGACTGATTTTCAGGCTTATTATGTCATAATATAGCATTGTTGTATGTTGGTTTTGGTACACTATGCTTGTCTAGCATACATACCTTGTAATGCCATGATTTGCCTCAATACATGCATAGCATTTAGACTACCATGCTTTTGTGTTTTGGCCAAGCTTTGTGAAGCTTATATGCATATTTTGATGTGCTAAGGGACTGTTTTAAGTCATTTGAGTCATCCATGCCTTGCTTTGTATAGCTACCATGTAATCCCTCTTGTATGTCTTAAGCTTTGGCCTTTCTAGCATGCCATCCTTGCTTTGTTTCAGTGGTTTGGAACTACTTGACATGTTATTTCAGACCTCATGATGTGCCCATATGCTTGCATTTGATCCCCCTTCAATGTGTTTAAAGGTTGTTGCCTTATGCCCCTTGTTTAGGCCTTGGAGTATGCTTGCATTTTTAGACCACTTAGATGCCATCTGAGTACATCCTTAGCTTTGTTTAGGTCTGCATTAGACCTATTTTAAGTCCCTTTGGCCTTGTGAGGCTTGGTTGACCTAGCCTTGGTTTACCTCCCCTTTGGCTTGCCTTAAGTCTTGGACCATTGTTGTATGTTTGGCTTGCCTTATTTACTTGGTTTGGCACCTTTATAACATTTTTTTTCCAGAGCTTTATGTGCATGCCATTAATCCATGTTTTGTCACTTTAAGTGTGCTTAAAGGTTGCATGTTTGATTCTTGAGTGTTGGCCCATTAGCATGTGCATGTGTGTGTGTGTGTGTTGGCCCTCATTTCCATAACATTGGCTACTGTTTTGGACCTAGTTTAGGGCTGTCCAATTAGTGTAAGTCCCTTCCTTGCATGCCATTCAAATGTCATTACATTATTCCATGGTTGCATGCTTTGGTTGCATGTGTTGCATGCTTAAAATCACTTGCATTGGGTATGCATCCTCTTGGTCAAGTTGTTAGCATATTTGTATGACTTGCATGTTTGCATGGTTGAGTTGCACATTGCATACTTGATTAGCTTGCATGGATTGCATGCCTAGTGAGCATTGTGCATTGCATCTCCATGTTACACACATAGGCTCACATGCTTAGGTTGCATTGTACTAGCTTGCATGCTTGGCCTCTTGAATTGCTTGTGACAGAGGTTGAGTTCAATTTGTTTGTTTATGTGCATTGCATGACATTTGAAATAAAAATGCACAACTTGGTCTCTTGGGCCATCACGCATTGAAATGCGCGATTGGTGGTCCGAGAACCAAGGGCCGTATCCCTTTGAGTCACAAACATGACAAGGGATGTGTCGGTGCACACATTCGCTTGAATTGCATTGCCATGCAAAGTTTTGCCCTCTGCTGCTGTCAAACAGGTCCTGTAGGAACTTTCGGCCGATCGACTACACAGAGTGCCGACTGGCCATCCATCAGTGGCTGATGGATTCATCTTTAGCTGATGACCACCAAATCACAGCCGGTGATGATCCCCTTTGGCCGGTGGCATTCCCCAGCATCCAATGAGAATATCCTGAGACTTTGGCAGTTTTCAGAGGAGTATAGTAGGGAAAACAGAGGCAGCTTGCGCATGGCAGTGGACTTCCGAGCAAGACCGAGCATGCATTGCATTGGGCTCTTTTCCCGAGGCCGTTTATCGCTTTCTTAGATTAGTTGATTTGCTTAACTAATTTAGTTGGTCTGTAATAATTAATTAGCTAGGATAGTTGGTTTGTTATTCGGACTGCATTATTCTTTCGGATCCTTCGAGCGAGGGAAATTGTGTAATAAGTGTGGGTGCGTGTGTGCATGTCTTCCAACCCCCGCTTCTTTCTCCCTTTTATTTACCCGCTTATGATGGTAGACTAGGGCATATTTAAATTAGCATACATTATGCTATGCATGCGTGCATTCATACATTTGTCTTGCATGCACCGGGCTCGGCGCATCATTCTAACTGCATTTGTATTTCAATTCCAAATTGAATACGTGATTAGTTGTAGCATTTCACATGTCATTATAGATTAGCCGAGCCTATCTTAATCGCATTCTGTATGCGTTGCATTAGCCACTTCAACATGAACTAGGATCACGCATGTTTGCTAACTAGTTTATTGTTCTGGCACGGAGTACATTGTAAGTATTTATGCTTTAGCATCTCACATGCGTGTGAATGTTAACATAATTGCACGATTACCATGAGGCTAGCTGCTTATGTGATATAACTGCTTGAATGCCTGTGGATGAAGGTCGAATTGCTTAAGTTGGGATAATGCATTAAAAACTGTGAGTTTTAAGCCCACTAGATAGTGGCAAAATCATGTTTTTCTAAAAGCCCACTCGAAGGTGGAAAAACCTGCATTTTAGCCTACTTGCGAGTAGCAAACCATTTTTCAAAACAAACATGCTATGTTTTGTTCCAATTTAGGCAATTTGGTCTGTACTTGTTTGTTGTGCATATAACATAGTAATTCTAGGCTAATTAACTGGAATAAGAACACATAACATTTTCAAAACCGGATATCATGGTTAGTAGAAGCCGATCTTCGGATCGGGCGAGAGGGGGTGCTCATAGCTGACCTTCCCCAATCGTACCCAAGCTCCCAAGCCGAGGCAACTTTGGTGATGACAGACACATGGCCTTTGGCACCGAGTCAGGGTTTCCTAAATTCCCCCTTGAAAAATATTTAGGTGGCGACTCTGTATCTGGCAAAGCAGTCCATGTTTGGCACTTCTTTTCAAAAATCTGTTTCTCAAAATGATTTGCCGGATTTGGACTCTTTGGTTCAGATTAAGAACCGTGACACAAATCGAGTCCGAATTATAGCGGGGCCCACGGGCGCGTCTACACTTATCTTTCTGCTTCTCCCGCTCCCTGTCCTTTCCGGACGCCTCTGGTTGATCTACGTGTGGGGGTTTGAAATACCGCCCACTCCTAGTCATGTGGTCAACCTCGCCGATATACCAGGTATCATCCGGCTGGCTTTGCCTCCAGTCTTCATTGGTGTAGGTGAGACATAGGTCATCATCTTTCCACCACATGCCATCAGCAGCCGACAGACACCTGTCCGGCTCCGTTACAACTATTCTTGTGCCCACAGCACCTTACGTTCCTGTGCTTGCATCACGCTCTATTCCTATGCACACAACACGTTCTGTCCCCGCAGGGGCTTTGGCCTTTCTGACCCTCTCAAAATCTTCGATCCTTTCCCGCTCAAACTGCTTCAGAGCAGCTTCCTGTTCAACATCTCCTGTATTCCAATTGCCCGGATCCAGAGTGAAATTCTTAACAGTGGCGCTCTCCGGCAATGCAAACTGATTCCTGGCCCTTCCGGCCACAGCTAATGTCCCCGTCTCTAACGGACCTTATTTTGGCTGAGGTTGCTCAACAACATTTGGCTTGTCACTGAGCCACCAAGTAGCTTCTGCTGACCCTTCTAGATTAAACCAGTTGATAGTCACGTCCCCTGGATCCTGTTCGTTAAAGAACTGAAGGTTTGCAATGTCTTCTCCCAGATCTGTTAGGTCATCTAGCCCTTGATTAGGTCCATCTTCCCGTACTACACAAATCTCTGCCCCCACTGGCAATTCCACATTCGGCCTAGCCTGGCCTACTGATATAAATGTAACCACTCGAGACATGAAGCTCGCACACTCCTTAGGCTCTGTATAATCATTCTCATCTGCTTCCACAGTCGACCCACTTCTATCTTCGATAGCCACCACCACCGTTTCAGGTTGGGTTTGGGAGATGTCCAACATGCACAAGTCAATGCTGTCTGGAATGAACACCTCCGGCTTGGGTAGGTGAGACGGGGTAATATATATGCTAGGGAGGTGGAGCTTGGTTATGTGGTGGGAGAGGGTTGGTTGTGACATTCGGTTTCTCCGGAGGCACGATCACCCTGTTGTCAACAAGATCCTGAATCTCGTGACACAATTGAAAACAATAGTCAGTTTCATGACCATGTTGTTGCTGAAAAGCCCAGTACTTTGCCGGGTTATGGGAGGGGGGAAGTTTTTCTGGCAATGGTCGCGGCTCTAGGGGCTTCAAGTGCCCTTTCCTGATCAAAACCCTTAAAGCCTTGGACAAAGACATGTATAGTGGGGTGAAGAATCTTTGGCTTCGGGGTGGAAATTTGGTTGTTTGCGAGCTACTTCTGGATGCACCGGTGAATGGGGTAGCTGCAAGGGTTCTTGTGGTGGTGGTGGTGACCATTCCCACATCTGAAGCTCTGGCAGTTGCATCACTGCTTGTGCCTGTATTCGTACTGCGGTTGAATACCCTCTTGGGTGCTCTCTCTCATGATCAATGAGGCCCTGTTTCATGGCGTCTTCGATTTGCACCCCTATCTCATGTAGATCGCAAAGGTGGGGAGGGGGAGAACGATCATCTTCTACATGAGCTTGGGCTGGAGGTTGCGCACAAGCATCCGAATCTGATCTTTGTCAATAGGCCTGATGGTCATCATCGAGGCCTTGGTCCTCCACCGGCTCAGAAAATCTAAGAAGTTCTCCTTCGGCTCTTGCCTAGTTGTCTCGAGATCACGAGTTGTGACCTCGATCTGTGCATTATAAGAGTATTGAGCTACAAAGGCCTCAACCATCTCCTCCCAGTTCCTCTTAATGGAGTCCTCTAGTTTTGCATACCAAATAGCCGCTATACCCGACAGGATCCGGCCAAACAAGGAAAGCTTTTGCAATCTGGAGAGGCCCATCAGCCTTAGTATATCCGAGAAAAACCGCAAATGCACCATAGGATCTCCAGACCTGTCGAAACGGTCTATGCGCGGTATTTTAAACTGATCTGGCAAAGTCACGGGCCGAGTTGGTATACCCATCCTCAATATCCGGAATAGATTTCACACACCGAGACTTCTTGAATAGCTTTTCAAGCTTGCTCACTTTTAACGCCGTTAGGTCCACCTCGAACTCAAAGGGTGTATCCAGTAGGTTGGTAGGTGCTTTGGATAGTTGGGGTAAGATCGGGGGCGGAGCTGGCCCTGTTGGATCGTCCGTATTGTCCTGGACGTTAGCTGTCTCCCCAAGTATTGGAACTCTCGGTGGGGGAGGAGCCTGGTGCGAAGCAGATGCTCCGACTTGTTGTGGTGGTTCTTGTTGCTGAAGTCTAGCAATCAACTCTGCTTGTTGGGCCATAACCTCAGCCTGGTGTGCGGCAAATTCCGCTTGACGGGTAGCATCCTGCTGCATGGCTTTCATACTCTCCTGGAGCTGACGCATCATCTCCTCTATACCAGCCATGTTGTGCTGATCTATCTGAACAACCCGTATATCTGTCCCTGTAGTAGAAACTGAGACCTCAGCCTGACTGTTTACTGGTGGGGTAGACCACTGATCTGGCAACCGCTGTACCGATACACTGCGCTTTTTTGACCTCCGTCTGGTAATCGGGGGTAAGAAAGGAACACTGCTTGTCCGTCAATCAGATCCCTGGATCGATTAAGTCTACGACCTCTAACCCAGAGTGCTCGGGGGATATCTGTCTGGTCGGATGCAATGGTGCTAAACTACCTAGCAAAAAGATAAATAAAGCATAATAAGAAAATAATGAATAGAAAAACAGACAACATAACAGCTTAAATAAAGACAACACACAGTTGGCAAACACAAGCTGAAATAACTGTTCTCAACAACTGATCACTGTTCCCAAATCACTGCCCCAAATCTGAATCTGATACCCGCAGGTAAAACTGATTCCTCGAATCCTGATGCCCGCAGGCCTGATACCCAGACTTGCAAACTGATACGTGCATTCCTGTAGAGGCCAACTCTAAAAGTACATAGCAAGCAAGTGAGAGCCAAAACACCACTATGGAGGGGTAGGGTTTGCTTGTCCTATCGTCAGGAGCTAGAGTTTCACTATGCACGCAGTGGTTTCAAACAACCTATAATCAGGTAAGCAACCTGTCCTAGGCTGGAATGGTCACTACAGTTTTCGATATGCACTGGGTCGAATGGTCAAAAAGGGTGCCCCGGTAAAAAGCGAGGTTTGTGTTCCCGTCATGGCAGAGCCCGCAACCGGTCAGCCTTATGGCACACTTCTCAAAGCGAGCCTCTAGCAAACCATTCAGGAATAGCATACGGCAAACACGATGTCCTAGGCGCACCAATGCAAATGCATTGCAAAGAAACACATAAGTGTAATCAAAACAAGATATCATGAGTTCGAGTCAAGTTCTCTAAATCCCCAGCAGAGTCGCCAGAAACTGTAGACGTGCCTGAAAGTCCCGAGCTCCGCGCGCGAAATTTCGCGAAATCTGTTTTGTTCATTGAGCTACTGCAGTTCGGACTCAATGTCATGGTTCTGAATCTAATCTCGCAAAGTGCAATGCAAGACCGATAAATCACCAAAGAGTCCAAATCCGGTAAATCGTTTTGAAAAACTGATTTTTATAAAGAAGTGCCAAACATGGACTGCTTTGCCAGATACAGAGTCGTCACCTAAATATTTTGTTTTTGGGAAATTTAGGAAACCCTGACTCATGCCTAAGGCCACGTGTCCGTCATCACAAAAGTTGCCTCGGCTTGGGAACTTGGGTACGAGAGGGGAAGGTCATGCAATGAGCACCCCCGCTCGCCCGATCAAAGGATCGACCTTTACTAAGCATGATATTTTGTTTTGAAAACATATGCATTCTTATTCCGGTTTATTAGCTAGCTTTACTATGTAATGCGCACAGCATACAAGTATAGACTAGATCGCCTAAGTTGGAACAAAACATCTCATGTTTGTTGGTTTGAAAATGGTTTGAAGGTGCTACTCGCAAGTAGGCTAAGACGTGGATTTTCCACCCTCAAGTGGGCTTAGAAAACATGATTTTTCCACTCCGCAAAGTGGGCTTAAAATGCATATTTTGATGAATTGTTCCAATTCAAGTAATCCAACCTTCACCCACAGGCATTCAGGCAGTTATATCATATAGGCAGTTAGCCTCATGGCAAGCATGCTATCATGGCAACACTCACACTCATGCAAGATGCTAAAGCATAAAAGCTTACGCAGTACTCCAAGCCAAAACAATAGCTAGTTAGTAATTAATGCATGATCCTAGCTATGTTAAGATGGCTAATGCAACACATGGAAAATGCAATTAGAAATTGGCTCGGCTATTCTAAAAATGGCATGCGAGATGCAACTTGATAATCATGTATTCAAGTAGGAATTGAAATACAATGCGCTTAGTATGATGCGCCGAGCCCGGTGCAAGCAACACAGATGAATGGATGCAATCATGCGAGCATAGGAATGCTAATTGAAACATGGCCTAAGACTAACCATCGAAAACAATTAAGTAAAAGGGAGAAAGACGTGGCATTGGAAGACATTCACACACTCACGCACACTTATTACAACAATTGGCCTTCTCAACGGAGGGTCCGAATAAATAATACAAACCAACTAATTAATTAACTACCCTAGCTAATTAATTATTACAAAACCCTTAACTAATTAAACAACTTAATTAAGTTACAAAACAGTTAAAGCGGCCTCGAGAAGAGGGGCATATGCATGCTCGATCGGCTTCGTTCGGAAATCCGTTGCCATGCCTCATGTTGCCTCTATTTGCACTGTTTTGCACCTCTGAAAAGTGTGAAAATCTCTGTGATGCTTCTGAACCACCTCATGGGCATGTTAAGAGGCCATCGGCCAAAGGATATGGCCATCGGCCAAGGTAAAAAGGTCATCGACCACTTTTTAGTCCATCGGCCAAAAATTGTTAGCCAGTCGGCACTCTGGATAGCCGATCGACCATCTCTTCCTACAGGCTGCTCCTTTTGCTGCAGCAGAGGACAAACAAGGGCATGGAAATACATTTGCAAGAAAATGTTGTGTAACCACACCCCTTATCATGTTTGAAGCTCAAAGGAGTATAGTGCTCGACTCTCAAGCCATCGGTCACGCATTTCGATGCATGATGGCCAAAGAGGCCGAGTTGCGTAATTCAACATGACTGAAATGCACAAAAACACACAAATGCCTTGAACTCTATCATGTTGGATCAAGAGTGTCGGCGACTGATGATTGAGGCACGTTTCATCACTTCAAGTATGAAACGTCCCTCGATCCTCGTGTTTGGCTTAACACCCAAACCAAACACAATGCCATGCATGTAACATGGAGAAGCTATGTAATGCAACATAAGCATGCCAAATGCAATATGACTCAAGCATGCACACAAAGCTAAGGTAACAAGCATGCCAAATGCAATGCAACCTAAACATGCGAACATGCAATGTACCAAGCATGCAACAACATGAAAAAATGGACAAGCATGCAACCACATGCAAACTAGCAAGCATGCAACCACATGCAAACTAGCAAGCATGTAACCACATGCAATGTGACAAACATGCAACAACATGCAAAGTAGCAAGCATGCAACAACATGCAATGTGGCAAGCATGCAACAACATGCAAAGATGGACTTAAACCAAAATGGATAGACCTCAGCCATGTCCAAATCAGTAGCCAAGATGATGAATTGATGACATGAAATACGAGATAAGCATGCATGCCAATTGGCCTAAGAAATAAGGCATGAAGACACCAACTCTTAAGAGCACTTAAAGAGTGAAAAGTGTGGGCAAGTGACAATACTATAGGCCCTGAAATTAAGCATGGAATGATGCCAAATCAACCAAGCAATGCAAGTGTGACATGTTAAGAGGCTCGAAGCTCAAGGTTAGCAAAGGGACTTGCACTAAGGCTATGCAAAGCATGACGCAAATGGCCTAAGCAAACTAAAACAGTCCTAAAGCATACCAAAGTGAGTCTAAAACATGTATGGACCAAAGCCAAAACAAGTCAACATGAGAGGCATAAGGCATGATGCAAGTAAGGCCAACAAAGGGGTGTTACACTACACCGATTACAACCAAATATGGCATGACTTAACCAATAAAAATCAGAGTTATGGCATGTCAAAATAAGCCCAAAAACCCATTGAGATGCCATCCCAAAGCCTAAGTATGATGGCATGAACAATGATCCATTCTTGAATCACAAAACACCAACTCTTCAAAGCATCAGAAGGGTGGCAAATGCAAGTGCATGGCTACACTACATGGACTAAAATCACATATGAAATGATGCCAAATCATGAAAATGGTCTAAGCAATGCATGCTAATGACTTGGACACTCAAAGCCAACAACCTAGATCGAACCAAGGCTATACAAAACAGTGCATGCATGACTGAAACAACATGAAACCGAGCTTAAACATGGTAAAACATGACTAAAAGCTTCTTTGAGTTGAGCCAAAACATGCAAGAATGATGGTCCAAATGCAAGATGCATGTTATGCTAGCTTGCAAGATTGTTCTACAAGTATGTGAAGCATGCAAGATGCTATCAAACCAACTTAAAACAGAGGTGAAGCATGCTAAAATAACACCAAAAATTTGCTGAAATGGAACCAAAAACATGCTAAACAAACATGCTACCATTATGAGCCATTAATACAAGCATATGAGACACAAGGAGAGGGGGTGTCCCTCTCCTATTCAAGACTCTAAAACCACATTTCCACCATTGAAAATCCTCTGGATTTCAATGGTGAGAAGGTCAAAACAAGATGGTTCCAAAGTTCAAAAGGGAAGGCACAAAACAAGGCCAAACAAGGCCTAAGAGGGGGTAGATTACCCCCAACACAAAAGTGACCTTAAACAAACATCACAAGCATGAAAATTCAAAAATTTTTGTAGTTTAGAGTTAAGCTTAAAACAATATGCAAGTAGGTCTAAAAGCTTAAGCCAAAACAAGGTATTAAAAGGTAGTTGACTCACCCATGAAGAACACCATGAAGAACACCAGAACTTAAACATGTTAAAACATGACTAAAAACTTCACAAAGCTAAGCCAAAACATGCAAGCATGGTGGTCCAAATGCAAGATGCCTTTCTAGGCAAAATAAAGGAATGCAAGGCAAGTGTAAGGTGCATGTAAGGGACCATTAAACCAAGAAAAAACAGTAACATGGTATGTCAAATAAGCCCCAAAAACCCATGGAAACAAGGTCCACACATGCTAGAATGGGGTGTTCCTTTGAAAGGCCAACAAGAGGGTTACTCTACACATGCAATAAGGACATTCAACAAGACCAAACCAACTCAGGAAATGGCTTGTGGGGGTCCTAAAACCCACTGAAAAATGCTTGAAACAAGGCTTGGAAGCATGCAAATAGGAGCCCCTTTGGAAGGCCAAAAAGGGCAACAAACAAGGCAACAAGGGAGAGGGTCGCCCCTTCTCCTTCTTAGGACCTTAAACCACCATCCCCACCACTGAAATCCCTCAAGATTTCAGTGGTGAGGAGGTCCAAACAAGATGGTCCCGAAGCTCACCAAAAATAGCACAAAATGGGGCCAAACAAGGCCTAAGAGGGGGTAAACGACCCCAAACACAAAAGTGGCCTTAATGAAGTATCTTAAACACAAAAAAAAAGAACTTTTTTATGTTATACACAAAGATCAAATCAGCAAGAAAGACAGGCTAAAAGGGTGTGCAAAAACGGGAAATAAAGAGGAAAAATGAGTTACCTTTGTAGTCAAAAGGGGACAGCAGCCTCTAGACCCAAAAATGCAACCCTCAACCTCTGAAAACAAGACCCAAGAACCTCCAAGTGATGATGGAAGTGTTGTGCTAGGAGGTGTAGTTCAAATCGCCAAGAACTAGACCCTTTTGAGCCCTCTGACCAACACAAATGTAGAGAGAGAGGGAGATATAGAGAGGGAGTGATATATATCTCCTACATATCAGATTTTTCTAACCCTTAAAAGGGGAGGAGAGGCTCTCTTTTTATAGAGAAACCAAGGGGGCAAAGCTTCTCTTAGAAGCTTGGAGCAAAAGGGCCAAGCTTCTTGGAGAAGTTAGGCAAAGGGGTCAAGAGATTCAAGCTTCTTGGAGAAGCTAAAAAAAGGGGGTCAAGCTTCTTGGAGAAGCTAAAAAAGGGTCAAGCTTCTTGGAGAAGCTAAAAAGGGTCAAAAGGTTCAAGCTTCTTGGAGAAGCTAAAAAAGGGTCAAGCTTCTTGGAGAAGCTAAAAAGGTTCAAATTTTCTCAAGAAGCTAAAAAAAGGTTCAAAAGGGTCAAGCTTCCTCAAGAAAAGGTCTCGGCCAGGAAAGGTGGCCGATTGATCAGAAACAGTGGCCAGCCGACCAAACACAATGCCGACCGACCATCAATAGTGCCGACCGGCCATCACCAATGGCCGGTGGCAAGGAAACAAGGCCGGTGGCCCCAAGCCAGGGCCGGTGAGGTGTGGGGATGGCCTACAAGCTACTTCCCACCCTCAGAAGCAAAAACCACAAGTGTTTGATACAAAACCAAACACAAAACAAACAAGTCGAGAGGTCTTGAGGTAAGGCGCATAGCCGAAACCTCCGAGAACTGAAGACGAACACAAACAAGGATAATCATCGAGTGTTCAAACGATGACGTCCAAGTCTTAAGGACAGTCAAAAATGGGGTGTCTACAGTTGCCCCTCTTTGACAGAACTCGAAAGTCATAAAAATGACGGGAGTGAACGTCAAAGCCCAGAGACGACCCATTTTCGACAAGGCCGAAGACTTAGACAAAAGCATACAAGCTACAAATAAAGGTATGCACCCGAGGGCAAGGGCAAAATACAAGACAATGCACAAAGCCGAGCATAACATATGATCATGCAAGAAACATAGGGACGTATCCCGGTGTTTCGGAAATGTATAAGCATTGGAACGTATTCCAAATGCTCTTAACCAAAGAGGGAGAAACATAGGGACATATCCCGATGTTTCGAAACGAATGAGAAACATAGGGACGTATCTCGGTGTTCCGGAAAAAGAAGGAGAAACATAGGGATGTATCCCGGTGTTTCGGAAAAAGAGAAGAAACATAGGGACGTATCCCGGTGTTTCGGAAAGAAGGGAGAAGAAACATAGGGACGTATCCCAGTATTTCGAGAAGAAGAGAGAAACGTAGGGACGTATCCCGGTGTTTCGAAAAAAGAGAAACATAGGGACGTATCCCGGTGTTTCGGAAAAAGAGAAAGAAACATAGCGACGTATCCCGGAGTTTCGAAAGGAGAGAGAAACATAGGGACGTATCCCGGTGTTTTGGAAAAAGAGAAAGAAACATAGGGACGTATCCCGGAGTTTCGGAAGGAGAGAGAAACATAGGGACGTATCCCGGTGTTTCGGAAAAAGAGAAAGAAACATAGGGATGTATCCCGGTGTTTCGGAAAAAGAGAAAGAAACATAGGGACGTATCCCGGTGTTTCGGAAAGAGAGAGAAACATAGGGACGTATCCCGGTGTTTCGGAAAAAGAGAAAGAAACATAGGGACGTATCCCGGTGTTTCGAAATGGTGTGGGCATTGGAACGTATTCCGAACGCTTTTAACCGAAGAGGGAGAAACAAAGGGACGTATCCCAAGGGTTAGGGACGTATCCCAAGGAGTAGGGACGTATCCCAAGGATTAGGGACGTATCCGAAGGATTAGGGACGTATCCCAGTGTTTCGGACAAGGAGGAGAAACATAGGGACGTATCCCGGTGTTTCGACAAAGGAGAAGAAACATAGGGACGTATCCTGGTGTTTCAAAGAGGAGGAGAAACATAGGGACATATCCCATTGTTTCAGAATGGAAAGAGAAACATAGGGACGTATCCCGTTGTTTCGAAATGGAAAGAGAAACACAGGGACGTATCCCAGTGTTTCGGAGAGAAGGAAGAAACATAGGGACGTATCCCGTTGTTTTGGAATGGAAGAAGAAACATAGGGACGCATCCCGGTGCTTCGGAAAGGTGGGAGAAACATAGGGACGTATCCCAGTGTTTCGGAAAAGAATGAGAAAGGGAAACGTAGGGACGTATCCCGGTGTTTCGAAAGAAGGGAGAAACATAGGGACGTATCCCGGTGTTTCGGAAAGAGAGAGAAATGGAAACGTAGGGACGTATCCCAGTGTTTCAGAAAGAGAGAGAAACAGAAACGTAGGGACATATCCCGGTGTTTCAGAAAGGTATAAGAAACAAAAGGACGTATCCCAGTGTTTCCAAACAAAGGAGCGCGCAAAACAATACAATGCAGGTGCGCAAGACAGTGCGATAAAATGCATTTTCTATGCAAGTATGGGGGCATTTTCTATGCAACATTGAAAGCATATTCTATGCAGAAACATAATGATGCGCGGAACACATGCAACCGAAGTGTATATGAAAGTTCACATTCTATGCAATGGAAGGGCATCAAACACGTACTCTGGTGCCTCCGATTTACCTTTCGGAGGACTTGGCAACACAACTCTGCTCGAAAAAGGGACACCCTGTTTACATTGGCGAGAGATAACATCTGGCGCTGCTTTAATTACCATTCTGACTTGAAGCAGGCTTAAGCTTGGAGTAGAGGCACGCTCATTCTTCGGAGCACTAACAAGGCCTGAAGAGGTACATCCGGAGTACAATCACGGAATTTGCTGAAGGTGAAACACACTCAGATGCTTCGATTTTCCCTCTTTTCTTTTGCTTTGTAGTCTGGAACCCATGTAGCTTCAAATAGGTCCTTGTTTTACTGTTCTTGCATGACCTGGGTTGAACCCTGCGGTTTTAAGAAAGAACAAATTCTTGTTTTGCACAAATATGGAGAATGGCACAGCACTCCGAGCACAAAACGATTTGATTGAAATTGAGAAATGAGTTCTTAACCGGGTATTGAGCCGACGACTGAACACAGCACACCACGACTCAACAACAAAGAGAAAGACAAGGTAAGACGACCTAAACATAAACACAGACACTTGAAAACAACTCAAGACAAGAATCGAGATAAAACAAAAAGACACGACACTCAGACGTGCACAGGGAGCCTGTTTCTCTGGGTATTGTTTCCCACCCTCTCTCATTTGTGATTCTCACATCACTCGGCCCTCAGGCTCGGCTTTTCTCACAAAACCCTTTTCCTCACTTTTTTTTCTCAGCGCACATCTCTCTATTCTTCAATCTCTCATTTTTTTGTCCCTCCTCTGGGTGGTTGAGGGATAAACAGAAAGTTGTGGGCTCTTGCCCCTAGCATTCTGCTAGATTCTTATTCTTGTTCACAACAGTGAGTTTCTTCCACAGAGGGGCTGCGCTAGAATTGGGTGTGTAGCAAATCTGCAGCTGACATCGGTTGACGATGCTCTACTGGGGAGTTTGGACGTGATCAGATCTATCCAGATAAGGGAGTGGAATATCTTATCCCATTCCAGTTCGTGCTTCGCACTTTGCTTGGTACCTCGTTGCTTGGAGGATGAGAGAGCTTTTAGCCCTTTGTTGTTAACTTTAGTTGTGCCCTCTTCTGGCAGATAGAGTGCCCTTCTTGGCGAGTATGTTGAAAATGGGGGAAAGACAGGAAGCCTGACTCAACTGTGTCCCTAGTTCATCATTTTGACCATTTTTTGTTTTTGCTTTCTACTAAAACAATTTTGACCAATATGAGAGTTAGATTAACATACTTGTTTGATTTTTGATTTGAAAATCATGCAAGTTAGGTTATGAGCACTGAAAATTTTCCCTTTTTGGGTCGAAGAAATGGTCCAGTTTTGGAAAAGATGGAATAATTTTCGAGGGATCAGTCAACCTCAGTAAAAATTCTCAAAAATTATTTTGCAAACGGCCACTGTTCAACGAGGACAAAACCTACTCTTGTGATGCACGACCTCGGATCGGAGGCAATGGAAAATTGCCCCTTGTCTGAAGGACACTGGATGGCAACGGAAAGTTGCCCCTTGTTTGAACGGCACCGCAGCGCATTGAATGGCAACGGAAACTTGCCCCTTGTTTGAATGACGCTGCGGTGCATTGAATGGCAACGGAAAGTTGCCCCTTGTCTGAATGGCACCGTAGTGTATTGTAATCAGTCTTCAGAGCGATGATTGCAACCGAACTCCCGGATACAGAAAAGACAAAGATGACTAGAACCATCACATGGACACAGTTGAATTTGAAGTATTTTACGGCTGGACTTCAGAATGAAGTTGCCTACGTATCCCAAAGATGGGAATCAAGCCTCACATAGTTCGGGGTAAGGTACACTCGGGTATTATCCTTTCCTTTTTAGGCTCTAACTTTTGCCAACGCGCCCGTTGCGGGTTTTCGACCTTGCGAGCTTTGTTCTTGTTTTCTTTTCAATTTTTGTTTTCATTTCTTTTTCTCTTCTTTTTTTTTTTGCATTTTTTTTTTCTTTCTTTTTTTTTTCCTTTTTGCATTTTTTTCCTTTTTTTTTTTGTATTTTTCTCTTGCTCTAACTTTTGCCTGGGTCGCCCTTCCAGGTTTTCGGCCCAACGAGCCTCTCAAAGGGTAAAAGTGTAACAAGTTCATGCCAAATGGTTTTAGGGTTTTGAAGCCATCCGTATCCAGGAGAGTGGCTATTGTATTGATTTACTGAAGGATCCATCTTCGGCTCTTCAAGCATATCTGACATTTTTGCCCCTAGTTAGAGGGGGGCTTCTGATCTAACTTTACAAGCTTCCTTTGATCTGATCTTCTTGATCTGACTTTGGTGCCTCTTGTTCGAGGGTTGCTTTAAAATGGCCACACAGGCCTCACGTTGTGGTTGACCGTTGAACGTTCTGAACTCAGGTTTAAGGTTGGAAAGTGAGGGGTCGAATCTCGAGGTTGAGAGCGATCCTAAGCTGCACAATCTCAAGAGCGATCCCACACAAGTCTTCGCAGGACCGCGCAAAATATTTTTTGAAATTTTTTAAGAAAGCGACAAATCACTCGCGCCGAAGACAGTGTAGAACCAATCTGGATCAAGCCAGGGTCCTTCTCAGTATTCACATTAACAAGCATGATCTCAATCATTAAGGGCTTAGCTGCCTCTCTATCTCTCAATTGATCAAGTTTTGCAAAACCTGAGGAATTCCTTCCTCTTCGTTTTTATCACAATGTTTCGAAAAAGGTTTTGAAAAACTTAGGTCATTACAATGACTTCAAAGGCACAGAAAAGGCAGGCGAAGAGCACTGTCGTTTCATTCAAACTTCTGGCACAACTGGCACACGGCAGAAGCAAACACAAGAGTGTGAAAATCACTGCTGTTCCATTCAAATCTGTTGGCATAACTGGCTCCAAGGCAGAAAGAGACTCAAAAGAAAGCAAAAAGACAAACACAAAACAAGATAGTGATGTCCGAGGTAACACCCTCGGAATCACCCTACTCTTAACAAAACAGGATTGACTCGATACAACAAGAAAGGCCCGACTGACTCAATACAATGAGACAGACTCAACAGGACTGACTCGATATGAAAAGACTGACTCAAAACAAAGAGACAGACTCAAAACAACAGAACTGACTCAATACCCAAACCAGAACGTACAAAACCCAGCATTCACAAATGCTCAAAACAGTGCGTGCCATATGCCACATCCGGAGTAAACTGAGCGCCGCTCGCAGGTGGTTCATCCCTTGATCACATCACATTATCCCCCACAAGTTCACCGATCAAGTGCCGATAGACTTTGCAGGACCTGGTGCGGGGATGACCTTGTTGTCAATTAAATTTTGTATCTCGTGGCGGAGACGGACGCAACTGGCGGTGTCATGACCGGTCTGTTGATGAAAAGCACAGTACTTAGTCAGGTCATGCTTTGGAGGGAGAGGATCGGGTAGAGGCCGTTGTTCCAACGGTTTCAGATGTCCTTTCCTGAGTAGGACCCCTAGGGCTTTAGACAAAGGCATATAGAGTGGGGTGAAAGCCCTCTTGCCTCGAGGTAGATAGTCCGAAGTTCGGGGGTTTGGATTGGATGCACCAACAAAAAGGGGTGGTTGTTCTTGGTGCGGTGGTGGCGACCATGCCCACTTCAGAAGATCTTGTAGCTGCATCACCGCTGGTGGTCACATTCGAACTGCGGGTAAACGCCCTCCTGGGCTGCTCCTTCTCTTGATCAATAAGGCCCTGCTTCATAGCATCCTCGATCTGTACCTCCATCTCATGCAGATCCGAAAAGGTAGGGAAGGGGAGCACGATCATTTTCTGCATTAGTTTGGGTTGGAGGTTGCGCACAACCATCCTTATCTGGTCTTTGTCGAAAGGCCTTGTAGCCATCATCGAGGCCTTTGCTCTCCACCTCGCCACAAACTCTAAAAACCCCTCCTTTGGCTCTTGGCGGGTGACTTCAAGATCACGAGTTGTGACCTCAATCTGTGCGTTGTAGGAGTATTGATCATTGAAGGCCTCAGCCATCTCTTCCCAATTCTGTTTCACAGAGTTCTCCAATTTTGCATACCAGATTGCGACTATCCCAGACAAGGTTCGGCCAAACAATGATAGCTTCTGTAATCTGGTGAGGCCCATCGGCCTTAGTATGTCCGAAAACAGCTGTAAATGTACTATGGGATCTCCAGATCCGTCAAATCGGTCGATGTGCGGCATCTTAAATCTGTCCGGCAGTGTCACAGCCGAGTCTGTATACCCATCTTCAATGTCAGGAATGGAGTGGGCCCCTTGAGACTTCTTGAACAATTTCTCAAGCTTGCTCACTTTCAATGCTATGGGGTCCGTCTCGACATCAAAGGGGAGGTCTGGTAGGTTGGTGGGTGTTTTAGATAGCTGGGGTAGAACTGGGGGCGGAGCTGGCCTTGTCGGAATGTCCGTATCTTCCTGGACATTAGCTGTCTCCTCGAGTGTTGGAACTCTTGGTGGGGGAGGAGCCTGGTGTGAAGTAGATACTCTAGTTTGCTGCTCTAACCTGGCAATTGTCTCTGCCTGTTGGGCTATGACCACAGCCTGTTGCTTGGCGAATTCTGCTTGACAGATAGCGTCTTGCTGCATGGCTTTCATACTATCCTGGAGTTGGCGCACCATCTCTTCCAGACTCGACAGACTGTTCTAATCTAATTGAGCAACCGGTATATCTGTGTCGGCAATAGGCTCGGAAATCTCAGCCCGGCTACTCAAAGATCACTGATCTGGTAGCTGTTGTACTGGTGGTCTGTGCCTGACTAGCCTTCTCTGGTCCTAATTACCCTTGAACTGAGTCTATGACCTGACAAAGTCTATCAGTACAAGTCCAATGAACCTCGGGGGATATTGGAGCCTTCAGAAGCTATGGTTCCAGGACTACCTTGCAAAAGAGAAAACAGGCAGCATCTCAGCCCAATTTCATCAGAACAGGCATAGGCATAACTGAATAACTGTATTCTACTGCTGATCACTGTTCCCCAAAATCACTGCCCCAAATCTGAATCTGATACCCGCAGATATAACTGATTCTCAAAACACTGATGCCCGCAGGCTTGATACCCAGACTTGCAAATTGATATATGCATTCCTGTAGAGGCCAACTCCAAAAAGTACATAGCAAGCAAATGAGAGCCAAAACACCCCTATGTTGGGGTAGGGTTTCCCTGTCCTATTTTGTCAGGAGCTAGGGTTTCACTACACACGCAGCGGTTTCAAACAACCTATAATCGGGTAAGCAACCTGTCCTAGCTTGGAATGGTCACTATGGATTCCGAATATGCACTAGGTCGAATGGTCAAAAGGGTGCCCCGGTAAAAATCGGGGTTTGTGTTCCCATACTGTCAGAGCCCATAATCGGTCAGCCTTATGGTCATGCCTTGACAAGACAAGCCTCCGACAAACCGTTCAGGAATGGTAGATGGCAAACACGGTGTCCTAAGCGCACCAATGCACATGCAATGCAAAGAAACACATAAGTGAAATCAAAACAGGATATCACGAGTTCGAGTCAATCTCTCTAAATCCCTAGCAGAGTCACCAGAAACTGTAGATGCGCCCGTGGGCCTCGCTACAGTTCGGACTCAATTTGTGTCACGGTTCTTAATCTGAACCAAAGAGTCCAAATTCGGCAAATCGTTTTGAGAAACAGATTTTTGAAAAGAAGTGCCAAACATGGACTGCTTTGCCAGATACAGAGTCGCCACCTAAATATTTTTTATGGGGGAATTTAGGAAACCCTGACTCGGTGCCAAAGGCCACGTGTCCGTCATCACCAAAGTTGCCTCGGCTCGGGAACTTGGGTACGATTGGGGAAGGTCAGCTATGAGCACCCTGTAGACACCCCATTTTTGACCGTCCTCAAGACTTGGATGTCACCGTTTGAATACTCGGTGATTATCCTTGTTTGTGTTCGTTTGGAGTTCCCGGAGGTCTCGGCTCGCGTGCCCTACCTCAGGATCTCCGAACTCAACCATTTAGTGTCTGGTTTTGCACCAAACACTTGCATCTTGCCTTTGAAAGGCAGGGTAGGGCTTGTGGACCATCCCCACCCACCACCGGCAGTGGCTAGAGGCCACCGGCTCGTTTTTGCTGCCATCGGCACTTTTGTTTGCTGGTCGGCACATTTTATTGCCGGTCGGCATGGTTTGTTGCCGGTCGGCACTGTTTTTTGTCGAAATGACATTTTTGGGCAGCCGACCACTGTTCATCCACTTTATGGAGATATTTTGTGCCAGCTGTGATAGCTGGCACCAACTCTTCCCCCCTCCCTCTAGCCAAGCTTGTTGTATAAGCTTTGCAAGAGGGAGTCCTATAAGAGAGGGGCTTTCCTCTTGGATCTAGGTTAGATTTTGGCAACCAAAAACCAGAGCTTTGAGATATAGATACATATCATCTCTATATCTCTCTCTCTCTCCTCCTTTGTGTGTGTTTCTTAGCTCAAAAGGTGGTTTTTACCTTACTTTCGCACCATTACACACACCATTACACCTTACTCCGAGATTGAGGGACTTGGGGGGTTGTTTCTTGAGTTTTTGGACTGGTTTTGATCAAAAGAAGGAGGCTAGACCATTTGTTCTTCAAAGGTTCTTCAAGGGTGAGCATCTTGATTTATATTCCCCAAGCTTGCAATAGTTTTTTACCTATCTTGCTTGCTGTTTTAGCTCTTGTGTATAACATAAAAAGTGCTTGTATTTTCCTGCTCTAGCACTTTCATTAAGGTCATTTTGTGGTTTGAGTGCAAACTCACCCTTCTAGGCCTTGTTTGCTCCATTTTGGTGCCTCTTTGATAAGGCTTTGTTCACTTCAGCATTTTGGTCTTTTCACCACTAAAAACCAGTTCATTTTTGGTATTTAAAAAGATGGTTTGAAGTCTTGCATAGGGGAGGGACACCCCTCTCCCTTCATGGTTTTGTTTCCTTGCTTTTTGGGCTCAAAAGGGTAGCATGTGTGCTTGATGATTCTTGGCCTCATTTCAGAAGTTTTTTAGGTGTTTTAGATCATATGTAACCTCTGTTTTTGGTCGGATTTGTGCCTCCTTGTATGCTTGTAGTACTTGCTTTGTATTGCTCCATTTTGCTTAGAAGTGCATCTCATGATTAGGCCATGATTCTTGTGTGTGTTGGCTTAGTTCCATGGAGTTTTTAGTGTTGTTTTTCCATGCTTAAAATCTGTTGGTTATCCATTTGGTCATGCTTGACATGTTTGTTAGGGTTGCTTTGTATTATGAGCTTGAAAGCTTTGAGCATGTTGACCTCTAGCATGCATGGTTGTGATTACCCTCATGATTTAACATCATCTAGGACCACATTTTAGTCCAAGAATCATGTTTGTATGTGTGCATGCGTGACCTCTTTTATGCCTTAAGGGTGTGCCCTCTTATGCCTAGGAATGAGCCTTAGTGCATATGCCTCTTGGGAGTCACCTTAGCTGCCATTCTAGGAGGTTTTGGAGTCCTATCTTGGTCTGCAAAATTCTATTTTTACTTGTTTTAATCATGCCATGAGAGGTCATGTTGGTGGGGGTAAGTTGTCTTCTTTTGTGCCTTAATCTTGGGACCATAAGTTTGCTTGTTAACATGAGTTGTTTGTCCATCATTTTGAGCACTTTTGGTGCTGTTTTAAGGGGAATAAAGGTCTGCACCTTTATCACTTCGAGGCCCCCTTTGCATGCTTATTTCATGTTGATTGCATGATTATCCCATTAATGTGCTATTCTATGCTAACTTTATGGCAAATTGGTTCATGTTTGCATCCCAATTGCATCTCGCATGTTGACATTACATACTTGCCAGGTTTTGTTGCATGACATTTGGCATATCTTGCATGTTTAGCATCATGTTGTATTTTGAGCCTTGTGAGCATAACATGCATTGCATCATTTGGCTTGGGGTGTCAAGCCAAATATGAGGGTCAAGGGACATTCATACTCCCAGTGATGTAATGTACCTTGCTTCTCGGTCACCGGGGCCTTTGACTTCGACATGATAAGGCTTCGGATCTCATTTTGTTTGTTGCATACATCCTTATATCAAATGGCAAATTTGATCCTTTGAGCCACCATGCACCATTGATGGTTCGAAGATCGAAGGACATGCTTCCTTGAGTTCAAAACATGATAGGAAGCATGACCATGCTTACATGTGCCCAAAAACTCCATGCCATGCACTGTCTGTTCTCTGTTTGCTATCAAATTGTCTTCTGCAGGAAGTTTCTGCCGACCGGCAGAATTTAGTGCCGACCGGCAATCTATGGAGTGCCGATGAATCCAATAAATGCCGATGGAAATTCTGGAGTGCCGGTGGGAAGTCTGTCTGGCCGGTGGTGCTCTGCAGCATGTGAGGAACTTGCTCCAGGACTTGGGCAATTTTCAGAGAGACAAGGCAGTACAAACAGAGGTGGCAGGGGTACGGTACGGGTTTTTCGGGCGAGTCAAGTTCCGAGCATGCATCATCTACGCATCCCGAGGCAGAGGCTGTGGCCACCCTCCTTTCCTTTTGCATCTTTTCTTTTAATTAATTATAATTTTTGTAATAATTCTGTTTGTTTATTATTTTGGGACTGTAATATTCATTTGGACCCTCCGAGTGAGGGCAAATCTGTAATAAGTGTGGGTGAGTGTGTGTATGTCTTCCAATCCCCATTTCTTTTTTCCCTTTTATTTACCTGCTTATGGTGGTAGATTAGGGCATTTTTTGAAATTAGCATACCTTATGCTATGCATGCGTGCATCCATGCATTTGTATTACATACATTAGGCTCGGTACATCACGCTAACTGCATTTGTACTTCAAAATTCTAATCCGAATATGTGATAATTGCGCATTTTCACATGCCATGTTTAGGTCTAGCCGAGCCTGCCTAGATTGCATTTTGCATGTGATGCATTAGCCATTCTTAACATGAACTAGGACACGCATGTTTGCTAACTAGTTTACTGTTTTGGCACGGAGTACGATGTAAGTATTTATGCTTTAGCATCCCGCATGCGTGTGAGTGTTACCATGACCGTATGCTTGCCATGCGGCTAAGTGCTTATGTGTTAAACTGCTTTGAATGCCTGTGGATGGAGGTTGGATTGTTTGAGTTGGAAAAACTCGTTGAAATCCGCATTTTTGCCTACTTGCGAGTAGCAAATTCAAAACATTTTCCAAAACAAACGGATGTGCAATGCTTACTTCCAAATTAGGCAATCTAGTCTATACTTGTTTGCTGC
This sequence comes from Camellia sinensis, assembly GCF_055761805.1. Classification (NCBI taxonomy): domain Eukaryota; kingdom Viridiplantae; phylum Streptophyta; class Magnoliopsida; order Ericales; family Theaceae; genus Camellia; species Camellia sinensis. The sequence continues at coordinate 30,822,819 of NC_138964.1, read as the reverse complement.
GCGCATAACATAGTAATTCTAGGCTAATAATTGGTTTAAGAACACGTAACGTTTTCAAAATTGGATATCACGGTTAGTAGAGTCCGGTCTTCGGACCGGGCGAAAGGGGGTGCTCATAGCTGACCTTCCCCGATCGTACCTAAGCTCCCGAGCCGAGACAACTCCGGTGATGACGGACATGTGGCCTTCGGCATCGAGTCAGGGTTTCCTAAATTTCCCCATTTAAAAATATTTAGGTGGCGACTCTGCATCTAGCAAAGCAGTCCATGTTTGGCACTACTTTTCAAAAAAATCTGTTTTCTCAAACGATTTGCCAGATTTGGACTCTTTGGTTCAGATTTAGAACTGCGACAACAAAAATCGAGAGTCCGAACTGTAGCGAGCGTCTCCCTCGCGGACGTGTTACAGTTTCTGGCAACTCTGCTGGGGACTTTTAGAGAGCTTGACTCGAACTCATGATATCCTGTTTTGATTTTGCTTATGTGTTTCTTTGCATTGCATGTGCATTGGTGCGCCTAGGAACACAGTGTTTGCCATCTGCCATTCCTGAACGGTTTGCCGGAGGCTTGCCTTGTCAAGGCATGTCCATAAGGCTGACCGGCTATGGGCTCTGACAGCATGGGAACACAAACCCCGGTTTTACCGGGGCACCCTTTTTTGGCCATTCGACCTAGTGCATATTCGGATCCATAGTGACCATTCCAAGTTAGGACAGGTTGCTTACCCGATGTTAGGTTGTTTGAAACTGTTGCGTGCATAGTGAAACCCTAGCTCCTGACAAAATAGGACAGGGAAACCCTACCCCAACATAGGGGTGTTTTGGCTCTCTTTGCTTGCTATGTGCTTTTTTAGAATGTGATTCTACAGGAACGCGCATGTCAGTTTACAGGACTGAGTAGTAGGCCTGAAGGCATCAGTATCAGTTTATGAATTAGTTATCTGCGGGTATCAGGTTCAGTTTTGGGAACAAAGATTTTGGGAACAGTGATCAGTATCGAGGAACAGTGTGTTCGGCTTACCGAGTATGTATTTTGAATATCCAACTGTATATTATTTATTTTATGCCGTTGTGCTGTCCAGTTGTTGGTTTATTTATTGCTTTATTTATCTTTTTGCTAGGTAGTTTAACATCATTGCGTCTAAACCAGTAGACATTCCCCAAGCACTCTGGATCAGAGGTCGCCGGCTCCATCGATCTGAGGATCTGATAGAAGGACAACCAGTGTACCGTTCTCTACCCCCGGTTACTAAACGGAAGGCAACTAGGCAGAGGACATCGGTTCAACAGTCAGTGCAAAGGGCTTCGTCTACCCCACCTGTGTACAGTAGGGATCAGGATCCCGTTTCACCCACAGAGAGGGAACGCATACCAGTAATTCAACCAGAGCAGAACAGTATGGCTAGCTTAGAGGAGATGGTGCGCCAACTTCAGGAAAGCATGAAAATGATGCAGCAGGATGCTGTCCGACAGGCAAAATTCGCCAGGCAACAAGCCACAGTTATGAGTGAGCAAGCGGAGTTAATTGGGAGATTGCAACAGCAAATTGGGGCGTCAGCTTCACAGCAAGTCCCACCCCCACTAAGGGTTCCGATACCCGAAGAGACGCCAAATGCCCGGAATGTCCAAGAAGATACGAACATCCCAACAGGGCCAGCTCCACCCCTGATTCCGCCTCAACAATCCAAGGCGCCCACTCCTGTCAACCTATCGGATTCCCCCTTCGAGTCCGAGGTGGACCCCGTGACATTGAAAATGCACAAGCTTGAAAAGTTGTTCAAGAAATCTCAAGGTGCGAAGTCCATTCCGGACATTGGAGACAGATACATCGACACAGCCGTGACGCTACCAGATCGGTTTAAGATGCCACAAATTGATCGTTTTGATGGATCTGAGGATCCCATGGTACACCTGCGACTATTCTCAGACGTCCTAAGGCCAATGGGCCTCACTAGATTGCAGAAGCTATCTTTATTCGGCCGGACCTTGTCGGGTGTGGCGGCCGCATGGTATGCCAAGTTGGAGGATGACGTCAAGAGAAGTTGGGACGAGATGGCTGAGGCCTTCATCCTGCAGTACTCATACAATACGCAAATCGAGATCACGACCCGGGATCTCGAGACAACGAGGCAAGAACCCAAGGAAAGCTTCTCAGAATTTGTAACTAGATGGCGGGCTAAGGCTTCAATGATGACCTTGAGACCCACAGACAAAGACCAGATTCGGATGATTGTGCGCAATCTTCAGCCGAGGCTAATGCAAAAGATGATTGTAGTCCCCTTTCCCACCTTTGCTGATCTGCATGAAATGGGGGTGCAGATCGAGGACGCCATAAGACAAGGATGGATTGATAATGACCGGGAGCAACCCCGCAGAAATTTCAATCGTAATACTAATGCAGGCCCGAGCGGCGCTACGACTGCCAGGACCTCCGAAGTGAGTATGGTCACCACTAACCCTTCCCCAAGAAATACGGCAGCCACACCATTCTCCGGTGCGTCCGGAAGCAACTCACAAACACCCAAATACCCTCCTAGAAACACCAGAACCTTCGCTCCACTTTATATGCCCCTGTCCAAAGCTTTGGGGGTTTTGATCAGAAAAGGGCATCTGAAGCCCCTAGAGCCGCGGCCCTTACCTGAAAGACTACCCGCCACCCACAATCCAGCCAAGTATTGTGCGTTCCACCAGCAGCACGGTCATGACACCGACCTATGCTTTCGTTTACGTCATGAGATTCAATATCTCATTGATAATGGGGTGATTCTACCCCCCTGAGAAACCCAATGTTACTACAAATCCTCTCCCCACACATAACCAAGTTCCACCACCCAAAAGAATCAACTTCATCTACACTGGGGTCGCATCCTACGATCCTAGTATCTATATCATACCCTCCTACTTGCCTAAGCCGAAAGTTTTTCTCCCTGATTGCACCGATTTGTGCATGATGGACGTCTCTATAATCCAACCCAAGCCAGTGGTGGTGACCATCGAGAACAGGAAAGAGGTTGTCAAACCAGAGTCTGCGGAATCCGAGAGTGATGTTGGGAACACTTACAGTCCGAGTGACTGCATTTCACCAGTGGGCCAGAATAGACCAAATGTCGAATTTCCAGTCGGGGGAGAGCTGTGTGTAATCCGAGGGAACAGTCCAAGACAGGAAACGGATGATTTGGCAACCGTGGAAGAGGATCTTGCCAAGTTCCAATTTTGCGATAACCAAGATCTAGAATATTCAGCCATCAACTGGTACGATAATGAAGAATCAGCGGAGGCCAGGGGATGGTTAGACGATCAGCCAGATGTAATAGGGGAGTTCCAGTCAGAACAAGGCCCGGCAGGGGCGGGAATGTCCACAACGGCCGGGAGTGTCGAAGAACAGAATACATCGCCGGAGAGCGCCGGTGTCGAGAGTTTCGCTCGGGAATGGAGCATTTTAAGTACAGGGATCAGTGAGCAATCTACTGCATTGACACAGTCAGAACAAGAGAGATTCGAGGATTCTGAGAGGATCAGGAAAGCAAAAGGCCACGTGGGGGTCGAAACCGCCACAAGTATGGAAATGGAGAATGCTGCGAGCATAGGGATAAAAGGTATTGTGAGTATCGGGACAGTTGTGCCAGAACCAGACAGATGCTTGTCAGCTGCAGATGGTATGTGGTGGGAAGATGACAATCTATGTCTTACCCACACGGACGAGGATTGGGAAGGTAACCAACCAGATGATACCTGGTATATCGGCGAAGTCGATCACATGACTAGGAGTGGACGGTATTTCAAGCCTCCACACCTAGATCAACCAGAGGCGTCTGGAAAAGATAATGAAGCAGAGAAACAAAAGGAGAAGCAACTCGAAGACGAGGCCGTATTGAGACAATTGAAAAAGATACAAGCAGACATCTCCATCTGGGGACTGCTTATGGCTTCTCGAGTACATAGGCAGGCTGTCCTTTCAGCCATGGATAAGGCCAAACTTTCCATAGATACCACGCCCGAACAGCTGGTGGGCTTAGTCTTTTCGGGAGGAAGTTCCCCAGCATTGAGTTTTTCTGACAAAGAACTGCCACCCGAGGGGGCGAACCATAACAAGTCGCTCTACATCTCTGTTGAGTGCAGAGATAAATGGATACCTGTGGTACTTGTCGACCCGGGGTCCGCCATCAACGTCTGCCCGGCAAGGACAGCTTATGCGATTGGTTTGAAAGTCGCGGATTTTGTGCCAACGGCCCAGGTGATTCGGGCGTATGACAACACAAGCCGGGAAGTGATGGGGACAGTTAAGATTCAAACAAAGGTTGGGCCAGGACAGCACGAGATAGATTTCCATGTCTTGGAGGTTCCTGCAAAGTTCAACTTGCTTTTGGGGCAGGCGTGGCTGCATCAGGTAGAGGCGGTCTCCTCTACCCTACATCAAGTGGTGAAATACCCCTATGGGAAGGGAGTAGCCATTGTTTTTGGAAACTCATCAATTCATCCACCACCAGAGGTATCTACGCCTGTTCTAGAAATTGAGCACGGTATAGAAGATGTGTTCATATCAGGTTTTACCTTGGCCGAGGCTCGGGTCGTACAGAACATCATGGCAGCTAACGAAGGGGTGTATGTCAGTGCCCAAGCAGTCTATCTCATGAACAAACTCCAGCACATCCCCGGGATGGGATTAGGCAAGAGCGGCAGGAAAGGTGCCGCAGCATCGGCCGAAGTGCCACATAACCCCCATACCTTTGGTTTGGGCTACCTGCCCACCAAAGAGGATTGGATAAGGAAAGGAAAGGAAATGGCCGGAAGGGCCAGGGCGAAACAGATGGGGAAGCCCTTTGACTTAATGCACCAGCCCATTCGGGGGACCCTAAACGGACGCTTTGTCCGGGAGGGGGAGGACTTTCCGTTCTGTGGCTTCCCAGAGTCGTGTCTCAACGCGGAGAAGAAGCGCGTGCCGGGATTTGAGATCTTTTTGATTTACAGTTACCTGAGGATGATATCGCCGAAGGGCAGACAGATCTATCGGCTGAGGCTGGGCAAAGTAAGGAAGTGCAGTCTGAGGACGATGAAAACGAAATGGGGGCAGCGCTGGCATGTCTGCTTTCAGATCCTCCGATCGAACAGAAGTGCTTGGGGGATAGCTCCTCGGTATGTGTGATTGGGAATGAAGCGGCTGCAGGCCTACCATCAGCTATTTTGGATGCGTCCATCGCACCTTCTCTCATCTGGCAATATGAAGAAGGCTTTTATCTAGCAGCACCGGGTCAGGTAGTGAGCCGGAATCTGATTCCACCGAATCTTGTGCGTCGGAATCAGGTTCCAGCTCAACTGAGTCTGAGTCCGAGTCCGGTATTCTCGGGGGTGATAACCCGGATGCCACAGTCCTGTCTAGGTCGTCTTTTTCATTTTCTTTTGAGTCTGTTGTAACAGAGGAATCCGACGGCTCAGAAGTATTTAATGAGAACGACGTGGATGTGGTTTCGGAGTATTTTTCTGTGCCTTTGATTTATTGCTTAAATCAGGATTTTCAAAATTTTGATGAAAACGACGAGGAAGAAATTCCTCCGGTTTTGCAACGGTTAATTGATCAAGAGCAGGAAAGATTTGTTAAACCTTTAATGGATGAAATCACTACTGTGAATGTTGGTACTAAGAAGGACCCGCGGCTGGTCCAGATCGGGTCCACGTTGTCTTTTGAGGAACGCGAACGCTTAGTCGCTTTGTTAAAAGATTTCAAAGATGTTTTCGCATGGTCCTACGAAGACATGCCTGGAATCGATCCTGAGATTGTACAGCACCGGATCCCTCTTGATCCCGAGGCCCGACCTGTCAAACAGAAGCTCAGAAGGATCTGCCCTGATTGGGCCCTTAAGATCAAGGAAGAGGTCACCAAGCAAATTGATGCAGGCTTCCTGCTGGTGTCTGAGTACCCGACTTGGTTGGCCAACATTGTTCCGGTGCCGAAGAAAGACGGCAGAATTCGGGTCTGTGTAGACTTCAGAGATTTGAACAGGGCCAGTCCGAAGGACGACTTTCCCTTGCCGCACATTGATGAATTGATAGATTTCACGGCAGGACACGCCTTGCTTTCGTTTATGGATGGCTTCTCAGGCTATAATCAGATAGTAATGGCACCCGAAGACCGGGAGAAGACTGCATTCACTACCCCGTGGGGTACATATTGTTACAGAGTTATGCCATTTGGGCTTAAAAATGCTGGTGCCACTTATCAACGGGCAGCAACTACAATATTGCATGATATGATCCATAAAGAGGTCGAGGTGTATGTGGTCGACATGATTGTCAAGTCCAAAGAAAGAGAGGGCCACTACACCACCTTACAAAAATTCTTTCAGAGGATCAGAGAGTTTCGGCTGCGGTTGAATCCCCAGAAGTGTACTTTTGGTGTTACAGCAGGGAAGATGCTAGGGTTTCTGATTACACAAAGGGGCATCGAGGTCGACCCTTCCAAAATCAAGGCCATCTTAGAAATGCCACCACCGAGGACTGAAAAGGAGGTGCGAGGCTTTCTGGATAAAGTGCAATTCATAAGACGGTTTATCTCTAAATTAACCTTGACTTGTGAACCACTTTTTGGTCTCCTGAAGAAAGGAAAGAAATTCCAATGGGATGGCCGATGTCAAGCAGCTTTTGAACAGATCAAAGAGCATCTACAGAACCCGCCCGTGTTGTCACCGCCAGAACCGGGGAGACCGTTGATGTTGTATCTTTCGGTAACTGAGACCACCATGGGCTGTATGCTCGCGCAAGAGTCAGAGGACAGAGTAGAAAGGGCCATCTACTATCTGAGCAAGAAGATGCTGGATTACGAGACCCGCTATATACCACTGGAGAAGGCTTGTTTGGCCTTGGTATGGGCTACCAGGAAGCTGCGGCACTACCTGTTAGCTCACTCTGTAATGTTGGTTTCACGTTTGGATCCCATCAAATATCTTTTCGAGAAACCAGCACTTACGGGTAGGCTAGCCCGTTGGCTGCTATTGCTTTCTGAATTCGACTTGAAGTATGTAACACGCAAGTCGGTGAAAGGGAGAGCGGTAGCGGAGTTCCTTGCCGACCACCCGGTTGAGGGGGATGAAGCGATTGAGTACCTATTCCCAGATGAAGCCATTCTGCACATCGAAGATGAAACTTGGACGATGTACTTTGACGGAGCGTCAAACCAGTATGGGTATGGGATAGGGGTGTTGCTGATAGCGCCTGACGATTCCCGTATTCCTTTAGCATTCAAGCTCCAGTTCAAAGTCTCGAATAATGAGGCAGAGTATGAGGCATGTATTGCTGGTCTGGAAGCAGCCCTAGAACTAGGGGCAAGACGGTTGGACGTCATTGGGGACTCGAACTTTGTTGTGTCTCAAGCAAAAGGAGACTGGAAAGTCAAAGAGGAAAGGATGATAATCTACCACCAAACCTTGGATTTGTTAATTCCTCGGTTTGAGAAGCTAAATTTCACCCACGTCGTAAGAGAGAACAACAGGTTCGCAGATTCACTAGCAACTCTATCTTCCATGATAGACATCCCGACCGGAGTCCGGATGCGTCCAGTCATCATTGATCAGAAGTTTGCGCCAGCATACGAGTCAATTTCCGCCATAGATGAGGCCCAAGACGACAACCCCTGGTATTACAATATTTGGAACTTCTTAGAAAAGGAGGCGTATCCACTAGGGGCAAATGCCAAGGATAAGAGGGAGATCAGAAGAATGGCTGTTCAGTTCATCATCTGCGGGGGTAAACTGTACAAAAGGGGTCATCTGGGAATGCATAAGCTCTGTGTAGAAGCTGAAGAGTCGAAGCGCCTAATGGAGGCTATTCATGGAGGGGAGTGCGGTGTGCACATGAATGGAGTAATGTTGGCCAGAAAGATCCTCAGGCAGGGTTACTACTGGTCGACCATGGAGGAGGATTGTATCGGCTTTGTTCGACGATGCCACAAATGCCAGATCCACGCAAACCGTATGAACATCCCACCATCCAAGCTTTACAACATGACGTCCCCGTGGCCGTTTTCCGTGTGGGGGATTGATGTGATCGGAGCTGTTACCCCGAAGGGGTCGAACGGACATGAGTATATCCTGGTAGCGATAGATTATTTCACAAAGTGGGTCGAGGCCCAATCGTACGCGGTGTTGAAAGCGTCACACGTCGCCAAGTTCATCAGAAACAACATCATTTGTCGCTACGGGGTACCAAACGAGATCATTTCGGATAATGGATCCCACTTTAAGAAAGAAGTGATCGACTTGTTGGAAAAGTATAACGTGGCTTTTTATAAGTCATCTACGTACCGGCCGCAAACCAATGGAGCAGTTGAGGCCGCCAACAAGAACATCAAGCATATACTGCGGAAAATGGTGGAGACCTATCGAGATTGGCCAGATAAGTTGCCGTTTGCTCTGTGGGGCTATAGGACTTCAATTAGAACTTCTACCGGAGCAACTCCGTATTCGTTAGTTTATGGAATGGAGGCTGTTCTACCTATTGAGATTGAAGTTCCGTCTTTACGGGTATTGGCCGAGTGTCAGGTAGCTGAGGCAGATTGGCAGCAGAGCAGGTTCGAGGAACTTATGCTCTTTGATGAAAGAAGGCTGAAGGCACTATATCACGTTCAGAGTTATCAGCGCAGGATTGCTCGGGCTTTTAACAAGAAGGTTAAGTCCAGAAATCTAAAGGAAGGGGATTTGGTACTCAAAGACAACCGAGCACCCATCCACGACCCGAGGGGCAAGTTCAGACCCAATTGGACTGGTCCCTACATCATCAAAGCTATCTGGTCAGGTGGAGCTGTGGTTCTGATGGACTTAGATGGCTTGGAATTTTCCCAACCGATCAACATGGACAAGTTGAAGAAATACTACCCTTGAGAGGCTCGCTAGGCCGAAAACCCGGAAGGGCGACCTAGGCAAAAGTCAGAGCACAAAAATTAGAAAATATAAAAACTGAGCTCGCAAGGCTGAAAACCCGCAAAGGGCGGCCTTGGAAAAAGTTAGAGCGCAAAAGGAGAGTGAAAATACTCGAGCGAACCTAAGCCGGAACTACGTGAGGCTTGATTCCCATGTTTGGGATACGTAGGCAGCTTCATCCTGAAGTTCAGCTATAACACTTCCCCGATCAACTTTGTCCATTTGATCATCTCAGTCATCTTTGTTCATCAGTATTCATTGGAATCTCCGGTGCAGTGCCATTCAGACTAGGGGCAACTTTCCGTTGCTATGCGGTGCTGCGGCGCTCTTCAGACTAGGGGCAACTTTTCAGTTGCAGGGATCTGGGGTTGTGCATCTCAAGTGACAGATCTCAGGCGTGTCCAGTTCTGATCCATATCGAAAATGTTTTTGAGAAGTTTTAATAAAAGCTGACTTTGTTCAAATAATCTTTTTACAACATTGACCATTTTTGGACCAAGGCGGAAAATTTCAGTGCCACAACTTTCAATTTCATTGATTTCAAAACAGAGTTCTCCTGCTCTTGCATACAATTGAAGTTGCTTTTTATTACATTCATAAGGAAAACTTGGAAGTACTAATAAAGCAATAAATCTGGGGCATAGTCAAGTCAGGTGTTCCTGCGCCCCCTCCCAGAACTGGTCGAAGCCTCTGATGCCAAGCTGGGCCCGATCTGTGCTTCTTCATTGAGCCAATCTATGCACTCGTCAGACAAAGTGCAGCTGAAAGTAAGAGCGGGAGCCAGGAGTTCTCTCATCCTCCACGCGGTGGCCTGCCAAGCAAGCTGTGCGCCCCGGGCTGCAAATGCAGCAGGATACTCTATCCCCTCTGGCGGGCAGGTCTGATCATGGCCAAATTGACGTCGAATCCGAAATAGGAAATAGAATACACAGTGAGTGAGACCAACCAGTTGAATCCCAGTCTGCCGAGGCATGATATAACTCATCGCCGAAAGGTTCGGCCAAGGGCACCGCCAAGCAATACGGTCTGAGGACAAGTGGCACATCCAAGCGAACCACCATTCCTCATCCAAGGCATTGACTAGACGATGCCGGAAGAAGTAGCCGCGAGCTGAATATGCTGGGCAGGAGTCCACAACCTGCAGTTTGTCCATCAACCATACCTGGGAAGGGATTGAAAAAAATGAGAGAATAAAGAATAGAGAGATTTACGAGGAGAGAAAAGTGAGAATGGGGTTTTTGTGAGAAAAGACCGAGCTTGAGGGCCGAGTGATGTGAGCAATACATGAATGCGAGATTGGGTGGGAAACATTACCTGTAGCAGTAGTGGACTCCCCGCCAACCTAGTCGTCTCATGGCGATAAAAGGCGTCTAAACCCATTAACGTCTCGGCCAGAGCCATGGCAATACAGCTCTTACCCTCTCTCAAGCCTTGGGCAACCTCAATCAGCCGGGCACTAGCCCCTCCAGAGCCCGAGACAAATAGAAAATGGGATAGCATGCACAAACAGAGGGCATGTCGTCGGAAGCCTAGCCAATGATGGTTGTTGCGATCACCAGCATCAGAAAATCGATTGGCCAAACTCGGAATGTCCAACATCCCGTCACAAATCAGAGACCGAGCATCGCGCATGCTGAGTCCACACATGCGCCCTAAGGATTGGGCATGACCAAAATTAAGTTGGGGCAGGAGCTCCTCGTCGCGCTCGGACTCCATTAAAGCTCGGAAATCTTCAAAGGTAGGACATATCTCTTGCCCGGCGAAGCTAAAGACATGTGTCACCGGATTCCAAAACCTTGCCGCGGCATGAAGAAACGGGAAGTGCAAGGGGGTACGACCCAAAGTGAATAGTGCATTTATGCCAAAACCCCGGAAATTCACTTTTTCCGAGCCATCCAAGCTAGCAATCCAAGCTGTGAGATTTTGAGCAAGAAACTCTTCCATTGGAGCAAATCAGTGTGAAAATGAGAAAAACTACGAAGCTGGGATCTTTTGTAGGAGATAAGGTTGAGTGGGGGACAGGTGTCAACATTCTGCTGATCCCCTCATTTAGTGCCGACCGGCCAAAAACTCTGCCGACAGGCCATCTCATTTTGCCGACCAAACATATAAATGGCCGGTAGCCATTCCTTGCAGCCGGTGGCCCCTACACCAAGCCGGTGGACTTCCTTCTAGTTTTCTGAGCTGTTTATGCTAAGAATCGGGGAATTTCACCACATCCAAACCCTCCTCGGCGGTCGATTCTTGCAGAGCCATGCCTGCCTGCTCGTCGAGTTTGTGAACATTTGCTTATTGAGTTGTATTTCGCTCTCTTTGAGCTCTTGATTTGTTTATCGAGTTGTACTCGCACTTGTGTGGTTGTATCTTGTCTTTGTTTTGCTTATCGACTTGTAAGTCGGTTCACTACCTGATTATTACGATTGCACATTTCCAAAATGAGTTCAATTTCGTTCACATTGTGGTGTGATATCCTGCGATGCGATGCACAGGAAATCCACAAATGCAACATCTTTTAAACAAAATGGATTGTTTCATTGACCTCAGGCCACAACTTCTGCGAGCAACCCTCGATGCGTGCGAAGAACGCCCCGCCCCATATCCTTTTCATGCTTTGTGAACTCCACAAATTATTTCAATTATGCTATGTAATGGTACATCATTTCTTTACTTGCGTAGACCGCATGTTTAATTTCATTACCTGCGTAGACCGCATGTTTTGATTGCGTAGACCGCATGTTTAATTCCATTACCTGCGTAGACCGCATGTTTTGATTGCGTAGACTGCATGTTAAATTCCATTACCTGCGTAGACCGCATGTTTTGATTGCGTAGACCGCATGTTTAATTCCATTACCTGCGTAGACCGCATGTTTTGATTGCGTAGACCGCATGTTTAATTCCATTACCTGCGTAGACCGCATGTTTTGATTGCGTAGACCGCATGCTTAATTCCATTACCTGCGTAGACCGCATGTTTAATTCCATTACCTGCGTAGACCGCATGCTTAATTCCATTACCTGCGTAGACCGCATGTTTAATTCCATTACCTGCGTAGACCGCATGTTTAATTCCATTACCTGCGTAGACCGCATGTTTTACTTGCGTAGACCGCATGCTTAATTCCATTACCTGCGTAGACCGCATGTTTTGATTGCGTAGACCGCATGTTTAATTTCAATACCTGCGTAGACCGCATGTTTTGATTGCGTAGACCACATGTTTAATTTCAATACCTGCGTAGACCGCATGTTTTGATTCCGTAGACCGCATGTTTAATTTCATTACCTGCATAGACCGCATGTTTTGATTGCGTAGACCGCATGTTTAATTCCATTACCTGCGTAGACCGCATGTTTTGATTGCGTAGACCGCATGCTTAATTCCATTACCTGCGTAGACCGCATGTTTTGATTGCGTAGACCGCATGTTTAATTCCATTACCTGCGTAGACCACATGTTTTGATTGCGTAGACCGCATGTTAAATTCCATTACCTGCGTAGACCGCATGTTTTGATTGCGTAGACCGCATGTTTAATTTCATTACCTGCGTAGACCGCGTGTTTTGATTGCGTAGACCGCATGTTTAATTTCATTACCTGCGTAAACCGCATGTGTTGATTGCGTAGACCGCATATTTAATTTCATTACCTGCGTAGACCGCATGTTTTGCTTGCGTAGATCGCATGTTTAATTTCATTACCTGCGTAGACCGCATGCTTTACTTGCGTAGACCGCATGTTTAATTTCATTACCTGCGTAGACCGCATATTCATAACCATTTCCTTACTTGCATAGACCGCATGTTAATTACATTACCAGCGTAGACCGCATGCTTCACTTACATGTTCGTATTTCCACAGCATTGTTATACTCCCTACTTGCTTTGCGTTGTCACGCGTTTCGAGTACACTACTTTGCATATTGCTAACGATATTGTACCTGTTAAGTTTGTTTTCTTTTCAGGCACGATATTGTATGTACGGTTCATTTGAGGCTGGTGCAACCAGACGAGCCGCACAGGTATTGTATCCTCCGAGTGAGACGTATTGAGAATTGCATAATTCTCCTACATCCTTTCTGCATTGTAGTGTAGTTTGGTGTGTGCTAGCTTAAAACTGTCGCATGTATGCTTCATTACAGCTTTCTTTGCATGATCATAAGTTATGTTCGGCTCTCTGCATTGTCTTGCATTTTGCCCCTGCCTTCGGGCGCATATCTTGATTGTCTTTCATGTTTGTCTAAGTCTTCGGCCTTGTCAAAAATGGGTCGTCTCTGGGCTTTGACATTCACTCCCGTCATTGTTATGACTTTCGAGTTCTGTCAAAGAGGGGCAACTGTAGACACCCCATTTTTGACCGTCCTCAAGACTTGGACGTCACCGTTTGAATACTCGGTGATTATCCTTGTTTGTGTTCGTTTGGAGTTCCCAGAGGTCTCGGCTCGCGTGCCCTACCTCAGGATCTCCGAACTCAACCGTTTAGTGTCTGGTTTTGCACCAAACACTTGCATCTTGCCTTTGAGAGGCAGGGTAGGGCTTGTGGACCATCCCCACCCACCACCGGCAGTGGCTAGAGGCCATCGGCTCGTTTTTGCTGCCATCGGCACTTTTGTTTGCCGGTCGGCACATTTTATTGCCGGTCGGCATGGTTTGTTGCCGGTCGGCATTGTTTTTTGTCGAAATGACATTTTTGGGCAGCCGACCACTGTTCATCCACTTTATGGAGATATTTTGTGCCAGTTGTGATAGCTGGCACCAACTCTTCCCCTCTCCATACACGTGTATGGAGGGATCTCCCTCTAGCCAAGCTTGTTGTATAAGCTTTGCAAGAGGGAGTCCTATAAGAGAGGGGCTTTCCTCTTGGATCTAGGTTAGATGTTGGCAACCAAAAACCAGAGCTTTGAGATATAGATACATATCATCTCTATATCTCTCTCTCTCTCCTCCTTTGTGTGTGCTTCTTAGCTCAAAAGGTGGTTTTTACCTTACTTTTGCACCATTACACACACCATTACACCTTACTCCGAGATTGAGGGACTTGGGGGGTTGTTTCTTGAGTTTTTGGACTGGTTTTGATCAAAAGAAGGAGGCTAGACCATTTGTTCTTCAAAGGTTCTTCAAGGGTGAGCATCTTGATTTATATTCCCCAAGCTTGCAATAGTTTTTTACCTATCTTGCTTGCTGTTTTAGCTCTTGTGTATAACATAAAAAGGGCTTGTATTTTCCTGCTCTAGCACTTTCATTAAGGTCATTTTGTGGTTTGAGTGCAAACTCACCCTTCTAGGCATTGTTTGGTCCATTTTGGTGCCTCTTTGATAAGGCTTTGTTCACTTCAGCATTTTGGTCTTTTCACCACTAAAAACCAGTTCATTTTTGGTGTTTAAAAAGATGGTTTGAAGTCTTGCATAGGGGAGGGACACCCCTCTCCCTTCATGGTTTTGTTTCCTTGCTTTTTGGGCTCAAAAGGGTAGCATGTGTGCTTGATGATTCTTGGCCTCATTTCAGAAGTTTTTTAGGTGTTTTAGATCATATGTAACCTCTGTTTTTGGTCGGATTTGTGCCTCCTTGTATGCTTGTAGTACTTGCTTTGTATTGCTCCATTTTGCTTAAAAGTGCATCTCATGATTAGGCCATGATTCTTGTGTGTGTTGGCTTAGTTCCATGGAGTTTTTAGTGTTGTTTTTCCATGCTTAAAATCTGTTGGTTATCCGTTTGGTCATGCTTGACATGTTTGTTAGGGTTGCTTTGTATTATGGGCTTGAAAGCTTTGAGCATGTTGACCTCTAGCATGCATGGTTGTGATTACCCTCATGATTTAACATCATCTAGGACCACATTTTAGTCCAAGAATCATGTTTGTATGTGTGCATGCGTGACCTCTTTTATGCCTTAAGGGTGTGCCCTCTTATACCTAGGAATGAGCCTTAGTGCATATGCCTCTTGGGAGTCACCTTAGCTGCCATTCTAGGAGGTTTTGGAGTCCTATCTTGGTCTGTAAAATTCTGTTTTTACTTGTTTTAATCATGCCATGAGAGGTCATGTTGGTGGGGGTAAGTTGTCTTCTTTTGTGCCTTAATCTTGGGACCATAAGTTTGCTTGTTAACATGAGTTGTTTGTCCATCATTTTGAGCACTTTTGGTGCTGTTTTAAGGTGAATAAAGGTCTGCACCTTTATCACTTCGAGGCCCCCTTTGCATGCTTATTTCATGTTGATTGCATGATTGTCCCATTAATGTGCTATTCTATGCTAACTTTATGGCAAATTGGTTCATGTTTGCATCCCAATTGCATCTCGCATGTTGACATTACATACTTGCCAGGTTTTGTTGCATGACATTTGGCATATCTTGCATGTTTAGCATCATGTTGTATTTTGAGCCTTGTGAGCATAACATATATTGCATCATTTGGCTTGGGGTGTCAAGCCAAATATGAGGGTCAAGGGACATTCATACTCCCAGTGATGTAATGTACCTTGCTTCTCGGTCACCGGGGCCTTTGACTTCGACATGATAAGGCTTCGGATCTCATTTTTTTTGTTGCATACATCCTTATATCAAATGGCAAATTTGATCCTTTGAGCCACCATGCACCATTGATGGTTCGAAGGTCGAAGGACATGCTTCCTTGAGTTCAAAACATGATAGGAAGCATGACCATGCTTACATGTGCCCAAAAACTCCATGCCATGCACTGTCTGTTCTCTGTTTGCTGTCAAATTGTCTTCTGCAGGAAGTTTCTGCCGACCGGCAGAATTTAGTGCCGACCGGCAATCTATGGAGTGCTGATGAATCCAATAAATGCCGATGGAAATTCTGGAGTGCCGGTGGGAATTCTGTCTGGCCGGTGGTGCTCTGCAGCATGTGAGGAACATGCTCCAGGACTTGGGCAATTTTCAGAGAGACAAGGCAGTACAAACAGAGGTGGCAGGGGTACGGTACGGGTTTTTCGGGCGAGTCAAGTTCCGAGCATGCATCATCTACGCATCCCGAGGCAAAGGCTGTGGCCACCCTCCTTTCCTTTTGCATCTTTTCTTTTAATTAATTAGAATTTTTGTAATAATTCTGTTTGTTTATTATTTTGGGACTGTAATATTCATTTGGACCCTCCGAGTGAGGGCAAATCTGTAATAAGTGTGGGTGAGTGTGTGTATGTCTTCCAATCCCCATTTCTTTCTTCCCTTTTATTTACCTGCTTATGGTGGTAGATTAGGGCATTTTTTGAAATTGGCATACCTTATGCTATGCATGCGTGCATCCATGCATTTGTATTACATGCATTAGGCTCGGTACATCACGCTAACTGCATTTGTACTTCAAAATTCTAAACCGAATATGTGATAATTGTGCATTTTCACATGCCATGTTTAGGTCTAGCCGAGCCTACCTAGATTGCATTTTGCATGTGATGCATTAGCCATTCTTAACATGAACTAGGACACGCATGTTTGCTAACTAGTTTACTGTTTTGGCACAGAGTACGATGTAAGTATTTATGCTTTAGCATCCCGCATGCGTGTGAGTGTTACCATGACAGTATGCCTGCCATGCGGCTAAGTGCTTATGTGTTAAACTGCTTTGAATGCCTGTGGGTGGAGGTTGGATTGTTTGAGTTGGAAAAACTCGTTGAAATCCGCATTTTAGCCTACTTGCGAGCAGCAAATTCAAAACATTTTCCAAAACAAACGGATGTGCAATGCTTACTTCCAAATTAGGCAATCTAGTCTATACTTGTTTGCTGCGCGCATAACATAGTAATTCTAGGCTAATAATTGGTTTAAGAACACGTAACGTTTTCAAAATTGGATATCACGGTTAGTAGAGGCCAGTCTTCGGACCGGGCGAAAGGGGGTGCTCATAGCTGACCTTCCCCGATCGTACCTAAGCTCCCGAGCCGAGACAACTCCGGTGATGACGGACATGTGGCCTTCGGCACCGAGTCAGGGTTTCCTAAATTTCCCCATTTTAAAATATTTAGGTGGCGACTCTGCATCTGGCAAAGCAGTCCATGTTTGGCATTACTTTTCAAAAAAATCTGTTTTCTCAAACGATTTGCCAGATTTGGACTCTTTGGTTCAGATTTAGAACCGCGACAACAAAAATCGAGAGTCCGAACTGTAGCGAGCGTCCCCCTCGCGGACGTGTTACACACCCCCTCTCGCCCGATCAAACATCGGCCTCTACTAACCGTGATATCTAGTTTTGAAAACGTTATGTGTTCTTATTCCATTTATTAGCCTAGAATTACTATGTTATGCGCGCAGCAAACAAGTATAGACCAAATCGCCTAAATTGGAACAAAACATTACATGTTCGTTTTGAAGATGGTTTGCTACTCGCAAGTAGGCTAAAATGCAGGTTTTGCCACCCTCGAGTGGGCTTTTAGAAAAGATGGTTTTGCCACCATCTAGTGGGCTTAAAACTCCCAGTTTTAATGCATTATTCCAATTTAGGTAATTCAACCTCCACCCACAGGCATTCAAGCAGTTAGATCACATAAGCAGCTAGCCTCATGGTAATCATGCAATTATGGCAACACTCACATGCATGCGGCATGCTAAAGCATAAATGCTTACCGAGTACTCCGAGCCAAAACAAAAACTAG
Source organism: Camellia sinensis (assembly GCF_055761805.1). Classification (NCBI taxonomy): domain Eukaryota; kingdom Viridiplantae; phylum Streptophyta; class Magnoliopsida; order Ericales; family Theaceae; genus Camellia; species Camellia sinensis. The sequence goes on along the minus strand of NC_138964.1, from coordinate 30,805,308 downwards.
TTACTAATCATATGCATGATCCTAGTTCAAGTTAAAATGGCTAATGCAGCACATGCAAAATGCAACTAAGATAGGCTCGGATAATCTACAATGACATGTGAAATGCTACAACTAACACATATTCAATTTGGAATTGAAATACAAATGCAGTTAGAATGATGCGCCGAGCCCAGTGCATGCAAGACAAATGTATGAATGTACGCATGCATAGCAGAAGGTATGCTAATTTAAATATGCCCTAGTCTACCATCATAAGCGGATAAATAAAAGGGAAGAAAGACGTGGGGTTGGAAGACATACACACACTCACCCACACTTATTACAAATTCGCCCTCGCTCGGAGGGACCGAAAGAATAATACAAATTAACTAACTCGCATGCTAATTAATTATTACAAATTACCTAATTAATTAACAAATTAACTAAGCTAAGGAAAGCAGTAAAGGCCTCGGGAAGAGGATCCAATGTGCGCTTGCTCGGAAATCCAACGCCATGCACAAGTTTGCCTCTGTTTTCCCTGTTCTGCTCCTCTGAGGACTGCCAAAGTCCAAGGGTATGCTCTTTGGATGCTGGGGGGTACCACCGACCAAGTAGAAACGCCACCGGCCGAAGGGGATGATCACCGGCCTATGATTGAGTGATCGGCCACGGATGGATGGCTGGTCGGCACTGCATATGGCCAGTCGGCCAAATCTTCCTGTAGAATCTATTTTGACAGCAGCAGAGGGCAAAACATGGCATGGCAATGCATTTCAAGCAATGTTTGCACCAACCACACTCCTTATCATGCTTATGACTCAAAGGAGGATGGTGCTTGACCCTCGGACCACCAATCGCGCATTTCAATGCGTGATGGCCCAAGAAACTAAGTTGTGCATTTTGATTTCAAATGACATGCAAACCAATTAAACACATAAAGCCCGACCTCTATCATACTCAATTCAAGAGGCAAAGCATGCATGCTCTATGCAATGCAACCTAGGCATGGAGGCTATGTATGCAACATGAACATGAGGACAAGTATGCAAGTTAGCAAACATGCAAAATGTAATCTTAACCATGCACACATGCAAGGCATGTAACATGTTAGGAAACTTAGCAAGAAATGCATGCCAAATGCAACACCATTTAAACATGCAACAAAATGTCATGAGCCAAGTACCTAAGCATACAAACATGCATGCAAACATGGTTGAATACCTAAGTATGTAGAAGCAACTTTCAAGAACACTTAAAAGAGGCAAACATTGGCACATAGCATACATGATAAGCTTTGAAAAACATGTAGAAGATGATGCCAAATCAACCTACCAATGCAAGCAAAGCATGTATACAAGCCCAAGGACTTAAACTATGATCATATGACACACGAAGCAAATGATCAAAGTGAATCAAAACCGTCCCAAATCATGCCAAATTAAGGTCAAAGACACACCTAGATGGCATCTAAATGGCCTATACATGGAAGCATACAAAAGGGGCCAAACATGGAGCATAAGCTATTAACTCTCCAAAGCATGAAAAGGGATGGAAAATGCAATTGTGAAAGCATGGAACATGGACTGAAATATGGTCTCCAATGATGCCAAATCATGAGAACAAGCCAACTAAAGCATGCTAGTGACACACACATCCAAGGCTAACAAGCTAGAATGCAAAGAGGCTATACAAAGCGTGGCAAGCATGACCAAAACGACACCAAATAGAACTTAAACATGTTAAAACATGACTAAAAACTTCACAAAGCTAAGCCAAAACATGCAAGCATGGTGGTCCAAATGCAAGATGCCTTTCTAGGCAAAATAAAGGAATGCAAGGCAAGTGTAACGTGCATGTAAGGGACCATTCAACCAAGAAAAAAAAGTAACATGGTATGTCAAATAAGCCCCAAAAACCCATGGAAACAAGGTCCAGACATGCTAGAATGGGGTGTTCCTTTGAAAGGCCAACAAGAGGGTTACTCTACACATGCAATAAGGACATTCAAAGGAACACCCCAAGCAAGACAGGCTAAAAGGGTGTGCAAAAACGGGAAATAAATAGGGAAAATGAGTTACCTTTGTAGTCAAAAGGGGACAGCAGCCTCTAGACCCAAAAATGCAACCCTCAACCTCTGAAAACAAGACCCAAGAACCTCCAAGTGATGATGGAAGTGTTGTGCTAGAAGGTGTAGTTCAAATGGCCAAGAACTAGACCCTTTTGAGCCCTCTAACCAACACAAATGTAGAGAGAGAGGGAGATATAGAGAGGGAGTGATATATATCTCCTACATATCAGATTTTTCTAACCCTTAAAAGGGGAGGAGAGGCTCTCTTTTTATAGAGAAACCAAGGGGGCAAAGCTTCTCTTAGAAGCTTTGAGCAAAAAGGCCAAGTTTCTCTTAGAAGCTTGGAGCAAAAGGGCCAAGCTTCTTGGAGAAGCTAGGCAAAGGGGTCAAGAGGTTCAAGCTTCTTGGAGAAGCTAAAAAAAAGGGGTCAAGCTTCTTGGAGAAGCTAAAAAAGGGGTCAAGCTTCTTGGAGAAGCTAAAAAGGGTCAAAAGGTTCAAGCTTCTTGGAGAAGCTAAAAAAGGGTCAAGCTTCTTGGAGAAGCTAAAAAGGTTGAAGCTTCCTCAAGAAGCTAACAAAAGGTTCAAAAGGGTCAAGCTTCCTCAAGAAAAGGTCTCGGCTAGGAAAGGTGGCCGATTGATCAGAAACAGTGGCCGGTCGACCAAACACAATGTCGGCCAACCATCAATAGTGCCGACCGGCCATCACCAATGGCCGGTGGCAAGGAAACAAGGCCGGTGGCCTCAAGCTATGGCCGGTGAGGTGTGGGGATGGCCTACAAGCTACTTCCCACCCTCAGAAGCAAAAACCACAAGTGTTTGATACAAAACCAAACACAAAACAAACAAGTCGAGAGGTCTTGAGGTAAGGCGCATAGCCGAAACCTCCGAGAACTCAAGACAAACACAAACAAGGGTAATCATCGAGTGTTCAAACGATGACGTCCAAGTCTTAAGGATGGTCAAAAATGGGGTGTCTACAGTGATCCTCAGCTAGTAACCTGAAAAAGAATGAACACTCCGGTCGGGGGTGCCGAAATTAGCACTCCGACGGATAAGTCAGTGTGTACTCTCTTGATTGCTTGTATCTTAAGTTAAATATACTAGTTCTCACATGCCTCTCTCTGGATTGTATCTTTTTCTTTCTTGGGTTTCAGGGCTGGGCCCACCTTCCATTCATCGTACAACTATTTACTCGGCTCCTTTTGTTGCAAACCGCTCTTGATTCGGCCCCTTACCCAACCGGTTATTTGGCCGAAAAGGATACTGTTGAATTTGCATATATAAGATGGGATCAAATGCGATATACGAATTTCGACTCTCCAGGACCAACTATTCGGCCTCTTTACGTGTCCCAATATTCGGCCCCCACAGCTTCCTTGAAGATGTTTACTCTTAGTCTAATTCCAATTACAACAATAAAAAGAAGAGCAAAACTAGAGAATATGATCTTTATATTTTAAAGGGCAAAGTTGCGTGGTTATTTTATGACCCTTTATGTTATTGTACCAAAATTCAAAGCAATGCTCCACTTCTCAAACTGAGTGGGAGGACTTCACAATTACTATAGCCCTTAGAACTTTCAGATGAGTTACACCTCTGTTGGGATATTCCAATAATAATCCAATACAAGAATTGGCTCAACAGGTAGCAAAAATATACTCCATAGGTAATGGTTGGCATATGAGATTTAAATTTAATTAAACATATTACACATGCTTCGTTTTCTAAATCACTTAATTTTCACATGTTTTTTGGCCATTTGCTCCCATTCACATGTATCCCATTGTTTTAAAAAAATGAAAAAATAAATCATTGGGGCATTTCATCATACATTTGCAATGCAAAATGTTCATTACGTATGAACATCACAGAGGCTGCTAATGTGTTTCAACAAGTCCATTATTCAACATTCACAAAATATTTTAGCAAGTCTATTATTCATATCACATAGCTTTTCATCATGGGGATCAAATGCAAGTTAAGTAGAGAGAATTTATTTTAAAAAAAGATTAAATTTATTTTAAATTTAATTAAACATATTACACATGCTTTGTTTTCTAAATCACATAATTTCCACATGTGTTTTAGCCATTCGCTCCCATTCACGTGTCTCTCATTGTTTTAAAAAATAAAAAAATAAATCATTGGGGCATTTTATCATACACTTGCAATGCAAAATGTTCATTATGTATGAACATCAATGAGGCTGCTAATGTGTTTCAAGAAGTCCATTATTCAACATTCACAAAACAGTTTAGCAAGTCTATTATTCATATCATATAGCTTTTCTTCATCGGGATCAAATGCAAGTTAAGTGGAGAGAATTTATTTTTTAAAAAAAGATTAAATTTATTTTAAATTTAATTGAGCATATTACACATGCTTTGTTTTCTGAATTACGTAATTTTCACATGTGTTTTGGCCATTTGCCCCCATTCACATGTATCTCATTGTTTTAAAATATTAAAAAAATAAATCATTGGGGCATTTCATCATACAATTGCAATGAAAAATGTTCATTATGTATGAACATCACAGAGGCTGCTAATGTGTTTCAACAAGTCCATTATTCAACATTCACAAAACATTTTAGCAAGTCTATTATTCATATCACATAGCTTCTCATCATGGGGATCAAATGCAAGTTAAGTGGAGAGAATTTATTTTAAAAAAAGATTAAATTTATTTTAAATTTAATTAAACATATTACACATGCTTTGTTTTCTAAATCACTTAATTTTCATATATGTTTCAGCCATTTGCTCCCATTCACATGTATCTCATTGTTTTAAAAAATAAAAAAAATAAATCATTAGGGCATTTCGTCATACACTTGCACTGCAAAATGTTCATTATGTATGAACATCACAGAGGCTGCTAATGTGTTTCAACAAGTCCATTATTCAACATTCACAAAACAGTTTAGCAAGTCTATTATTCATACCACATAGCCTTTCATCATGGGGATCAAATGCAACTTAAGTGAAGAGAATTTATTTTTTTTAAAAAAAGATTAAATTTATTTTAAATTTAATTGAACATATTACACATGCTTTGTTTTTTGAATTACTTAGTTTTCACATGTGTTTTGGCCATTTTCTCCCATTCACATGTATCTCATTGTTTTAAAAAATAAAAAAATAAATCGTTGGGGCATTTCATCATACACTTGCAATGCAAAATGTTCATTATTTATGAACATCACAGAGGCTGCTAACGTGTTTCAACAAGTCCATTATTCAACATTCACAAAACATTTTAGCAAGTCTATTATTCATATCACACAGCATTTCATCATGGGGTTCAAATACAAGTTAAGTAGAGAGAATTTATTTAAACAAAAAAGATTTAAAAAAAAAAAACCTTTCTTTTTCTTTGTTGTCAATGGAGGAGATTTGGGTATCTAGGGCTGCTAATGTGTTTGGGTAAACAAAGTTGCTCAGCTGATGTAGAGAAGGGACGTTAGAAGGCCGACGCCGGAAGCCCTCCACCGCCGTCGACGAGTTCATTGACGGAGAGAGAGAGGCCAAATTTGATGCTGCAAGAATGTAGGTTTGTAGAGAGAGAGAGAGAGAGAGAGAGAGAGGTTGAATGAAAAGAAGATGAGAGAGAAGAATCTGAAGAAAGTGATAGTTCAAAAAAAAGAATTTGAAGAGAGGGAGAGGGAGAGGGAGAGGGACACCGAGGAGACAGAGAAATAGAGGCGCTGGTTTTGTTTAGGGTTTGGAGAGAAGAGTGAGAGCATGAGATATTAAATATATAGATGGTTATTGGCAACTAAAATGTTTTAGTTACTGAAAGTATTTTATAAATCCCTCCAAAATATTTGAAATGTCTCCCTCCAAAAATTTTAGCTCTTTGGCGACTAAAATTCTTTTTTGTTGCTGAAAATAAACTTTTGGTCGCGAAAGGTAAAAAATAATATTTTATTTTTCATTCAGCGACTAAATGGTTTTAGTAGCCAAAACTCAATATACGGCGACAAAAAAATTTTAGTTGCCAATTCCACAACTTTTGGCGACTAAATTTTTTTTAGTCACGGTAGTGTAGCACGCGCCCGCAAGGGGCCCCACTACAGTTCGGACTCGATTTGATGTCACGGTTCTAAATCTGAACCAAAGAGTCCAAATCTGGCAAATCGTTTTGAGAAAGTAGATTTTTGAAAAGAAGTGCCAAACATGGACTGCTTTGCCAGATACAGAGTCGCCACCTAAATATTTTTTTATGGGAAATTTAGGAAACCCTGACTCGGTGCCGAAGGACACATGTCTGTCATCACCAGAGTTGCCTCGGCTCGGGAGCTAGGGTACGATTGGGGAAGGTCAGCTATGAGCACCCCCTCTCGCCCGATCCGAAGATCGGCCTCTACTAACCATGATATCCGTTTTTGAAAACATTATGTGTTCTTAAACCAATTATTAGCCTAGCGTTACTATGTTATGCGCACAACAAACAAGTATAGACTAGATTGCCTAATTTGGAAATAAGCATTGCATATCCGTGTGTCTTAAAAAAAAGTACTTTGGAATTTGCTACTCGCAAGTAGGCTAAAATACGGATTTCAACGAGTTTTTCCAACTCAAACAATCCAACCTTCACCCACAGGCATTCAAACAATTTATAACACATAAGCATCTAGCCACATGGTAAGCATGCTATCAGGTTAACATTCACACGCATGCGATATGCTAAAGCATAAATACTTACATCGTACTCCGTGCCAAAACAATAAACTGGTTAGCAAACATGCGTGTCCTAGTTCATATCAATTTGACTAATGCAACGCATGCAGGATGTAATTAGAGTAGGCTCGGCTAACCTAATCATGGCATGCGAAAATGCGATCAATTTGATGCACGTATTCAAATTTGGAATTGGGGTACAAATGCAGTTAGCATGATGTACCGAGCCTAATGCATGCAATACAAATGCATGAATGCACGCATGCATAGCATAAGGTATGCTAATTTCAAAAATGCCCTAATCTACCATCATAAGCAGGTAAATAAAAGGGAAGAAAGACGTGGGATTGGAAGACATACACACACTCATGCACACTTATTACATAATTACCCTCACTCGGAGGGGGGAAATGAATATTACAGTCCGAATAACAAACAAATAAATTATTACAGAACTTCTAATTTACTTAATAGGATGAATGCAAAAGGAAGAAAGGTGTCCACAGCCCCCTGCCTCGGGATGCGCGTGTGATGCATGCTCGAACCCGTCTTGCCCGGAAAACCCGTACCATACCCCTGCCACCTCTGTTTATACTGCCCTGTCTCTCTGAAAATTTCCAAAGCCCTAGGACAAGTTCCTTGCATGCTGCAGAGTACCACCGGCTAGGGGAAATTCCCACCGGCAATGTAGAATTTCCATCGGCTGTTCTTAGGTTTATTGGCCATCCATCAATGGCCGGTCGGCACTGAATTATGCCGGTCGACAGAAGCTTCCTGCAGAAGACAGATTTGATAGCAACAGAGAACAGACAGTATATGGCATGGGATTTCAGGCACATGTGAGCATGGTCATGCTTCCCATCATGCTTTGAGCTCAGGGAAGCATGGCCCTCGATCCTCGAGCCGTCAATGGTGCATGATAGCCCAAGAGATCGAGCTTCCCATTTGATAGAAAAATGCATGCAATCACACAAATGAAGACCAAGGCATTATCATGTTGAAGTCAAAGGCCCCGGTGACCGAAAGTTAAGGCACGTTACATCACTTATGGTATGAACGCCCCTTAACCCTCACACTTGGTTTGACACCCCAAGCCATGTAATGCAATGCATGTCGTGTAAACATGGCTCAAAATGCAACATGATAACAATATGCAAGGCATGCCAAGTGTCATGCAACTAGTATGGCAAGCATGCAATGTTAGGCACACAAGATGCAAATGCAATGTAAATGTGGACACTTTAAGCAATAAAATCATCATGCTACAACACCTAATGAAACAACCATACATCAAACATGAAACAAGCATGTAATGGTGGCTTAAAATGGTAAAGGGGCAGACCTTCACCCTCCTCAAAACAGTGGCCAAAAGTGTCCAAAAGGTGGACCAATACTCATGCCAACAAGCAAGCCAAAGGTCCTAAGGTTAAGGCACCAAAAAGAGGCACTTCACTCCCACTAACATGACCACTTATGGCATGACTTGGACAAGCCAAAACAGAATTTTAGCATGCAAAAAGGGACTCCAAAACTTCCTAATATGGCAGCTAAAGTGACTCCAAAGAGATGTGTGCACCAAGGCTCATATCTAGGCATAAAAGGGCACACCCTCAAGGCATGGAAGAGGTCACAAATGCAAGCATACAAGCATGATTTATGAACTGAAATATGGTCCTAAATGATGCCAAATCATGAGGATGATCATAGTTATACATGCTAGAGGTCAATATGCTCAAAGCTTACAAGCCAAAACACAAAGAGATGACACCAAACAAGGCAAGCATGACTGAAATGGACGGCCAACAGACCTTAAACATGGTAAAATAATGCCAACATCTTCATGGAATCAAGCCAACATGTGCAAGAATCATGGCCTAAACACAAGATACAATTCTAGGCCAAATGGAGGAATGTAAAGCAAGTATATTAAGCATGAAAATGGGTACAAATCCGGCCAAAAACAGAGATCACACATGACCCAAAATACCCAAAAAACTTCTGAAATGCTACCCTCTTAAGCCAAAATGCAAGGAAACAAGACAATGAAGGGAGAGGGGTGTCCCTCCCCTATGAAAGACTTCAAACCACCTTCCTCACCACTGAAAATCCACTGGTTTTCAGTGGTGAGAAGACTAAAACACTTAAGTAAACAAAGCCTTACCAAAGAGGCAACAAAAGGGCCAAATAAGGCCTAAGAGGGTGAGTTTGAACTCAAACCATGAAAGACTCTTAATGAAAGTTCTTAAGCATGAAAATACAAGCCTTTTTTATGTTATGCACAAAAACTAAATCAGCAAGTAAGATAGGTAAAAAGCTAGTGCAAGTTTGGGGAAACTAAAGTAAAATGCTCACCCTTGAAGCACACTTCAAGAACAGCCAAGGCAGCCTCCTTCTCTTGATCAAAAACAGCCCAAAAACTCAAGAATCAACCCTCAAAGTCCTCAATCTCGGAGCAAGGTGTAATAGTGTGTGTATTGGTGCAAAAGTAAGGTAAAATCACACTTTTAGGCCAAGAAACACACACAAAGGAGGAGAGAGAGGGAGATATAGAGATAGGGTGTATCTATATATGGAAGCTCTGGTTTTACCTTCAAAAATTCTAACCTCAATCAAAGAGAAGGCTCCTCCTCTTTATAGAACTCCCTCTTGCAAAGCTTATACAACAAGCTTGGTTAGAGGGCAATCCCTCCATACACGTGTATGGAGGGAAGCAGAGTTGGTGCCAGCTATCACAGCTGGCACAAAATATCTACATAAAGTAGATGAACAGTGGTCGGCTGCCCAAAAATGTCATTTTGACAAAATTTAGTGCCGACCGGCAACAAAAAGTGCCGATGGCTACAAAAAACCAGCCGGTGACCTCTAGCCATTGCCGGTGGTGTGTGGGGATGTCTCACAAGGAATTCCCTACCCCTCCAAGGTAAAACACAAGTGTTTGGTGCAAAACCAGACACTAAACAGTCAAGTTCGGAGATCCTGAGGCAAGGCGCGTAGCCGAGACCTCCGGGAACTCCAAACGAACACAAACAAGGGTAATCACCAAGTGTTCCAATGGTGACGTCCAAGTCTTGAGGACGGTCAAAAATGGGGTGTCTGGGGTGTCTACAGGTAGACACCCCATTTTTTACCGACCTTAAGACTTAGACGTCATCATTTGTGCACTTGATGATTGCGCATGTTTGTGCTCTTTTCGAGCGCCCGAAGGTCTCGGCTGGGCACCTTGTCTTTGAGCCTCTAAACACTCTGTGTTTTGGCCTTGTTTTTGGGTCAAACCTTGTGCCTCTTGTTTGGGGGTGAGGGGGGGAAAGGGCCTTGTCGGCCACTTTTGGCAACTGCCGGCCACTTTTCTCCCTTGTAGGCCACTTGAGGTGGTCAGTCGGCTAGGGGAGGTGGCTGGTCGGCCACATGAAGTGGCCGGCAGCCAATTTTTTCCCTTTTCAGATATTTTCAGATCTTTTGAGCCAGCTGTTGAGCACTGAGGCTCATTCTCCATACACGTGTATGGAGGGATGAATACAAGCTTTATGCTTGTATTCCTATATAAAGGGAGGTCCCTCCCCCTTTTGAAGGGTTCAGAAAATTTTGGAAGTAAAATTTTACTCTCTCTAGAATTCTCTCTCTCTCTCTCTCCCTCTCTATATTGTGCTTGAAAGTGAGTTTTTTTTGCATTTTTACACACAATCTCTTAGCCAACCTAGACTACCTTGTTGCTGAGGTGCTTGAAGGTCTTGTTTGGGCTTTTGAAGACTGGTTTTGGCTCAGAAGTTGCTTGTTTGTTGCTGTGCTTCAAGGGTGAGACCTTATCCTCTTCAAAGCTTTACTTTCTTTACTAGTTTGGCCACCTTTGCATGCTATTTTTGGCCTAGTTCCCAACTGCAAAAACCTCTGTTTTTTAGGTTTAAAAATGGTGGTTTAAAGTATTTTTGGAGTTAGGGGTGATCCACCCTCCTTTATAGCTTGTTTGCTCAGTGTTGTATCACTTTTTAAAGCTTTTAAAACAATCTTGTTTTGGTCTTTAAACCACTGAATTCCAGGGGAATTTCAGTGGTAGAAAGTTTGTTTTGAGGTCCAAAACGGGAGGGGGTGGCCTCCCCTTCCTGTCTCACTATGCCATGCTTTGTTAGCACTACAAAGTAGCATCTTTTTATGGCTTGTGTTAGCTTACTTTAAACATGTTTTAGGCCATGTTTTAACATGTTATAGCTCTGTTTTTGGCTGGCTAGAGCACCTCTTGTTTCCTTCTTGCACTGGTAATGCAATCTTGTTCAGTAGCCTAGTGTGCTTGATGATTTAGCCTATTGTTGTAGCTTGTGCTAGCTTGACTCCAGCATGTTTTTGGACTTGATTTGGCATGCTTTAACTCCGTTTCAAGTGGTCTTGGTCACATGTGCTTCATTTTGTATAGCTATAGTGTAAACGGCCTTTACTAGCCTTGCGTTTTAGGACCTCCAACATGCTTTATTTGAGTTATTTGCATGATATGGCATTACTTAGCATGTGATTTCAGAGCATATTCCTCTGTCACTCTATCACATTTTTCACTCTTTAAATTCTTTTGAGAGTTGTGCCTTATGTCTTGCTTGAGAGCCATTTTGCGCGCATGATTTTCTCGCTCTTTAAGCTTCAATCTCAGTATGATTGAGCCTTTGTTTTAGCATGATGAAGCTCTGTTTTGAGTTGGTTTGCCTCTTTGAGGCCTGTGTTGTAAGGTTGCGGTACAACCCCTTTCATTCGCTTAATGAGATAAGCCTTTAAACATGCATTACATGAGTTGTTTGCATGATTTTGAGTCACTTAGCATATTATTTCAGTGCTAAAATATATGTCATTGCACTCTATTGATTCAATCTTTCACTCGCTTTGAAAGTAGTGTTGAGCCCCTTCATGGCTTGAATATGGAATTGAGGTTCGCATGCCTAATGGTTTTAAACCTCCCTTGAGGATTTCTACTAACCAACAGCGTGAAACCTCTTTCTTGCTCAAGGCACTTGTGGCTTAGACCATCTTTCCAATTAGTGGACTTTTCACATTGGACTTAACCGGTTAATGGACTAATCGGTAATCTAAAATGTGTAAACAAAATGAGAAAAGTAAAACATGTGCAGGATAAGCATTTGTGTTGCATTGCATATGTTTGGATCGGACGTAAATCCAAACACAAGGAATGTGGGATATTTCATACTCATAGTGATGAAACGTGTCCCATTTCCTGGTCACCAACACCCTTGATCATGCATGATAGGGTGAAGGCATGTTGTGTTTTGTTTGTGCATACACTAAGCTGGTGCAAGCTTGGCTCCTCGGCCATCATGCGTTGAGATGCTTGGTTGGTGGCTCGAGAGCCAAGCGTTACGTTCCTTTGAGCTTGAGAAATGATAAGGAAGGTGGTGGTACACACATGTCCGGCAAAATACCTTGCTTTGCCTCTGTTGTCCTCAGTTATAGCAAAAACAAGAGTCTAGAAAAGTAGGTGGCTGACCGACCGCCTGAGGTAGCCGACTGACCAGTGTGGGTGGCCAATCGGCCACTCAGGGTGGCTGATAGTCCACCAGCTCAAAGGTTGTCCAAATATGTTCGTGTGTTGGAGCACAAGCATTCTGGAGATTGGTACAGTTTTCATAAATCAAGGCAAGTGAAAACAGAGACAACCGAAGGCAAGGCAATGGGTTTTCGAGAGGAAGCAACCGAGCATGTGTAGACACCCCATTTTTGACCGCCCTCAGGACTTGGTTGTGCTTGCAGGTACACCCAACAACAAGTTCGACTGCTCGCTGAGTACTCGACTGTCGCCGCGGAACGTCACCGGTTCGAGCTTCCCGGACCCTGTATCCTTTCTGCCTCATTTTTGGACCCTGACTTGGTCCTTTCAGAGTGACCCTTTTGGTGCACTGCCAGCCATGGCTTTGCTCCTGCTGGCCATTTATGAGGCCCTGCGGGCCATCAATGAGCCACTGCCGGCCATTGATGATGGTCGGCACCCCCACTGTCTCAGCTGGTTTTCCTCCAGATCTTTTGAGCCAGCTGGTTTTTTGTTTACTCCCCTCCATACACGTGTATGGAGGGATGAAGGCCTTGCAAAGCTTCTTGAAGAAGCTTTGGCTTTTCATTCCTCTATATAAGGAAGAGGCTTCTTCCATAGACAGGGTTCTGAACTTTTGAAGAGGAAAAACTCCCTTTCTCTCTATATTGCTTGAGTTTAGTGCTTAGAAATTGGATTTCCTTGCACTTTTACACTACAACACATAGAGACACACCACCACCATTGAACCAAGCTTCTTGGGAGGTCTTCTTGAGGTCTGAAAGTAAGCTTTCACCCCCTGAAATTGCTGGTTTCGAAGAGAGTCTTCAATGGCGAGCATTTCCCCTTTTTTTGCACTTTTTTGCACCTTGCTTTAGCCCTCTTTGCATATTTATTTAGGCTTTGATTATAACTGAAAAAAGTCTTGCTTTTAAGGTTTTTTTAAGTTTGTTTAAGGTCATTTTGCTGTTTGGGGTGTGTAGCTCCCTCGCATGCTTTGTTTGGCTTTGTTTTAAGCCATATCTTGAGGCCTCCAAGCTAGCCTTGGTTTGGCCTTCCTACCACTGAAATCCAGTGGGATTTTGGTGGTAGAGGTGTGGTTTTGAGGTCCTAAATCAGGGGGGGTAGTCCCCTCTCTTTGTGTTCTTCTTTGCTTGCATTTTTGGCCTTCCAAAGGATCATCCCTCTATGCATTTTTGAGGCTTGGTCCAGGCCTTTTTTTGTGACTTTTAGGACCTGCCTTGGCCCTGTCTATGGCTGGTTTGGTCATATTCTACTTGCATCTAGCATGTGCAGTGTAACTCCATTCATGGCTCATCAAAGTAACATGTGTGCATAGTCTTTGTAGAGTCCATTTCAGTCCATTTTTGGTGATGTTTTACCATGCCATGATCCTGTTTTGGATTGGTTTTGTTACTCCATGCTTGCATGATGCACTTGTAGTGTAAATCTCCTAAACTAGCTTCATATGATCCATGCCATGCCATGTCATTTTAGCTTGCTCGGTTTACATTTCAGCGTATATTTGGTCATCATTTGGCATGTTTTGACCCTATCCATAGTTGGTTCAATCATCCTTTGCATGCTCTATATAGGTGTAGAACAAATCTTGTTTACTAGCCCTTTGTGCATGATGTTTTGACTTATCATACTAGCATATTTTGGCTTTACTTAAACTTGATTTTATGCTTATTTTGAAGTGTTCTAGGACTATTTTAGGCTGCCATGTCCATACCCCTCATGCTTTGTATAGCTATAGTGTAAATGCTTAGGCTAGTCTTGGGTTTTGAGGCCCCTACCATGCCATACATGTGAGGTTTGCATGCTTTGCCCTCATTCCATATGCTATTTCAGTCCATGAAATGTTGTCATACACTTGCATTTGACATGCCTTGAATGCTTTGTATAGCTTGTGCTTTATGCTTCAAGAATGGATTTTTGCGCACGCCGCTTAGCCTAAGCCTTTGGCTCATCATTTTAGTACATTTTGGGTCCTAATGTACCATGATGTAACTCTGTTTTTGGTTGTCCAAGTCATGCCATGATTGGTTCTAATAGGTGCAGTGCATTTCCTCTTCTGTAGCCTTGCATGTCCTATGTTTTAGCATTGTATGCTAGCTTGCTTTGGCTTACTTCCTTGCATGTTTTAGTCTCATATCAACAAGTACTAGGACTGTTTTGGGTTGCCCTTGCCATATCCTTCATGCTTTGTGCAGCTGTAGTGTAATTGGCCTTGCAAGCTTCGTGTTTCGATGATTCGCGCATGCTATCCTTGAGCTATTTAAAGGATTTGGCATCATTTATCATCTCATTTCAGTGCATATAGTGTTGTTGCACTTACACATTTGTCACTTCTTAGGCACTTTTGAGAGTTACCCTTTTAGGCCCCTTTGATGAACCTTTCACATTTCGCATGCTTGAGTGTGTTGTGTGGCTTAATTCATCACTTTTGGCTACTGATTTGGACCTAGTTGAGAGCCGTCCATCTTTGGTGTAAGCCCATCTTACCATGTTGTCGCATGCTTGTTTCATTTCATATGTTGTCGCATACTTGTTTAGCTTTGCATACCTTGCATGCTCACATGTTCATGTTGCATTTTGTCATGTTGTCCAAGGTCATAACCTCACATCATGCTTATATGCTTGTTGCATGCATGGTTTGGTTGCATGTTTGCCATGCTTATGTGTTGCATTGCTTGGATTAAGTGTTAATCCAAGCACGAGGAACGAGGGGCGTTTCATACTTCAAGTGATGGAACGTGTCTCAATTCTCGGTCGCCGAAGCTCTTGATGATTCATGATAGAGTTCTAGGCTTTACTTGCTTAATTTGTGCATTCATTTTCATATTGATTTGCATAAGTTGGATCTTTTGCCATCATGCATCGGGATGCGTGATTGATGGTCGTGGATCCAACTAGGCCTCTCCCTTGATGTTTTGAGGTGATTTGGAGTGCCACGGTGCGTACATGTCCTTGGGAAACCCTCCATTTTCTCTATTTTGTGCTTCGTTGCAGTTTGGTGTCACAGCACACCAGTGGCCAGCAGCCTGTCACTGATGGCCGGCAGTGTGCCACCCTTGGCCGGCAATGGACCACCTTTGGCTGGCAGTGATCCTTCCATGGCCGGCAGACCACTGGTGACTTCCCCTGCAGTGTTTTGGTAAGGTCCAGCAACAAGCACTGGAAGACACCCTGCAAACAGAGCCTCTAAAGAGCAACCGGAAGGCGTTTCGAGGCGAAGAACCGAAGCGAGCATGCATGCCTCCCTTCTTCAAACAGAGCTGGAATAGCACCGTTTACTGCTTTCCCTACCTGCTTGTTGTCATTCATTAATTAGTTAATTGATTCGTTAATTAATTAAGTTGTGTAATATTTAGTTGTAGCTAGTTATTCAATTTGGTTCTATAATAATTAAGTAGCTTGTGAGTTAGTTAATTAGGTGGCTTGTATTATTTATTCAGTCCCTCCGAGTGAGGGAAAATTTGTAATAAGTGTGGGTGCGTGTGTGCATGTCTTCCAACCCCATTTCTTTCTCCCTTTTATTTAATCGCTTACAATGGTTAGATTTAGGGCATATTTCAATTAGCATACCTTATGCTATGCATGCGTGCATTCATTCATCTGTATTGCATGCACCGGGCTCGGCGCATCATACTAACTGCATAGTATGTCAAATCTAACTTGAATACGTGTTATCTATTGCATTTCACATGCCGTCCTAGGATTAGCCGAGCCTATTCTAGACTGCATTTTGTATGCGATACATTAGGCACTTAACATGGACTTGGATCATGCATGATTGCTAACGAGTTCTCTGTTTTGGCGCGGAGTGCAATGTAAGTATTTACGCTTTAGCATCTCGCATGAGTGTGAGTGTTGCCATGACAGCATGCTTACCATGTAGCTATATGCTTATGTGATATACTTGCCTGAATGCCTGTGGGTGAAGGTTGGATTGTTTGAGTTGGAACAACTCGTTGAAATCCGTGTTTTATCCTACTTGTGAGTAGCAAATTTCAAATTGTCTTTCAAATGGGCAGATATGCAATGCTTTGTTCCAAATTAGGCGATCTAGTCTATACTTTTGTGTTGTGCACATCACATAGTAAATCTAGGCTAATAATCGAAATAAGAACGCATAATGTTAGTAGAGGCCGATCTTTGATCGGGCAAGCGGGGGTGCTCATAGCTGACCTTCCCCAATCGTACCCAAGTTCCCAAGCCAAGGCAACTTTGGTGATGACGGACACGTGGCCTGAGGCAACGAGTCAGGGTTTCCTAAATTCTCCCAAATAAAATATTTAGGTGGCGACTCTGTATCTGGTAAAGCAGTCCATGTTTGGCACTTCTTTCAAAAAATCTGTTTTCAAAAACGATTTGCCGGATTTGGACTCTTTCGTTCAGGTTTAGAACCGTGACAATTTGAGTCTGAACTGTGGTGAGCCCAATGAGCCGAATGGGATTCATCCTCCCGGGACGTTCGGGGACGTCCACAGCATGCATGTCTTCCTCGCCACTTTATTGCTTTCTCACTTAGTTGTAGCTAATTTATTACATGTGATGTAATTAATTCGTTTAAATTGAGTTTTAATATTTTAATTAGCTTAGATTAGCTTGTTATTCAATTCGGTTTGTAATAATTAATTTGCTGGAGTTAGTTAATTAGTTGGTTTGTAATAAGTAACTTAGCTTAGCATGGCTTAGCTTATTTATTTGGACCCTCCTTCGAGAGGGCGTATGTTGTAATAAGCGTGCGTACGTGTGTGCATGTCTTCCAATCCCACGTCTTTCTCCCTTTTATTTAACCGCTTTCGATAGTTAGTTTAGGGTCATATTTCAATTAGCATACCTTATGCTCGCATGTGTGCATCATTCATTTGTCTTGCATGCACCGGGCTCGGCGCATCATTCAAACTGCATTGTATTTCAATACTTACTTGAATACGTGTTTAAAAGCATGTTATGAAGTGTTGCATTCATATGCCATCTTAGATAGCCGAGCCTATTTATTTGCATGTTTGCATGTATTGCATTAGGCCTTTTGTATAACTAGAATCATGCATTGATTTCTAACTAGTTTTTTGTTTCAGTTCGGAGTACACTGTAAATGTTTACGCTTTACCATCCTTGCATGAGTGTAAGTGCTGCGATGTTTCGCATGCCTGCCATGAGGCTATTTGCTTAATTGATTAACTGCATGAATGCTTGCGGATGAAGGCTTTATTGCTTGAAGTGGAACAATTCAATAAATGCGAGTTTTAAGCCCACTTTGCGAAGTGGCAAAATCATGTTTTAAAGCCCATCTTGCGAGATGGCAAATCCGTGCTTTAGCCCACTTGCGAGTGGCACTTTCAAACCACTTTTCGAAAGCAAACATGAGTTGATTTTTTCAAAGTCTAGCGACTTAGTCTATATTTGTATGCTGTGCGCATCACATAATAAGTTAGCTAATAATCCGAAACAAGAACACATGTGTTTATAAAAACAACATATCATGTTTAGTAAAGGCCGATCCTTTGATCGGGCGAGCGGGGGTGCTCATTTCAGGACCTTCCCCTCTCGTACTCAAGTTCCCGAGCCGAGGCAACTTTGGTGATGACAGACACGTGGCCTTAGGCACGAGTCAGGGTTTCCTAAATTTCTCTAAATAAAATATTTAGGTGGTGACTCTGTAATCTGATAAAGCAGTCCATGTTTGGCGCTTTTTGATTAAATCGATTTTTCAAAAAGATTTGCCAGATTTTGACTCTTTGGTGATTTATCAGTCTTACATTGCATTTTGTGAGATTAGATTCAGAACTGTGACAGGAGTCCGAACTGTGTGGCAGGACCCAATTCACGCCTTCTCCTAAAAGAGGGGCGCGAAGAGAGTTCGGGTGGTCTACAGTCACTAATTTTGATCGCCGAATGTGCATTTTGTTGTAGTGACATGAAAGAGTGAACAATATTACCACTAGCTAGAAAATTTTTATTAGCATAGTTGAATTAAAAAAAAAATAGACCATACATTAATTAAAAAAATAATATTTATTGTTATATTGATCTATTAAAATTAGGTATCTCACGTTGTACTTGACATTTTGTCATGATATAAATAAAAGGATAACTCGTTTCTATAAGCAATATCGAGTTTGATGAACTAATGTTTAAAATATCATGTCAAACATACTCAATATCTCTATTTTCAAACTATAAACAAACAATAATAATGGATAAATTTCATCTATAAAATATCATGTCGAACATACTCAATAACTCAATATCTCTATTTTTATAATTTCAAATCCGTGAAGCCTCGTAATTTTGAGACTATCTTACTCATTACTTGTATAATGTAAGGTTTTTTTTTTTTTGGGGGGGGGGGGGGAGTTGATCGCTCCTTATGCCCCCTTCTAGATCCATTATTGTCTTCTAGTATGTAAGCAAAAAATTGAAAGCATGATTGTTGCAAATTTTCTATTCACGTGCTTGATTCCTTTTGCAAGATGATAGATCTTAGGTCATGAATGGACCGAGTAAGAGAGTTGCACGTGTGACTGTCACCCTAAAATTTTAAAAAATTATTTTAAATATAGTACTATTGGCTTTGAATACATTTAAATTATAACGTTCGCCTTCTTAAGATATCTTTGAAAATTTTATTACCAACTCAATAAGATATTCTCATAGTTGCAGCCCAAAAGCATGTGGAGAAAATCAATTTAGGGTAAATGTTTGAGATATTTGCAAGAATTGAACAATCATTTTAAGGAAATAATGATTAAATTACTTGGTCCTTAACTTTGATATTGATCTTATGGATGAATATAGATTTTTCAAAATTGATGGCATTTGCAAATTTGAAAATAAATTTTAACTTGATGATTCTAACCTAATGATTTAACAGAGTAAAAACCTCATATCTAGTCACATGACTTATTTATTATAATAATATTTTTGTAATTTATATAAGACATGGAACATAAACATTTAATGACATTGTTTTGTGATATTTTTTATATTTTGTATTTGTAAAAACTAATATTGCATTCACATATTTTTTTACAAAAATTTTGATAACATGTTAATCTCTTTAAAGTAAAAATCTTACAACTGTTCTTGTTTTACTGTAATTAAATTGGATGAAATAACAATTTCATCATAATGTCTATTCATCTAATGTGACCCAGACAAAATAAAATATTTAATTTTTTCTCGAGCTAAAAGGTTCAATCATTTTTGCAGCGTAAAGTTGAATTAATGGCACGTGGCCATGACTTTTACGTAACAAAATGTCAAGAAAAAAAATGCAAATTACAATTCAGTCCGTATTTCAAAAATAAATTTTAAATTAATAATAAAATTTATCAATTTTAATAATAAAAATTATAAATTTTTTTATCACTTTATAATTTTTTTAGTCTTCCAATTGATCCACAATTTTCCCAAAAGAGAAGTAAAAGAGCATGTTATACAAGAATCATCTCGTGTTAGCTTAGCTATTAAAATTATGAAAAATTACAAATTAGTTATAAATAATTTGTCACGCCCCACATTTTAGTTACTCGGATACGTTACCAAAACTTTTAATTTAAAACCAATCACATAATATTGTATGGGAATAATTATTACATGTGAGTAAGTAGAAAATGTTCTCTCTCGAATCAATACAACAAAAGTATATGTCCAAAGTTTACATTAAAATTTTCAAAATAAATAATTATAGGAGAAGACACTCATCAATCTCAATTCACAATATGCATTTCATTTACACACTAAATAACAAATGCACATAAAAGAAAATAGATTTCTTGAATATTCAAACTGGTGTTTTCGACTCTGTTTCTTGAAAATGGTGAAAACAATGTGGGATGAACAAATATATCTAGTAGGGATCTATAATGGTTCTCAACAACAAGATCGATAGATATATGCAATCACGAATGCTAAATGATGATACATAAATAAATAATGTACCTTTTATATTCAAAATAAAACACACATAGATAATACATCCCTCATGAAAATCCACTAAACTTTTCGAAGAGAAGTCTTTCTTTAACTTCTGATCATTCTTGTAGAAATTTCTGACAATCTTTATTAAGGTTACTATGTAACATTACATAAAGATTCAAGATCTATTAACCATGCGCTACTAATGATCATACATCCCACATTCACTAGTCATCAACCACCATAATCTACATAACTTCAATAATTATTTCAACACATACAAAATAATCAATCCATATAAAGAAAATCAAGTCATTTCTATTTATCACATTGACACATACCAATCCCATAATAATTATCTTGCATAAGTCCACAATCAACAACCGGTTCCATTATTAACCCATCAACGAACCATATGCGTTTTTCGGGGCGCTACTCCGAAAGGAAAATGGAACCTCTATTAAGCGTCACGCTTTACTGGTCACAAGCCAGAAGGAATGCAGAACCTTCACATATCTCAACAGACTACACGCTTTTCCAAGCGTTGCTTCGGAAGGAATATGAAACCTCTATCAAGCCCTATGCTTTACATGTCACAAGTTGGAAGGAAACGAACCCTTATTTAAATAACACCATTCATCCATTCATCGTGTTATTCTTTATTACAACTCATGGATAAAACCAACAACGTCATTCATTGTTTCCATTATACATTAACCCAACAACACATCCATCATAAGCATAAAGAATCATCTTAGAAACAATTTCAATTTTTCACTACATTCTTTGCTTCTCAACATTAACATCAACTCTTTATATTCAATTGTACAATACAATTATTTTCATATTCTTTCTAAGATTTATTAATTTAATTTCCAATGTTAACTTCTCCAACATAATCTACATACACCATAATCATTTTCACAATGACTAATTATGCTCATTTAAACTCATCTTGCCCAAACATAATCTTAATTTCTAGAATTTGGGGTCAAGTAAACAATCTTTCATCTTCATGGCGAAGAAGCCATAACTATGGTTTGACAAAAATTAGGGCTTTTCACTTAAGTGTGCAAAACCATGTTCTAGTAACTCAGATTTTCCATTTTCCACTTCAATTATAAGTTCAACTTTCATAATTTGAAAACCTTAACTTCCTTTACATGCTTTCATGAAAATCTCCTCAATATGAGGTTTTTATGCAATATAAATCTACCACCCATCTATCTATAAGAAAATATTGAAGAGAAGCAAAGAACTACCTCTAGCAAGAAGAGGAAGAAACCCGAAATCCCAACTTCGACGAAAATGTGATCCACTCGGATGGATAGAAAGCCCTCACCGTGCTCTTCATTTTTGTATAAGGAATCTGGGGTAGGAAATGAGTAGAAAGATATGAAAATCAAGCTTGAAGGCTTGAAACCCTCAAAAATGGCAGAATGGAGGAAGAAGAGAGAAAAAGAATATGAAACAATGAAGAAAAGTGGACCAAAAAAAAAACTTTAAAGATGCTTATCATGAACAGACCGCTTGAGCGACCACTCCTATGCTCGAGAATCAGAGACACCACACCGCTCGAGTGACCAACCATGCGCTAGCAAACATCGACAGCTTTCAGAATCTTAGGCCTGCAAAAGTACTAGAAGCTTCGCAAGACTGCTTGAGCGATCAATCTGTTGCTCGAACGATGAGAAGAAAAGAAATTTTTCTAGAGTGCTACAACCTCTCCACTTTAAGAAATTTCGTCCTCAAAATTAGGAAAGAACTGAAACACAATGCCTAACTTAAAACTTAAAACTAGATCCATACTTGGGATAAATTCTCGGATCCCGATCCAATATCTCGGGGCCCCAAAGAGTGCCGAACAAAAAGGATAACAACGAAGCGATCACAAATGCCTTTTCGACCTACATACTCATTAAGGTCTAAGAGACAAGGGACACCATCAACCACTCGCACCCCTAAGGACAACAATAACTAACAACGTGCTCAACCACCATTGAGTGATCGAAACCTAATTATGGAGGGAAAGGAAACCACCATTTAACAAATACCTAGCCAACACTGGCAAAAGAAAAAGGCATACTACAATGCATGGCCCAATGATACGACCCAATACAACAATCCCATTCGCATTACACTTAGCAAACATTACCAAATATTTATACAACCCACCATATAAAGGTAAAACAGTGAACAATCTCTTCTTGTCTTAAAAAAAATTTCAATTTATTTTTTTTGAAAAATCATTCATTTGCATAAAGTTTCTCTCTCAAAAGGTGTTCTAACTTACACCGTTCACCACCAAAACACATTTTCTTGCAACCCACAATTTTCATAAATATTTTCCGAAAACGGGAAGTGCTGGTAAGAATACCTAACCAATCACAGTCTCATGACTCATTAATATACAATTTTCACTCAATCAAACACAAGGAAAAGATATTTTCATATTCCAAATCATTCTCAACATTCACTCGGTGAATTCTAACACAACATCCAACATTAATCATCACTATTCTGTGATGCCACAACACATATACAACATTTCCATAATCAAAATTTGTAGAGGTAACAATCATGCTACAACACAATACGGCATGAAGAATAATTCACCACATTATAATTTCATCTCCTCATAATCATCATTGTCAATTATTACTCACACAAGGCACGAGGCACAGACAAGACAAAACGTCTACAATACATCACCCCCAACCGAAGGAGTTTCCATCAACTCAAGACAAGCTTCACCCGAGCCTCACTACTACATACAGGAGACTCAACACTTGCAAAAACTACTCCAAGGCGCTTCTCAAACTTGCCACCCTACTCACATCTAACCATTCTAAAGGGACTATTTGTCACCCCAAACTCTAATATCAACCAATCGACTAACCACTCAATAACTTTATCCCAGGCACTCAAACAGCTACATGTTGCCCCGCATTGTTTACTCTGAGATGGAGCTCCACACACCATTCCATATGTTTCTAGAATCTCACCGAATTCCTCAAATATGCATCGCACTAGCAGTGTTTCCAATAATCCTTATCACTCTTATGCCGATGTGGAAACACCCCTCCTCCTTTTAGCATAAAATAAGACCTATAAGGTCAACGGCAATCCACCTACTCCGAACACAAACAATCATTACTCATACTACACTTGTTACTTGAGAACACAACCCGTACATCCTCCCGAGAAACACTTCTAGCATCCAACCACCAAGTTCCCTTCACGTATATGAACCCTATACAAGTCTTGACCATGCCACTCAATAATTGAATACTACAACCCCTTTACATCCATGCACAATTACTAACTCTCAACAACCACTACACAAACATCACCCTCATTATTAAGAGACACAAATCCTACATTCCTTCCAAGCAATTTCACAACCTACTAAGTAACTCAAATCAACCTCATACAATTCTAAAATTCCACTTTGTCCCAACTATGCGCCTTTATAACTACACAACTGCATCCTTACAACATTCCAAGACTAATCTCATCAACCTACAACTCCTGCTTCTCAACAAATACTCTAATTCATACTAAGGCTCATAAGCCAATACATGTTTTAGTCAGGAAAAAAATAACAGTTATGCAACAAAGTTAAGATTAAAAATTTCAACAACACCTTCCAAGATTAATAACATACATGCATTGTTGAGTCACAAAAGCATATACATACACAACATCCATAGGCACAAAGCCCTCCATAAAAGAGAAGTTACATCGTAGTACCAAGGCACAAAAACTCCGCCATTACACAATATCACTATCGTCCCTGCCTGGACTACTGAGACAAACCCTGTTCACGTAAAGGGCAATGGCACCTATCATGGTTCAACTGTCTACACCTGGAACAAAAAGGTCATCCTCTGCTTTGTGACCAACTTAAGAAAACCACAGTTTGATTAGATCTCGCGGAAAATGAACTCGATGAGGTAAAGCTAGATTGAGGTTGAGATTGGACTTAAGATTGAGATTCAACTCTCATTTGCCTCCTACTAGGTCTCATGTACTTTCGAATTAAGGAACTCACCAATATGGCCCTTTCTCTTTCATCCCAGCCAACCTCAAGATTTGTGGTTTCCACGTACGTGAGCTGCCGCTTCTACTAGTGTGTGATAGTTCCTATGCATGCACCCCACTACTTTCCATCGGATATCATCCCATCACATAACCTTTTCTCGAACTGAATACAACGACGCTCCTCAGTTGCTGTCAACTCTAGAGCAAATCTAGACAAACTGATGAACCTCACCTCAAACTGTGACAAAGGAGTGGTATCTTGGCGCAACTCTACAAATTGTTTCCTCAATCTCTCTCGAGCGGAAGGAGGAAACCCAAAAGGCCTTAGTGAATGCAGCCCAATTGGTGCCTAGGGTAGGGCTTACATACTTCAACCAATACCCAGCATCTCTCTTCAGTAGAAAACTCGCTAATGTCACTCTTAACTGCTTATCTTTGACTTTGAGCATATCAAGAGTCTTAGTGACCTGCTCTAACCAATTTTTTACCTTTAACAGTTCTGGCCTCCTACGAACTTCAGTGGGCTTAAGAGAAATAACTCTTTAGTGATCTTGAGGGCACGAGACTCGTTCCCTCATTATGAATTAAAGCCACCCTTATGGCTCTTACAATCTCACATGTAATCTCCTCGCCTACAGCCGGTGCTGTAGATATAGGTACTGCAGGAACTATTGTCCCTATCGGCGCTTTTAGTCCCAACACGACCTCTACTAGCTTGCCCTGACATCCTATCATGACAACATCAAGTGTAAATCAACTAAATTCTAGCCCTTTCCCAAGACATTTACTCTTCATAACAGGACATGAAACCAACTTAACATATAATCATACAACACATAAACAACTTAAACATTAAGCCACATAATCGAGTCAAGTCTACAAAGATGACCACTTGTCCCGGAACTTCCAAGGAACTTTCACCAGAAACTATGTTGATCAGATACGTTTCCAATGAGATCACAAAGCAAGTTAGCCAGCTACGAGCACTATCCTTGAAACATAACTCATGCTCACACAAATGCAACAGATAATTCCCACACCTCATACTTTCTACATGCAAACGTCCTCACCAAGTGAAATCAACCCATTGTGGTAAAAACCGCTTCCCACGAGCTCAAGGCTTCGAAACCTGGTTAGCTCTGATACCAAGTTGTCACGCCACACATTTTAATTACTTGGATACATTACCAAAACCTTTAATTTAAAACCAATTACATAACATTGTATGGGAATAATCATTACACGTGAGTAAATAGAAAATGTTCTCTCTTGAATCAACACAACAAAAGTGCATGCCCAAAGTTTGCATTGAAATACTCAAAATAAATAATTACAAGAGAAGACATTCATTAATCCCAATTCACAATATGCATTTCATTTGCACACTAAATAACAAATACACATAAAAGAAAATGAACTTCTTGAATATTCATACCGGTGTTTCAGACTTCGTTTCTTGAAAATGTTGAAAACAATGTGGGATGAACAAATATGCCCAGTAGGGATCTACAATGGTTCTCAACAATAAGATCAATAGATATATGCGATCATAAATGCTAAAGGATGATACATAAATAAATAATGTGCCTTTTATATTCAAAATAAAATACACATAGATAATGCCTTCCTCATGAAAATCTACTAAACTTTTTGAAGAGAACTCTTTATGTATCTTCTTATCGTTCTTGTATAAATTTCTGATAGTCTTTCTTAAGGTACCTATGTAACATTACATAAAGATTCAAGATCTATTCACCTTGCACTACTAATGACCATACATCCCACATTGTAAATATCCACTAGTCATCACCCACCATAATCTACATAACTTCAATATATATATATATATCAATTCATTTCTATTTATCACATTCACACATACCAATCACAAAATAATTATCTTGCACAAGTGCACAGTCAACAACTGGTTCCATTACCAAGTCACATCAATGAACCACACACTTTTTCGAGTGCTACTTCGAAAGGAATGTGAAACCTCTATCAAGTGCCATGCTTTACCGGTCACAAGCCGGAAGGAACACGGAACCTTCACATATCTCAACAAACCACATGCTTTTTGAGCACTACTCCAGAAAGAATGCAGGACCTCTATCAAGTGCTACGCTTTACCAGTCACAAGCCGAAACGAAATGGACCCTTATTCTAATATCACTAATCATCCATTCGTCATGTTATTGTTTATTACAACTCATGAATAAAGCCAACAACATCATTCATTGTTTCCATTATACATTAACCCAACAACACATCTATCATAAGCGTGAAGATTTATCTTAGAAACAATTACAATTTATTTTCCACTACATTCTTTACTTCTCAGCATTAACATCAACTCTTTATATTCAATTATACAACATAATTGTTTTCATATTCTTCTAAAGATTTATTAAATCAATTTCCAATGTTAATTTCTCCAACATAACCGCATACATCGTAATCATTTTCACAATGACTAATTATCCTCATTTATACTCATCTTAACCAAACATAATCTTAATTTCTAGAATTTACGGTCAATTAAACAATTTTTCATCTTCTTGACGAAGAAACCATAACTAGGGTTTGACAAAAATTAGGGCTTTTTACTTTAGTGTGCAAAACCATATTCTAGCAACTCAAATTTTCCATATTCCACTTCAATCATAAGTTAAACTTTCATAATTTGAAACCCTAACTTCCTTTACATGCTTTCATGAAAATCTCCTCAAATGAAGTTTTTATGCAATATAAATCTGCCACACATCTATCTATACGAAAATATAGAAGAGAAGTAAAGAAATTTGTACCTCTAGCAAGAACAGGAAGAAACCCAAAATCCCAACTTCGATGAAAACGTGATCCGCTCGGATGGATAGAAAGCCCTCGACATGCTCATCATTTTTATATAAGGAACATGGGGTGGGAAATGAGTAAAAAGAGAAGAAAATCAAACTTGAAGGCGTGAAACCCTTATAAATGTCAGATAAAGAGAGAGAAAGAATATAAAAGAATGAAGAAAAGTAGACTAAAAATGACTTTTAAATATGCTAATCCCAAACAGACCGCTCGAGCGACCACTCCTACACTCGAGTGTCAAAGACACCACACCGCTCGAGTAACCAACCCTTCGCTCAAGCAACCATTAATAGCTCCCAGAATCTTAGGCCTGCAAAAGTACTGAAAGCTACGCAAGACCACTCGAGCAACAAATCCGTTGCTCGAGCGATGAGAAGAAAAGAAACTTTTCTAGTGTGCTACATAATTAAACTTATGCTTCATTTTGTTTCGGAAAAAATAAGAATATTTTAACAAAATATTCTTATATTTGGTTGTATTTTTTAAATTAATGTACTAATAGTTACATTGGTGGTGGTAGTAATGGCGACGATATAGTGGAGGTGGAGGTGGGGGTGGAGGTGAAGTGTTGAGATAGTGGTAGCAGTAGTGGTGATAGCAATAGCAGCAATAGTGGTAGTGGTGTGGTAGTAGTTATGCTGGTTGTGGTAGTGGTAAAAGTGATGGGAGGGTGATGGTGTGGTGGCGATGGAGGTGGTAGTCATGGTAGAGATGATGGTATGGTGGTAATGTGGCATTGGTAAAACATTAGCTCGGAAAACGTTTTCTGTCTTTTAAAAACATTTTCCTCCCAAATAGGTTTCTTTTTCATTAACCATTATTGGGTGACCTATGTGCAGGTCACAATAGGTGAATTTATTGCTCAATAGGTTCTGTGATAATTAGCGGCATTTTTGTAATAATAATAATAATAATAATAATAATAATAATAAAGTGTCACTAATTGTTAATTTTGTCAGGTCTTTTTTGTATACCATATATATATATATAATAGATCGATATAATAATCATAATCTATTCAACTTATAGAATTTGTCTCCCAAAAAATAGATGACATGTATGTTTTTAAAAAATAGATCATCCATTTTTTTAGTGACAAATGTGGCAAACTAAATAGGCTACAAATATCAGATCAACCTAATTTTTGTGTGAATGACATATACGAAATATCTTAGAAAATGAATGGTTCAGTTTATCGAAATGAGACCCATAATAGGTCCAACGAGCCTGGACAACACCTTTCATTTTAAATCATGAACTAGAGAGGAGCACAATCCATTCAAATATATATATATATAAATCATCTTTAATTAAAAATACTATGTATATGAAAAATTCTTTTGTTTTCACTATTAAATTTAATAAACTACTCTCTAATTAATGAAATTATTTACAAAAATATTTGAGTAACTCAATTCCATTTTCTTAATTTACAAAAACTATATGCAAATATTATATATATTATTTTTTGCTAGATTGACTTTAAAATAATAAGCACACAACACATCACCTTCAATTGAAAAAAAGAAAAAAAAAAGTTTATTAGCCATAAAATTTATTTTTCATATTTATCTTTTTAATCAACTATGCATTTAAAAATGTTGAGGTACCCTTAGTGAAAATAATTTTAAAATATGTAATTAATTATTTATTAAACAGGTATTCATGTCAAAATGTTATGCATGTTTGAGACTAATCTGATCCATTTAAACTTCGTCTGGCAAGTGGTTATTTTGAGAAAAAAAATCATTAAATAAGTCAAAAAGTCAAGATATTTTTAACTTATATAAAAAAGTCAAAGATTTCTTCATAATCACTCTCTTTCTTGCATTTTTTTTTTGGGTAAAAGTCAGAAAGTCTTTTCTTAAACATATTGATTTTTACATTTCATATTTTAGCCACAAAAGTCACTATCCAAACGAACCATTAATATTCATATTATCAAATCGTGTCATATTTGTGTTCATGTTAAAAAATTATCAAGACTAACCCATTAAGTTTGCATACAACTTAAATCGTTATCATGTCACGTCAAAATTCTCATCCCTACCTATATGTAAGCACTACAAAATTTAGAGAGCTCAACATAGAATAAAAACTTCTAAGGAAAAAAAAAAATTGACCATTGTAATAAAATTTTGTTTGAGCTTTAAATTTTATAAATTTAAACCCTAATATTTTGATTTGTTTTTAATCTAAATTATTCATTTATTTCCATTAAATAAAAATATTTTAAAATATATATTTTAACCATTAAACTCAATGTACACTACAAGAAAAGGCACCTTTGGACAAAAGTCCATTTTTAGTTGCCAAAAGTCGACTTTTTAGTTTCCCCGACTAAAGGTTTTAGTCGCCGGTTTTGTCGTGAAAACACGGTCGCCGGTGGTATTGGCGACTAAAAAAGTTTTAGTCGGCAAAAAACAAGTCTTTAGCGACCAAAGTTTTGGTCACCAATAGTCAATTACACTTTTTAAAATTATACATTTAGCGACTAATCTTTTAGCCGCCAATAGTCAATGAATCGCCGACTAAACCGTTTAGCCGCCAAAAGAAACACTTTTGGCGACCAATTATTTTTGTTGCCAAAGGTTGTTCTGTGAAAAAAAAAAATAACGTTTTTGCTTTTTCTGAGATTCAAACCACCAACCTCCCGCATTCTAAACCTTTAGCAACACACTCTCTCCACTATGCCACTACAACACCACATGAATATATATGCAACATATATTATTTATATACTATATTGACCCGTATTAATATAAAACTATGTATATAAACATAATTATTTTTATTCAATATAATTTATGTAAAAAATAAATTATTTACCAAAAAAAAATGAGAGCACTTTTGGCGACTAAATCTGTTTTTTAGTCACCAATTCTATAGTTTTGGCTACTAATTATTTTTTAGTCGCTAAAAAAATTAATTTCCGCCTAAAAATAACCACTTTTGACAACTAAACTTATTTTTAGTCGCCAACACCTCCACTTTTGGTGACTAAACTGAATTTTAGTCACCAATTGTACACTTTTAGCTACTAAATTTTTTTTAATAGCCAAAAAGCTTCACTTTTGGCTACAAAATTTATTTTTGTCGGTAAAACACGTATAATTGGCGACTAAACTATTTTTTAGTTGCGAAAACCTATACTTTTGGCTACTAAATTTTTTTAGCGCCAAAAGCATTCACTTTTGGCTACTAAAATTTTTTTAGTCGCTAAAACCCATATAACCGGCGACTAAACTGATTTTTAGTCGCCAATAACTACACATTTGGCTACTAAACTGTTTTAGGCGCCAAAAGTCTTCACTTTTGGCTACTGATTCCATTTTAGTCGCCAATTCTGCTACTTTCAGCGATGAAAATTCTATTTTTAGTCGCCAATTCTGCTTTTTCTTGTAGTGGTATGTGTACACAAAATGTCTAAAATACCCTTTTTGTGGAGTTTAATGACTAAGATATCTTTCTTTTTTTTCTCATTAGTTTATTTAATGAAAATTGACAAATTATTTAAATTGAAAACAAATCAAATGATTAAGAATTAAATAAACTAAATTAAAAAATCAAAATTTATTTTGTTATAAAGTCAAACTCCGTAAAAAAATTTATAATTTTCTCAACTTTTAATTGATCAAAGTCAATAATTAAATCGTTAAAAAGTGTAGGTTCATTAAAATCACGGGACTTAGTCCATTTCTAAGATAAGAGGTGCACCCAAATAAAGTTGGTCCATTTTGATGGGTCAATTCGTTGGATCACTCCTAAGGGTATTGCGGTCGGCTTCGGTATACTAAAGTTGGCAAAATTTTTGCTTGGGGCCTCTAAAAATTGATTGAATCCTACAATATTTTTAGCTATTATGCTAGTCCACAAAAAATAAATAAAATAATAATTAAAAAATTAAAAAATCACCTATATTTAAACAATCCTAATTAAATTTGGTAAAGATTCAATATTAATAAATGGTTGATGTAGTGAATTATTTAGAACTAATAGATGGCTGTTTTTATTATAAATAAAAATAAAAATAAATAAATTCAAAAAGTCAATTGATATAGTAAATAGTTTGAAATTAATGGATGATTGTTTTTTGATTGTTTTTAGGGAATGAAAATTTTCATATTTAAAATTGATTAAATCTTACCTACGGTCAACTATGTCATAAGAAAGATTAAATGAAATAACAAATTTATCAATTGAAAATGATTTAGTTGATAAGTTGGATTGTATAAGTTTGATTACCAATTTTGTAATTAAAAATGCAAGGAGGGTAATGTTTAAGAGATATTTTGTTATAGTTTATTCACTTTTTATGGGAAAATTCTATTTTCACACTCTTTTATCTCTATGTACATAATTTCTCAATGCACACCCTTATGAAATTGGTTTTATGTTTTTGTTCTCAGTCCACACCTCACATGTTCCAATTATACCCTAAACTAACATCTTTGTACACACACCACTTAAACCATTTGTTCGACAGAGAATCAATGGTGTAGACCCATCTTTTATTCCACCCACCTTGAAAACAAAGCAATATCTTTTACAAAAAAACCCCCTCAGCAGATCACTCTATGAATCTTAAGATTATACAACAAATTATCTCCTTTGATTTCTAGTTACATCATCAAACTGATTCCTTCGATCAACAATGTCGTCAACATCGAAAAAGTCATTAATTGGCATCGACTTGTATCAACATAGATCTTGAAACAACATCGTTTTGTATCAAACTCCATTGAAGACGTACAACTCGATCCATCTTTTGTTTTTAATAAACTCTTGTTTTTTTCTGGAAGCAATTCGATTTTGCTTATTCGGTACTAGTTATACAAATGGAAAAGGTTTATTTGATTTTTAACTTCCGAAACATGTAAAACAAATCAAAACTTGGTTTCTGAAATAAATTCTTAAATTCAAAAGTTGATTTTAGAATAGAATTAATAATTTCGATAGTTGATATCCAAAAAAAGTAACATGTTTTGGCACTGGTTTATCGAATTAAAATGGTGAAAAAAAAATCTGTACAAAAAAACTTACATTTTCATAACTGCTTTTGTTGTAACCAGGCATATTGTTATTTGAATTTGAATTTCCATTAATTTGCAACTCTTACAAACATCAAGAATTATGGTGGATTCTAATGACAAAACGATATAATCAATGGAGTATAAACTTATAGAGTAACGCAATATGAGAGTATTGCTTTGCAAGCAATAGATGACTATAGAGTACATAGCAAACAATAGTCAATAGAATAAGTGAACAACAATGGAGGAAGTGAGAAACAATGGAGAAACTAGGGTTTAGTTTTTTCTTTTCTTAAAAAATGTGCACTGAGATTTTATTTTATTTTAAATGCTGTGTACAAAAAAAATTTTTGATTTAATGTTAATGGTGTGTTTTGATATTCATTATGGTCATTTTACTTTAGGGTAAAATTGTCATTAAAATAATATTTCATTAAGTGTGTACACAGAGATAAATAGGTATGTGGAAATAGAAATTTCCCTTCTTATGTGATACTTGAGTTTAGATTATTTTGATTTTTTTTATTTACTATAAACTTTGTTATATATTTAAGTAAATTTTATGTAAAATACAAAAACAAGAAGAAGAAGAAGAACGATATTAATATCTTGAGGTATTAATATTTTTGTGAAACCCCGTATTTTTGAGGTATTAATATTTTTGTGAAGGATATTTGGAAGTAGTTTGGTGGTGAGATTTTTAGATAAGAACCTAACTTATTTTCTCTATTTGTTTTATCTCTATTTACCTCCATTTCATTATTATCATTATTCATCTCTTTTATTTATTTATTTATTTCTAGTTTGTTTCAGCTCCAAGCAAAAGTTCTTTTCTTTCCCTCCAAGCAAATGTTTTTTTCTTTCTCTCCAAGCAACCTTTCTTTGCCTAGAAGTCAATTATCTTTCTTTCTCTCCTAGTTTACTTGGATGCTACTATTTGTTTTGTCTATAAAATGGAACTCATCCTATCAACTTCTTTCCATTCTTCTTCTTGGTCCATCCATATCTCTCTCTCTCTCTCTCTCATATTGTTCTCTCTTAAATTATAGAAATTTAGAGTTTAGATTAAAAATATTTAGAATGAGAGTTAGCATTTTATTTAAGATGAGAGTTGTAGATTTTGTAAAACTTTACATATCTTTTTGATCGACAACCTTTGAAGATTTATAGTGATATAACATATGATTAAAAGCATTGGTGTTGGAGGGATTTTGCATCAAGTGGTCATGGAATTGTTTTGAGGTAATTCGGGTGGTATACTATATGCTTTCTCTAAATCTCTTTGCAAAGAGTTTTTATCTTAATTACTTCACATTTGTACTCCTCTTAATTATCTTGGTAATATGTTAAATTTTGTGGAATCATTTTTGTTAATACGTTTGATTATTCTAGTCATTTGATCAATTTTGTGAAGTTGTTCTGTATAGTTAGTGTTGATTTGTCTGGCTAAATGACGTGGAAATACTCAGTACATAGATCGAGTGGACCTTGCTAATTGCTTGGACCAATAGCCCGGATTAGCGGTTGTGCTTGGGTGAGGTGGGTGAGGCCGATCACTGGTCATGTATTGTGTAGGACCGGATATTTGGTCCTGGATAAATTATCATACGTCGATTTGACTTGTCTGTGCAATTTGATAAATTGCTTGGTATCTCAAATTGAATTGTTTGTGCCATGTCGTAAATTGTTGGATCCCTATTTATTTATTCTCTATTTGAGCATTGTTATTCCTGTCATATCGTATACTTCCTGAATTAATTTATTTTTCAAGTATGGAGCAAATCTAGTGGCGATTGGAGTAGAAGCATTTAAAGAATTATTGAATTGGAGATTGTTTGGGCCCACCACTATATATTGTTTTTGGAGATTTGTATAAATTATAAATTATAGACATTTGTGTAATTATTTTGGAGCCAATTTATATTTATGAGGTTATTAATTAGTTAAAATTTTAAATTTTAAATTGATTTGATTTATTAATGACCTAAAAGTTAGGGCATTGCGCTTTTGATCACAAATTTTTCAAATGTATAAAAGGCTTGATATTAGGGACACTGCAAGAAAAGTGGGTATATAAAACGGAAGCATTTGCGACGGCACCATTTACCATCGCAAAAAGTGAGTTTTTGCAATGGCACCACTTGCCATTGCCAATAAATCGAGCTTCAACGACGACACCAGTTGTTGTCGCAAAAGAACAAGTTTTTGCGACTGCAATTCGAGGTTTTTGCAACAGCAACCCCTGTTGTCACAAATAAAGATATTTTTGCGATGGTATGAAACTTAACGTCGCAAAAAAAACCCCCCAAAATCTGCGCTCAGGTATTTTTTTCCCCCCTTGGCACTCGTTCTTCCCCCTTTAACCAAAAATCCCTAATCTTTCCCCATCTCTTCTTATGACTCTTTCTCTCTCTCTCTCTCTCTCTCCCTCGAAGGCGAGCAGCGGCAGACAACATTGAGCAGTGTGTGACAGCGGCGAGCAACGTGTGATGGTGGTGAGCTAGTGATGACGGTACGGCATGTCTCTCTTCAACTCTCTGAGTCAGTCTCAATCTCTGAACCAAGTTAGCTCTTCTTCTTCTTCTTCTTCTTCTTCTTCTTCTTCTTCTTCTCTATCTTCACATTCTTTCTCTCTCTCTCTCTCTCTCTCTGTGTGGCTATTTATGTGTTACCTTTTTCCATAGCTTTGTTGTTTTTTGGAAACATAATGAATATTCTTGAGGTTGAGGGACTTCTTTCATGTAAAATTTTCTAGCCATCTTTTTTATTTCTTTTATTTATTTTTAAATTTTTAGGGTTTTGAGTTCTATCCCTCTCTCCTTGCATTTGTTTGAATTTTTTGTTTTTTGGGTGTGTGCATATTTTTTGGTACATTTCCTCCTCATTCTAATTTTTCTAGGTCGTGTTGTTGGGCTTCAGGTAATTGGAGTTTGGAGTCCATGAAATTACTCCCAAAGATTACTTTTCTAATCTAATTTTCAGTGTCCTTGCTTGGTAGATGGGTTTGGCATTGAATTTTTCTTTGTTGAATCTATTACATAGAGTGGTGTGGGTTTTTAGATATGAACTCTGACACTATGAAGTTCTGATTTTCCATGCTACTTTGAATGTGATTTGATGAGTACCATTAATAATTGTTTGCATTGTTGGTATTTTATTCAAACAAATATGCAATATTTCCATTTATTGTTGTGTTTTTAATGTACTCAGGTTTTTGGTAGATTCTCCATAGTAATGTTAGCAAGTGGTTTACTTGTTGCTTGTTGCTGTTTGAAAATTTGAGCTAGTATAAAAAATTATTATTTGATTTATTAACTATGATTAAGGTTCCTGTAATAACCTGACCCTCGTACATGTTTTCTAATATATTTTTAGTCCCTTGTCATGCGCATTTAAATGCTTGTTGTGAACTTCCATGTTAAATTAAGTTAATTAAGTGAATCCAATGTTTTATGAATGTATATTTGTTTAACAAGAAAAGTATATGTTACATTTAGAATGTCTGAATCAGAAATTGGAAGCCTTAACGACTTAATTATCTGAAATTGATTATATATATATGTGATCAGCATAATTTTCAAGTAATATTAAGCATGTTTACGAAATTTCAATTTTGGAATGATTAAACGATTGGATTTTGTCCTATATACTTTTATATATGAATATCTATAACTAAGTTTTCTTAAGCAAGATCAAAACTTGAAAATATCTCCTGGAGAGGAATAAGGGTTTGAAAGGAAGAGATTTGGTCTTCAAGGGAGCAAGTGAGGAAGTGAAAGGGGCGTAGAGATTCTGAAGCTTAAGGTAAGTTTAATTTCACTAGTTCAACCCTCTTCCTTGAATTGAAGTAGAAATGTCTTGATGTTGTATGATCTAGAGGAATTTATATCTTGCTCTTTAAATTGTTAAACTTGAATCCAACTATGTAAGTATACTGCTACATGTGTTTGCATGTGGGCATCATGAAGAATAAAGGGATTGAATGTAAAGGAAATAGCCTCTTATATTTGATTCTCCTAGTTTGAGTACAAGTAGGTGTGATCAAGTTGTGTTCATGGGTTTAAAGATCTAGTTCAACCTAGATTGTGTATGATTGAGATTGTGTATGATTGTATTTGTTTAATTACATGATTGTTGAACCATGAATTGGCACTTAAAAGATCTAATTTAGACCTTATGAATGCTCACCAAGAATGGGGTTTTGCATGCACTTCGAACTGTCAAACAGGGCCCAGGCTGCACGTGCGGAGGCCATGGCCACACGTGCGGAGAAGAGGGAAAAAAATAGGTTTGCATTCTATTTTTGGGCGCTCGAGCGGCCAGGTTCTTCCGCTCGAGCGGAATTGGGCCGCACGAGCGGCCAAAGTGGGCGCACGAGCGGGCACCCCTGTTTCAACTTATGCTGAGTAACTTTGAATAGGCATATCTTTCGCATCCGGACTCCTTTTTGAGTGATTCTTGAGCCTAAAATCAAGCCCTGGAAGTCTAGTTTCCAATGGTGTGGTCCCACCCCCAAATTCTAAGTACAGAAATAGTTATGCCCAATTTAGTGACGACTGTTCACTATCTGTTTACCGGTTTGTACCGTTTCTTCGTCTGGGCCATTTTTCTATCGATTCCTCCTATCTCTATGGCATGTATTATAACTTATTGAAGTATAATGATCTTGGTACAACCATGGCTAATTGATTAAGTGGTCAAAGAGAATAAGTAAAGGATCGATTATTATCTCATATTATATGTTGTGCATTGTGCTTGTAGATCGAGACAAGGGCATCGTCCCATTACTACCTAGAGCCGATCACTGTGAGTAACAGTACTACAAATGTATATTATTTACCGTTAATAATTATTGTTATTAACATTCTGTTCTCCTTGAGCAATTATGTTAACATGTGTGTTGATTGGGAATTGATGTGAACATTGAAAGCTTTAGCACACATCAATATGATTCTGAAACCATTCTGCATTTCGACTACGGTTAATGGTTATCAGTAATGTGCTACAACCTATAATTATATATTTTTTCGCATAAGAACTGCATACAAGTTATTCTTGTGACATAGATATCTACCTAAAAGGGGAAACATATTCGATAATTGGATAGAATCATGGATAGTACTATAGTAGTGCGGTTGCTTTCTGTTAAAAGACATTGTTAATGTTCTGTTATCTGTAAATTAACCTTATTGACTCCTAGTGAACAAAAGGAACCATGATGCATGTGTTCCCCGAATCATTCTGTTTGCCAATGATGAAACAAGACTGTTATGAGGTAAATTGTTCTGTTCCTATTGAACGCACTACAATGACACATGTGTCTTCTATCAAAAGTGTTATTAAAATTTTAATATACGCGAGACGATTATGTCCATTTGTAATAAACCATGAGGTGATTTAT
Organism: Camellia sinensis; assembly: GCF_055761805.1. Lineage (NCBI taxonomy): Eukaryota > Viridiplantae > Streptophyta > Magnoliopsida > Ericales > Theaceae > Camellia > Camellia sinensis. Next base: position 30,767,795 of record NC_138964.1, on the reverse strand, counting down.
ATACACTATAGTGTGATGATATTCTCATGAATTTGGAAGTTATTCTGGTTTGTTTATTCGTTCTGTTATGTATTCTGTTTTGTTAATTCGATCCGTTTATGATATGACATGATGTGACCTATTGATTTCTGGTATGGAACAAAGTGCTGTATAGAACTAAGTGCTACACTTAAGTGGGAGCCACCTCTAGAATCCGTGCGAGCCTCCTCTTGAGTCCATACATACATTTCTGGGCCAATGGCCGTTTTGATATTTCTGGGCCAATGGCCGTTCTGATATTTCTGGGCCTATGGCCGTTCTGTATCTGTTAGGCCCATGGTCGTTCTGTACATTACTGGGCTTAAAGCCACTCTGTTAAGAAAACTGGACCCATGACTGTTCTGAAAGTAATTACAGAATGTAGTTAATCGTATGCCTCTGTAGTTATATGCTTTATTATTCAAGTTAAACATTACATTATTTATGTACTATTATTCACTGAGTTCCGCTCATTCTGTATTTTGTCTATTTCTGTAGGTAATCAACCGGGAGACCAGTCCTAACCCTTAAGGCTCGTCTCTCTCCTGTCGACCTCGGTGTGTCCGGGCACTTAGCTGAAGCCCGTGCATTTTGTAAAGTATTGTTAGGTTTTTGGCTTATGCTTGGGTTGTCTTTCATTAATATTTTTGCTATACGCCCAATTGTGGGGCTGAGTCAAAGTATATGTGTATATTTTCTGTATATTATTTACCTAATGTGATGTTGTGATCCTGGCATAATAGTGGTAGCTCAATGGAATAGATTTTTGTTATCAGGTGCTTCCGTTCAGGCCCCATACGTTAAATACATCAGGTTTTATGTCTGTTTCTGAGGTGGTCATGACCAAACTTTTAGGGTTGGGTTTGGGGCGTGACGAGTGGTATCAGAGCACGAGTTGCTATCTCACACACGAATCCATTGAGCTTTAGGATGTCTAGAAAAGGCCTAGGCCTCATGCATATATTTCTAAATATATAAGAAAAGATTGATGGCAACGTTAAATGTACTCTGATGATGCTAACGATTATGATCCATGTTTATTGTATATTTTTTGTGCATATTGTGATTGATTGTTGTGCAGAACATGGCGGAAATAAGGATAGGGGATCCGAAGGATACTACCCCCGCATGGTTAGACAGAACGAAAAGGAAAGTTGTGCAATATGTAAGACGAATTGCAGAAAAACAAAATAATAAAGAATTGTGCGAATTATTGCTTTTGGTTATGTTAAATAGATCGGCAAGACAATTTATATACAATGGTTAGATGAATGTGTTACCGGTTGATAGTCATCTGTGGGAAATGATGACGGTATGAATGTGCATTCTAGCACCTATTTAGATGAAGTGATTAAATTCTAAGTATGAAATATTGTTAAGGCCAAAGGAAATGATATATGTGATGCTAGTATTATGTTTTGCCATCGACGGTTTTGTACGGATGGTACCACCGACAGTCTTGTACGGGTGGATTATGTTTTGCCACCAACGATTTTCTAGAAGGGTTGTCTAACCGATTCGAGGTCGGCCACCGACGGTCATGAACGGGTGTGCTTCGATTCCGGGACGGTATTACCCTTGTTTTGTCCAGAATGTCATCCTTTGGGATTGTGTAGATGTTATTAACACCCAAGAAGCTTTGAAAAAAAAAAAAACAAACAAACAAACAAACTTTGATTGATGAACTTGATTCATCCCATGTTTTGCTACAAGCTATGATACATATTGTTTATAAGTAGTCTGTAATCTGTAATCAGGAATTCTTGTATGAATTGGTCGAAAGACATGAAGAACCCCACCTATGTTACGTGTTTGCTCATATGATGCTTGTAAAAGATGGGTAGTTATTGACCACTTAAGACCGGAACTATGTGTATCATTTAGTTATTGACTAAATGATTGATAATTTGATGATGTACCGCAAGAATGAAAACCCTGCCTATTTGTGTTACTGATTTAAGATTGAGAAATCATTTCTGTGATACCTTTCTGTGTACAATGCAAATGTTGGATATTGCGAATTAGTCCTCTATTATTTATTTGGAGGCTATAATGTGAACTGTTCTGCATGATATCGCGGATTTTGGTAGGAACAAATGGTCAAGGGGATATTTCATTTTGCGGAGGGGTTAATGATACGTACTGAGTATTTATTCCCCATGTATGTTTATACAGACTTGTATAATACGTGTAACGTGGTTACGAATTGATTTACTATCATATCGAACTGATCTGGCTAAGAATTTTAACTCTGAGATTAGATAGACAAATTATTTTGCCGCTAACTGTTGAATTTCTCAACATTATGGAATCTGGTTAGATGTGACTACTGTTTACTTAAGGAAATCTATGACCCTATGAATGGACCTACGTATGTGGAGTAACTAGATACTCTATTTATGTTAATTCACTGAGCCAGACGACTGGTCTATAAGTTCTGTATGGCTGTTAGCTAACCCACTGTAATTATGAATTGTGAATGCGGACCCATATGATTGATCTCATGTCTTACGGTAAGAAAAGAAAGAACCATCTAAAAAAAAAAAGAATACTGAAATGATTAAAAAGAGGCCAAGTTAATTTGTGTTGTAACAAGAAGAAATGCTTTTGGAAATAAGGGAATACAAAGAACAAATTGTGAAGCTGGTGGCTGCGGACTTAAGCGACTTATTTGTGACTGTTGGAATGAAGTGTACCTTGTTGGTAGGCTTTGTTATCCAATCTCATCATGCATAATATGATTTGAAGGTAACTACATAATGGATATCTTTTGAAAAATATATAATCTTAATTGATGATGATTACTTTTGAGTGAATTGTAATACATGAGTTACCCAAGGAATTATCAAACTGGGCAAGTTGGAACATGTACTTTCTAATGAGAATTGCACATGAACGATTACTGCTGGATCGATCTAGTTAGAAACTTAGTAGAGAACATTTTTATTCTGATTGAAATTAACGTATGATGTGGGAAGTTATGACTTGTATACTTACGGGGAAGCTATCTATTATGTTTCTGTATCCGAGAATTGTATGTTTCGGTCTTTGAAAATTGTTGCTATAAAACTTATTGACAGGGAAATATGGTGATGATAAACTCTGTCTACCAGGGATTTTATGCTTTGCATGTCCTGCCATGAACTCTTGTGGTCTTATATTAAGCAACACATAATCCTATGGAATAAATATATTGGGTTGTTATTTTTGTTTCTATGTGCCTCAAATAGACATTAAAATGACTAGTTGGATAAAGCTATGAGATGTTTGTTATGTTAAGAACTTTTGAATAACTGTGATAAACATCGAATTAACCTGTGAAAGGTTCGAACTGAAGAATTAACTGATCATCTATAACAGAATTAGACAATAGTGTGAGACAAAGCTTTCTAATCTGTTACATGGTAAAACAAGTATAGGGGACCAAACTTCTTCAAGGGGGGAAGAGTGTAATAACCCAACCCTCGTACATGTTTTCTGATATATTTTCAGTCCCTTGTCCTGCGCATTTAAATGCTTATTGTGAACTTCCATGTTAAATTAAGTTAATTAAGTGAATCCAATGTTTATGAATGTATATCTGTTTAACAAGAAAAGTATCTGTTGCATTTAGAATGTCTGAATCAGAAATTGAAAGCCTTAACGGCTTAATTATCTGAAATTGATTATATATATGTGATCATCATAATTTTCAAGTAATATTAAGCATGTTTACGAAATTTCAATTTCGGAATGATTAAACGATTGGATTTTGTCCTATATACTTTTATATATGAATATCTAAAACTAAGTTTTCTTAAGCAAGATCAAAACTTGAAAATATCTCCTGGAGAGGAATAAGGGTTTGAAAGGAAGAGATTGGGTCTTCAAGGGAGCAAGTGAGGAAGTGAAAGGGGTGTAGAGATTCTAAAGCTTAAGGTAAGTTTAATTTCCTTAAATTGAAGTAGAAATGTCTTGATGCTGTATGATCTAGAGGAATTTATATCTTGCTCTTTAAATTGTTAAGCTTGAATCCAACTATGTAAGTATATGGCTACATGTGTTTGTATGTGAGCATCATGAAGAATAAAGGGGTTGAATGTAAAGGAAATAGCCTCTTATATTTGATTCTCCATGTTTGAGTACAAGTAGGTGTGATCAAGTTGTGTTCATGGGTTTAAAGATCTAGTTCAACCTAGATTGTGTTTGATTGAGATTGTGTATGATTGTATTTGTTTAATTACATGATTTTTGAACCATGAATTGGCACTTAAAAGATCTAATTTAGACCTTATGAATGCTCACCAAGAATGGGGTTTTGTATGCACTTCGAACTGTCAAATAGGGCCCAGGCCGCACGTGCGGAGGCCATGGCCGCACGTGCGGAGAAGAGGGAAAAAAATAGGTTTGCATTCTATTTTTGGGCGCTCGAGCGGCCTGGTTCTTCCGCTCAAGCGGAATTGGGCCGCACGAGCAGCCAAAGTGGGCGCACGAGCGGGCACCCCTGTTTCAGCTTATGCTGAGTAACTTTGAATAGGCATATCGTTTGCATCCGGACTCCGTTTTGAGTGATTCTTGAGCCTAAAATCAAGCCCCGGAAGTCTAGTTTCCAATGGTGGTGGTCCCACCCCCAAATTATAAGTACACAAATAGTTATGCCCAATTTAGTGACGAATATTCACTATCTATTTACCGGTTTGTACCGTTTCTTCGTCTGGGCCATTTTTCTGTCGATTCCTGCTATCTCTATGGCATGTATTATAACTTATTGAAGTATAATGATCTTGGTACAACCGTGGCTAATTGATTAAGTGGTTAAAGAGAATAAGTAAAGGATCGATTATTATCTCATATTATATGTTGTGCATTGTGCTTGTAGATCGAGACAAGGGCATCGTCCCATTACTACCTGGAGCCGATCACTGTGAGTAATAGTACTGCAAATATTTATTATTTACCGTTAATAATTATTGTTATTAACATTCTGTTCTCCTTGAGCAATTATGTTAACATGTGTGTTGATTGGGAATTGATGTGAACATTGAAAGATTTAGCACACATCGATATGATTCTGAAACCATTCTGCATTTCGACTACGGTTAACGGTTATCGGTAATGCACTATAACCTATAATTATCTATGTTTTCGCATAAGAACTGCATACAAGTTATTCTTGTGACATAGATATCTACCTAAAAGGGGAAACATAATTGGATAATTGGATAGAATCATGGATAGTACTATAGTAGTGCGGTTGCTTACTGTTAAAAGACATTGTTAATGTTCTGTTATCTGTAAATTAACCTTATTGACTCCTAGTGAACAAAAGGAACCATGATGCTTGTGTACCCCGAATCATTCTGTTTGCCAATGATGAAGCAAGACTGTTATGAGGTAAATTGTTCTGTTCCTATTGAACGCACTACAATGACACATGTGTCTTCTATCAAAAGTGTTATTAAAATTCTAATATACGCGAGACGATTATGTCCATTTGTAATAAACCATGAGGTGATTTATATACACTATAGTGTGACGATATTCTCATGAATTTGAAAGTTATTTTGTTCTATTTATTCGTTCTACTATGTATTATGTTTTGTTAATTCGATCCATTTATGATATGACATGATGAGACCTATTGATTTCTGGTATGGAACAAAGTGCTGTACGGAACTAAATGCTACACTTAAGTGGGAGCCACCTCTAGAATCCGTGCGAGCCACCTCTTGAGTCCATACATATATTTCTGGGCCAATGGCCGTTCTGATATTTTTGGGCCTATGGCCGTTCTGTATCTGTTAGGCCCATGGTCGTTTTGTACATTACTGGGCTTAAAGCCGCTCTGTTAAGAAAACTGGACCCATGACTGTTCTGAAAGTAATTACATAATGTAGTTAATCGTATGTCTCTGTAGTTATATGCTTTATTATTCAAGTTAAACATTATATTATTTATGTACTATTATTCACTGAGTTCCGCTCATTCTGTATTTTGTCTATTTCTATAGGTAATCAACCGGGAGACTAGTCCTAACCCTTAAGGCTCGTCTCTCTCCTGTCGACCTCGGTGTGTCCAGGCACTTGGCTGAAGCCCGTGCATTTTGTAAAGTATTGTTAGGTTTTTGGCTTATGCTTGGGTTGTCTTTCATTAATATTTTTGCTATACGCCCAATTGTGGGGCTGAGTCAAGGTATATATGTATATTTTCTGTATATTATTTACCTAATGTGATGTTGTGATCCTGGCATAATAGTGGTAGCTCAATGGAATAGATTTTTGTTATCAAGTGCTTCCGTTCAGGCCCCATACGTTAAATACATCAGGTTTTATGTCCGTTTCTAAGGTGGTCATGCCCAAACTTTTAGGGGCGGGTTTGGGGCGTGACAGTTCCTTTCTGCTTTCTTTTTCCCTTGGTTTGTTCGTACTCATTGGTTTGCTTGGAAATTGTCTCTTGTTCTTGTGAAGGATTAAGCATAATTTTGAGTTTGTGTGCCTATTATTTCATCTCTCTGTCCTTCTTCCCTGTCTCTTTTTTGTACCACATGGTGAATACTTATCTTCTGTTTGTTTTATGATTCATTCCAAACCCAATCAATCAAGTTAGGTCGGTTACTTGAATTATTTTCTCCATTATGCTTTGTCAAACGCTACATGAATAGATAAATTAAATAAACTCATTTCCTTTTTACTATCACATTAAACAGTAATTTAGGTCTTTCCCTTTCCCTAATATTTTAAATTACTTCTATTTTTGGTGATCATATTACTCTTCCATTTTGTGGTTCTTTGACATCCCAATTTAGTTTTATTGATATTTTTTTTTTAGGATTTCTATAGAATTACTTTGATCATACTTTTTTTTTTTCCTTTTATTAAATCTAATACCGATTGTGATTTACTTTGCCTAAGTAGTTGGTTTTGGTATTCTCATTTTATGTTTAGCTAAATTGTTTTGTGTTTAAATCACTATGCCTAGGATATCTCTATTAAATCATTTGGATCGACGTTGATCACATATTGATGAGTTTTCACCACAAAGAGGGATAAGGCAGGGAGATCCACTCTCACCTTTTCTATTTAATATGGTGGCTGAGGGTAAGTATTGCATGCTACAACTGTACACATAAGATTTATTCCTACATTATTTTCCTTCAAAAATCCAAACCACTTTTCAAATCTCTGAAGAACGAATTCCTAAACACATTGAAAGTCATGTCTTCTTCCTCATATCGAGCAATGGCGTTGCTAACTAAACCCATCTTGAGCACGCAGTGAAGCCTGACACTCTATGATCATACCTCGCCGAATTCAACTCCACCTTCCTCTTCGCCTTTGCCACAGTTGGCTCTGCTATGTCTCCAAGGAAGATGATGTTGGATGTTGCGACATATCCGTATGTGCTTGTAGTTGTTGCGGTAGCGAATGTGTTTGCATTGTCGGTAACGGTTTGTGCAGCGGCTAATATATCTGGCGGCCATGTGAACCCGACGGTCACGTTCGGGATGGCGGTTGGGGGTCATATTAGTGTTCGTATGGCCAGTTTTTACTGGATCTCACAGTTGGTTGGGTCTGTAATGGCTTGTCTTTTCTTAAAAGTTACCACCGTCTCACAACATGTACTCGTCCATGGAATCCCACAAGAAATGACTGGGTTCGGAGCATCCATTTTTGGAAGGAGTGATGACATTTGCTTTGGTCTACACGGTCTATGAAGTCGGGGACCTAAGACATGGTCCATTGGGAGCAATTGGACCCTTACAATTGGGTTCATTGTAGGAGCCAATGTATTGGCATCCAGGTCATTTATAGTCGGGTCAATGAACCAGGCTTACTCGTTTAGGTTTGCTCCTGTTGGACGGAGTTTTAAGAACCATGTAGTCTATTGGGTCGGACCTTTGATCGATGTTGTTCCTACTGGTAGCCTATATGATGATGTGGTCTTCCGGTTCAAGTACCCGGCATAGCAGATGGAGTTGGGGTTTAAATAAATGCAGGAAAATGTTGACTTTATTTTATTTTATTTTGGGTTTTGTTACCTACCTTTTGATTTTTTACTTTGGAAACGAATTTTGGACTTTCATTATTATAGCTAATATATATATATATATATATATATTTCCAATGATCATTACTTATTACTATTTGCAGTATGAATTATTTTCATCAATGAAATATGAACAGTTATTAATTTATTACCAAATTGCACAAAAAAAAATTGTATATGTAAGTGGAATATAACGTAAATAGTTTGGGTTAGACCAAACCAAACCATATACTGAGAACCCAAAATACTTAGAAAACTTATAAACGGATTTTAAAAATCTAGAAACAAAAAACAATTTGATTGAGGATTGTGTTGGACACAATTTCCTTAAGACAAATTCGTCCCTCGCTGTGGTGCACACAAGTTTTTATTGGACATTTGTCTCCTAGGATACAATGACCTAACCTTGCAGAAATAACACTACAATGGCAAGTCTGGTGAACCTTACTGTTTAGAATTCTCTTGCAAAAAAGATAGAGTGCAAAAGAAAAAAAGCACAAGATGAATTTCATACCAAATGAATTCAATGGGGTTCTATTTATATAGGTGAATTGGTGTCATTTCGAAAGGTCATTGTGACTATTCAATGAAAAGGCACATCACTTTTCTATGAAGAGACATAACTCTTCCATGGAATAGGTGCAAAGAACATATATGACTGTTCTTTCAAATTGATTCGAATTTTAAATCGAATATGGTTCAATTTTGACCGAAAAATATAAAAAATAAATTTAATTTTAATTTAAATAAATTTGTCTTAAAACCATACTCAAATGGTGCACGTTGGAGTCAATTTCTTATTCACCTATTAATGGTTTCCAAACCATTTTTCCAACAATCCCCCACATGAATGAAATGATGAAAAAGTATGCAAGACTCAATACAGACTCCAAGAGAATTCAATTGGGAATATCCTGCATGGGGATAGGTTGCTTTTACAGCGATCCTGGTTTTAGCCCGACCTTTATTGTGCTTCGGACTCGAGTTTCGTGATTGTATGTTGTTGTCTAGGTCTTGTTTCCTTCCTTTTACTCTTTGTGTTTGAGTTTTGGGATGTGTTGGGTGAGTTTGGAATAGGCTGGTTGTAAGTTGGTACAAGTGGTTGCTACCCAAGTTTTGGCTTCTTCGCTCGAGCAAGCCTTGGGTATTTGCTTTTTCGCTCAAGCGAGCTTTCTTGCGCTTGAGCGAGGATTGAGAATCCTTAGGTTTCTTTCTCAGACACAACTTTCGCTCGAGCGAGAACTCTTGCGCTCGAGCAAGACTTGTGTTGTCTGTTCCTTCGCTCGAGCGAGGCTTCTTGCGCTCGAGCGTGCGTCTGTGTTTATGGGAGACCTGAAGCTTTGCATTGTGTGCTCGAGCGATGCTTCTTGCGCTCGAGCGAGGCCATTTGTTGTGTCTAGTCACTCGAGCGACAACTCTTTCGCTCGAGCGAGCCTCTCATATATCAGTTTGCGACAGTGATATTTTATATCATTTTTTGGTCCCTCTTTCACTCAAAACCCTAGATCGACTGTCTCTCTCTCTCTAAAACACACTCTCTTCCTATAAATACTCCATGATCTAGAGCCCGTCTACCCTACTTCCTTTGTTAAAAAGATAGAGTATCGCATGGGCTTTCTTTTGATCCGAAAAAGTTCAAGTTTGGGGCATCCTCAAGTTTCTCCTTCTTCCTCTTTGAGCTTCTCCATTTGAGGTAGGGATAATCTACTCTCTAATATGAGTTTTAACCTTGATATTTGTCATTTTGTATAAATGGTGGGATTTGGGAAGCTTTGGGTGAAGTTAGGGTTTGGGTTTGAATTTGTGAAAGAGGGGTTTTCTATTTTGGGATCCATATGCGTATGTGAGGTCTTGAAAATGGGGTTATTTGTGTATAATGGGTGAAATTTAGCCTTGGGTGTAATATTTGGGAAAGGGGAAAAAATGCCCTAATTTGGATTAAATAAATTATTTTGTATAAATAATGAAATCAATGTGGAAATATAAAATTGGTTTGGGAATTACGAAATTGGGGGAATATGTGATTAAATGGTGTAGATGGATTGATAAATCACTCACCTATGGTAAATTCGATAAATTATCTGTTGATAGATTTATTTATTTGTTTAGAAATATCTGTTTTGGGCTATCAGTGGAGGATAACTATGATTGTTGTACAAAATGCATGAAGATTAGGAAAATTGAAACTAATCAATTGAATTATGTCATTGAATATGATGGTTTGATTAAACCATTGGATATGTGAATTGATGAGTCATTGTATATGACAATGTGTTTATATACATTGTATATGTATTATTGTAAGGTAGGAGATAGGGGACGGACTCCATTGAGAATTAAGTTGGCCGGAGTGTCCAGGGTGCGAGTCCCAAAATCATATATATTTATGGGTGTCGGTTCTCTCGGATGTGATTCCGTAAAATGGCAAGAAATAGAAGTGTTGGATTGATGAATGTACTAAATTGTGAACCATTGAGTTGTAGTCTCATTTTGGTTGCTTTGATAATAATGAATTTGGTTAATTGATTTACTCGAAATGGAAGAGTGGAAATGAATTGAGACATTGGTTATCTATATTGAACGAGCTTGAAAAGAATACATTTCTGTTAAGAATACCTCACATTTATCTGATGCTGATGTTTTGGTTAATTCGCATATATCGTTTAGCATATCTCTACTAGGCTTTGGCTCACCCTACTTGGGACACCATTTTCAGGTGCAAGTGATATGCCGCCTCCAAGGGTATACCTTGGGAGGTCTAGGGGCTGAAGGCTCCATTTTGCTGTTTTGTTGTTATTTTTTTTGTATTTAAATGTAAATTCAAGCCGAGGGCTTTATATGTAAAAGAGTTAGGACTCTTCTTTTGTTGTAACCAAGTGATAACTTGGAAAGCTGTAACCCCGTAGGGCACTTATTTTTGTTGTAAGGAGTAGAGTTACATGCTATGGTTTCAAGATAAACAATCATGAAAATGTAATGCATGTAATATCTTTTGTAAAGAAGACTCTGGTGAAAGAAAATATAACATTTCTTTTATGTTTATGGATCTTATAAATGGTCAATTCTTATCATATTTTGAGGGCGTTACAACTTGGTATCAGAGTGTACTGGGTTTGAATACTTTGGGTACGTGGGAAGTGGTTAGTACCACAATGGGTTTGTCTCGCCTGTCAGAGACTTAAGTATGATGTTATATGGTTATATGATAACATGTTTATGTGACTATATGGGTATGGGATTTAGTTTCTAGGATGTTGATCAGGCCCATGGGGTTTCTGGGAGTCCTGTTGGAAAGGCACTTGATCATTGCCGTTTCTAACTGGAACTCTAACAACACCGCAGGACGGTCATTATCCGGAAATGAAGTTCGTATGTGCTTATGAGACTATATGCTTACGTGCAATAAATTATTGTTGTCCATTGTATTAGGACGCGAGTGAGATAGCTTTGGCACATTTGTAAATGTGCTAATCTCTTTTGTTACCTTTGTTAGGATGTCAAGACGAGGTCATGGTGGTAGGCATGGTAGGCCTAGGAGGCAGGAGATGCCTATACTGGATGAAATTCTGGCACAGGAGGAGCGAGTTGGTTAGGCCAACATGGCCGAACCAGTTGGTCAGCAAGCAATGGACACCTTAGCTTGTGAAATGGCCGGAGCATTGAGGGAATCTATGGACATTCTCAGGGCAGAGAATCAAGTCCAGGCCCAAGTAGTTGAGGGAAGGCCGTATTTTCTAAAGAGAGAGTTCTTTTGGTCGAATCTGAACGAGTTTTTGGGTGACCCTAAGGAGCCACTGAAGGTTGATGAGTGGTTAGAGCAGATGACAAAGACGTTTGAGATGCTCGGCATCGAAGACGGAGGTTTAAGGGTGACCTTGGCATCCTTCCAACTGAAGGGAGACGCGGGTCAATGGTGGAAGTATGCATAGGGGCGCATTGGAGGGACTTGGGAAGCCTTTGTTAAAGCTTTCCAGGACAAGTACTTACCTGCTACAGTGAGAAAGAAATTGAGGGTTCAGTTTTCTCAGCTCAAACAGTTGAATACAACAGTGGCGGAGTTCGAGGCTACCTTTACTAGCTTATCTAGGTTTGCACTGGAGTTAGTGGCACTTGAGGAACACCATTGTCTAGAGTTTGAGAAGAGATTAAGGACTAGACTCATGTTAGAGTTGCTTGGTCCATGATTAGGGAGTATGGGTGCCTTGTGGAGGTTACAGCACATCTGGAGACTATTATGCATACAGAGGAGGAGAGGATGAGGGGCTCTAGGAGGAGTTAGGATGGCCAGGGGGATAGTAAGAGGCAGAGGGGTTCTAACCCTCAGCAGTCCCAGGAAGTGCATTCGAGATCTACCTTTCCAGTATCGAGTTTCAGTTCTGGGAGAGGCGGTCAGGGAGACATCACCTGTTACAAATGTGGTCAGTTGGGCCACAAGTCTCCAGCTTGCCCGCATAGGGGAGGTGAGCAGTGAGCAGCATCATCTTCGGCCTGTTCTCAGGGCTAAAGTCAGGGCAGAGGCCAGCCGCTCACTTGTTATTAGTGTGGGTAGGCGGGGCACTTGAGGAGGTTTTGCCCACAGTTGGGTGGCATACTTGGTGCATCTGGTTCGAGGCAGGCACAGAGTCACCAGCCAACGCAGTTAGTTCAGGCCTTGAGGGCCAATCAGGGAGCCTCTTCGGCTCAGTCTATGCAACAGTCTTATGCTCCGAGAGGTGAGTAGGTAGATCAGAGACCTACAGGGCACGTGTATACTGTTACAGCGCTAGATCTTGTGCCGACTCCATCTATTATGAAAGGTACCTTTTTGTTTTGCAACTCGGTTGCTAATGTGTTGATTGATACGGGTGCATCCCATTCATTTATTTCGTCTGCATTCGCATCTGTTTTGGGATTAGAGTTGCACAATTAACATCTCCTATTTGTGTTGTGTCACCTGTTGGGGGTGAGATGGTTTTAAAACAGGGGTGTCAGGGTTGTGATATAGAGGTCGCCGATTGTCAGCTTCCGTTTTCTCTTGTATTGATGGATATGTTTGGGTTTGATGTAATTTTGGGTATGGACTAGTTATCGTCATACCGGGCTGTTATAGATTGCTATCGTCAGAGGGTTACTATACGTACCTTAAGCGGTGATTGTTTTCATTTCTTGGGGAATTGGGTTGGTAGAGTCTCACCACCGGTGTATGATTCGCGAGGGCGGAGTGAGCTTAGTTGACTTCTCACTAGCTTTACGAGTAATGAGTGTGATGAGGCCTAGGTTAAGTTGCCAAGAGTGGTTTGAGAGTACTTGAACGTTTTTCCTGAGGATCTTATTAGTTTACCACCCCATTGAGAGATCGAGTTCTCTTTTGACTTCGTGCCTGGCACGGCACCGATTTCCATGGCACCGTATCGTTATGTCCCAGCCGAGTTGAGTGAGTTGAAGATTCAACTCCAAGAGTTACTAGATAAGGGTGGTTCATGCATTTGTGCCATGTATTGCATGCCTCTTCCATAGTCTTCCTTGCTAGCTTTAATGCTTTAAGGACCCTAGCATGCTATGCTTGTATTGTTTGAGTGATTTGGCATCATTTCATACCTAATTTGAGAGCATGTAGTGTTGTCACACTTCCATGTTTATCACTTCTTCACTGTGTTTGAGGATTGTGCTCTTAGGCCTAGTTGATGAGCCAATGCATGTGCATGTATGTCTCGCATTTCATGCCATCTTTCATAACATTATGGCCACTGATTTGGGCATGATTGAGGTCTTTCCATATTCGGTTTAAGTCCATATAGCGTGTTGTTGCATGCTTGTTGCATTGCATGATATTTGCATGCTTGTTGTTTGCATTGTGTTGACATGCTCATGTTGCATTGCATTTGTGTTTGGATAGGGTGCTAGTCCCCACACGAGAAACGATGGACGTTTCGTACTTGAAGTGACGAAACGTGCCTCAATTCTCGATCGTCGACGCTCTTGATCACGCATGATAGAGTTTAAGGCATTTGTGTGTTTTTGTGCATTCATTTGACATTGATTTGTGCAACCCAGCCTCTTTGGCCATCATGCATCGAGATGCGCAATTGATGACTCGAGAGCCAAGTACTATACTCCCTTGAGCTTTAGACATGACAAGGAGTGTGCTTGCACACACCTTTTCTTGCAAATACATTGACATGCCTCTGTTAGTGCTCTGTTGCAGCAAAAGGAGAAGTTTGTTGGAAGAAGTGGCCGATCGGCTATCAAGTGTGTCGATCGGCTATCAAAATTGGCCGATAGCCTTAAAAATTAGCTGATGATCATTATACTTGGCCGATGGCCTTTCCTCTTGGCTGACCAGCTCTCAGATTGTTCTTAAGGTGGGTCAAAAGCACTATGGAAGTTGGCACACTTTTCAGAGTTACAGAAGTGTGCAAACAGAGGCATCACGAGACACGGTAGTGGATTTCCAAGCGAAGTCGACCGAGTATGCATATGCCCCTCTCCTCGAGGCTGTTTTAACTGCTTTGTGTAGTTAGTTAATTTGCTAATTAGTTAGTTAATGTATTTGCTAATGGATTCCATCTTTGTAATATTATATTTAGCTTAATATAGCTAGTTTTAATTTGGTTTGTACTTAATTAGCTTAGATTAGCTAGTTGATTCAAACTCAATTTGTGCTGTGTAATAATTGGTTTAATTAGCTTAGCTTAGCGTAGCTAGTTAGTTGATTTATTCGGACCCTCCGTCGAGAGGGCACAACTGTTGTAATAAGTGTGCGTGCATGTGATGCATGTCTTCCAGCCCCCATTTCTTTTTCCTTTTTACTTAACCGCTTTCGATGGTCAGTTTTAGGGCATATTTCAATTAGCATACTTATGCTTTGCATGCGTGCATCATTCATTCTGTCTTGCATGCACGGGGCTCGGCGCATCATTCAAACTGCATTGTACTTCAATACCAATTTGAATACATGTTATCAAGTTGCATTCACATGACATCTTAGAATAGCCGAGCCTATCTTAGTTGCATTTTGCATGTGTTGCATTAGGCATTCTTGACATAGCTAGGGTCATGCATTGATTACTAACTAGCTTCTTTTTTGGCTTGGAGTACACTGTGATTGTTTATGCTTTAGCATCCTTGCATGCGTGTAAGTGTTGCCATGTTTAGCATGCTTGTCATAAGGCTAACTACTTAAGTGTTTAACTACATGAATGCCTGTGGATGAAGGCCTCATTAATTGAATTGGAACAATTCATCAAAATGTGAGTTTGAAGCCCAATTGAAGTGGCAAATCATGTTGTTTTCTAAAGCCCACTTCAGGGGGCAAATCCACGTCTTAGCCTACTTGAGGGTAGCAACTTCAAACCATTTTCAAACAAACAAACATGAGATGTTTTGTTCCAATTTAGGCGATCTAGTTTATACTTGTTTGCTGTGCGCATCACATAGTAATTCTAGATTAATAACCGGGATAAGAGCGCATGTATTTTCCAAAACAACATATCATGTTAGTAAAGGCCGATCTTTGATCGGGCGAGCGGGGTGCTCATAGCTTGACCTTCCCCTGTCGTACCCAAGTTCCCGAGCCGAGACAACTTTGGTGATGACGGACACGTGGCCTTAGGCAAGAGTTAGGGTTTCCTAAATTTCCCAAAAACAAAATATTTAGGTGGCGACTCTGAAATCTGGAAAAGCAGTTCATGTTTGGCGCTTTTTGATTAAAATCGATTTTCCAAAACGATTTTTCCAGATTTAGACTCTTTGGTGATTTATCCGTCTTACATTGCACTTTGTGAGATTAGATTCAGAACCGTGACACGAGTCCGAACTGTAGTAGCTAAGAACAACAACTCGCGCCCTCGCTCGCAGAGCGGAGTTCTGGGTGGTCTACAGTTTTTGGCGACTTCGCTGGGGATTTAGAGAACTTGACTCGAACTCATAATATGTTGTTTTGTCGACACTTATGTGTTTCTTCGCATTGCATTTGCATTGGTGCGCCTAGGACACCGTGTTTTTCGTCTGCTATTCCCGAACGGTTTGCCGGAGGCTTGCTTGGAAAAGCGTGCCATAAGGCTGACCGGTTGCGGGCTCTGCCACGATGGGAACACAAACCTCGATTTTTACCAGGGCATCCTTTTTGACCATTCGACCTAGTACATATCGGAATCTATAGTGACTATTCCAAACTAGGACAGGTTGCTTTCCTGATTGTAAGTTGTTTGAAACCGCTGCGTGTGTAGTGAAACCCTAGTTCCTAACAAAATAGGACAGGGAAACTCTACCCCGCCATAGGGGTGTTTTGGCACTTACTTGCTTGATTTGTGCTGTCTGAGTGTGTCTCTACAGGGTTGTATGTATCAAGTTGCAAGTCTAAATATCGGCCTGAGGGTATCAGTTTACAGGCAGAATTTTGGGCAGAATTTTGTAGGGAGCACAGTCATTCTGCTATGCTCATATTGATTTTGGCGAAATCAGGTTGAGGTGCTGTCTATTTTCTCTTTTGCTAGGGGTAGTCTTAGAACCATAGCTTCAGAAGGCTCTGATATCCCCCGGGTACCTTGGACTTGTGTTGGTAGACTTTGTCAGGTCGGAGATTCAGTTCAAGAGCAACCAGTGTTTCCTTCGCCAGTGGTAAGGCAGAGAAGGGCCAGTCAAGCACAGATCGCCAGTACAGTGGTTACCAGTTTAGAGGACTTTGTCTATTCCACCTGTGCATAGTAGGGATCGGAGTTCTGTTTCTCCCGCAGAGAGGGAACATATACTTGCTTAGTCAGATCCGCAGTTTTCAGTTAATATGGAGGACATGATGCGTCAGCTCCAAGAAACCATGCAAGCCATGCAGCGGGATGCCGCTCGCCAGGCAGAGTTTGTCGCGCATCAGGAAGAGGTTGTCACTCAACAGACAGAGCTGATTGCCAGACTTCAGCAGCAGCAACAACCACAACAAGCCGAAGCATCTGCTTCGCATCCACCCCCGCCCCCACTTAGAGTTCCAACACTCGGGGAGACTGTAAACGTCCCAAAAAATACGGATGTTCTAACAGGGCCAACTCCGCCCCCAATCCTACCCTAACTGTCCAAAGCACCGACTAATCTAATGGACTCACCATTAGGCTTTGAGATGGATCCAAGAGCACTGAAAGTGAGTAAACTAGAAAAGCTGTTCAAAAGAGCTCAAGGCATTAACTCCATTCCAGACATAGAGGATGAATACACTGACTCAGCGGTGACATTGCCAGACCAATTCAAGATGCCACATATCGACCGCTTCTATGGCTCTGGAGACCCAATGGTGCACCTCTACCTGTTTTCCGATATCCTGAGGCCAATGGGTTTGACTACAGCCCAGAAGCTGTCACTATTCGGCTGAACCATGTCTGGGATAGCCGCAATTTGGTATGCAAAATTAGAGAACTCTGTGAAACAAAACTGGGAAGATATGATTGAGGCCTTCATTGCTCAATACTCATACAACATGCAAATCGAGGTGACAACTCGTGATCTTGAGACAATGAGGCAAGAGCCAAAAGCAGTCTTCTCTGACTTTATAACCCATTAGAGAGCCAAAGCTTCTATGATGACCACCAGGTCGGTCGAGAAGGATCAAATACGGATGGTTGTGCGCAACCTCCAACCCAAACTGATGCAGAAGATGATTGTCTTACCCCTTCCCACCTTTGCTAATTTATACGAGATTGGGCTACAGATTGAGGACGCTATGAAATAAGGTCTGATTGACCATGAAAAGGAGTCACCCAAGAGGGGTTATGCATGCAGTTTGAATGCGACCACCAGTGGTGATGCAACTGCTAAAACTTCAGACGTGGGCATGGTCACCACCGCCACACCAAAAACAGCCACTCCATTCATCGGTGCATCCGGAACCAGCTCACAAATAGCCAAATATCCACCCAGAGGCAAGCGGGTTTTCACCCCACTTTATATGCCTTTGTCAAAAGCTCTAGGGGTCCTACTCAGGAAAGGACATCTAAAACCGTTAGAACAACAGCCTCTACCTGATCCTCTCCCTCCAAAGCATGACTCGGCTAAGTACTGCGCTTTCCATCAACAAATCGGTCATGACACTGACAGTTGCTTTCGTCTTCACCATGATATACAAGATCTGTTTGACAACAAGGTCATCACCGCACCAGTCTTGCAAAGTCTATCGGCACTTGATCAGTGAACTTGTGGGGGACAATGCGATGCGATCGGGGATGAACCACCTGCGGATGCCGCTCAGTTTACTCTAGATGTGATGGATGGCCCGCACTGTTTTGAGCATTGTGCAAATGCTAGTTTTTTTTAACATTCTGACTTAGGTATTGGATCAGTCTTGTTGTAATGTATTGACTCAGTCTTTTTGAATTGAGTCAGTCGCGTCACTCTTGTTGTATTGAGTCTGTCTTGTTATGTCAAAGTCGGGTGATTTCGGGGGATTTACCTCGGACATCACTATCTTGTTTTGTGTTTGTCTTTTTGCTTTCTTTTGTGTCTGTTTTTGCCTTGAGCCAGTTGTGCCAAACGATTTGAATGAAACAGCTGTGATTTTCACACTTTTGAGTTTGTCTCTGCCTTGAGCCAGTTGTGCCAACAAATTTGAATGGAACGGCAGTGCATTTTCACCTACTTTTCTGTGCCTTGAAATCATTGCATTGACTTGAGTATTTCAAAACTTTTTCTAACATTGGGATGAAAACGAAGAGGAAGGAATTCCTCGGACTTTGCAAAATTTGATCAAACTGAGAGAAAGAGAGGCGTGCTAAACCCTTAATGAATGAGATCATGTTTGTTGATGTGAGTACTGAGAAGGATCCTGGCGTGATCTAGATTGGTTCTACATTGTCTTCAGTGCGAGCGACTAGTTGCTTTCTTAAAAGATTTCAAAAAATGTTTTGCGTCGTCCTGCGAAGACCTGTGTGGAATCACTCTTGAGATTGTGCAGCCTAGGATCGCTCTCAGCCTCGAGACTCGACCCCTTTTGCTTTCAAATCTTGAACTTGGATTCAGAATGTTCAACGGTTGACCACAATGTGAGGCCTGCATAGCCATATTTGAAACAGCTCATGAACTAGGGGCAATAAGATCAGATGTTATCAAAGAAAGCTTGCAAAGCTAGATCAAAAGCAGCCCTTGAACTAGGGGAAAAAATGTCAAATGTGCTCGAAGAGTCAAAGATGGATCATTCTACAAACTGACAAAGATCGACAAGAATGCCAAATCCCAGAAGGGAGGAAAGAAGAAAATATTGCCGAAGGACAACCAAGTCCCTATCCACAACACTAGGGGCAAATTCAGCCCCCAATTGGATGGACTCCTACATCATCAGCAAATAGCAGTCATTCTCTTGGATTCAGATGGCTTCAAGATCTCAAACCATTTAACATGGACAAAGCTACAGTTTTACCCTTGAGAGGCTTGCTGGGCCGAAAACCCGGAAGGGTAACCCAGGCAAAAGTTAGAGCATGAAAAGAAAATAAAATAAAAAGAAGAAAAATGAAAAGAAAAGTAAAAAGAACAAAAAGAAATGAAAAATTCTAAAAAGAAATGAACAAAGAAAAGAAGAAATGAAAAGAATTGAAAAGAAAAGAAAAATAGAGCTCGCAAGGTTGAAAACCCGGAAGGGTGGCCTTGGCAAAAGTTAGAGCGTAAAAGGAGAGGTTAATACCCGAGTGTACCTTAACCCGGAACTACGTAAGGCTTGATTCCCATCTTTGGGATACATAGGCAACTTCATTCTGAAGTCTAGCCACAAACACTTCCAAGTTGACTGTGTCCATGTAATGGTTCTGATCATCTTTGTCTTCTCTGTATCTGAGAGTTCAGTTGTGATCGTCACTTTGAGGACTGATTACAGTGCGCTGTGGTGCCATCCAGACAAGGGGCAGCTTTCCATTGCCATGTAGTGCCATTTAGGCAAGGGGCAATATTCCATTGTTTTGGATTTGAGGTTGTGCATCTCAAGAGTAAATTCTATGTTGGTCGAGCAGTGGCCATTTGTAAAAGCAGTTTTTGAAATTTTTTAATGAGGTTGACTAATTTTCTCTCGAAAATTATTCCATTTTCCCTAAACTGGCCCATTTCTTGGACTCGAAAAAGGAAAATTTTCAGTGCTCATAGCATGACTTGCATGATTTCAAATCAAAAACTTGAAGAAGTATGTTTATCTAACTCCCATATTGGTCAAAATTGTTTTAGTGGAAAACAAAAGAAAAAAAATGGTCAAAATGATGAACTAGGGGCACAGTTGAGTCAGGCTTCCTGTCTTTTCCCCATTGTCAACCTATTTGCCAGAAAGGGCACTCTGCTTCCCAGGAAGGGCACTCTACCTGCTAGAAAAGGGCACAACTGAAGCAAACAACAAAGGGCCGAAAGCTCTCTTATCCTCCGAGCAGCGAGGTATCAAGTCAAGTGCGAAGCATGAACAGGAAAACTAGCAGGATATTCCACTCCCTTATTCGAAAAGGTCTGATCACATCCAGGCTGGCCAAGTGCATCATCAACCGATGTCAGTTGCTGATCTGCTGCGCATCCAGTCACACCCCAACCCCTCTGTGGGAGAAGTTCATTGTTGTGAGCAGAAGAAGAAGAATCTAGCGGAATGCCAGGGGCAAAAGCCCGTAACTTCCTGTTTATCCATCAACCACCCAGGGGAGGATAAAAAAGAAGAGAGATTAAAAAATAGAGAGATGTGCGTTGAGAGAAAAAGTGAGAAAAGGGCTTTTCAGAAAAACAGAGCCCTGAGGGTCGAGTGATGTGAGAATCACAAATAAGAAAGGGTGGGAAACAATACCTGGAGAAACAGGCTCCCTGTGCACATTTGAGTCTTGTGTTTTGTTTGTCTCGATTCTTGTTTTGGAGTCGTTTTGAGTGTCAATAGATGTGTTTAGGTTGTTTTACCTTTATTTTTCGTTGTTGAGTCGTTGTTGTTGTGGTCAGTCGTAGGCTCACTACCAGGTTAAGAACTCTTCTCTCAATTTCAATTTCAAAAAAATCGTTTTGTGCTTTGAGTGCCGTGCCATTCTCTACATTCGTGCAAAATAGGTTTTGCACTTTTATAAAACTGCAGGGTCCACTCCCGCTAAGTGTGAACAGTAAAACCAGGACCTATCTGAAACTATATGGGTTCTGGACTGCAAAGCAAAAGAAAAGAGGAAAAATCGAAGCATCTGAGTTTGTTTCGACTTCAGCAAATTCTGAGATTGTATTCCGAATGTACCTTTTCAGGCCTTGTCAATGCTCCGAAGTATGAGTGTGCCTCTACCTCAAGCTCAAGATTAGGTTTGCTTCAAGCCAGAATGGAGATCAGAAGTGCTCTCCTTGAGTACCATTCCCTGCAAGAGTTATATTGGCTGTGTTTGCAAGGCCAACTGCGACAGTGGAACCTAGAGTTCGAATGGCTGATGCCTAGAACACAAAGGTTTTGAATTTCCAAGACTAAAGTCTGGTTTAAATACCCAGGGGTGTATCCCCGGCTTGAAATCTGTATGGCAGCCCCATAGATTGAGATAGCATGTGTATGCGCCTCAATTTTGGATACTAAACCAACCTAGTCTGTCACCCTGTTGAAGAATAAAGAAAGTTGTGAATATGATCAGGAAGGAAAACGGCATTTGTGGTTTCTATATGTAGAAGTTACCCCTTGTTAGCGTTTCGGAACCTTTGTACTGTGAGTTGAAGATAAGAGTTCGAAGAACGCAAGGTAAGAGTTCGAAGAACATAAAGGGAGATCCCCATAAGAGTATAGCGGCTCATCGCCACTCACCCCATGAGGTGCTTTCTAAAGCGCTGCTGTGTTTGTTTAATGCATTCCTTAAATATCATGCATTGTATTGCATTGTATTGCATTGTACCTATCAAGTTTCTTTCTCATTCATGCATGATATTGTATGTACGGTTCATTTGAAGTTCGTGCAACCAGGCGATATTAGATGTGCGGTTCATTCAGAGAAGTTCCGTTTAAAATTGGTTATGTTTTGTGTATCTATCACACTTCGTTCATTTAGTGTATCTATCAAACTTTCTTCACTTAGTGTATCTATCACACTTTGCTCATTTAGTGTATCTATCACACTTTTTTTATATAGTGTATCTATCACACTTCATTCACTTAGTGTATCTATCACACTTTGCTCATTTAGTGTATCTATCACACTTTCTTCACTTTCTGTATCTCTATCACACTTTGCTCATATAGTGTATCTATCACACTCTCTTTATTTAGTGTATCTATCACTCTCTCTTCACTTAGTGTATCTATCACACTTCGCTCATTTAGTGAATCTATCACACTTTCTCCATATAGTGTATCTATCACACTTCATTCACTTAGTGTATCTATCACACTTTGCTCATTTAGTGTATTTATCACACTTACTTCACTTTGTGTATCTATCACACTTTGCTCATATAGTGTATCTATCACACTCTCTTCACTTAGTGTATCTATCACACTTTCTTCACTTAGTGTATCTATCACACTTTGCTCATTTAATGTATCTATCACACTTTCTTCACTTTGTGTATCTATCACACTTTTCTCATATAGTGTATTTATCACACTCTCTTCACTTAGTGTATCTATCACGCTTTCTTCATATACTGTATCTATCACAATTCGTTCACTTTGTGTATCTATCACACACACTTCATTCACTTAGTGTATCTATCACACTTTCTTCTTAGTGTATCTATCACACTTTGTTCGCTTTGTGTATCTATCACACGTTCACTTTGTGTATCTATCACACGTTCGCTTTGTGTATCTATCACACTATGCTTACTTAGTGTATCTATCACACTTTGTTTGCTTTGTGTATCTATCACACCATGCTCACTTTGTGTATCTATCACACTGTGCTCGCTTTGTGTATCTACCACACATTTGCTTGGTGTATCTATGACACTCCATTTGCTTTGTGTATCTACCACACTATGCTCACTTTGTGTATCTATCACACGTTCACTTTGTGTATCCATCACACATACTCGCTCTGTATATCTATCACATGTTCACTTAGTGTATCTATCACACTTCGTTCATTTTTTGTGTATCTATCACATGTTCACCTCTATGTTTATTATTTAAATTTGAAAATGGGAGTGACATAGAGTAACGGTAAGTCTTGATGTAATCAAAGACGTAATACCGTAGGACATTTGCTTTCGGTTGTGAATGTTGTCTAAGAATAATGTAGTAAGTCCACGAACTACTCAATGATATATTACTGAGAAGGTCAAATGAAAAATAGCAGCCGCTAAACAAAAGGTTTTACCAGAGAGCAAATGAGAGAAAGTTTATCGAGGGAAATGTGATTAGATCCTATTAATTTCGAGTTTCCATAAGGACAACCCAACCTAGTTTACTGGATATCCCAAGATATATGTTCAAAGGGACAACCGAATTATGGATGACTCACCAGAAATCACTAAGGGGTCTATCTTCTATCCATTCCTATGATGAGAGTGATATCTGCAACATGTGTTGTATGTAGGGGACTTAGGGTAAGCTATGCTTTTAATGATCATTTATATCTTCAAAAACCTAGAGGGTATCTTTCAAGAGGAGTATTTTAGAGACTCGAAATACATATCACCTATATGAGTGTGAAGGGACCGTTTCTATGAGAATTGATAAGGCTAAATTCTTTAAAGCATTCATGAAACATCAAGATATGCCCAAGGCTAAAACGGGCACAATCGTGAGAACTAATCTATGTCTGGAGATATTCTATGTGAATTCTATTGTCTTAGCTTACACAAATGGATGAATAGTTTAAGACATCGCATCCACTGATTTGCTAGTAAGTCTGATAGTCTTTCATTAAGGAAGGTTCAAAGCCAAAAGCTACAGATCCCCATGCAGAATATTCCCAATTGAATTCTCTTTGAGTTTGTATTGAGTCTTGCATACTTTTTTGTCATTCCATTCATGTGGAGGATTGTTGGAAAAATGGTTTGGAAACCATTAATAGGTGGATGAGAAATTCACTCCAAAGTGCACCATTTGAGTATGGTTTTAAGACAATTTATTTAATTTAAAATTAAATTTATTTGTCATATTTTTTTGTCAAAATTGAACCAGATTCAATTCAAAATTCGAATCAGTTTGAAAGAACAGTCATATATGTTCTTTGCACCTATTCCATGGAAGAGTTGTGTCCCTTCATAGAAAAGAGATGTGTCTTCTGCACTCTGTCTTTTCTGTAAGAGAATTATGCACAATAAAGTTTGCCAGACTTGACGTAGTAGTGCTACTTCGGCAAGGTTGGATTGTTGTATCCTAGGAGACGAACGTGCAATAAAAACTCGTGACCACTGTAGCGAGAGACAAATTTGTCTTAACGAAATTATGTCGAACACAAGCCTCGATCAAATTGTTTTTTGTTTCCAGATTTTTACAATATGTTTGTAAATTTTCTAAGTATTTTGGGTTCACGGTATATGGTTTGGTTTGATCTAACCCAAACTATTTTCGTTATATTCCACTTTTATAGCATGACTAAATTATTAATGAATAGAAAGGCATTGAAAATTTCTTCAAGAACGAGCAAAATACTTTTTCAATTTGGATCTCAGAAAAGTGCTTATATTTCATTTGTCATCCTTTCTTCTTCTTTATTTTTTTTTAATTATGGAGAATTATATTTTTTGTGAATATTAATATCTTTAGAGACACTTCTTGTGCCTTTGGTGAAATGAAAAAAAAAGTTACAGAACCAAAAAAGACAAAAGAAAAAAATTCAAAAAGTGGTTAGAAAATAAAATGTATTGTGTAAATTCATATTTAGTATGATGGGAGTCATATTCAAAATGAATCTAGTAATTTTTTAAGCTATTTTTTTCTGACTCTGTAGCATTGTTGTTGGCGAAATATTTATTAAACAACATATTGTTGTATAGATCTAAAGCATTATAATGAGAAGCAAGAGATTGGAGCTAATTAACATAAAAGTGCAATATAAAAAACGCAAATGAATAATTTAAATGCAATGCTCACCTTTTAACCCTATGCTTAGACATATTGACATGTTACAAGATTACAGTGTAATGTTTCTCCTTAATAAATCACCATGCTTAACGGTACTGAAAAGTAGGTTGCTGCTTTTTCTCTTCAGCAATGCCATGTATAAAGAAAAATTACTTAGAAGTATACAAAATTTAAAATGTATGGATCATATTTAATTGGGCATGACTCACACCCCTACTAAGTTTAAATTCATACCATAAATTAAATTTTAAAATATTTTTTTCTAGATACGTAACATTTTTGTTTTCCATTTCACACTTCAATGAAACTTTCAAAATTGAACGAAGGAACCCAAATTTGTTGATAATAGATTTTTAGTGGCTTCATAGAACAGCCTTCTAAAGCAAAGTTTAGATGAGTTGTAGAGAGATGATGAGAGAAGGTCGTGAGGCGGTTAACAGAGGGGGTTGGCAGCCGGTGTTCAGGCAATGAGGGAGAGGTCATGGAGTAAACTATGGTATTCATACAGTGTTCGTGGATGATCTACCTAAAGCAATGAATCCCAAAGGTTTGTTCTCTCTTTTCTCTAAGTTTGGTGTAGTGAAGGATGTGTTCATTCCAACCAAAACAAGAAAGGCCACGAGATCAAGATTCGGTTTTGTGAGATTCGATTGTCCAGTAGCAGCGGGAGTTCAATACAGAAAACAAACAGATTATGGTGTGATAATAAAATATTGAAAGTGAAGAAAGCTGATTTTGGCAAGGAGAAAATGTTAAAGGAAACATACAACCCAGCTAAGGTTATCAGAGAAGCAGTTGGGGAGCCACAAAGGAGGTGTACCTATGCTGAGGTAGTGAATGGTGACGCGTTGAAGAAGGGAAAGGAACTAAAAGTGCAGGCGGAAGAATATGGGATTGGGTGGTTATTCAATAGCCTGGTGGTTAAGCTGAAAAACCTAGTTTCATTGAGAGATTTTAAGGAAGATTTGCAGAATAGTGGCTTCCGAAATATAGAAGTGAAGGAAGGCTGGAGCAAAACAACGTTTGTAACTTTTCCATCAGTTCAAGAAATGAGGAACAGAAACACTACATTTAGCAAATGGGTTGAGGATTGGTGTGTGAAGGCAGTGGAGTGGGAGCAAGGGATGATGGTTGATAGTGAAAGAGTGACATGGTTGCATTGTTATGGTGTTCCACCAAATTTGTGGAATTCTAAAAATTTTAAAATGATTGGCGAGTAGTGGGGCGAAATGGTGGGCATTCATGATGAAACTTTGAGTACGGCATCACTGAAATGTGGTAAGGTGGAAATTATCACATCACAGTTGGAATGTATAGATACTATGGTTCAAATGGTGAGCATGGGCATCTCGTATCCAATAAGAGTTGTGGAGGGTATTCGACTGAGCCAAGGGTCACATTCTGATGAGGTTGTAACTGGAAGTAAGTCATGGGGGAATGTTGGTGGCCATGAGAGAGTTGATCAAAGCTCTGTGTTCTGTCAGTTGGGCCATCAGGAAGAAGATGCTGACAAGGATGCCAGTATGACGGTCTGGACGTTCAAGATGAGGTGGCAAATAATCAATGGGTTGACATGGAAGAGAAGGGGTTAAAGCTTGGTGGCAACTGTAATTCTTCCACTGCTTCAATTGTGAAGGAAACGGCTACTGGATTGGAAAACCAAATTGCGGCTGCAGTCCTTCCGGTTCCAAGACAAGCATGCAAAGCAAATTATTACAGAGGCAAGTAAATGGAAACTGTGAAGTCGTGGAGAATTGTGGGCTTGTTGGTTTGATGAGGAGTGTTAGTGATAATGGTATTGTTAGGCCCAATATCAACTTGGAAGTGGTATTAAGTCCAGTCCATTATGAAGAGCGTTGTACTGATGTTGAATTGGGGATGGAAAGATAAAAAGTGGTGGACCCAGACCCAGTCCATTTAGTGCCTACATGTATCCCAGTGGCTGAAGTCCATTCAAATGGTCTCCTTGAAGCCCATGTTGTCCATGGACTTGACCACCCAATTCATTATAGGCCTGATAAAGGGAAAAAGGTTGTGGTAGGCCCTTACATCTCAGGTCCTGAGACAGCACCAGTTAAAAGAATAGCTACGAAGAAGAAAGGTTCTGGGGCTCTTGCTGGTGTTAAGGGTCAAAAAGGTTGATCAAGCTTCCATTAGTAAAGGTAAAGGGTTAAGGCTGAGGAGGAAGAAGAAATTGAGAGGTATAACCTAGTTTTGCAAAGGATTTCAGCGATGAGCTATATTTCAGGCGTTGGTAATTGCGATTTCTTCCTCTATGTCAATTAGTAGTGGTGCGTATATGTAGACTTTGAGTCGTCATGAAGCTAAAGCTACCGTTAAGTTGGGTAAATATCTGGGTATTCAATTTGGGGATGATGAAGAAAGTGTTATTTGCAAAATTATGGAAATGGAGAATCAAGATAAGGAAAGATTAGCAGCAAAAGGGATATGTGGTGCAGTTTAAGCCTGCACCTGAGGAGCTTTTTTGGGGTTAAGTAGTTTCACAATGAAGGTGCTCTCTTGGAATGTTAGAGGCTTGGGTAAGACTGAGAAAAGAAGGCATCTCAAAAATCTGATAAAGGAAAAAAGGGTGGATATGGTTTTGATTCAAGAAACGAAGAAGTCAGGTTTTGATAAGATTTTTGTTAGGTCAATCTGGATAGATGATGATCTGGGGTATATAGGGGTTGATGCTGTAGGTAGTGCAGGGGGTTTGTTGTGCTTATTGAAGCCTGCTATCTTCCAGATAAAGAATTGTTGGGGTTCCAGGAACTTCATACTGTTATCAGGTTTAGTTTATCGTAGGCTTGATTGTGTTATTGGTAATGTCTATGCCCCTAATGATAGTAGAGATAGAAGTCATCTATGGTTAGTCTTAGCTAATTTAAAAGCATCCCTCCCAAAATCGTGGTGTTTGGGGCGCCGGGGGAGGGGGGGGATTTCAATGAAATCAAAAATATTGGGGAAAGGAAAGGTTGTGTGAGATGTGATAGGGGAATGGAGGAATTCAATGAGTTTTCAAATAATTTGGAATTGGTTGATGTTCCTATGTGTGGAAGGAAATATACCTGGAGTGATTCGCAGTTAGGAGCATGTTGGAGTAGAATTAATAGGTTTCTTTTAAATCCGGAGTGGTTTGAATGGTTTAACTTCAAGTTATGGGGCCTTCCTAGATCTGTGTCTGACCATTGCCCAATCTTGTTGAAGAAAGATGAGAGGGATTGGGGTCCCAAGCCATTTAGATGTTTAAATGCCTGGGTGTTACATCCCAGCTTTATCAAAAAAAGTAGAAAAGGTTTGGGTGGGTTCACAAGTGGTGGGTTGGGCTAGTTTCAGAATTATGGCCAAACTGAGATTACTGAAACAGGCATTGAGGATTTGGAATGTGGAGGTATTTGGTCATGTGGAGTCCAAGCTTAGAGCAGCTAAAACAGAGTTGCATTCATGGGATATAATTGCTGAAGGAAGAGATCTATTAGAAGCTGAAGTTAGGGAAAGAATTGAAATCAGAGATGAAGTTTGGAAGCTTAGAAAAAGGAGAGACTGGATCTAGTTACAAAAATCGAGATTGAATTGGGCTTTAAAAGGGGATAAAAATACCAAGTTCTTTCACATAATGGCTTCTAGAAGGCAAAGTAGGAATCTCATTGATTCTCTTAAGATTAATGGTATTTTCTATCAGGATCCTGTGGAAATGAAAAAGGCAGTGTGGGTTCACTTTAAAGAGTTGTTCACTGAAGGTTGGAAAATTAGGCCAAGTCTTGGAGGTGAGTTTAGATGCATTGATCAAGGTTAGCTTCAGAATTGCTTGGTGAAGGATTTCTCAGAATCAGAGGTTTGGAATGCTATAAAGGAATACGATGGTAATAAAGCACCAGGCCCAGATGGGTTTAATCTGTCTTGTATTCGTAAGGGTTGGAAGTTCATGAAGTGAGATATCATGGATTTCATGAAAGAGCTCCATGATAATGGTGTATTGGGTAATGGTGTTAATTGCTCCTTTGTGAACCTAGTGCCCAAAGTTGATTGTCCTGAATCAATTTCAGACTTTAGGCCTATCAGTCTTATTAGTTCCATTTATAAAGTGTTATCTAAAGTGCTGGTCTGCAGGATTAAATTAGTACTACCAAGGATTATCGATAGAGTTCAATCAGCTTTCCTAAGTGGGAGGAATATTATGGATGGTGTTTTTATAGCAAATGAGGTTGTAGACTGGTGGAAGAAGTCTAACAAAAAGGGATTGATCCTTAAGCTTGATTTTGAAAAAGCTTACGACACTGTAAATTGGAACTTTCTGTTTCATATGTTGGAAAATTTTGGTTTTGGTTCTACTTGGACTAAGTGGATGAAGGGTTGCATTTCTTCTGCAAGGGTCTCAGTCCTTCTCAATGGGTCTCCATCTCCTGAGTTCTGCCCTAAAAAAGGCCTAAGGCAGGGCGATCCATTATCTCCATTCTTGTTTAATGTTGTTGTTGAAGGTCTGAATATTCTCATATCAAGAGCTAAGGAGTTAGGTCTATTTAAAGGTATATCAGTAGGTGCTAATGGGTTGAACATATCTGATTTACAATTTACTGATGATACTGTGATTTTCTGTGAGGCTGATTGGTATGAAATTATGGTTGTCAAAAGAATTCTTAGGTGTTTTGAAGTAATTTCAGGTCGAAGCTGCATTTAGTTGGCTGGTCAAAGGTGTGTATGAGTATGAAACAAGGGGGTCTGGGGATCAAGAATATTAGGTTATCCAATGAGAGTTCGCTATTGAAATGGTGGTGGAGGTATGGGCTAGAGGATGATGCTCTGTGGAAGTTGATTATCTGTGAGAAGTATGGCTCTATCAGGGGAAGGTGGTTCCCTGTGCTGGACACTAATGGGTCCACATCTAAGATATGGGTAGACATATTATCAGTGACTCAAAGTAATAGCAGACTTTTTCATTTCTACAAGGATAATGTGGAAATTATAATAGGGAATGGTGATAGAGTTAGTTTTTGGAGTGATCCTTGGATGGGTTCAACTAATCTCTTAAGCCAATTCCCAAGATTGTTTCAGCTTGTCGAAGACAAAGAGATATCCTTGAGTTTGCAGATAGCGAGAAAGTCGAATCAAACAGGGTGGACCCTTAATTTTAGAAGAGCACTTCGGGCTTGGGAAGAAGCTGAGTTGGCCAGATTATCCACAGCTTTGGGGGCTGGCCCTGTTCTTCGTACTGATGCAGTTGATTGCTTGGTTTGGAAGCCTTCTCAGGCAGGTGGTTTTAAGGTTCATTTTGTTTATTAGTGGGGATTGGTGAGTAATGGTCCCATTCAGAGATCAGTTGACTTAATATGGAATAATTTCTC
Organism: Camellia sinensis; assembly: GCF_055761805.1. Classification (NCBI taxonomy): domain Eukaryota; kingdom Viridiplantae; phylum Streptophyta; class Magnoliopsida; order Ericales; family Theaceae; genus Camellia; species Camellia sinensis. Next base: position 30,737,453 of record NC_138964.1, on the reverse strand, counting down.
TCCCCCAAAAGCCAGATTCTTCTCGTGGTTAGCATGGAATGCTAGGCTGAAAACTAAAAATCTGCTACACAGGTTTGGAATTTTGGAATGTGGTGATGGTCTGAATTGTATTTTTTGTCATAAGGTAACTGAATCAGTTGATCATATTTAGCTTCAATGCCCTTTTGTTTGGCAAATATGGTCTACTGTAGCTTCTTGGTGGGGTTTTTAGTGGGCTATGCCTAGCTCAATTGAAGGTTTGTTAATGTGGTGGCTGGGGTGGAAGTTTAAAAAGAAAGTTAATCAGGTTTGGAGAGCTTTACCAGCAACGGTATTGTGGTCAGTTTGGAGGTATAGGAACGAATTTGTATTCCAGGTTGTTTAACCCAATTTTCATGTCTTGTGTGAGTGCATTAAGGTGAGAGTGGCTATGTGGCTGAGATCTCATATAAGTGGGGCCTCATTCTCAGTGAACGACGTTGTTTTCAACTTTCAACATGTCCGGAGGTGTCTTGGGCCTTCATGAATTGTCGGTGGAGGAGCTACTTTTTTTTTGCTGCTCTGATATTGCTACTGTGACTGGGATTTGGGAGTGTTTGTGGTGTGCTGCTGGTCTCTCAGCTAAGGATCTGTTTGTGCTGGTTGATTTTTGTAGTTTTTTTGTCTGTGCTACTTATCTGGTCTATGCAACTGGATTCTGGTGGTATGTTGCTCTGTTTGCATCTTGTTGCTGGTGGCTGCAGCTTTTGGTGTTGTGCTCAGAGGCTTGGTTGGGTTTCAGAGGGCTGCACAATGATTGGGATGCTTATGCTTGTTCAGCAGGAGCAACAGTGATCGGGTGAGCACCTTGGTGTATACCAGTTGTGTGCTCTTATTGAGGTTGTGTACGTTAGCATCAGGCTGCTGAGGGTGCATTACCATCTGTTTCTGCTGCCTTTGCTTCTTGGCAGCTTATTGTGTCAAGCTTGGTCTTAGTTTCAAGTTGAATCCACCTTTGTTTTCGGTCTGTTGGCCAGGTCTTTTGGTCTGTCTAGTTATGCTATTGTGCGAAGCTTGGCTTGTATCTTAAGTTGAATTCACCACTGTTTTTGAGCACCATGTTTAGTCCAGGTCTTAATTCACCACTGAGGTGCTTTTACATGGTTTGTGATTAGGAGAAAGCTGAACTTTTTGAGGGCAAGTCTGATTGGAAGGGTAGATTAACTAGGAAGGACAAACATATGTGGTTGCTGGTCTGGTTTTGCAGCTCATTCAAGACCTTTGAAAGCAAGGCTGCTATTGGCCTTGTCATTGTATTGTTGCTAGTTTAGGACTGTTAAGGTTGCTTAGTGTGTTGCTATAATTATTGTATTTCTCTGTTGTTTTCTCCTTTCCCTCTTTTCGGTTCTTTTGATTGGTTTCTCACCAATCATGGAGTAAGTGCTAGCAAAGGATTGTGCTTCCTTATAGGTGCCAACCTAGTTGGGATTCGTAAGGTTAGTTATGATGCTCTTTTCACTTCCCTTCTTTATTGATGTAAGTTTTCATATGTATCTTGCTTTCTTCATCAATAAAGTTTCTTTTGCAGATCAAAAAAAAAAAAAAAAAGTTTAGATGAGTTGCGCTATAAATATTTCATTTCCACTACAAAAAATTCTAATTATAGCAACATTTACATATGAAAAGAAAAAAAAAAGGCTAATAAAAAATACTAACCTCACTGGATTGCAGAAAAATGGCACACAAGGGTAGTAATGCCTGAGTTGTAGTTGATTCGACTTTGAAGCTATTTTTACCTTTGTTCACTTACTGTTCATTAAAGAGGAAAGTTTTAATTTCATATACTTATTGAATTCAGAGTTTAATGCCTAAGTTGTTTCAATGTAAATAATCTTATTAAATAAACAGGATTCATTACTACTAAGTTACTTTATATAATAAATCCACACTCATTTATGTTGAAAGAAAAATTAGGTGCGTTATATTAAATATTTTCCAAGGACTTCCTTTTTATTTATTTACTTTTTTGTTTTTTCCAAGGACTTCCTTGGCCAGGGATAATAATCTGTAGTGCAATTTTTACGATTTTCGGGCTTCATTGAGGGGGGGAGGGGGGGAAATCCAGAATTGTATTTTGAAAATTAAATATGTAGACCAAATTTATTTTGGATGTGTACATCATGGTTTGTTTTTTGTTTTGTTTTGTTTTGCTTTTTTTTTTTTTTTTTTGTTTTCTATTTTGTTTTGTTTTGTTTTGTTTTTGTTTTGATACACTTGATTTTTAAAGCACTTTATAGCTTTTCAGATCAAAATTCATATTTCTTGTAGATTTTTTTTACGTAAAATAATTTACAATGAGGCAATCATATTTTGATTTTACACTTATATTTGGTGGAAGAAATTTCCTTGTAATTGGCCTTTTCTCATTGCCATACCACCCCCCCCCCCCCCCAAAAAAAAAAAAGAAAAAGAAAAAAAAGAAGAAGCAGAGAACCCTTTAGCACCTCACTCATTGTACATGAAACTAGCTTTATCTAAAATATGATTTTTTTTGTTCTTTTTTTTCCTTCTAACTTCTTTGATATGTTTAAAGTAGAAAATAATGACAACTGACTTACTAATAAACATATTTAGGTTCATTAACACAGAAATTAAGTACATTTGTGTGATTTCTCTTCAAGCATTTGATTTGAAGAAAATTTAAAATATTATTAACCAAAATTTCTATTATTTCAGCTAGTCTTATCAATGAGAACCTCAAGGGTTGGGTTAGTGAGCACAAGTTGGTGCATGGGGGTGTGCACCCTCCCGATCACAAGTTGAATATTCACTAGCTTCGATAAGCTCCTTAGGGCCAGTTTATGCAGAACATTTTCTTTGATTTTAAATGGGTCCCTCTCGAATGGGCGGTAGGATTGGTCTTTTGGGATTAGTTGAGATGCGTATAAACTGATTCAGTCACCCGATTATCGAAAATAAAAAAAGGCACTTACAATGAGTATGTGTTTTCATTTGAAACTTAATGCATTTGCGCTAAATTGTAGTTAAATTCTCTTACTGGTTAGAGGTGTTAGCATGATGATTAAGTGAGTGTTTGCAATTAGTCATTTTTCAGTAGTTTTTTTTTTTTTTTTTAGCTTTTTTCCTAGGTGAAAAAAATATTAATGTATTTGGGAATAGATTTTTAGTTGTACGAAAAGTTGATATAATATTTTTGATTCTTTCCTAAAATTCCTATATTACTCTTTATTTTAGTTGTATAAAAAAAAAATTAATGTTAGGATACTTTGGCCTTTTTACACTAATGTAGCTGGCTTTTTTTTATTCGCCTAAAAAGTTTTAGCTTTTTGACCTTTGTAGCTTTCTTTGACTTTTTGATTTTTTAGCAAAAAAAAATTCACATCCTAAACCACTCGTTAGCTTTGTATGGACACAATTTTTTTGCACGTGAATAGAATGTGACCAGAACTCCCTTCTAGTCCTACAACGAATGAGCAACATTTGTAAGACAAGACTGATAATGCAATACAGTCAGTTGAGGGTGGGTCAGATTGATCTACGTACTCTACAGGTCTGCTGGCCTTCGTCTTCTTGGAGTGTCCCTGCAAAAAGGTCCAATGGGAAGGTACTAAAACTATAGTGGTTTCTTCCCATGGACTCTCCGACGGCTAAGTTAGACAGGAAATGATCAGAAGAAGAGTGAATAGAAAAATGAGAGTCGCGAGAGAGGAGAGAGAAGGAGAGGAAAGGAGAAAATATTACTTGTTGTTTTTAATGTTCTTCACAAGCTTCCTTATATCTTTTACTAATGATTTCTTTGTCCATTCAAACTGTCTTATTGGGCGAAAGTCTATGGTTTACTTGCCGTCGGTCATGGCAATTTCACTATACCAGGAAATGAGAGGTCTTGGTTTATTTAATGTCATGACAGCCTCATTTAATGTTTGATACTTGGGCTCAATAACTCTATAAGATCTTTGTCAGCCACGTGGCTAAGTCGCTGTCTATCAGGTGTCCAAATGCCACAGGACCTGGACCAGTGCAGGTTCTTCGGTGGGCCTGCTATTGAGTTTCACTTACGGGGCTATAACTAAATGATCATTTGGGCTACCCAAGATAGTTGTGTTTTGGGCTATCCTAGGCCATGTATGTTGCATTTGTACCCTTTTAAAACTTTTGGAAAGTGTATTTGAATCCTTTATTTTATTTTGGGCACCTTTGATGTAGTTGTATCTTGGTTTTGGATGAGTGAAGATCGATTTAAACTTGTTGGGATTGTTTGTTTACGCTTGTTTGCGTTGAAAAGTTGTTTGGGAACTTGGAAATCTTGTTCAGGGGTCGACATCAATCTTGGTGGTGTCGACACTTGCCTTTTGTTGTGGGCCTTAAGGGTCGACACCAGTCTGGAAGGGTCGACCTTTGTATGTTACTGAATCTGGAAGTTGCTTGCTATTTTTTGGAGTCGACACCAATCTGGGAAGGGACGACACCTTGCCTGTTGTACTCTTTGCTTTGCTGCCTGAAAGGTCGACACCTCTGCTATAAGGGTCGACACCTGCGACTTTTTTTCCAGATTTTTCAATCGGTTTGGAGCCTACTTTTTTGGGGATTTTGACCAGATATTTTGGGTTGACTTTGGGGCATATTTTTATTTTGACCTAGTACTATAAATAGGTCCTCACTTAGCCTTTTTCTTTACCTTTTTCTTGTCTTTTCCTCTCAAACCGTGATTTCTCTCTTCTCTCTCTAAAACTTGACTTTTCGCACCTAGGTCTCTTGATCTACTCACCTAGAGTAATCTTTTCACCATGGTCCTTTGAGAAAGATTGTAGATCTCGTCAATGGCTTCCTTTTGGTCCAAATAGTTCATGGTTTCGTCGCTGATAGATTTTGGGTTGTGATCTCTTTACTTCATGAGGGAGGGATTTCTTTGCTTGTTTCTAGTACCTCGTCTATAGATAGATGTGCGGTGGATCTTATTGCATAGAAACCATATTCATTATGGATTTCCTTGAAAACCATGAAAGGGGATCTAGGGTTTGATATTTGTGATTGGAGTTGTTAAGTTGTCTGTTGTTGGGTTACTTGGGAGATGATTTATTATATTTGTGAAGAGAGGGAAGAAAGCGCTAATTTAATATTATTGATATAATGGATTTAAAAGGGGGGAAGTTGAATAGTCTTTATATTTTGCTAATATGGGTTGTATAATTGTGTTTATGTCAAAAGAAAATAAAAAGAAAAGTAACCACGGTGTTGGTATTGTTTTACACTAATCACATGAAGTTGAGTTGAGTTATGGTTTTGATACCAATGGAATTGGTTTTGTAAAAAAAAGAGGATGGATTTGGTTTTGGTTTTGTAAAATGGCGAGAATGAATTTTTAGAAAATGCTTGGAGTCGTGTGGATTGTAAAATAAAGAAAAGTGGCCTTTTTGAAAGAAAATGAAATCATCATCCTTCGTGAATTGATAATGAACCTGAGGTCGGATTTTGGAACTTTTACATATTATCATTGTTATTGGACTGAAAGTCTTGCGAGAATTGGATTTTTGTTTTCCTTTCGTATTAGATGTAGAAACGAATACATATTAATGTAAATGGTGGAGTTGGATATTTGTTATCTCTTACCTACGAAAATATGGATAGTGTATGTGTTTTGGAGATTGTATATCTATCTTGGGCTATCGGTGGAGAATAGCCATGACTGTTATAGAAATTGCATGAAGATTAGGTGAATTGAAACTAATCTCTTGTTGGTTGTCATTGAATATGACCATGTTTTAAATACATTGTATATGTATGATGTTCAGGAGGAGAAAATGGGTTGTACTTCATGTTTGGAGGATATAGAAGATGGACTCCATTGAAATTAAGTTGGCCGGAGAAAGAGGATGTACTCCATGTTTTGGAGGAGATAGGGGATGGACTCCATTGAAATTAAGTTGGCTGGAGTGTCCAGGGTGAAAGTCCCGAAACCGTGCGTATATATATATATATACATGGGTGCCGATTCTCGCGGACAAAATTTTCGTAAAATGGCAAATTGAAGTTTTTGTGTAATAATTGTGTTGATTGAGAACCACTGAGTTGTAGCCTCAGTTGGGTGTCTAAAATGTAATGAATTGGCTCACGAATTGAGATGCAATAAATTTACTTGAAATGAATTATCATGAAATAAAGTAAGAGTAAAATGGATTGAGGTGTATCCTTGGCCTGTCATTTCGTTATGGGAAGGTGTATCCTTGGTTTACCGTGCTTAAGGTAGGTAGTGCAGATCTTATTTGTCATTATTATCTCAGTGTATCTGGGTATATTATGGGTTATGATGGTTATGGTTCTGAAAGATCGAGTTGGCTCGTTTGTTGTGTAGATAGTTGATGGCAACTTGTTATTTTCCTTTTGTACTAAAGGAATATATCTACAGATATGAGTATGTTGGAAGCTGACGTAAGTACTGTATTGAGATGGTGAATAATTTGTTACTGTCATATGAGTTTTCGAAAAAGGTAACAAGAAGGAAGAAAAGGTAAATTACTTATGTTGTTGAACGAAATGAATGATTTTGAGAAAAGTTCTTATATAAGTATGTTTCTATGTAAACCATCACATTATGTATATGTTATGATTTAAAGCATTCATGATCATACCTATCTATATGTGTTATTGTTTGGGATCCCTACTGGACTTTATGTTCATCCCACGTTGTCAATCTTTTTTCAGGTGAATGTCAAGAAGGGTTTCAAGATCAAGGATCTTTTTTATGTGTTGGCCACGGGACCTTTTATTTGTAGGCGGAATGCCATTGATGTAAAAAGGGTTAAACCCTTTCTTTTAATTTAAAAGCAGTAAGCCTGTGGGCAATTTATTATTTTTATCTCATGTTGTATTCATTTCACATGCGAATGAGAGAATCTTTAATAATGGTACTCGTTATTGTATTGAACTTCCGCACATGATCTCTAAAATTGTGTTATAATAATCTATTTGGTAATGGTATCTATTAGCATAAAAAGCAGGGCATGCAAGTTGGTATTAGAGCGAGCCGGGTTTGAATACTTTGAGCTCATGGGGAGTGGTTTTTTACCACATCGGGTTCACTATGCTTGGTGAGGACGTTGCATATAGTTAGGACAAGTGTTAGGATTTATATGTTGCATTTATGTGAGCATGGGATTAAGTTTCTTGGATGGTACTTATGACCGGTGAACTTGCTTTGAGATCTTATCGAAAACACGCCTGATCAATGTGGTTTCTGATAGGAATTCCTTGGGAGTTACTGGATGAGTGTCTATCCTTGAGGACTTGATTTAATTATCTGTTTAGGTGTTTAATTGTTTATGCGCAACAGAAATTGTATGTTTTGGGAGGCAAGCGTGTCTTGTAGCCTAGAAATGGCAAGTGCGTGCCTTGGGAAAGGTCGTTGCGTTAAGTATTAATCTTGGTTTTGTTTTTGGATTTTATAAGATGTCTACAGGAGAAAACAGAGGTCGAGTTGGGAATAGGAGTGTCGGTAGGGGCACAACGGTTCTGTAGACGTCCCCGAACGCCCCGGGAGAAACGAGCTCCCGTTCTGTTCATTTTGGGGTCACTACGGCTCAGGACTCTCAAATTTGTCACGGTTCTAAGTCTGAACCAAAGAGTCCAAATCCGGCAAATCGTTTTGAGAAAAAACAGATTTTTGAAAGAAGTGCCAAACATGGACTGCTTTGCCAGATACAGAGTCGCCACCTAAATGTTTTTTAATGGGAAATTTAGGAAACCCTGACTCGTTTGCCTAAGGCCACGTGTCCTTCATCACCAAAGTTGCCTCGGCTCGGGAACTTGGGTACGATTGGGGAAGGTCACTTCGTGAGCACCCCCGCTCGCCCGGTCAGAGACTGGCCTCTACTAACCATGATATCTATTTTTGAAAACTTTGTGTGTTCTTATTCCGGTTATTAGCCTAGGTTACTATGTGATGCACACAGCATATAAGTATAGACTGGGTCGCCCGAATTGGAACAAAACATTTCATGCTTGTTTATTTGAAAGATGGTTTGCTACTCGCAAGTAGGCTTAAAATGCAGATTTTGCCACCCGCAGGTGGGCTTAGAAAAGATGGTTTTGCCACTATCTAGTGGGCTTAAAACAAACAGTTGATGATTTATTCCAATCCAAATAACCCAACCTTCACCCACAGGCATTCAGGCAGTTATATCACATAAGCAATTAGCCTCATGGTAAGCATGCTATTCATGGCAGTCACTCACACGCATGCAAGGATGCTAAAGCATAAAACTCACTGAGTACTCCAAGCCAAAACCAGAAGTTTATTAGAAATCATGCATGATCCTAAATATACAGAAATGCCTAATGCAACACATGCAAAAATGCAAACTATAGCAGGCTCGACTATTCTAAACATGGCATATGAAATGCTACAACTAACATGTATTCAATTTGGAATTGAAAGTACAATGCAGTTAGTATGGTGCGCCGAGCCCGGTGCATGCAAAACAGATGAATGAATGCAAACATGCTATCATACTGTATGCTAATTGAAATATGCCCTAATCTGACCATCATAAGCTGGTAAATAAAAGGGAGAAAGACGTGGGGTTGGAAGACATACAACACACACACACACACTTATTACAGTTATGCCCTCGCGCAGAGGGTCCAAATAAATATACAGTCCCGAATAAAAGAATATTACAGTCCAAATATTACAGTCCGAATAATATACAAATTCCTAATTAATTAACAAATCAACTAAGAAAACAAATAAAACTAGCATGCAAGCCAGGGACTGCCTTGCTTCTGATGGATGATGCATGTCCGGGTTGTCTTGCGCGGAAATCCACCGGGATGCCCCAATTAGCCTCTGTTTTGTGATTTTTCTTGGAAAGCGTGCCAAGTCTCAAAAAGTTGCTGATTCTTCATTTTGCTGCAACAGAGAGCAGGAAAGGGGCATAGCAATGTATTTTCACAAATATATGCATGCCTCGATCCTCGTGCCACCAATCACGCATACCGTGGCATGATGGCCGAGGAGTCGAATTGCACAATTCAATATAGGATGAATGCACATGAAAACACAATAAAACCTAACTCCATCATGGATAATCCGGAGTGTCGGTGACTGGGGAATTGAGACGCGTTCCGTCACTCGGAGTACGAAACGTACCTTGTTTCCCGTGCCCGGGCTAACTCCTATTCCGAACACGATGCGATATGCATGAAATGCAACTAAGATACAATCCTAACATACACAATGCTATGAAAATGAGATGCCTCGAAATGCGTACACACAGGCACGCAAATCGAGAAAATGACATACACAATGCAAATGATATGCAATGCGATATGGGCTTACACTAACATGAGAGAGCCTCAGCCACACTCACGTAAGAGGCCGATGGATGAAAATGAAGTGCCTCGAAATGCATGCACACGGGCACGCAAACCGAGGCACTGGCATATGCAATGCAATGGCATGGAAATGGCATATAGAATGCAACATGGACTTATACTAACATGAGAGAGCCTCAGCCACACTCACATAAAGAGGCCGATGGATGAAAATGAAGTGCCTCGAAATGCGTGCACACGGGCATGCAAACCGAGGCAATGGCATACGCAATGCAATATGGCAAAAATGGCATATAGAATGCAACATTGACTTATACTAACATGAGAGAGCCTCAGCCACACTCACATAAGAGGCCGATGGATTAAAATGAAGTGCCTCAAAATGCGTGCACACGGGCACGCAAACCGAGGCAATGGCATACGCAATGCAATATGGCAAAAATGGCATATAGAATGCAACATGGACTTATACTAACATGAGAGAGCCTCAGCCACACTCATATAAGAGGCCGATAGATGAAAATGACGTGCCTCGAAATGCGTGCACACGGGCACGCAAACCGAGGCGATGGCATACGCAATGCAAATGCATGGAAATGATATGCAAACATGTTAATGGATTTTCAGTAATGAAATGTGGGGGAAAACAGCCCCGAAATGAGGCGAAAACACACCCGATGCATGGAATCTCTCCCGAAATGCAAAATTAGGCACATAGAATGAACTACAGCTATACAAAGCTTCCATAATTGGTACATGAGATGAAAAGACAGAAGCAAGGCAGCCTCAAACTAAGCATTTTTACAGTACAAATCATGGCCAAACAGCAAGCAAGGATGGGGCAACAATGGCATGCAAAAATGGCCCTAAACATGAGATTATGAAGCAACTCATAGCTGCTAACTCCAAATAGGTTAGGGCCCTTCAACAACATTGAAGAGGGGCCAAAAATAAGCCACTTTACAGAACTGTAAAAACCCTAAAAACAAACATAGATATGGCTAAGCTCTTATGCAAGAAAAAGGGCCAAAAGGTGGCCAAAGAGGCAAGTGGTAGATGCAAAGCCCAAACAGAAAAAGACTCTTCTACAACACTGATGAGGGACTAAAAATATGCACATTTACAGTTTATGGGCGGACCCAAAACAGTATATAAACATGCTCAAAATGCCATGCAAGATAGGGGCCAAAAGAGATTAAAACACAAAGTATACAAAACATTCATCAAACAGCCAAAGACCCTTAATGAAACATGAATAATGGGCCAAAATAAGACTATTTTCAGTTCTATAAAATGTCCAAAAATAGAAGCATGATAGGCTGCCAAAGCATGCAAGAAAACGGCATTCAAGGAGGATATTGAAGCAAGTGCAAGATGGGGGGCTCAAACAGGGTTGAGCCCTTAAGAAAAAGTGAAAAAGAGCTCAAAATAAGGCCACTTTCAGTTAGGGCCAGAGCTCAAAACAATAAGCATATATGGCTAAGAAATGTTGCAAAAAAGAGCTAGAAAAGAGGGAAAATGGACTTACCCTTGAAGACCAATGCTTTTGTTGCTTCTTGGACCAACTTTGATGACTTTAAGCTGTTGGAATTCCTCCCCTTACTGCTGGAATGGAGGGGTGGTGGTAGAGCTTGATGATGATGAAGAAATGAGGTGTAGCACTTGGATCTTTTGAGAAAATAAGAGAGATAGAGGGAGAGTTGTATGTAAAGCTTCAAAGAAATTTTTTTCCAACCCCTATCACCAATGCCACCTGCTGGTTATATGGACAAAAAAGAGGGAGCAAAGGGAGGCAAAAGGTGGAGGAAAAGTAGGCAAGTTTTCCCCCACAAAATATCCCCCGGATTGGGATATTTTCTGGGGGAAACAGCTATACAGCTGTAAAGTGTGCTGTGTGAGGAACATGACCGGCCAAGTTTTGGGACTACAGGTGGCCGGCCGGCCACCTACCCTAGCCGGCCGGCTAGGGGTCAAAAAGGCCAAGTTGGAATAGTGGCCGGCCACCACAAAAAGGTGGCCTCCCAGGTCTCCTCTTCACAACCCTGTGGTTCGAATTTGGAAATTCTAAAACAGGAGAGAGAACAAGCCACTTCTAGGGGGGGTCAAAAGGGTCAGGTGACATTAGTGGTCGGCCACCAACTTTTAGGATCCTCCCAAGTGTGTACATCACAAATATGTGGTTCAAAGTTCAAGAAAGTGGCCCAGGGGTGTTCAACATTGGCTCGGAAGGAGGGGTTCAAAAGGGTCAAGCAACATTAGTGGCCGGCCATAAACTTTTAGGGTCCTCCCATGTGTGTACATCACAAATATGTGGTTTGGGGTTGAAGAAAGTGGCCCCAAAGTGTTCAACATTGGCACGGAAGCGCGAAAAACGGGCGTCAGAGGGCGAAAATGGAATATAACTGGTTGCCGAGATAATTGTTGGCCTCCCAACCCCCAGTGACCTTCCTGGTGATAAAACAGAGGCACCTGCCAAAAATGAACGAAAACTGATGCAAAACGAATGCTCGGGAGCCAAAACACGCAGTTCGGGGTCCCGAAAATTGCCTGTTAAGCACCGAAAGTGGTGTTCAGCCACGAAGTGGGTTTTCAGACCCCAGTGTCCCTTGAAAGGGAGAAAATAAGATTTATGCCAAAATTTAGAGCAAACGGAGATGGTTAAGTGGTCCCGAACCGAGACACACGGCCAACGGTCCCGAAAAACCGGAAACCGGGCTCCGAAATGGGCAAAATGGCCTACGGCCACCAAATGTAGCCCACGGCCACTGAGAGATGGTCTACAAGACCTCTCCCTCCCCTCAGGAAAAGAAACAGAGAAAACCGAGTCTGGTTCGCAAACCGAGGCAAGGCACAGAAGAGGATTCGGAAGTCCGGAGGCAGGGCTCGCAGCCAAGACTCTGAAACTTCTGAATGAGCACATTATGCAATATCACCAAGCACTCAACTGGTGACGTCTAAGTCTTAAGGTCGGTCAAAAATGGGGTGTCTACAGGTTCCTTTAGCACCCGCCGTTGCAGCACCGACTGTCGGTGAGGAAGTTGCACACGAGATTGTAAGAGCAGTGCAAGAGGCTCTGGCTCGCAATGAGGGTGACAACAGGCATACCCTCAAACGTACTATGGAGTTTCTTTACTCTAGTCCGGTGGAGTTTTTAGCAAGGCTAAACCATTGGAGGCGGAGGATTGGTTGGAACATATTACCAAGACTCTTGACGTGCTCAGAGTCGAAGATGAAGGACTGAGGGTCTTTTTGGCACCTTTTCAGTTGAGTGGAAATATGAATTATTAGTGGAAGAATTACTATGCTCTAGTTGAGGAACTGGTCCATGCCGAGGCTGTGGTTATGAGTGTTGGTCAGGTTAGGAAGGAGGCCACTTTGGCAATTCCTACTAGTCATAAGCACTTTAGGCTCAGTAAGAGGTGGAGACGAGCGCATGCTCAATCGCAGGGTCAGTCCTTGTCTTTGTTGAGGGTTTCAGACTCGTCAGTTGGGAGGCCTAGTGAGATTTAGGCTTCAAGTCAGTTGCAGAGCAGGGAGTCTCCTATTTGTTTTGATTGTGGTCACCTGGGCCATGTTAGACGTTTTTGCCTTTGCATGTGAATGCTTCAGGTGTTTCAAAACCTAGTCGGACTAAGTCTTTTCAGTCTAGTTGAGGACGATATCGATACCAGACCCGTGTAGGCCAGGCTTCGAGAGCTTGGTGAGGGTCTACTTTTTACCTAACATAGTGATATTACCCTAGAGGGGGCTATTGTATTAGAGGCCGGTGATTCAATGTGTGAATCTTTTGTTGCCGACTGGTGTACTGTTGGGTGTTGATACACCGCGGTTATGTGTTGTATATATATATATGTATTGTTGTTTGTTTACTTTCATGTATTGGGGGCACGCAGTGAATCTCGAACCCTGTTTTATACATGCAATGAGAAGTGATTCATGGATTGATAATCTTAACAGTGTGGTATACGTGTTATTGTCTTATGAGATAGTTACGTGATGGCCTGTGAGCCTTGTATTGTTTGGGAGTTAACTGTTGAGAACGGGTAACCCGTGGATTGTTGTAATTAGTGGTGTTGTGCGGTGAGAATGAATTATAAGGCTTGAACGTGTGGAGTATAGAGAAATCTGAGATTTGGATTCCTGGGTAGTGCGGATGGTACTTGTGCGTGTGGCTTAGTGTTTTAGTTTCTTGGTCAATGAGTTTGTTGTGACCCTATAGATCTTGTTAAGGGTAATGTTTTTGTTGTGGTTGTTATGAGTTGGTATGGGCTTGCGGTGTTATTAGATATTGGATGGAGCTTATGAATGTGAGGAAAATTTTGTGGTTAGATACTAGAGGTATTCTTTGGAAGGAAGTAAGGTTGTGTGCTCGGGTAATGAGTGTGGCATTGGTGAAAATTCTTTTGTATCCAAAATTGGGTGTTTGTCGTTGACCATATCGGTCTTACGTTTGAGAGGTGAAGGAGTATTTTCCATGTAGGCATATGAGTGGTGGTTTCTTTAGAAACGATGGTGGTTTGGCCAAATCTTGAGGAATCCGGTGAGATTCAAGGAATATGAGAACTTGAGTGTGGAACTCCATCTTGCAGCAAGTGGTGTTGGGTAGCACGTCGATGTTTGATACCGAGTGTAAAGTTTTAATCGAGTTGGTTAGTCAGTTGGGTGATATCGGGGTTTGGTTAACACGTAGTCACCTTGGGAATAGCTTAGGCTGGTGTGTGAGGTTGTAAGGTTGTGGGTGCATTGGAGTGGTTAGGTGAGCAATATGTCTCGTTTAAGTGGCTGTGAAGCTCGTATAAAGATTGTCCTGAAATTGTGGAAAATCCCCTGGTTGGGGTAACGTATTGTGAACTCTTCATTTTGCCTGTGATGTATGCCTCATGTAACTAATAATTTATGATGATAATATGACGGAATGGAATTGCAAGATTATGGATTCCTTTGTTTTGTGATTGTGCCTTATTGTGTTGATAGTACAGTTGTAATTTCTATTAATTGTTATTATAGAAATGTTATGTTTATATTGGTTGTGGAATCACTGTAAGGGTGATGGGAGTTGTTGGGTGACGGTGGAGGTTCACCAATTGCCTTATGTTGAGAAACGAACTCGGAAGATGAATTTTTCCTTGTGTTGTAGCCTCGGATGGCAATGTTGAATTATAATGTTCCAGATTTAATCTGTGTTAATAAAGGATTTCGATACGTAGTTTATTTGATTTAATAAACGCTGAATTTAAAAAAATATGAAAATGTGAATGATTTAGTGTTCTGAGTAACACTTTATGTTCTTGTTGGAAGATGGTTGCAAAAATTTTAAGAATTTATTTGAAATTGAGAACGTATTTTGGTTGTGGAAACCTTGAAAGAAAAGGAGAAAATGTGGATCCTTTTTTACATGGTTGCGTTGTAAATAATGTCACCTTTTTGTGGTTGGTTCACCACGTGTTGCATTGTGTTCTTAATTTCGGGGACGAAATTTCTTAAGGTGGGGAGGTTGTAGCACTTGTACCCTTTTAAAACTTTTGGAAAGTGTATTTGAATCCTTTATTTTATTTTGGGGATCTTTGGTGTTGTTGTATCTTGGTTTTGGATGAGTGAAGATCAATTTAAACTTGTTGGGATTGTTTGTTTACGCTTGTTTATGTTGAAAAGTTGTTTGGAAACTTGGAAATCTTGTTCGGGGGTCGACACTCGCCTTTTGTTGTTGGCCTTAAGGGTTGACACTAGTCTGGATGGGTCGACCCTTGTATGTTGCTGAATCTGGAAGGTGCTTGCTGTTTTTTGGTGACGACACCAGTCTGGGAAGGGTCGACACCTTGCCTGTTGCACTCTTTGCTTTTCTGCCTGAAGGGTCGACATCTCTGCTGTAAGGGTCGACACCTCCGACTTTTTTCCAGATTTTTCAGTTTGTTTGGAGCCTACTTTTTGGGGATTTTGACCAGATATTTTGGGTTGACTTTGGGGCTTATTTTTATTTTGACCTAGTACTATAAATAGGTCCTCACTTAACCCTTTTCTTTACCTTTTTCTTCTCTTTTCCTCTCAAACCGTGATTTCTCTCTTCTCTCTTCAAAACTTGACTTTTCGCACCTAGATCTCTAGATCTACTCACCTAGAGTAATCTTTTCACCATGGTCTTTGGAAAAAGATTGTAGATCTCGTCAAGGGCTTCCTTTTGGTCTGAATAGTTCTTGGTTTCGTCGCCGGTGGATTTTGGGTTGTCATCTCTTTGCATCACGATGTAGGGATTTTTTTGCTCCTTTCTAGTACCTCGTCTATAAATAGATGTGTAGTGGATCTTATTGCGTAGAAACCATATTCATTATAAATTTCCTGGAGAACCATGAAAGGGGATCTAGGGTTTGATATTTGTGATTGGAGTTGTTAAGTTGTTTGTTGTTGGGTTACTTGGGAGATGATTTATTACATTTGTGAAGAGAGGGAAGAAAGCCCTAATTTAATATTATTGATATAATGGATTTAAAAGGGGGGGAAGTTGAATAGTCTTTATATTTTGCTAATATGGGTTGTATAATTGTGTTTATATCAAAAAAATAAAAAATAAAAAGAGAAGTAACCACGGTGTTGGTATTGTTTTAGACTAATCACGTGAAGTTGAGTTGAGTTATGGTTTTGATACCAATGGAATTGATTTTGTAAAATAAAGAGGATGGATTTGGTTTTGGTTTTGTAAAACGACGAGAATGAATTTCTAGAAAATGGTTGGAGTCATGTATATTGTAAAATAAAGAAAAGTGGTCTTTTTGAAAGAAAATGAAATCATCACCCTTCGTGAACTGATAATGAACTTGAGGTCGGATTCCGGAGCTTTTACATATTATCATTGTTATTGGACTGAAAGTCTTGCAAGAATTGGATTTTTGTTTTCCTTTCGTATTAGATGTAGAAATGGATAGATATGAATGTAAATGGTGGAGTTGGATATTTGTTATCTCTTACCTATGAAAATATAGGTAGTTTATCCATTTTGGAGATTATATATCTATCTTGGGCTATCGGTGGATGATAGCTATGACTGTTGTAGAAATTGCATGAGGATTAGGTGAATTGAAACTAATCTCTTGTTTGTTATCATTGAATATGCCCATGCTTTAAATACATTGTATATGTATGATGTTTGGGAGGAGAAAAGGGATGTACTCCATGTTTTGGAGGAGATAGGGGATGGACTCCATTGAAATTAAGTTGGCCGGAGCGTCCAGGTTGAAAGTCCCGAAACCGCGTGTATATATATATATACATAGGTGCCGATTCCCGCGGACAAAATTTCCATAAAATGGCAAATTGAAGTGTTTGTGTAATAATTGTGTTGATTGAGAACCACTGAGTTGTAGCTTCAGTTGGATGTGTAAAATGTAATGAATTGGCTCACAAATTGAGATGCAATAAATTTACTTGAAATGAATTATCATGAAATGAAGTAAGACTAAAATGGCTTGAGGTGTATTCTTGGCCTAGCATTTCGTTATGGAAAGGTGTATCCTTGATTTACCGTGCTTAAGGCAGGTAGAGCAGATCTTATTTGTCATTATTGTCTTAGTGTTTCTGGGTATATTATTGGTTATGGTTCTGGAGACCGAATTGTCTCGTTTGTTGAGTAGATAGTTGATGGCTGCTTGTTATTTTCCTTTTGTACTAAAGGAATATATGTATAGATATGAGTGTTTTTTAAACTGACGTAAGTACAGTATTGAGAGGGTGAATAATGTGAAGGACTTTGAATACTTGTGAACGTGTTTCAAAAAGGTAAATCAAGTGTAAGTCTGGAAAGTGGAAGAAAGCGTAATGGGATTGGTGAAATTGTTTTCAAGAATTTGTTACTGTCATATGAGTTTTGGAAAAAGGTAACAAGAAGGAAGAAAAGGTAAATTACTTATGTTGTTGAACGAAATGAATGATTTTTGAGAAAAGTTCTTATATAAGTGTGTTTCTGTATAAACCGTCACACTATGTATATGTTATGATTTAAAGCATTCATGATCATACCTATCTGTATGTGTTATTGTTTGGGATCCATACTTGACTTTATGTTCATCCCACGTTGTCAATTGTTTTTTAGGTGAATGTCAAGAAGGGTTTCAAGATCAAGGATCTTCTTTATGTGTTGGCCACGGGGCCTTTTATTTGTAGGCGGAATGCCATTGATGTAAAAAGGGTTAAACCCTTTCTTTTAATTTAAAAGATATAAGCCTGTGGGCAATTTATTTATTTTTATCTCATGTTGCATTCATTTCACATGTGAATGAGAGAATCTTTAATAATGGTACTTGTGATTGTATTGAACTTCCACACATGATGTCTGAAATTGTATTATAATAGTGGATTTGGTAATGGTATCTATTAGCATAAAAAGCCGTGCGTGACAATGTTGGTCATGCCCATCAATAGTCCCTCATTCTTGAGTGCAGCTTTAGTCCAGCGAAGGGAATAAGAAAGGTGAAGGTAGACCTCCCAAGTCGCCAAAGATGGGACCAAGTGAGTAAGAGCGTGGGAAGGTGAGGATGGGCGAGGGTGGACGGTCGTCTTGAGCGCTGATCATTATTGAGTATTATTATTTGGTGCTTGCTAAAGCTATGAAACAAGGTTGCGTACTTGCGAACCCACCAATCCTTGGAGTTGGTGATAACGAGGACGAGGTCTTAATCAGCGGACATCAAATTAACGGTGATGAAGAGTGGGGTGAACCCATCAATGAAGGTATGGAAGAAATTCCAAATGTAACCTCTAACACGGAATACTAGGGCTCGTGCATTGTGTTGGATCATGCATTGTGGGCTTGGTGGGCCTGAGGTGAGAATGATCTCTTTGATCCGGTCCATTGTTTGACTCGAGTTCTTTTGCGGGTATGGTTTGACCTTTTCCACAATGAGCGTTGACGTTGTCGGGCCCACAACATAGAAGGTGGAAACCGTTGGGACCAAGATCGTTGGGCCATTGATTGAGCATATATCACAGTTGCATGAAAGCGGTCATAGCTGATTGGGTTGGACCAATGAGAGTTGCCAAGTGATGCAAAGGGTGGTCCTACAGCACTAAAAGTATTGTTCATGCTACCAGAAGATTATGGCAATCAAATGTTTAAGATGGAAAGGTTATGGAGGGTGCACAGAATTGTTTTGCAGACAAATAAGTAAATTTTACTAAAAATTTAAGAGTAATCGTGCAAAAATAAAAAAATTCGAACATAATGATTTGGCAAATTTGTATTCATTATAAAGTTTTTAAATCATTTTCCAAAATTTAAAGCTAATTTTATGTAGAATAAAAAATTTCTTTGGAATTTTATATTAATTGATGGCGCTGAACTAAGTCTTATCACCTTAGGTCAAAAGGCCCATGAAAAAGATTTGTAATTTTGAAAAATGTTAATTTCATATCATTTTGAATGAGAATTTTGTATATTTAGAATTTTTTAAATTTAATAAATAGATTAGTAAAGAGAATATTTATTCTTTAATATTCCTTAGATCAAATGTGGTACGTAAAGTCAACCACTATGCTTGTATAGCTTGATTGATGCACTCTGATTTAATGCTTACTTTGTATCTTGTTCATATTGCATCAATAAATTTACTTTTATTCATAAAAAAAAAAAAATTGTTTGTATACAAATATATAGTGCCATGAGCAAAATGCTAAGCAAATCATAAAAAATATTTATCTAAAAGGAGACAATGTCATTTGTAAAATATTATCAAATAGGGGTGATCGTGGATCGAATTGGATTGGGTGGAATCTCATCTACCATCCCTTCAAAATTATGTAGATTGAAAAAAATCAATCCGCATCTGTCCACCAGTTTGGCAGATGCAGATTGAGTGGGTCCCGTGGGTTGATGGATGGATGTGATTGGTTTGGCGGTTTGGACTTTAAATTTTTTTGGCATTTTTTCGAATTATAATTCATAACTTTTACAATCTCTAATAACTAGTAATCTGAAAAAAAAAAAAATATATATATATATATATATATGTATTATTTGTCTATTATAGGTCATGACACCATGCATGCATATTTTTAAGGTATTGTTTTCTATTTTTACAAAAACATATATTTTATTATTTCTACTTTATGCTGTTACTTGTTAGCAATTTCTTTCTTTCTTTCTTTCTTTTTTTAATTTTTTTTTTTTAACTTCATCTATGGGAGGATTGGGTTTATGCGGGTGCGGGATGATTGATCTATCATCTGAATCGTATCCATGAATTTTAAAATATTTCATCTATATTCATCCATCAAAAGACACGCATCCGCCCAAAATCAATCGGGTTGGATCGGTTTAGTCGGATTGTATAGTGATTTCGGTTTTGAGCCGATCTTTGTTGTACTCTGCATTCGGGTTTCATGGTTTAGTGTTGTGGTTCATCTCTTATTCCCTTGGTTTTCCCTTAAGTTTTTCTTTTGGTTTGTTGTGGTTATGGTTGTGTTTAGAACAGGTTGGTTGCTTGATTTCCAAACGTTTGTTGCCCAGATTTTTGCTCCTCCAGTCGAGTGGCACTTCTTGCGCTCAAGCAGGCTTTGCAAACTCTCAGTACTTTTGCAGGCCTGCAAAACTACTAGGAGAGTGTATTCTACGCTCGAGCGGGCTAAGCTCGAGCGGTCACTTCTTGCGCTCGAGCCGTTGGTCAATGTCTGTAAAACTACTGGATGAGTGTTTTCTATGCTCGAGCGTCACTTCTTGTGCTTGAGCAGTGTGCGTCTCTTTCATTATATCTTGGCTCTCGAGCGGCACTTCTTGTGCTCGAGCAAAATAACTTATTGTGTTTGACGTCCACGAGTCACTTCTTGCGCTCGATCGGACTGTGCGTATATCAGTTCGTGAAAATGACTTTTTACATCACTTTTTTAGATCTTTTCTTCCTAAACCCTAAAGTTAAGACCCTCTCTCTCTCTAAAAGACACACACTCTCTCTCTCTCTCAACATTTTCACTTAGTTCTAGTGATTTCTCCACCCATTTACCTTTGTTAAAAGGTAGAACATCTCAAGATCTCCATTTTGATTCTAATATAGTTGGGTTTGGGCATCTTTGAAGTTTTGCCCTTGCTTGGCTCGTCTTCTCTCTATGAGGTTGGGGTTTCCTACACTTTCATGTGGTTTTTAACTTTGTTAATGGTAATTGTGTAGAAATGGCGGGATTTTGGTGTATTTTAAGCAAACCTAGGGTTTGGGTTAAAAATTAAAGAGGGAAGTTTGCCCTACAATGTTTCAAATATTTATTTTGTAGAAATAAATAAAACTGATATCATAAATATGAAATTGGATGAATGTTGATGTAAATGGTGGAGTTAGATATGCATTACCTCACACTTTTGGAAATTTAAATAAATTATCTATCTTGAGATTGAATATATGTTTAAAAACATTTGTATTAGACTATCGATGGAGGATAGCTATGATTGTTGTAAAAATTGCATGAGGGTTAGGTGAATTAAAACTAATCTCTTGGGGGTTGTCATTGCATATGACTTTGTTTTAAATACATTGTATATGTGTGATTGGTTGGGAGGAGAAAGGGGATATACTCCATGTTTGGGAGGAGATAAGGGTTGGACTCCATTGAATGAAGTTGACCTGTGTGTCCTAGGTGAAAGTCCCGAAACTACGCGTATACATGGGTGTCGATCCCGCGGACGAAATTTCCATAAAATGGCAGATTGAAGTGTTTATGTGATGATTGTGTTAATTTGGGGATCAGTGAGTTGTAGTCTCAAATGGGTAGTCTGAAAGATAATGAAACTAGCTCATGAATTAAGATAACATGAATTAACTTGAATTGACGAGAAGGAAAAATGATTGAGATGTGAATTTTGGTACTTTATGATTATACAAAATATAGATGTTTTATCACTGCATTGTAAATACACATTATGCTTATATCTTTGTTAAGATCCATATACTGTGTTAGATTGTTCCTATTGGGCTTTGGCTCACCCTATTTGGGAAAAATCATTTTTAGATGTTGATAATATGACTCCGCTAAGGCAATAGCTTGGAGGGACTTTGAAGCAAAAGCTCATTTTTGTTGCATTTTCTTTAGTTTAGCCCGGGGCTCTATTTGTATTGAGCTAGTCTCGTTTTTGTTGTAACCAGGTAAGGACCTGGAAAGATGTAAGCATTTAGGGCATTTAAATATCTGTTTAACTTTCATTCTTCTTTACTACTTGTAACACATGCTGTAGATTCAGGATAAACTATTTATGAATGCATATCACATGTGTCATTTTTTTATATCAGTTCGAATTAATGAAAGTTTATTATTTAGATTATGTTGTCTTGCATTAATTGTGATGGGTTGGATTATTGTAATTATTTTTGGGGTGTTACAACTTGGTATTAGAGCGTACCGGGTTTGAATACTTTGGGTACGTGAGAAGTGGTTATTACCATAATGGGTTTTTCTCGCTTAGCTGAGACATTAGTATGTATGGTATGCTTGTGTGATAACATGCTTATATGATTATATGGGTATGTGATTTATTTCCCAAGATATTGATTGGGTCTACAAGTTTCTAGAAGTCCTATTATAAGAGCACTTGATCACTGTTGTTTCTAATTGGAACTCTGGCAACGCCGCAGGACGATCATTATCTAGGAAGGAAATTCATATGTGTTAATGTGATTACATGCATAGGTGGAGTGAATTACTGTTTTCCATCACATTAAGACATGAGTGAATTAGCTTCGACACATTTGTAAATGTGCTAATCTCTTTTGTTACCTTTATTAGGATGTCAGGATGTGGACGTGGTGGTGGTAGGCCTAGAACGCATGAGATGCCTCTACCAGATGATATTTTGACACAAAGTGTAGACACCCCATTTTTGACCGTCCTCAAGACTTAGACGTCATCGTTTGAACACTCGATGATCATCCAAGCTCGTGTTCCTTTTGAGTCGCTGAAAGTCTCGGCTGTGCGCCTTGCCTTGGGGCCTCTCAACTTGTCTGTTTTGTGCTTGATTGTGGACCAAAAACTTGTGACTTTGTTTCTGAGGAAAGGGGGTGGCTTGCTGGCCAGCCCTACAAACCATCGGCCAGGCCCTGTGCCCATTAGCCAAGACCTCTTCCCATCGGCTATCAGTGGTGGCCGGTCGGCATCACTAATGGCCGGTCGACACCTTTATTGGCCTGTCGGCCTTTTTTTTGGCCGAGGCCCCTTTTTCTGCTATTGCAGATATTTTTCTTCCAACTAGTGCCAGTTGTTGATCACTTTGTGTATTCTCCATACACGTCTATGGATGGATTCACACAAGCTTTAGCTTGTCAAGGAAGCTTTAGCTTGTGCTTTTCTATATAAGGGGAGGCCCTCCCCCTTCTCCGAGGTTCTGAAATTTTTCTTAGAGCTGAAGTTTACTCTCTCTATATATATATATTTCTCCCTCTCTCTCTATATTTGCACTTGTTTGTGCTCAAAAGTGCCATTTCTTCACACCTTTGAACACAAACACATAGTGAAACACCTTCACTGTTGAGCTAAGGTTCTTAGAGGTTGTATTGAGGTGATTTTGGCGTGGTTTTTGCCTCTGAAGTTGCTGTTTTGAAGTGGTTCTTCAAGGGTGAATCTTTAGCCTCTTTAAAGCTTTGTTTTCATTGTTTATTTGGCCCTATCTGCATGATGTTTTAGGCCTAGATTTCAATGAAAAAAAGTTCTGTATTTAAGTGCTTAAAATGTTTGTTTAAGGCTTTGTTTGAGTTAGGGGTGGTTTACCTCCTTTGGTGGCTTGTTTGGCTTTGTTTTATGCCATCTCTTTAGGCTTTTGAGGTCATCTCCTTTGGGTCTTCCTACCACTGAATTCCAGGGGAATTTCAGTGGTGGAAATGTGGTTTTGAGGTCTCAAATGGGTGGGGGTTGTCCCCCCTCCTCTTCTTTTATTTGCTTGTGTGGATGGCCCATCAAAGTAGCATGTCTTTCTAACATGTTTTGGCTCCATCTCAGCATGCCTTAGGCCTAATTTTAATATGATATAGCTCTGTTTTGGCTTGGTTTGATTACCTCTTGCATGCTCCTTGCACTTATAGTGCAACCCTCCCTATAGCCTTAACATGTATCATGCTTTGGACCATCATTTTAGCATGTTTTTGGCTCCACTATAGCAAGCTTTTACTCATGTTTTGCCATACGTAAGCTCTGTTTTAAGTTGTTTTGGCCATGCATGCCTTGCTTTGTATAGCCATAGTGCTTTCTTGCTCACTAGCTTGGTGTTTTGAGTCCACTAACATGCATTGCTTGGGCTATTTGCATGATTTAGCATCATTTGATATATGATTTCAGTGCATGAAATATGGTCATACTCTCTCATGCTTCAATCTTTCAATGCTTTTGAAATATGGTCCAAAACATGTATCATGCTTTGGACCATCATTTTAGCATGTTTTTGGCTCCACTATAGCAAGCTTTTACTCATGTTTTGCCATACGTAAGCTCTGTTTTAAGTTGTTTTGGCCATGCATGCCTTGCTTTGTATAGCCATAGTGCTATCTTGCTCACTAGCTTGGTGTTTTGAGTCCACTAACATGCATTGCTTGGGCTATTTGCATGATTTAGCATCATTTGATATATGATTTCAGTGCATGAAATATGGTCATACTCTCTCATGCTTCAATCTTTCAATGCTTTTGGAAGGTTATGCTTTATGCCTTAATCATGAGCCAATTTGCATGCATGCTTGCCTAAGCCTTTGGGCTACCGTCTCAGCATGTTTTTGGTGTTATTTTTCCATGATACAACTCTGATTTTTGTTGGTGAAGTCACCTCATGCTTGGTTTTGGTAGGTGTAGTGTAATCCCTCTCATTGGCCTTACATGCGTCATGTTTTATGCCTCTCCTTCTAGCACGTGTTAGCTCTATTCCCTGCATGTTTTGGCATTGTTTCAACCTGCATTGGGACTGTTTTGAGTCATCTTGGCCCTTTGGGGCTTGCTTGATATGGCTATGGTGCAAGTACCGTTACTAGCCTTAAGCTTTGAGCCTCCTAGCATGTTTCATTTGTCATATGTGCATGTTTTGGCATCATTTGGAATGATATTTCAGAGCATATGGTGTTGTCACACTTCCATGTTTATCACTCTTTAATGGTGTTTAAGAGTTGTGCCTTTATGCCTTACTTGCGAGCTATGAGTTGAGTACACATTCCTTGCTTTTTATGCCTAAGTTTTGTTGAGTTTTGGCCACTGTTTTGGCATGGTTTTGGTCTATCCATAGTTGGTTTAAGCCCATTGAGCATTGTATTGCATGCCTCTTGTGTGATGCTCTTCATTTGCCTTGATGCCTTAGCTCCTAAACATGCCATGCATGCGTTGTTTGCATGTTAAGAGTCTGATGCATACCACCTTAACATGTCAAGATTAGCATGTGATTTGCATAGCATATTATTTGCATGTGTGTTGCATTGCATTGTGTTTGGATTGGACGTCAATCCAAACATGAGGAATGTAGCTGTGGACGCGTCCGAACGTCCCGGGAGAATCCTGTTTCGTTCATTTGGGCTTACCACAGTTCAGACTCAAATGTCACGGTTCTGAATCTAATCTCACAATGTGCGATGTGAGACCAATAACTCGCCAAAGAGTCCAAATCCGGCAAATCATTTTGGAAAACTGATTTTTAATAAAGAAGTGCCAAACATGGACTGCTTTGCTAGATACAGAGTATCCACCTAAATATTTTATTTTGGGACAATTTAGGAAACCCTGACTTGTGCCTAAGGCCACGTGTCCGTCATCACCAAAGTTGCCTCAGCTCGGGAACTTGGGTACGAGAGGGGAAGGTCATGCAATGAGCACCCCCGCTCGCCCGATCAAAGATCGGTGTGTACTAAGCATGATATCTTGTTTTTGAAAACACATGTGCTCTTATTCCGATTAATTAGCTAGTCTTACTACGTGATGTGCACAACAAACAAGTATAGACTAGATCGCCTAATTTGGAACAAAACATCGTATATCCGTTTGTGTGGAAAATGGTTTAATGTTTGCTACTCGCAAGTAGGCTAAAATACGAATTTCAATGAATTGTTCCAATTCAAATAATCCAAGCTTCACCCACAGGCATTCAGGCAGTTAATCACATAAGTAGTTAGACTCATGGCAAGCATGCTAACATGGCAACATTAACACACATGTAGTATGCTAAAGCATAAACACTCACAGTGTACTCTGATCTAAAAAAAGAACTAGTTAGAAATCATACATGATCCTAGTTCATGTTAAGATGTCTAATGCAACACATGCGAAAATGTACCTGTGATAGGCTCGGCTACCTAGAATGTCATGTGAAATGCAACTTGATAACATGCTGTTAAACACGTATTCAAGTAATTTATTGAAAGTACAATGTAGTTAGTATGATGCGCCGAGCCCGGTGCATACAATATAAATGAATGGATGCATGCATGCGAGCATAAGGTATGCTAAATGAAATATGCCCTAAAACTAACCATCGTAAGCGGTTAAGTAAAAGGGAGAAAGAAATGGGGATTGGAAGACATGCATCATACACACGCACGCTTATTACAACAATGTGCCCTCTCGAGGGAGGGACCAAATAAGAAGCTAACTAGCTAATCTAAGCTAATTAAAGTAATTATTACACCACAAATTAATTAACTAATCCTAGTTAACTAATTATTACAAAACGAATTGAATAGCTAACGCATTAACTAATTAAAAGTGCAAACCAAAGCGTAAACTAGCTATCTAAGCGTGGCAGCTAAGGAAAGCAGTAAAACAGGAGGTTCGTGGAGGGAGAAGACTGGATGCATGCTCGGTCGCCTCGTTCGGAAATCTAATGCGATGCCCCAATTTGCCTCTGTTTTCATTTGTTCTCAAAAACTTGCACCAAGCTCCAAAAAGCTGAAACTTCACCTAGTGAAACCTATAGGAGGGTGGCCGACCACTTTTGGTCTCTCTAGACACCTGTGAACCACTTTTGGTTGTTGAAAAACTAGAAAAATGGTCGGCCAGCTAGTTTTTCTGGCCGGCCGGCCAGTTGTTGCTGCCGAACTGCATGTATGGACAACCACCCTCCCTATCATGTCTTGAACTCAAGGGAGTGCAGTTTCTCGACCCTCGGGCCACCAATCGCGCAATTCAATGCATGTTGGCCGAGAGGCGAAGTTGCACAATTCAATATGAAAATGAATGCACAAGTAAACACATAAGGCCTAGAACTCTATCATGTATGATCAAGAGCGTCGGCGACCGGGAATTAAGGCACGATTCATCCCTTTAAGTATGAAACATCCCTCTTTTCCTGTGTTTGGACTAACACCTTTTCCAAATACAATGCAAGCAAGGAACATGGCATGCACAATGCTATGTAATGCAACCTTAGCATGCGAACATGCAACTACATGGCATACTCAATGCAACTAGCAACCTAGCATACACAATGCAAGGGATAACATGGCATACACAATGCTAAATGCTAAGAACTAGATGGCATACTCAATGCAAGGCAATCATGAGGGTTCTTAACACAATGTAATGCATGCATGCACAATGCAATGCAACAAGGGAAACAATGTGCAATGCACCAAACATGTTACAACATGCAAATCATATACTCAATGGACTTAAACCAAAATGTATAGACCTCAGCCATGCCAAAACAGTGGCCATAATGCTAAAATGAAGGCACCGAAAACACATACAAACATGCATGCCGATTGGCTCACCAACTAAGGCACTAAGGTACAACTCTCAAGAACACCTAAAGAGTGAAAAGCATGGAAGTGTAGCAACACTAAGTGCACTGAAATTAGACAAGAAATGATGCCAAATCACTTAATCAACACAAGCATGGCATGCAATGGTCCTTAAAGCTTGAAAGCTAACAAGGAGGATTACTCTAGGGACATGCAATACATGGCACAAATGCATGAACCAACCATGGACAGAGCTTAATTAGGTCAAAACAAGGACCTAAACATGCTGAGATGACGGCTCAAATACCTAGGCATGCAAGCATACAAGCTAAGCCATAAACTAGGCAACAAATGCACAACCCTTAGAGGCAGTCAAAGGGTGAATGAAGTGAGAACATGGCAAGTCTATATGCTTTGAAATGTCACGTTAAGTAATGCCCAAATCAAGTACACAACACAAATGAAGCATGCAATGGTGCTCAAAATTTGAAGCAAGTAAGGGCATTTGTATTACAACTATACAAAACATGAAGCATGTGACCAAGGCAACCCAAAACAGTCCTAGAACATGTTAAAATGAGTGTAAAACATGCATGGAAAGAAGCCCAAATAGGCTAGCATGGAGGCATAAGACATGATGCATACAAGACAAATAAGGTGGATTACACTACACCTATTAAGACCAAGCTTGGGATGACTTAAGCAACAAAAATCAGAGTTATATCATAGCATAATAACCCCAAATATGCACTGAAATGAGTGCTCGCAAGCTATGGCATGAAGGCATACACAATGGTTCATGCTAAGGCATAAAGGAGTAAACCCTCCAATGCATTGAATGAGTGACAAATGTGCATGCATGGCCATGAAACATAGACTGAAATCACATAATAAATGATGTCAAATCATTCAAATAGTCCAAGTAAAGCATGCTAATGGACTTGATGCACAAAGCTAACAAGCTAAAATGAACCATGGCTATACAAAGCAAGTCATGTATGACCAAAACAACACAAATCAGACCTTAAAAATGCTAAAACATGAACAAAGTCTTCTCAGAGCTGAGCCAAAAGCATGCTAAAATGACATGTTACAACATGATGCATGTTAGGCTATTTGATGGAACTATACTACAAGTGTATGGAGCATGCATGGGCCAACCAAACCAAACGAAAACCGAGGTATGACATAGTAAAACAACACCAAATACATGCTGAAATGGACTCAAACCAAGCTATAATGACATGCTACTTCATGAAGCATACAAAGCTAGTTTAAGAGATTTACACTGCAAGTGTATTAACCATGCATGGAGTGACCAAAGAAAACAAAAACAGTGTTATGCCTCAGCAAAACAAACACAAATACATGCTAAGAACAAGCTAACACAAGCTTATCAAAGGTGCTCAAACATGAGGCATATAAAGCTAGTATACACAATACCATGAGAGGGGATGACCCTCTCCTATTTAAGACACCAAAACCACCTTTCCACCACTGAAAATCCTCTGGATTTCAGTGGTAGAAAGGTCATGCAAAGGCTTCAACAAGAGCCTAAAGGGATGGCTCAAAATAAGGCCTAACAAGGCCTAAGAGGGGGTAAATCACCCCAAACAAAAAAGTGACCTTAAACAACTATTTTAAGCATGCAAAAATGGACCTTTTTCTAGTTAAGAGTTAAGTTTAAAAATGTATGCAAGAAGGACTAAAAGCTTAAGCAAGAAAGGGGGATTTAAAGGTCAAATGCTCATCCTTGAAGACCTCCTTTACAACTGCAACTCCAGCAAGTTCTTTGAGCTTAAACCAGTCCAAGAACACCAAAAACAACCCCTTAGCACCTTAGCAACCAAAGGAAGGTGTTTGAGTGTGTGTTTGTGTACAAAAGTGAGACAAATCAACACTTTAAGGCACAAAACAAAAGAGAAATCAAGATGTATAGATATAGATTATATGTATGGCTCAAGGAGGTTTTTCTGAACCTAGAGGAGAGAGGAGGAGTCTTCCTCTTATAGAAAAGGAAAGGCAAAGCTTCTAGGAGAAGCTAAGCACCAAGGCAATCCCTCCATACACGTGTATGGAGGATGGCCATAATGTTCTCCAGTTGTGCCAGCTGGAGGAAAATATCTCCAAAAAGATGTCAAAATGCAGCCTATGCTACTTAAAGTAGTCGGCCGACCACTTCAAGTTGTCTCTGAGAGCAAAAACTGGTCGGCCATGGTGGGAGAGAGTCCAGGGCATGAAAACAATGCAGTGGTGTGGTGGCCGACCAGAAAAGATGCCCCAAAGATAAAGAAAGCCAGTTGTCCGACCAGAAAACTGGCTGGTAGAGGAAGAAGTGGTTGGCCAGGAGAAATACTAGTCTCCCACCCTTGTACCACCTTCCAAACAATTAAAACAAGGTTTGTACCCAAAACAAACCAAAATGGATGCAAGACGAGAGATTGGGAGGCAAAGCACGCGGCCGAAAGCCTCGAAAATTGGTCTACGAGCATTAAAAGTGGTATGAAACCACAAAAGTGGTCTCCCGGACCACAGTGTTCCTCTAGGTAGAGGCAACAAGGTGTGATTCAAAAACCACGCCAAACGGAGAACGTTAAGCGATCCCGAGACAAGGCGCGCTGCCGAAGGCTCCGAAAATTGGAAACTAGTCTCCAAACGGGAAAAGTGGTCTACGACCATGAAAAGTGGTCTATGACCACAAAGAGATGGTCTACAGGACCTCTCCCTCCCTCCGGGTAGAGAAAACAAAATTCGGTCCACAAACTGAGCCGAAGCACAAAAGAGTTCAGAGGCCCGAAAGCAAAGCTCTCAGCCAAAACTCCGGAGACTCGAAACGAGCACAACATGCACCATCACTGAGCGCTCAATCGATGACGTCTGAGTCTTAAGGTCAGTCAAAAATGGGGTGTATAGTTGTCCCTCTTTGACAGAACTCAAAATTCACAAGTGACGGGAGTGAATGTCAAAGCCCAGAGACGGCCCATTTTTGACAAGGCCGAAGACTTAGACAAACTTGCAAAATAATAAGGAGATGCCCCGACAGGCTGGGGCAAGATGCAAATGACATGCACAAAGCCGAACATAACTTATGATCATGCAAAGAAAGCTATAACGAAGCAAATATACACAATAAATGCAACAGTTTAAGCAAGCGAATACGAACCAAACTACATTACGTGCAGAAAGGATGTAAGAGAATTATACAATTCTCGCTACATCTCACGCGGAGAATACAATACCGTCGGGTTCGCCTGGTCGTGCCATCTTCGAATGAACCGTACATACAATATCATGCCTGCAAAAGAAAGAAACTCAACAGGTACAATATCGTTAGAAACATGAATAGCAATGCAAGTGAAAAGTGCGTGACAACACAAGTGGAGGGGTGCATGACAATGCAACCTAAGTGTGACGCATAACAACACGGAAGGGATGCAAAACAATGCAACTTAAGTGTAACACATAACAATGTGGAAGGGATGCATGAAAATGCAACCTAAGTGTGACGCATAACAACGCGGATAAAACAAGCATAACAATGCGAGTAAAATGCGGGACAACGAAAGTGAAGTGTATAGCAATTCAACCAAAGTGCGCGTAATAAGGCACCTAGTAACGTGAATAACAATGCAACAAGTGGTGGGCATAACAATGCAGGACAGGAAAGTATGACCAAATAGCACATTTGAATGAAAAATAAGTACAAGCCTTAAAGAGAGTAATTCAACCGTAACCTCCGATTTACCTCTCGGAGGGGTCACATGTACTTAAAAGGATACACCTTGCTCTTAACGAGTAACGATGAGTTCTTGAGCCGAAAAGTGTACTTTTCTTGTACTTTCCCGAGGGCCGAGGACTCCAATCATCACCAAAATGCATAGGGAGAACAATGGAGCCTTGAGGATCATCCAGGAGGGTGGCCGACAAGTTATATCAGTGGCCGACTAGTTGTTGCCCATAAAAGTGGTCGGCTGACCAGAAAAATTGGCTGGCCGACCAGTTTGCAGAATTTCGGGATAGTTTGGTCTTTTAGCTTCGGTTCTTTAAGTACACAACTCCAAATCAGTTTCTATCACACCTCCAAGGCCAAAATACATTCTCCTTTGCTCCTAGACCCTTTTCTCTCTCAGATCTGCACTTTATATGCATTTTCCAACGCCCCGCGCAAAGTTGTTTTGCAAAAACTTTCGATTCTCTTCGTTTTGAACCGATTAGAATTTGTTTTCGGAGCTTCTTTCTCCATTTTCACCACTTGAGGTATGTTTGTCTCAAAGCTTAGCACCTTTTCTCGGGCGTTGACTTCTGTTGACTTTTTCTCTTCCCGAGAGTTGACTTTTGTTAAGTTTTGCAATTTTGGCTCATTTCACTCGTTTTTGCATCTTTTGCAGATTTCTTCAGATGGCTGACGATATCCCGTATGGCGGAGATCCTCCATATGCAAAGGACGAGCCCGACATCATACTACTGCCTCCGAGGATACGGCCGTTCATCCCAGAGGAGTACGACCCGGAGGAGCACGTCGTTCCTCCTAGCACCTTCTACCACTTCACGGACTTCGCGCGGCGGGCACCTACAGACCTGCTGCTACGAGAGCCGGAGTCCTATCTATCTCATCACGCGCATGAGGTACGTACTTTACTTTTACATTTCTTGTGCTACACTTTTCACTTTTTGCACATTTACATAAACAACACTTCACTCGTTCCGAACGCACAGTTCATACACAGCACTCTGCTAACTTGGCACGCGGCTCATTTTGGGCACACAGCACACCTTGGGCACATAACTCATAACACTGCTCAATTTGAACACGCAGTCCATAACACAATATTCGATTAGTTGGCACACGGCTGATAATGCTGCTCAATCTGAACACGCAGTCCATAACACAGCATTAGATTAGTTGGCACACGGCTCATAACACTGCTCAATCTGAACACGCAGTCTCTAACACAGTATTCGATTAGTTGGCACACGGCTCATAACACTGCTCAATCTGAACACGCAATCCATAACCCAGCATTCAATTAGTTGGCACACGGCTCATAACGCTGCTCAATCTGAGCTTGCAATCCATAACACAACATTCGTTAGTTAGCACATGGCTCATAATGCTGTGCAATCTGAACACGCGGTCTATAACACAACATTCGATTAGTTGGCACACGGCTCATAACCCTGCTCAATCTAAACACGTAGTCCATAACACAGCATTTTGTTTAGTTGGCACACAGCTCATAACACTGCTCAATCTGAACACGCAGTCCATAACACAGTATTCGATTAGTTGGCACACGGCTCATAAAACTGCTCAATCTGAACACGCAGTCCATAACACAATATTCGATTAGTTGGCACACGGCTCATAACGTTGCTCAAGCTGAACACGCAGTCCATAACACAACATTTTGTTTAGTTGGCACACGGCTCATAACACTGGTCAATATGAATACGCAGTCCATAACATAACATTTGATTTGTTGGCACACGGCTCATAACACTACTCAATTTGAACACGCAGTCCATAACACAGCATTCGATTAGTTGGCACACGACTCATAACCCTACTCAATCTGAACACACAATCCATAACACAGTATTCGATTAGTTGGCACACGGCTCATAACGTTACTCAATCTGAACACGCAGTTCATAACACAGTATTCGATTAGTAGGCACACGGCTTATAATACTGCTCAATCTGAACAGGCAGTCCATAACACACCATTTTGTTTAGTTGGCACACGGCTCTTAACACTACTTAATCTGAACACGCAGTGCATAACACAGGACTTGATTAGTTGGCACACGGCTCATAACATTGCTCAATCTGAACACGCAGCCCATAACATAGTATTCGATTTGGCACACGCCTAATAACGCTGCTCAATCCGAACACGTAGTCCATAACATAGCATTCGATTAGTTGGCACACGGCTCATAACACTGCTCAATCTGAACAGGCAGTCCATAACACAGCATTCGATTAGTTGGCACACGGCTCATAACACCGCTTAATCTGAACACGCAGTCCACAACATAGCATTTTGTTTAGTTGGCACACGGCTCAAAACACTACTCAATCTGAACACGCAGTCCGTAACATAGCATTGGATTTGTTGGCACACGGCTCATAATGCTGCTCAATCTGAACACGTAGTCCATAACAACATTCGATTAGTTGGCACACGGCTCATAACACTGCTCAATCTGAACACGCAATACATAACATAACATTCGATTAGTTAGCACACTGCTCAATCTGAACACACAGTCTATAACGCAGTACACTTTTCATAACACAGCATACCGCTCAATCTGAACACGCAGTCCATAATATGGTATTCATTTTTTTTTGCAGACTGCTCAATCTGAATACACAGTCGATAACGCAGTACACTTTTCCATAACATAGCACACTGCTCAATCTGAACACGCAGTCCGTGACACGATATCCAATTTTTTTAGCACACTGCTCAATCTGAACACACAGTTCATAACGCAGTACACTTCTTCATAACATAGCACACCCGCTCAATCTGAACGCGCAGTCCATAACACGGTATTTGGTTTTTTTAGCACACTGGTCAACCTGAACACACAGTCCATAACGCAGTACACTTTTTCATAACATAACACACCGCTCAATCTGAACACGCAGTCCATAACACGGTATTCTATTTTTTTTAGCACACAGCTTAATATGAACACACAGTCCGTAACGCAGTACACTTTTTCATAACATAGCACAACGCTCAATCTGAACATGTTGTCCATAACACGGCATTCGATTTTTTTGCACACTGCTCAATCTGAACACACAGTCTATGACGCAGTACACTTTTTCATAACATAGCACACTGCTCAATCTAAACACTCAGCCCATAACACGGTATTCATTTTTTTTAGCACACTGCTCAATCTGAACACACAGTCCATAACGCAATACACTTTTTCATAACATAGCACACCGCTCAATCTGAACACGCAGTCCATAACACAGTATTCGTTTTTTTAGCACAGTGCTCAATCTGAACACACAGTCCATAACGCAGTACACTTTTTCATAACATAGCACACCGTTCGATCTGAACACGCAGTCCATAACACGGTATTCGTTTTTTTAGCACACTACTCAATCTGAACACGCAGTCCATAACGCAGTACACTTTTTCAAAACATAGCACACCGCTCAATCTGAATACGCAGTCCATAACACGGTATTCGTTTTTTTAGCACACTACTCAATCTGAACACGCAGTCCATAACGCAGTACACTTTTTCAAAACATAGCACACCGCTCAATCTGAATACGCAGTCCATAACACGGTATTCAGTTTTTAGCACACTGCTCAATCTGAACACGCAGTCCATAACGCAGTACACTTTTTCAGTTTGAACACATAGCTCATACTTTTCGCTTTGAACACGCAGCTCATATATTTTGCTTTGAACATGCATCTCATAGTTCACATTCTGAACCCACAACTCATTTTTCACTTTTGAACACGCAGCTCATACTTTTCATTCTGAACACACAGCTCATTTTTCATTCTGAACAAGCAGCTCATACATTTTATTCTGAACTTGGAGCTCATACATTTTATTTTGAACACGCAGCTCATACTTTTCATTCTAAACACATAACTCATAGATTTGAATTTGAACACACAACTCACACATTTGAATTTGAACACGCAGCTCACACATTTCATTCTGGACACGCAACTCACACATTTCATTCAGAACACACAGCTCACACATTTCAATTCTGAAACTGGATATATCTGTCCATTCTGAATGCAGGTATCTTCTCGTTTCACACAGGGTTATGGTCCATCCTCGCGAGGGAGTGGTACATGGAGCTCCCAGACGCTGTTCGACATATAGTGGATGAGGTAGGGTTTGGCCCATTCTGCACGGGATTGTCACGTCATCCAGCGAGCAGGACCCTCCTAGGTGCACTTGTAGAGAGCTGGTGGGACACCACCAACTCCTTCTATTTTTCAGCTACTGGGGACATGACGATGACCCCATATGACTTCTCCATGTTGACGGGCCTTCACGTGGCACGCCGGCCTATCCCATACGATGCTGATATGGGTGAGTGGGAGGCTGCTTGGATTTATTTGCTCGGAGCCCGTCCGCCGATCGACAGATCATCAGGTAGGGTCAGGTACACCTAGTTCTCCAAGCAGTATAAGGGGACTTCGCCCCAACCATTGAGACTGTACAGCAGTACGCCCGGGGATTCTTGATGTTCCTCCTCGGGACCACACTGTTCTCTGATGGGGGGAACACAGTTGGGCTTTATCTGCTCAGTGCTCTGGTGGACCTATCACGGGTTCGGCTCTTTGATTGGGATGGCGCTGCCCTCGTTACCCTTTACTGCTACATGAACGCGACCTTCCGTGAGCGGGGGACCATAGTTGGAGGCTATCGGCGAGCCTGGGAGGTACATTCTGCCCTGTTGACTTACAGTTCTGCTTTTCATTATATGTACACTGCACACTGCACACATTACCTTCTGTATTCTACATTCTGCACTCAACATTCTGTATTTGCTATATTGTACACAGCATTCTGCACTCAGTATTCTGTATTCTGTATTTTCTATACATTTTGTATATTGTACACTACACACAACATTCTGCACTCAGCATTCTGTATTTACCATACATTCTGTATATTGACAGCCGTTGTCATGCCTTTCACTGCTGTGGGTTTATGCGTATTTCTCGACACTAGCCCCTGAGCTAGAGGTCGAGGCACCCCTTGAGATCCCTTACTCGACCAGATTTGAGGATCGATGTCAGCCCAGGCCCCGCGAGACTTTGCCCTTTCTCCGACAGTTCTTCGATACTGTACGAGCGATGGAGGTAACCCAGAACTCTCAGTTCTTCATGCTTTCAGCTTTGATTTATCTTGCATATTTGTGATATCTAATCAATTTATGCACTTGCTACCCGCAGGTGACCTGGCAGCCTTGGATAGCCACGCCAGGGAGTCCTCGATTTCTGTTCGCTGGGGTATGGGGCACTTCGCGATACAGGGTCCTGCTTGAGGGATCGGTCGGCAGAGCTTGGTTCCTCGGAGAGCGCTTCGTGCGCCAGACGATGGACAACTCCAATCAGGACGTTCCCTCATTGCCTCTACCAGAGATGCAATTCATAGGGGATCTTATGCCCCGAAAGACGGAGGACTTCATGTTGGGTATTGATGCAGTCTTTCTTCTAGAGGAGGGGGATTACACAACATATCGCCATACGTATTTGATGCCTCCGCTGTTAGGTGTTCGTATTCCCAGGAGGACAACTACTGACATGCCTTCCTCGAGTCACGCCCGAGCTGGAGGCATTCCTTCGACCAGCGGGGCAGGCTCATCGAGGGGCAGGACCGAATGGATGCCCTTGACTTGCCAGTATGTTGGATGGCCAAATTTTCTGACCGAGCTGATGGGCTGGCAGTATGGGACTTCTTACCCAATTCCATCGAAGCCTCCGATGCCCGACCATCGATACGTCAGTGACTCGGACTTACCACTGGTATGTTTTACAGTTTTCATTTATCACTCAGATATTTAGACATTCATTCATTCACTGACGACTTGAACTTGTGTGTGCAGCCCCCCAGGGAATAAACTAAGGGGTTACTCGGAGTAGTGGCTTCACTCGAGGGCATGGTTCTGCGGAGGGAGACAATGCTTTGTGCCTCCGGCGTTCAGGTACTTTTCAATTTCCTTGCATTTATCATGCTTCTGATGACATATGGAAACTAAACGTTTCACTGTATTGATTCATTCCATGTGTAGAGCACATCTGACACATCGCATTCACATACGATATCTGTATGCATCCACTCTATGTAATTCATGCATCTGCATCTGATATACATACTGGCTGATGCATTCAAACTGTCCTTTTTAGGTCCCGCCTTTGCGGACTGGGCCATCCAGGCCTTCTCGAGCAGCTAGGAGAGAAGTCTCAGCACGTGGCTAGGGGGGACACAGGGCACCTATCTGTCAAGATGACGAGGTGTCTAGTGAGGAGGAGGGGTCAGCACATCCTCAATCTGAGACATTTGCAGGTAGGGACGACGACTCAGGTTCTGGTACGGAGGACGGAGGCAACACCAAGGAGGCTTCCGAGGGTGGTGACTTCGATTCAGGCAGAGATACTGGCGGTGGTGGCGCAGAGGCTAGTCAGCCGAAGAGAGCGAGGAGGGCTTTCTGGTCTTGAGCTTGATAGCGTTGATGCTGATGTTCCTGCTTTATTTTTCTTTTTACATGTAATTGTAGCACATTGTACCGCATAGGCAGTTTATTTTTCTTCCAAAATTTCTACCCTTTTTTAAAATGTTGTAAAAAGAAGCTATGATGGAATGAAAACGACTTTTCGTTCAAAGAGTGTTGTATTTGTATTCTGAGCATCACATCGCACCCTTTTGCACAAAAATGAAATTTGAATGAAAATAGAACAACGTGCATTGCCAAGTCAAGTAGTGAACTGACGCAACAAACTAAACAACTCAACTAAAAAACAATTCGTTAAACGAATTAACAACTCGATAAACAGATAAGCAACAACTCGATAAACAAATGAGCAAGAAATAGATAAACAAATAAGTAACAACTCGATAAATAAATGAGCAACAACTCGGTAAACAAAGCGACGAAATGCATCCAAAACAGAGGTAAACTCGAACCTTCAGCACTCCCAGCGCACGGGGAAGTTAGAGACTCACTCTTGGAGGGAAGAAACAGGTGTAAACCACTTTCATGCTCATGGTTGACCACCATAAGAGCCTGCCGACCAGTTTTTCTGTCTGTAGCCCAAAAAAAGTAGCTGGCCAACCAGAAAAAGTGGTCAGCCGACCACTTGACCTGGGAACCTCCTGGGAACCTCTAGTTTTCTGAGACTTGTCCTCCAAACAGTGTCTTATCCTTTGTAAAGGTTCTAGCTTTGTGGTTCCCTCATTCCAACTCAGTTTTGCACGAAAATGGAGGTGTTTCTCATCCAAAATCTCGCAAATTGGATTGCTTCCTTGGATGGCTTGGAAAGGGTGAATTTTCGAGGCTTTGGCATAAATGCACTATTCACGCTGAGCCGCACCCCACTGTGTTTTTCTTTTCTTCATGCCGCGATAAGGTTTTAGAACCCAGTAACACACGTCTTTAGCTTTGGCAGACAAGAGATGTGCCCCACATTTGAAGACTTCCAAACTTTAATGGAATCTGATCGTGAGGAAGAAATTTTTCCGCAATTCCGCTTTGGCCACATCCAAGCCTTAGGATAGATGTGTGGGCTCACTCTGCATGACACTCGGTCATTGACTCACGATGGAGTGCTGGATATCCCCAGCTTGATTCGTCAATTTTCTGATGCCGATGACCGCGACAATCATGACTGGCAGGGTTATCGGCAACATGCACTTTGCTTGTGCATGTTGTCTCATTTCTTGCTTGCCCCGGGATCTGGTGGGTGTAGCACTCGTTTGATTGAAGTCGCCCAAGGCTTAAGAGAGGGCAAGAGCTGCGTTGTCATGACATTAGCTAAGACATTGATAGGTTTGGACGCTTTTCATCGCTGAGAGACGGCTAGCTTGGCGAGGAGTCCACTACTATTGTAGGTAATGTTTCCCACCCCATCTCATATATATTTCTCACATCACTCGACCCTGAGGCTCGATTTTTCTCTCAAAACCCTTTTCTCAATTTTTCTCTCAACATACACCACTCTATTCTTTAATCTTTCATTTTTTAATCTCTCCCTAGATATGGTTGATGGACAAATTGAAGATTGTGGACTCCTGTCCCGTGTACTCAGCTCGCAGCTATTTCTTCCAACGAGGTCTATTCGATGCCCCTGACGAGGGATGGTGGTGCAACTGGATGCGCAGTTTATCCGCAGACCGCATTGTTTGGCAATGTCCGTGGCTCAATCTGCCGGCAATGAGCTATAGTATGACTCACCAGCCAGGGATTCAGCTGATTGGCATGACACACTGCGTGTTGTATTTTCCTTTCCTTTCTGGTTCTGGCGTCAGTTCAGACATGATCAGACTTGCCTGACAGAAGGGATAGAGTAGCCTGCTGCATTTCTGGTCCGAGGCACTCAGCTAGCTCGGTACGCCACGGCATGGAGGACTAGAGAGCTTCTGGCCCCGCTCCCACTTTCAGTTGTACTCTCTCTGATGAGTGTATAGCTTGGCTTTTTGAGGAGGCGCAGACTAGGCCTACTTTAGCTTCAGAGGCTTTGACCAGCTCTGGGAGGGGGCACAGGAACACCTGACTTAACCATGCCCCGAATTTATTGCTTTATTAGTACTTTCAAGTTTTCTTTGTGAATGTAATTAAAAGCAACTTCAATTTGTATTCAAGAGTAGGAGACCTATGTGTTGAAATCAATGAAAATGAAGGTTGTGGGTATTGAAAATTTCCCATTTGGTCCAAAAATGGTCTAAGTTGTAAAAAGGTTAATTTGATCAAAATCAACTTTTATTAAAACTTTTCAAAACCATTTTCGATATGGATTAGAACTGAACACGCCTGAGATCTGTCACTGAGATGCACAACCCCAGATTCCAGCAACTGGAAAGTTGCCCCTAGTCTGAATATCACTGCATCGGCGATCACAACCGACCTCTTGAACGCAGAGTAGACAAAGATGACCAAACATGATCACATGGACAAAGTTGATCGGGGAAGTGTTTATGGCTGGACTTTAGAATGAAGTTGCCTACGTATCCCAAAGATGAGAATCAAGCTTTATGTAGTTTAGCTCGGGTTTACTTGTGTATTAACACTCTCGTTTTGCGCTCTAACGTTTGCCATGGGCCACCCTATGTGGGTTTTCAACCTTGCGAGTTCAGTTTTTTATAGTTTCAAATTTCTCATGCTCTAACTTTTGCCTAGGTCACCCTTTCGGGTTTTCGGCCTAGCGAGCCACTCATGGATAATATTTCTTCAACTTGTCCATGTTGATCAGTTGGGAGAACTCTAGGCCATCTAGGTCCATCAGTACGGCAGCTTCGCCCGACCAGATAGACTTGATGATATAAGGACCAGTCCAATTGGGTCTGAACTTGCCCCTAGGGTCATGAATGGGAGCTCGGTTGTCTTTGAGCACTAGATCCCCTTCCTTCAAATTCCTAGACTTAACCTTCTTGTTGAAAGCCCTGGCAATTCTTCGTTGATAACCCTGAACATGATACAGTGCTTTCAGCCTTCTCTCATCAAACAACATGAGTTCTTCGAACCTGCTCTACTGCCAATCTGCCTCAGCTATCTGACACTCAACCAATACCCGTAACGACAGAGCTTCAACTTCGATAGGCAAAACAGCCTCCATTCCATAGACCAAGGAATACGGAGTCGCCTCAGTAGAAGTTCGAATTGAAGTCCGGTAGCCCCACAGAGCAAATGGCAACTTATCTGACCAGTCCCGGTAGGTTTCCACCATCTTCTGCAGAATGTGCTTGATGTTCTTATTGGCGGCCTCAACTGCTCCGTTGGTTTGGGGCCGATATGTAGATGACTTGTGAAAAGCCACATTATACTTGTCCAACAAGTTGATCACCTCCTTCTTGAAGTGGGAACCATTATCTGAAATGATCTCGTTCGGGACCCCATAGCGACAGATGATGTTGTTCCTGATGAACTTTGCAACATGCGAAGCGTTCAACACCGCATAAGATTGGGCCTCAACACACTTTGTAAAGTAGTCTATCGCTACCAAAATGTACTCATGCCCATTGGACCCCTTCGGAGTGACAGCTCCAATCATAAATCCCCCAGACTGAAAACAGCCATGGCGAAGTCATATTGTACAACTTTGACGGCGGAATGTTCATGCGGTTGGCATGGATCTGACATTTGTGGCATCGCCAGACAAAGCCAATACAATCCTCCTCCATGGTGGACCAGTAATAACCCTATCTAAGGATCTTCCGGGCTAGCATTACCCCATTCATGTGCGCTCTGCACTCTCCTCCATGGATGGCCTCTATCAGGCGCTTTGATTCTTCGACATCAACACACAGCTTATGCATCCCGAGATAACCTCTCTTGTACAGTTTACCCCCGCAGATGATGAATTGAGCAGCCATTCTTCGAATGGCCCTCTTATTTTTGGCGTTTGCCCCTGGTGGATACGCTTCCTTTTCCAAGAAGTTTCGGACATCGTAATACCAGGGGTTCTCATCTTGTACCTCTTCTATGGTAGCAAGCAGCTCGTAGGCTGCACAAATTTCTAGTCAATGATGATCGGACGCATCCGGATTCCGAAAGGGATGTCTATCATGGAAGATAGAGTTGCTAGTGAATCTGCGAACCTGTTGTTTTCTCTTAACAGATGAACGAAGATCAACTTCTCAAACTAAGGAATTAATACATCCAAGGTCTGGTGATAGATTCTCATCTTTTCTTCTTTAACTTTCCAATTACTTTTTGCTTGAGATACAACAAGGTTCGAGTCCCCGATGACATCCAACCGTTTTGCCCCTAGTTCTAGGGCGGCTTCTAAACCAGCAATGCATGCTTCATACTCTGCCTTGTTGTTCGATACTTTGAAACAGAGTTTGAATGCTAGAGGTATACGGGAATTGTCGGGTGTTATCAACAACACCCCTATCCTATACCCACATTGGTTTGACGCTCCATCAAAGTACATCGTCCAAGTTTCGTCTTTGACATGTAGAATGGCCTCGTCAGGGAATAGGTACTCAACTGCTTCATCCCTGTCGACTGGATGATCAGCTAGGAACTCCGCTACCACTCTCCCTTTTGCTGACTTGCGCGTCACATACCTCAGATCGAATTCAGAAAACAGAAGCAACGAACGGGGTAGCCTAGCCGTAAGTGCCGGTTTCTCAAAGAGATATTTGATGGGATCCAATCTCGAAGCCAGTATTACAGAGTGAGCTAACAGGTAGTGCCCCAACTTCCTGGTAGCCCATTCCAAGGCTAGACAAGCCTTCTCCAGCGGAGTGTAGTGGGTCTCATACTCCAACATTTTCTTGCTCAGATAGTAGATAGCCCTCTCCACTTTGTCCTCAGACTCTTGCGCGAGCATGCAGCCCATTGTAGTTTCAGTCACTGAAAGGTACAGAATCAACGGTTTCCTCGGCTCAGGCGGTAACAACACATGTGGGTTCTGTAAATATTGTTTTATCTGTTCAAAAGCAGCTTGGCATTGGCCGGCCCATTGGAATTTCTTTCCTTTCTTCCGGAGACCAAAGAGTGGTTCACAAGTGAAGGTTAATTTTGAAATAAACCATCTTATGAATTGCACTTTACCTAGGAAGCCTCGCACCTCCTTTTCAGTCCTGGGTGGGGGCATTTCTAAGATGGCCTTGATTTTGGAAGGATCGACCTTGATACCTCTCTGTGTGATCAAGAACCCTAGCATTTTCCCTACTGTGACACTGAATGTACACTTCTGAGGATTCAGCCGCAGCCTATACTCTCTGATCCGTTGAAAGAATTTTTGCAAGACGGCGTAGTGGCCCTCTCTTTCTTTAGACTTGACAATCATGTCATCCACGTACACCTCAACCTCCTTGGGGATCATGTCATGCAATATTGTGGTCGCAGCCCGTTGATGCGTAGCTCCAACATTCTTCAGCCCAAACGGCATCACCCTATAACAATAGGTTCTCCACAGGGTGATAAAAGCAGTCTTCTCCCAGTCTTTGGGTGCCATCAATATCTGATTGTAGCCTGAAAATCCACCCATGAATGAAAGCAACGCATGCCCAGTATTAAAATCCACTAACTCATCGATATGCAGCAGAGGAAAGTCGTCCTTCGGACTGGCTTTGTTCAAATCCCTAAAATTCACACATACCTGAATTCTACCGTCTTTCATCAGCACTGGAACAATGTTGGCCAACCAAGTTGGGTATTCAGATACCAGCAGGAACCCTGCGTCAATTTTCTTGGTGACCTCTTCTTTGATCTTGAGAGCCCAGTCTAGGCGGATCCTTCTGAGCTTCTGCTTAACAGGTCGGGCCTTTGGGTCAAGACGGATCCGGTGCTGTACAATCTCAGGATTGATTCCAAGCATGTCTTCGTAGGACCACACGAAAACATCTTTGAAATCTTTTAACAAAGCGACTAAGCGCTCGCGCTCCTCCGAAGACAACGTGGACCCAATCTGGACCAGTCACGGGTCGTTCTCAGTACCAACATTAATTTGGGTGATTTCATTAGCCAAGGGTTTAACAAACCTCTCCCGCTCTTGATCAAGCGAATATTGCAAAATCAAAGGAATTTCTTTCTCGTCGTTTTCATAAAAATTCTAAAAATCCTAATTCATGCAATAAATTAAGGGCACAGAAAAGTAATCGAAGGCCACAGCCGCACAATTCTCATTAAGAACTTCCAAGTCGCCTGGTTCCTCTGTTACAACAGACTTAAAGGAAAAAAAAAAAGACGACCTAGACCGGACTGTGGCATCCGGGTTTTCACCGCCAGGAATACCTAACTCAGACTCAGATGAGCTGGAACCTAATTCCGACTCACAAGACTTAGTGGAATTAGATTCCGGCTCACTACCTGACCCGGTGCTACTCGATAAGAAGCCTTCCTCGTATCGCCGGACGAGGGAGGGTGGAGTGGATGCATCCAAAATGTTTGAAGGTGGGTTCGTAGCCATTTCATACCCCAATTTCAATCTCTGCGCCCTCGAAAACCTCCTCTTTGTACTATTTAGCCTTAGCTATCGGGTTTGTTTGCTCCTCGGTAACATCATCCTCAGACAATTGCAAGTCAAAGAAGATCTCGAACCCCAGAAAGCCTCTCCTCTCCGCATTCAACCATGGCTCTGGGAAGCCGCAGAACAGAAAGTCCTCCCCCTCCCGGACAAAGCGTCCGTTCAGGGTACCCTGAATAGGTCGGTGCATGAACTCAAAATGCTTCCCCACCTACTTAGCTCTGGCCCTTCTGGTCATTTCTTTGCCTTTCCACACCCAGTCCTCCTTAGTAGGCAGGTAACCTAAACCAAAGGTATGTGGGTTATGCGGCACTTCGGGCGATGCAGCAACGCCTTCCCGCCCGCTTTTCCCTAATCCCATCCCGGGGATGTGCTGGAGTTTGTTCATGAGGTACACCGATTGTGCACTGACATGTAACCCCTTGTCGATAGCTAAGATACTCTGTAAACCCTGATAGGAACACATCCTCCGCACCATGTTTGATTTCCAATACTGGCGTAGAAACCTCTGGCGGCCGGTGGATTGAAAAATTCCTAAAAACTATGGCCACCCCCTTCCCGTGGGGGTACTTCAACACCTGGTGGAGGGTGGAAGAGACTACCTTTACCTGGTGCAGCTACGACCGCCCTAGGAGTAGATTGAAAGTCGCAGGAACGTCCAAGACATGAGAGTCAATATCGTGTTGTCCTGGACCGACCTTAGTCCGAATCTGCATAGTCCCTATCACTTCTCTACTAGTATTGTCATATGCTCGAATTACCTGGGCAATAAGTACAAAGTCCACGGGCTACAACCCAATTGCATATGTGTAGACGCGCCCGTGGGCCTCATGCTACAGTTCGGACTCGATTTGTGTCACGGTTCTTAATCTGAACCAAAGAGTCCAAATCTGGCAAATCGTTTTGAGAAACAGATTTTTGAAAAAGTAGTGCCAAACATGGACTGCTTTGCCAGATACAGAGTCGCCACCTAAATGTTTTAAAATGGGAGAATTTAGGAAACCCTGACTCGGTGCCGAAGGCCACATGTCCGTCATCACAGGAGTTGTCTCGGCTCGGGAGCTTGGGTACGATCGGGGAAGGTCAGCTATGAGCACCCCCTTTCGCCCGGTCCGAAGACCGGCCTCTACTAACCGTGATATCCGTTTTTGAAAACTTTATG
Organism: Camellia sinensis; assembly: GCF_055761805.1. NCBI lineage: Eukaryota > Viridiplantae > Streptophyta > Magnoliopsida > Ericales > Theaceae > Camellia > Camellia sinensis. The sequence goes on along the minus strand of NC_138964.1, from coordinate 30,692,602 downwards.
TGTTCTTAAACCAATTGTTAGCCTAGAATTACTATGTTATGCGCCCAGCAAACAAGTATAGACCAAATCGCCCAAATTGGAACAAAACATTTCATGTTTGTTTTGAAAATGGTTTGCTACTCGCAAGTAGGCTAAAATGCAGGTTTTGCCACCCTCGAGTGGGCTTTTAGAAAAGACGATTTTGCCACTATCTAGTGGGCTTAAAGCTCACAGTTTTAATGCATTATTCCAATTTAGGTAATTCAACCTCCATCCACAGGCATTCAAGCAGTTATATCACATAGGCAGCTAGCCTCATGGTAATCATACTGTCATGGCAACACTCACACGCATGCGATATGCTAAAGCATAAAAGCTTACCTAGTACTCCGAGCCAAAACAGAAACTAGTCAGTAATCATATGCATGATTCTAGTTCATGTTAAAAATGGCTAATGCAACGCATGCAAAGATGCAATCTAAACAGGCTCGGCTAACCCTAAAATGGCATATGAAATGCTACAACTATCACATATTCAATTTGTGAATTGAAGTACAAATGCAGTTAGCGTGATGTACCGAGCCTAATGCATGCAATACAAATGCATGAATGCACTCATGCATAGCATAAGGTATGCTAAATTAAACGTGCCCTAATCTACCATCATAAGCAGGTAAAAAAAAAGGGCAGAAAGACGTGAGGTTGGAAGACATACACACACTCACGCACACTTATTACATAATTGCCCTCACTCGGAGGGACCAAATAAATATTACAGTCTGAATGATAAGCAAATAAAGTTATTACAGAATTTCTAATTAGTTAATAGAAAGAATGCAAAAGAAAGAAGAGGATGGCCGCAGCCTCTGCCTCGGGACGCGCGAATGATGCATGCTCAGAACCCGGCTCGCCTTGAAAACCCGTACCGTACCCCTGCCACCTCTGTTTATACTGCCCTGTCTCTCTGAAAATTGCCGAAACCCTAGGACAGGTTCCTTGCATGCTGTAGAGCACCATCGGCTAGACAGAATTCCCACCGGCAGTTCACAACTTCCACCGGCTGTTGATTGGGCCATCGGTATTTAAAAGATTGCCGGTCGGCACTAAATTCTGCCGGTCGGCAGAAGCTTCCTGCAGAAGACAGTTTTGACAGCAACAGAGAGTAGACAGTATATGGCATGGGGGTTTTAGGCAAATGTATGCATGGACACGCTCCCTATCATGTAATGGACTCAAGGGAGCATGGCCCTCGACCCTCGGGCCACCAATCACGCATTTGGATGCATGATGGCCAAAGAGTCAAGTATGCGTTTTAATGTCAAATGCAATGCACACTAAACATACAAGAGACCCAACCTCAATCATGACTGGTCAAGAGGCGAGGCAATGCACAACAATGCACATGCGACCTAAGCATGCAAGCAAACATACAAACATGCAATATAACTACATGGCACACACAATGCTAACAACATAACATGCACAACGCATTGAAACATGGCATACACAATGCGAGATGGACTTACACCAATGTGAGTGGACCTCAGCCGCACCCACATCAGTGGCCATAAGATGAAAATGAAGTGCCTCGAAATGCGTGCACACGGGCACGCAAACCGAGGTAATGACATATGCAATGCAATGGCTAAAATGACATATAGAATGCAACATGGACTTATACTAACATGAGAGAGCCTCAGCCACACTCACATGAGAGGCCGATGGATGAAAATGAAGTGCCTCGAAATGCGTGCACACGGGCACGCAAACCGAGACAATGGCATACGCAATGTAAATGACATAGAAATGGAAAGCAATCATTCTAATAGAATTTCAGCACTAAAATATGGGGGAAAACAGTCCCGAAATGAGGCGAAATGACACCAAATGCATGGAATAGTCCCGAAATACGAATTTAGGCACCCGAAATGGCCTATAGCTATGCCAAACATGCACGATATGGACATGGAATGTAAAGAAAGAAGCAAGGCAGCCCCAAAATTAGCATTTTACTAGTACAAAACATGGTCAAACAGAAAACCAAGATAGGGCAAAACTAGCATGCAAGAAATGGCCCTCAACATGAGATTAAAAAGAAACTCATAGGTGCTGGCCCCAAACAGGTTAGGGTCCTTCAACAATGTTGAAGAGGGACCCAAAATAAGACTATTTACAGTTTATGGAAGCCCCAAAAACAGTATACAAATATATTAGAAATGCAATGCAAAAATGAGGCTCAAAAGTGGCTATAACATGAGGTATACAAAAAATTCACCAAACAAGAAAATACCCTTAATAAAACATGTTCAGGAGGTCAAAATAAAGCCACTTTTAGTTCGGACCAAGGTCCAAAAACAGCAACATCAGGGGCTGCCAAGACATACAAAAATGGGACCAAAAAGAGGATATAAAGGGAAGTACAACATGGAAATCCCAAACAATGTTGAGCCCTTCTTCAATGTTGAAGAGGGGCTCAAAATAATCCTATTTTCAGTTTACCACAGGCTCGAAAACAGATCACACATAGGCTAAAAGAATCATGCAAAATAATGGCATACAAAGGGGTAATGAAGAAAGTGCAAAAAATAAGCTTCAAACTGTAATAAGCCCTTAACGAAACATGGAATATAGCTCAAGAAAATGGCATTTTATGTTTTGGTCGGAGTTCGAAACAGCAAGCAAAGAGGCTAAAAAATGAGGCAAGAAATGAGCTAGAAAGAGGGAGAAGAGTGCTCACCCTTGAAGACCCAACCTTTGCTGCCTCTAGGACTGAAAAATGTTGCCTCTTAGCTGCTGGAAAGCCACTCCTATCTGCTGGAATGGAGTAGTGGTGGTGGTGCTTGGTAGTGATGAAGGAATGATGCAAGGGACTTGGATGCTTGAGCTTGAAACAGAGAGATGGAGGGAGATATATGGAGGGATGTATATATCAATCCCAGCTGGTTTTTCTAACCTAGTATAAGGAAGAGGAGAGCTTCCTTTATAGGCAAAACAAAGTGTAAAGCTTCTTGAGGAAGCTAAACAAGGGTGCATATCCTCCATACACGTGTATGGAGGATCCATTCTGTGCCCTCCAGCTGGCACAGCTGGCATATACTCAATCTGCAGAATGCTCCGGAAGGTCGTCGGCCAGCAAAATTTGCCGGTCAGCACAATAAAGTTCCGGTCGGCACAATAAATTGCCGGCCGGATAAATAGATTTCCGATAGATGCTTCCAAGGTCAAAAAATGGCCGGTGGGTGTCCAAATTGAAGCCCCGGAAGTTAGATTTCCAATGGCGCAAACCTTGCATTAAAATTCGTTCTGTGCAAAACGTTATGCCCTTTTTCGTGAAGCCGCGCAGATTCGATCCAACCGGGATGATGACCGACTTCAACTGATCATATCTCCCCCACCCGGACTTGGTTCTAGGAAATTCTTGAGTGCAAAATGAAGCCCCGGAAGTAAGATTTCCGACGGTGGTGGCCCCATAGCTAAACTCCAAGCGTACAGACAGATAAGCCCGATTCAGCGAGGGCTGCTCGACTCGCTTCTACCCGGATTCATGCCGAACTTCTCCCAAATTAGTTTTCTCCTCCCCTTTCCTCTCTTCTTCAACTCCAAACTCCTAAACAAAGTGTTTTGAAGGATTTGCCTCTCTCCTTGCCAAAGAAACTGAACATTTCCCCTGCACACCTGTCTCCACCAAGTGAACCATCAGTAGCGCCCAAGTCTTAAGGGCGGTCAAAAATGGGGTGTCTACAGTTGCCCCTCTTTGACAGAACTCAAAAGTCATAACAATGACGGGAGTGAATGTCAAAGCCCAGAGACGATCCATTTTTGACAAGGCCGAAGACTTGGACAAACAAACAAAACACCGATAAATAAATGGTTGTGCCCACAGGCTGCCTACGTATCCCTTTGCAAGGAATCAAACCAGCGTAGTTCAGGGGCAGGATGCAAATGATATGAAAGAAGACTTTGATAATTGGACTTATACGCTACGCGAAGCCGGTTTGTATTCAAAACAATGCAATGTACTAACAAGTACAAGTGAGGTGCGCAAGATAGCGCGATAGAATGCATGCAAAATGCAAGTAAGGTGCACAAAACAGTGCGATGCGCAAGAAAGCGCGAGTGACTTGAAATGCACAAAACAGTGCGAGTGAGATGAAATGCACAAGAAAGTGCGATTGAGATGCGTGAAATAGCGCGAAATGTAAACTGCACAAAACAGTGCGATGCGCAAAATAGCGCGAATGATAAACTGCACAAAACAGTGCGATTGAGGTGCGCAAAATAGCGCGAATGTAAACTGCACAAAACAGTGCAATGCGCAAAATAGCGCGAATGATAAACTGCACAAAATAGTGCGATTGAGGTGCGCAAAATAGCGCGAATGTAAACTGCACAAAACAGTATAAACTGCACAAAATAGTGCGATTGAGGTGCGCAAAATAGCGCGAATGTAAACTGCACAAAACAGTGCAATGCGCAAAATAGCGCGAATGATAAACTGCACAAAACAGTGCGATGCGCAAAATAGCGTGAATGATAAACTGCACAAAACAGTGCCATGCGCAAAATAGCGCGAATGATAAACTGCACAAAACAGTGCGATTGAGGTGCGCAAAATAGCGCGAATGTAGTTGCACAAAATAGTGCGATACGCAAAATAGCGCGATTGAAATGCACTAAACAGTGCGATACGCTAAACAGCGCGAGTGATTTGAAATGCACTAAACAGTGCGATACGCTAAACAACGCGATTGAAATGCAATGCACAAAATAGTGCGAGTGAGATACAACCACAAGATGCACAAGACAGTGCTAGTGAGATACAAAGTGTAAGTGCACAAGATAGTGCGAGTGAATGCATGTTCTATGCAAATGAGGTGCATTTTCTATGCAAGTACGGAAGAGTGCATTTTCTATGCAAAAGATACGAGCATTTTCTATGCAAGAAACAGGAGCATATTCTATGCAATATTGAAAGCATATTCTATGCAGAATCGAAAGAAAACATATTCTATGCAATGGAAGGGCATCAAACATGTACTCTGGTGCCTCCGATTTACCTTTCGGAGGACTTTGTAACACACTCAGCTCAAAAAGGGACACCCTGTTTATATTGACGAGAGATAACATCTGCTGCTGCTTTAATTGCCATTCTGACTTGAAGCAGGCTTACACTTGGGGTCGAGATACACTCATACTCCAGAGAAATGGCGAGGTTTGGAAAGGTGCACCCGAAATGCAGTCTCGGATCTCGCCAAAGCTGGAACACCCTAAGATGCTCCAAATTTTCCTTTTTTTTCTTTTGCTTTGCAGTCTGGAACATACATAGCTTCAGATAGGTCCTTGTTCTACTGTTCACACTTATCGGGGGTGGACCCTGCAGTTTTATGAAAGAACGAATACTGTTTTGCACAAATGTGGAGAATGGCACAGCACTCTGAGCACAAGATAATTTTTTTGGAAATTGAGAAATGAGTTCTTAACCGGGTATTGAGCCGACGACTGGCCACAGCCAAAACGACTTGACAAGGGAAAAAACAAAGGTAAACAACCTAAACACATCGAGACACGCTTGGAACGACTCAAAGCAAGAATCGAGACAAACAAAACCAAAGGCAAGACTCAAATGTGCACATGGAGCCTGTTTCCCCAAGTATTGTTTCCCACCCTTTCTCATTTGTGATTCTCACATCGCTCGGCCCTCAGGCTCTGTTTTTCTGAAAAAGCCATTTTCTCACTTTTTCTCTCAACGCACATCTCTCTATTCTTTAATCTCTCATTTTTCATCCCTCCCCAGGGTGGTTGATGAATAAACAGGAAGTTGCGGGTTCTTGCCCCAAGCATTCTGCTAGATTCTCTTCTTCTGCTCACAATAGTGAACTTTCTCCCACAGAGGGGTTGCGATGCGGCTGGATGTGCAGCAGATCTGCAATCGACATTGGTTGACGATGCTCTTACTGGGGAGTTTGGACGTGATTAGATCTGTCCAAACAAAGGAGTGGAATATCTTGATCCGTTCTCGTTCGTGCTTCGCACTTGGCTTGATACCTCATTGCGTGGAGGATGTGAGAGCCTTCTGCCCTTTTGCGGTCAGCTTCAGTGGTGCCCTTTTCTGGCAGGTAGAGTGCCCTTTCTGGCAGATGCATTGACAACGGGAGAAAGACAGAAAGCTTGACTCAACTGTGCCCCTAATTCATTATTTTGACCATTTTTTTGTTTTTGCTTTTTACTGAAACAATTTTGACCAATATGAGAGTCAGATTAACATACTTGTTCAATTTTTCAATTTGAAAACCATGCAAGTTAGGTTATGAGCACTGAAAATTTTCCCTTTTTGGGTCCAAGAAATGGTCCAGTTTTGGAAAAGATGAATAATTTTCGAGAGATCAGTCAACCTCAGTAAAAATTCTCAAAAACTGTTTTTGCAAATGGCCAATGCTTAACAAGCACGGAACCTATACTTGAGACACACAACCTCGGATTTAGAGAAAAATTGCCCCCTTGCTCGAAGAGAGCTACATGGCAACGGAAAGTTGCCCCTTGTTTGCACGGCACCGCAGCGCATTGAATGGCAACGGAAAGTTTCCCCTTGTTTGGATGGCATCGTAGCGCATTGCAATCAGTCCTTAGAGTAACGATGACAACCGAACTCTCGGATACAGAGAAGGCAAAGATGATCAAAACCATTACATGGACACAGTTGATTTTGAAGTGTTTTACGGCTGGACTTCGGAATGAAGTTGCCTACGTATCCCAAAGATGGGAATCAAGCCTGATGCAGTTCGGGGTAAGGTACACTCGGGTATTAACCTCTCCTTTTTAGGCTCTAACTTTTGCCAAGGCACCCGTTGCGGGTTTTCGGCCTTGCGAGCTTTGTTCTTCTTTTCTTTTCAATTCTTTTCATTTTTTTATCTTTTCTTTTCTTTCTTTTTTTCTTTTCTTTTTTTTTCTTTTTTGTTCTTTTCCTTTTTTCCTTGCTCTAACTTTTGCCTGGGTCGCCCTTCCGGGTTTTCGACCCAGCGAGCCTCTCAAGGGTAAAAGTGTAGCTTTGTCCAGGTCAAATGGTTCTGAGATCTCGAATCCGTCTGAATCCAGGAGAGTGACTGTTGTTCGCTGACAATGCAAGAGTCCATCCCATGGGGGCTGGATTTGCCCCTAGTGTTGTAGATCGGAACTCAATTTTTCTTTAACAATACTTTCTCTTTCCTCCCTCTGGGATTTGGCGTTCTTGCCGGTCTTCATTGATTTGCAGGACGACCAATCTTCGGCTCTTCGAGCACATCTGGCATTTTTGCCCCTAGTTCCAGGGATACTTCTGATCTAGCTTTGCAAGCTTCTTTTGATGACATCTGATCTTCTTGGTCTGACTTCCCTGCCCCTAATTCATGGGCTGCTTCAAATCAGGCCACACAGGCTTCACATTGTGGTTGATCGTTGAACCTTCTGAATCCAAGTTCAAGGTTTGAAAATGAGGGGTCGAGTCTCGAGGCTGAGAGCGATCCTAGGCTGCACAATCTCAAGAGCGATTCCACACAGGTCTTCGCAGGATCGCGCAAAACATTTTTTTTTGAAATCTTTTAAGAAAGCGACTAGTCGCTCGCGCTGAAGACAGTGTGGGACCAATCTGGATCAAGCCAGGATCCTTCTCAGTACTCATATTAACAAGCATGATCTCGATCATTAAGGGCTTAGCATGCCTCTCTTTCTCTCAACTGATTAAATTTTGCAAAACCCAAGGAATTCTTTCCTCTTTGTTTTTATCACAATGTTTCGAAAAAAGTTTTGGAAAACTTAGGTCATTACAATGACTTCAAAGGCACAGAAAAGGCAGGCGAAGAGCACTGTCATGTCATTCAAACTTCTGGCACAACTGGCACACGGCAGAAGCAAACACAAGAGTATGAAAATTGCTGCTGTTTCATTCAAACCTGTTGGCATAACTGGCTCCAAGGCAGAAACAGACTCAAAAGAAGGCAAAAAGACAAACGCAAAACAAGATAGTGATGTCCGAGGTAAGACCCCCGGAATCACCCGACTCTTAACAAAACAGGACTGACTCGATACAACAAGACAGACCTGAAACAAAAAGACTGACTCAAAACAGACTCAAAACAACACAACAAGACTAACCCAATACCCAAGTCAGAAAGTACCAAAGCTAGTGTTCGCACATTGCTCAAAACTGTGCGTGTTAAACGCCACATCTGAAGTAAACTGAGCACCGCCCGCAGGTGGTTCATCCCCAGATCGCACCGCATTATCCCCCAGGTTCACTAATCCAATGACGATAGACTTTGTTGAGTTGGTGCGATGATGACCTTATTGTCAATCAGATCTTGTATTTCGTGGCGAAGACGGAAACAACCATCATTGACATGGCCGACTTGCTGATGAAAGGCACAGTACTTGGTCGGATCATGGGAGGAAGGAAGTCTATCTGGCAGTGGTCGCGGCTCTAAGGGTTTCAAATTCCCCTCTCTAATCAAGATCCTAAAGGCCGCTGATAGAGACATGTACAGTGGTGCGAACACCCTCTGGCCTCGGGGTGGATATTTTGAGGTTTCTGGATTTTTACTGGGCGCACCAGCAAAGGGATTGGCAGGCGTTGACTGGGTTTGCTGATCGTTTCCGAGCATGGGATTAGGGTTGAAGGGAACATTCCTAGTACAAAGGCCCTTCTCTCGGCTTGCCCCTTGATTCAGACTGCTCTCATTCTGAGTGGCGAAAGTGTCATCCACAGTTTTTGCGACAACTGCGAGGACTTGCTCTTTGTTCAGTCCCTCAGCTTTCAAAGCCTCAATATCCCAGCGAAGGTGTTCATGGTGACCATTTCCTGCTCCTACCTTGCTCTTACCCGTCGCTTCCACTTTGTCAAGAGGTTGGCCTTCTTTCAATGCAACCCGTCCCAAAGTTGGGGAGCCTTTAGACATGAACTCCCTGGTACGTGATGTGGTTGATGATGGGGCCAAAACCCCAAAGGCTAGATCTGCCACAGTTCTCTGAAGATCTTCGATCATCTTCATCAGCTTAGAAGTAGTGGGTTCATGGGTTTGAGATAATTCGGGTTCAGATGCACCCATCATGCATAAGTTCATGCTTTCCGGGATAAACACCTCAGGCTTGGGTAGATGGGCCGGGGTGATGTATACGCTGGGGTCGTAAGGGACGGCCAGTGTGTGGATTAGATTGAGATGTGGATGAGGTACTTGGTCATCGGGGGCTGAAGGTGGAGCTATCGTCCGGTTGTCGATGAGATTTTGGACCTCATGACGAAGGCGGTAGCAACGGTCGGTGCCATGACCGCGCTGCTGATGGTATATACAGTACTTGGAGGGATTATGTCTGGCTGGAAGTGGGTTAGGCAGAGGTTGAGGATCGAGGGGTTTGAGATGCCCTCTTTCCATCAAGGCTTTTAGTGCGCTAGTCAGGCTCATATAGAGGGGAGTGAAAGTTCTACCCTGAGCTCGGGCTGGACCGGCTGTTTGTAGGCTTGGTTTGGCAAAAGGGTTGGCTATGGCGACTGCATTGATCTCGGTGGGTTTGGGAATGACGCTACTACCAACATTGGTACTCCCTGCAATCGCCCTTCTTGTCGGTTCACTTGTTCTGGGAATGATCCCGCTGTTGAACGCATTCTCGACCTGAACCCCCAGTTCATGCAAACTTTTGAAAGTGAATAATGGAGCGACTATCAACTTTTGCAACATATCATGCTCGAGGTTTCGCACCATCATTTGCACTTGATCCCTCTCAGAAGGACGATCTGTCATCTGTGCTGCCTTTGCCCTCCACCTTGCTACAAATTCCACAAAAGGCTCTGTTGGGTTCTGGCGGGTTGTTTCAAGCTTTTGCATGGTCATTTCAACTTGGGTATTGTAGGAATACTGATCAACAAAGGCCTCAACCAATTCTTCCCAGTCTTGCTTCACTTTGTCCTCCAACTTAGTGTACCAAGTAGCTGCTACACCCGACAGGGTTCTTCCATATAGAGAGAGTTTCTGTGGCTTAGTCAGTCCCATCGGCTTTAGGACATCCAAGAAAAGTCGGATATGTACCATTGGATCTCCAGACCTGTCGAAACGGTCAATACATGGCATTTTGAATCTATCTGGGAGCCGAACGGCAGCCTCGGTGTGCCCATCCTCAATGTCGGGAATGGAGTTAAGGCCCTGGGCCTTTTTGAATTGCTTCTCAAGGTTCGCAATCTTCACTGTAGTCGGATTGAGCTCATTAACATGAAAGGGTCGAAGCCTCTCAGTAGGCTGCACCAGGGGTCTGAGCACCTGAGCTTGAGTCAACCTTTCCCGAGAATTCAGACACGGCAAATCTTCAACCGGCGGAAGTGGGTCAAAGTTTGGCTGGGGTTCCAAAGCTGGATGTGAGGCAGATACCCCAGGTGGGCACTGCGTTTCAATACTGGTCTCAGCCTGCATGGCAGTTCCTTGATTTAACGCTGCTATCACGGCCACAAATTCTTCTGAACCCTGTGCCATCATGGTCTGCTGAGTCCGAACAAAGGTGATGTGGCTGGTGACTATCGGATCAGATGAACCAATGAGCCCTGTCTGGCCCTTCTTTGCCTTGCCTCGGCGAAAGAACACTGGTTGCCCTTGAATTGAATTTCTGACCTAACAAAGTCTATCAGCACTAGTCCAATGTACCCGGGGGATATCGGAGCCTTCTGAAGCTATGGTTCCAGGACTACCTTGCAAAAGAGAAAACAGACAGCATCTCAGCTCGGATGTGATCATAGTGGTATGACTGTGCTCAACACTGATCATTGTTCCCCAAATATCTGTCCCAAAATTGATACGCTCAGGTAAAACTGATTCCCCAAATACTGATGCCCACAGGCCTGATGCCCAAACTTGCAAACTGATATATGCATTCCTATAGAGATACACTCTAAAAGCACATAACAGATAAGTGAGAGCCAAAACACCCCTATGTTGGGGTAGGGTTTCCCTGTCCTATTTTGTCAGGAACTAGGGTTTCACTACGCACACAGCGGTTTCAAACAACCTATAATCGGGTAAGCAACCTGTCCTAGCTTGGAATGGTCACTATGGTTTCCGAATATGCATTAGGTCGAATGGTCAAAAAGGGTGCCCCGGTGAAACCGGGGTTTGTGTTCCCATACTGTCAGAGCCCATAGCCGGTCAGCCTTATGGTCATGACTTGACAAGACAAGCCTCCGGCAAACCGTTCAGGAATGGCAGATGGCAAACACTGTGTTCCTAGGCGCACCAATGCACATGCAATGCAAAGAAACACATAAGTGTAATCAAAACAGGATATCACGAGTTCGAGTCAAGCTCTCTAAACTCCCCAGCAGAGTCGCCAGAAACTGTAGACGCGCCCGTGGGCCTCATGCTACAGTTCGGACTCGATTTGTGTCACGGTTCTTAATCTGAACCAAAGAGTCCAAATCTGGCAAATCGTTTTGAGAAACAGATTTTTGAAAAAGTAGTGCCAAACATGGACTGCTTTGCCAGATACAGAGTCGCCACCTAAATGTTTTAAAATGGGAGAATTTAGGAAACCCTGACTCGGTGCCGAAGGCCACATGTCCGTCATCACCGGAGTTGTCTCGGCTCGGGAGCTTGGGTACGATCGGGGAAGGTCAGCTATGAGCACCCCCTTTCGCCCGGTCCGAAGACCGGCCTCTACTAACCGTGATATCCGTTTTTGAAAACTTTATGTGTTCTTAAACCAATTGTTAGCCTAGAATTACTATGTTATGCGCCCAGCAAACAAGTATAGACCAAATCGCCCAAATTGGAACAAAACATTTCATGTTTGTTTTGAAAATGGTTTGCTACTCGCAAGTAGGCTAAAATGCAGGTTTTGCCACCCTCGAGTGGGCTTTTAGAAAAGATGATTTTGCCACTATCTAGTGGGCTTAAAACTCACAGTTTTAATGCATTATTCCAATTTAGGTAATTCAACCTCCATCCACAGGCATTCAAGCAGTTATATCACATAAGCAGCTAGCCTCATGGTAATCATACTGTCATGGCAACACTCACACGCATGCGATATGCTAAAGCATAAAAGCTTACCTAGTACTCCGAGCCAAAACAGAAACTAGTCAGTAATCATATGCATGATCCTAGTTCATGTTAAAAATGGCTAATGCAACGCATGCAAAGATGTAATCTAAACAGGCTCGGCTAACCCTAAAATGGCATATGAAATGCTACAACTATCACATATTCAATTTGTGAATTGAAGTACAAATGCAGTTAGCGTGATGTACCGAGCCTAATGCATGCAATACAAATGCATGAATGCACGCATGCATAGCATAAGGTATGCTAAATTAAACGTGCCCTAATCTACCATCATAAGCAGGTAAATAAAAAGGGCAGAAAGACGTGAGGTTGGAAGACATACACACACTCACGCACACTTATTACATAATTGCCCTCACTCGGAGGGACCAAATAAATATTACAGTCTGAATGATAAGCAAATAAAGTTATTACAGAATTTCTAATTAGTTAATAGAAAGAATGCAAAAGAAAGAAGAGGATGGCCGCAGCCTCTGCCTCGGGACGCGCGAATGATGCATGCTCGGAACCCGGCTCGCTTGGAAAACCCGTACCGTACCCCTGCCACCTCTGTTTATACTGCCCTGTCTCTCTGAAAATTGTCGAAACCCTAGGACAGGTTCCTTGCATGCTGTAGAGCACCATCGGCTAGACAGAATTCCCACCGGCAGTTCACAACTTCCACCGGCTGTTGATTGGGCCATCGGTATTTGAAAGATTGCCGGTCGGCAGAAGCTTCCTGCAGAAGACAGTTTTGACAGCAACAGAGAGTAGACAGTATATGGCATGGGGGTTTTAGGCAAATGTATGCATGGACACGCTCCCTATCATGTAATGGACTCAAGGGAGCATGGCCCTCGACCCTCGGGCCACCAATCACGCATTTCGATGCATGATGGCCAAAGAGTCAAGTATGCGTTTTAATGTCAAATGCAATGCACACTAAACATACAAGAGACCCAACCTCAATCATGACTGGTCAAGAGGCGAGGCAATGCACAACAATGCACATGCGACCTAAGCATGCAAGCAAACATACAAACATGCAATATAACTACATTGCACACACAATGCTAACAACATAACATGCACAACGCATTGAAACATGGCATACACAATGCGAGATGGACTTACACCAATGTGAGTGGACCTCAGCCGCACCCACATCAGTGGCCATAAGATGAAAATGAAGTGCCTCGAAATGCGTGCACACGGGCACGCAAGCCGAGGCAATGACATATGCAATGCAATGGCTAAAATGGCATATAGAATGCAACATGGACTTATACTAACATGAGAGAGCCTCAGCCACACTCACATGAGAGGTCGATGGATGAAAATGAAGTGCCTCGAAATGCGTGCACACGGGCACGCAAACCGAGGCAATGGCATACGCAATTGTAAATGACATAGAAATGGAAAGCAATCATTCTAATAGAATTTCAGCACTAAAATATGGGGGAAAACAGTCCCGAAATGAGGCGAAATGACACCAAATGCATGGAATAGTCCCGAAATGCGAATTTAGGCACCCGAAATGGCCTATAGCTATGCCAAACATGCACGATATGGACATGGAATGTAAATACAGAAGCAAGGCAGCCCCCAAATTAGCATTTTACTAGTACAAAACATGGTCAAACAGCAAACCAAGATAGGGAAAAACTAGCATGCAAGAAATGGCCCTAAACATGAGATTAAAAAGAAACTCATAGGTGCTGGCCCCAAACAGGTTAGGTTCCTTCAACAATGTTGAAGAGGGACCCAAAATAAGACTATTTACAGTTTATGGAAGCCCCAAAAACAGTATACAAATATATTAGAAATGCAATGCAAAAATGAGGCTCAAAAGTGGCTATAACATGAGGTATACAAAACATTCCCCAAACAAGAAAATACCCTTAATAAAACATGTTCAGGAGGTCAAAATAAAGCCACTTTTAGTTCGGACCAAGGTCCAAAAACAGCAACATCAGGGGCTGCCAAGACATACAAAAATGGGAACAAAAAGAGGATATAAAGGGAAGTACAACATGGAAGTCCCAAACAGTGTTGAGCCCTTCTTCAATGTTGAAGAGGGGCTCAAAATAAGCCTATTTTCAGTTTACCTCAGGCTCGAAAACAGATCACACATAGGCTAAACGAATCATGCAAAATAATGGCATACAAAGGGGTAATGAAGAAAGTGCCAAAAATAAGCTTCAAACTGTAATAAGCCCTTAACGAAGCATGGAATATAGCTCAAGAAAATGGAATTTTATGTTTTGGTCGGAGCTCGAAACAGCAAGCAAAGAGGCTAAAAAATGAGGCAAGAAATGTGCTAGAAAGAGGGAGAAGAGTGCTCACCCTTGAAGACCCAACCTTTGCTGCCTCTAGGACTGAAAAATGTTGCCTCTTAGCTGCTGGAAAGCCACTCCTATCTGCTGGAATGGAGTAGTGGTGGTGGTGCTTGGTAGTGATGAAGGAATGATGCAAGGGACTTGGATGCTTGAGCTTGAAAGAGAGAGATGGAGGGAGATATATGGAGGGATGTATATATCAATCCCAGCTGGTTTTTCTAACCTAGTATAAGGAAGAGGAGAGCTTCCTTTATAGGCAAAACAAAGTGTAAAGCTTCTTGAGGAAGCTAAACAAGGGTGCATATCCTCCATACACGTGTATGGAGGATCCATTCTCTGCCCTCCAGCTGGCACAGCTGGCATATACTCAATCTGCAGAATGCTCCGGAAGGTCGTCGGCCAGCAAAATTTGCCGGTCAGCACAATAAAGTGCCGGCCGGATAAATAGATTGCTGATAAATGCTGCCAAGGTTAAAAAATGGCCGGTGGGTGTCCAAATTGAAGCCCCAGAAGTAAGCTTTCCAATGGCGCAAACCTTGCATTAAAATTCGTTCTGTGCAAAAAGTTATGCCCTTTTTCGGGAAGCCGCGCAGATTCGATCCAACTGGGATGATGACCGACTTCAACTGATCATATCTCCCCCACCCGGACTTTGTTCTAGGAAATTCTTGAGTGCAAAATGAAGCCCCGGAAGTAAGCTTTCCGACGGTGGTGACCCCATAGCTAAACTCCAAGCGTACAGACAGATAAGCCCGATTCAGCGAGGGCTGCTCGACTCGCTTCTACCCGGATTCATGCCGAACTTCTCCCAAATTAGTTTTCTCCTCTCCTTTCCTCTCTTCTTCAACTCCAAACTCCTAAACAAAGTGTTTTGAAGGATTTGCCTCTCTCCTTGCCAAAGAAACTGAACATTTCCCCTACACACCTGTCTCCACCAAGTGAACCATCAATAGCGCCCAAGTCTTAAGGGCGGTCAAAAATGGGGTGTCTACAATATGCCATCCTCGACGGACATACGTTGATGACGGATCCTGTATCGACAAGAACTACTGGTACCCACTTGTCTCTACACTCCACAGAGATGTAGAGTGGTTTGTTATGGTTTACGCCCTCAGGCGGCAACTCCTTGTCAGTGAAGGTCAACGTCGGGGAAGCTCCTTCCGGAAAAACCAATCCTACCAACTGCTCAGGCGTGGTGTCGATTGAAAGTTTAGCCCCGTCCATTGCAGAAAGGATAGTCTATTTGTGTACTCTTGAAGCCATAATCAGTCCCCAGATGGAGATGTCTGCTTGTGTCTTCTTAAGCTGCTTCAACACAGCCTCCTCTTCGAGTAATTTTTCCTTCTGCCTTTGTGCTTCCTTGTCTTTTCCGGACGTCTCTGGTTGATCTAGGGGTGGGGGCTTGAAATACCGCCCACTTCTAGTCATGTGGTCAACCTCTCCAATATACCAGGTATCATCTGGTCGGTTGTTCCCCCAATCCTCGTCTGTGTGGGCAAGACATAGGTCATCATCTTCCCACCATATCCCGTCGGCCATCGACAAGCAACTATCTGGTTCTATTGCGACTGTTCTTATGCACACAGTATATTCAGTTCTCGTGCTCACAGCATATTCAATCCCCACAGGGGCTTTGGCCTTCCTGGCCTTCTCCAGATTTTTGATCTTTTCCCGTTCAAATTGTTTTGGTGCGGCCTGCTCCTCAGCATCGTCTATACTCAAACTATTCTGCTCCTGAGCAAAATTCTTAACACCGGTGCTCTCTGGTGGTTACTCCTGATTCCCAGCCATTGCTGATGATATTCCAACCCCTGATTGCCCCTGGTCCGGCTGAAGTTCTTCAATAGCATCCAGCTCGTCACTGAGCCACCTGATAGCTTCCGTTGAGCCATCTAAATCAAACCAGTTGACAGTCACGTCTCCCGGATCCTATTCATTGAAGAATTAAAGGTTGGCTATGTCCTCTTCCAATTCCGCTAGGTCATCTAGCCCCTGATTAGGTCCATCCTCTCAAGCGACACAGATCTCTGCCCCGGCCGACAGTTCCACCCTTGACTTAATCTGCCCTGTTGGTGTAATGTAACCGCTCGGGTTGTACACAAATCTCACAGATCCCTCAGGCTCTGAATAATCATTTCCATCTGCTCCTGCAATCATCCTGGTTCTATCTTCGATAGTCACCACCGTCGGTTCAGGTTCGGTTGGGAGATGTCTAGCATGCACAAATCAGTGTTTTCTGGAATGAACACAACCGACTTGGGTAGGTAAGAAGGGGTGATATATATGCTGGCGTCGTATGGCATAACCCCAGTTTGGATTAGGTTAATGCGTTTGGGAGGTGGAGCTTGGTTATGTGGTGGGAGAGGGTTGGTCGTGACGTTTGGTTTTTCCGGCGGTGCGATCACCTTATTGTCAATGAGATCTTGGATATCGTCATGCAGTCTAAAGCACTGGTCGGTGTCGTGACCATGATGTTGGTGATAGGTGCAGTACTTTGCCGGGTTATGTGAAGGAGGAAGTTTTTCTGGCAAGGGCCGCAGCTCTAGGGGCTTCAAGTGCCCTTTCTTGATCAAAACCCCCAAAGCTTTGGATAGGGACATGTATAGTGAGGTGATGGTTCTTTGGCCTCTAGGGGCATATCTAGCTGGTTGTGAGCAACTACCGGACGCACCAATGAATGGGGTAGCTGTGAGGGTTTTGGGAAGGGTGGTGGTAACCAATCCCACATCTGAAGATCTGGCAACTGCAGTACTGCTTGTGCCTGCATTTGTACCGTAGTTGAATTCCCTCTTAGGCTACTCTCTCTCATTATCAATGAGGCCTTGTTTCATGGCGTCCTCTATTTGCACCCCAATCTCATGTAGATCTGCAAAGGTGGGGAGGGGGAGGACGATCATCTTCTGCATGAGCTTGTATTGGAGGTTACGCACAACCATCCGTATCTGATCTTTGTCCATAGGCCTGATAGTCATCATCGAGGTTTTGGCCCTCCAACGGGTTACGAAGTCGGAGAAGCTCTCCTTTGGTTCTTGCCTGGTTGTCTCGAGATCATGAGTTGTGACCTCGATCTGCGTGTTATAGGACTATTGAGCTATGAAGGCCTCATCCATCTCCTCCCAATTCCTCTTAACGGAGTCCTCCAATTTTGCTTACCAAATAGCAGATGCACCCGACAGGGTCCGGCCAAACAGAGAAAGCTTCTGCAATCTGGAGAGGCACATCGGCCTCAACACGTCTGAAAACAGCCGCAGGTGCACCATAGAATTCCCAGACCCATCAAAGCGATCAATACGTGGCATTTTAAATCGGTCCGGCAGAGTCACAGCCGAGTCGGTGTATCCATCCTCAATATCCGGAATGAATTTCACACCTTGAGACTTTTTGAAAAGCTTTTCATGCTTGCTCACTTGTAGTGCCGTGGGGTCCACTTCAAACTCAAAGGGAGAATCTGGTAGGTTGGTTGGTGTGGGTGCCTTGGACAGCCGGGGTAGGATTGGGGGCAGAGCTGGCCCTGTGGGGATGTCTGTATATTCCTGGACATTAGCTGTCTCCCCGAGTATTGGAACTCTTGGAGGGGGAGGAGCTTGATGTGAAGCAGATGCTCCAGTCTACTGTTGTAGCCTGGTAATTACCTCTGCCTGTTGAGCCATAACCTCGTCCTGGCGTGTAGCAAATTCTGTCTGACGGGCAGCATCCTGCTGCATGGTTTTCATACTTTCCTGGAGCTAACGCATCATCTCTTCCAAGCCTGCCATATTGTGCTGATCTAACTGAATAACAGGTATATCTGCTTCTGTAATAGAAACTGAGACCTCAGCCTGACTATTCAAGGACCACTGATCTAGCGACCTCTGTACTGATACACTGCGCCTTTTTGACCTCCGCCTAGTAACCGAGGGTAAAGAAAGAAACACTGCTTGTCCGTCTATCAGATCCCTGGATCGATTAAGTCTTTGACCTCTGACTCAGAGTGCTCGGGGAATATCTGCCTGGTCAGATGCAATTGTGCTAAACTACCTTAAAAAAAGATAAATAAAGCATAATAAGGAAATAAACAACCAAAACGCGCAGTGTGCTATGTTATGAGTTGAATAAATTAAAGACAACACATATTTGGCGTGACAACACACAGTCGGCATAACAACACACAGTCGGTATCTGTAAGCTAAACACACTGTCCTCAACTGTAATCACTGTGCCCCAAATTGCTACCCCAAAACTGAATCTAATACCCTCAGTTAAAACTGATTCTCCAAATATCGATGCCCGCAGGCCTGATACCCAGACTTGCAAATTGATACACAAAATCTTGTAGAAACACACTCTGACAGCAAATAGCAAGCAAGTAAGAGCCAAAACACCCCTATGGAAGGGTAGGGTTTCCCTGTCCTATCTTGTCAGGAGCTAGGGTTTCACTACGCACACAACAGTTTCAAACAACCTCCAATCGGGTAAGCAACCTGTCCTAGTTTGGAATAGTCACTATGGATTCCGATATGCACTAGGTCGAATGGTCAAAAGGGTGCCTCGGTAAAAACCGAGGTTTGTGTTCCTGTCGTGGCAGAGCCCGCAACCGGTCAGCCTTATGGCATGCTTCTTAAAGCGAGCCACCGGCAAACCGTTCAGGAATAGCATACGGAAAACACGGTGTCCTAGGCGCACCAATGCAAATGTAATGCAAAGAGACACAAAAGTGTAATCAAAACAAAATATCATGAGTTCGAGCCAAGTTCTCTAACTCCCCAGCAGAGTAACCAGAAACTGTGAACGTGCCCAAACGTCCCGGGAGAATCCCGTTTTGTTCATTTGGGCTTACCACAGTTCGGACTCAAATGTCATGGTTCTGAATCTAATCTCACAATGTGCGATGTGAGACCGATAGCTCACCAAAGAGTCCAAATCCGGCAAATCGTTCTAGAAAACTGATTTTTAATAAAGAAGTGCCAAACATGGACTGCTTTTCCAGATAGAGAGTCGCCGCCTAAATATTTTATTTTGGGGGAATTTAGGAAACCCTGACTCGTGCCTAAGGCCACGTGTCCGTCATCACCAAAGTTGCCTTGGCTCAAGAACTTGGGTACGAGAGGGGAAGGCCATGCAATTTGGGACATGTGCTCTTATTTCGATTAATTAGCTAGTCTTACTACGTGATGTGCACAGCAAACAAGTATAGACTAGATCGCCTAATTTGGGACAAAGCATCGCATATCCGTTTGTTTAGAAAATAGTTTGAAGTTTGCTACTCGCAAGTAGGCTAAAATGCAGATTTCAATGAATTGTTTCAATTCAAGTAATCTAACCTTCACCTACAGGCATTCAGGCAGTTAATCACATAAGTAGTTAGCCTCATGGCAAGCATGCTAACATGGCAACATTAACACACATGCACTATGCTAAAGCTTCAACACTCACAGTGTACTCCGAGCCAAAACAAAGAACTAGTTAGAAATCATGCATGATCCTAGTTCATGTTAAGATGTCAAATGTAACAGATGCAAAAATGTACCTATGATAGACTCGGCTACCTAGAATGTCATGTGAAATGCAACTTGATAACATGCTGTTAAACACGTATTCAAGTAATGTATTGAAAGTACAATGCAGTTAGTATGATACGCCGAGCCCGGTGCATGCAATACAAATGAATGGATGCACGCATGCGAGCATAAGGTATGCTAAATGAAATATGTCCTAAAACTAACCATCGTAAACGGTTAAGTAAAAGGGAGAAAGAAATGGCGATTGGAAGACATGCATCACACACGCACGATTATTACAACAATGTGCCCTCGCGAGGGAGGGACCAAATAAGAAGTTAACTAGCTCATCTATGCTAATTACAACACAAATTAATTAGCTAATCCTAGTAAACTAATTATTACAAAACAAATTGAATAGCTAACGCATTAACTAATTAAAAGTACAAACCAAAGTGTAAACTAGCTATCTAAGCATGGCAGCTAAGGAAAGAAGTAAAACAGGAGGTTCTCGGAGGGAGAAGACTGGATGCATGTTCAGTCACCTCGTTTGGAAATCCAATGCGATGCCCCGATTTGCCTTTGTTTTCGTTTGTTCTCAGAAACTTGCACCAAGCTCCAGAAAGCTAAAACTTCACCTAGGGAAAATTGTGGGAGGGTGGCCAACCACTTTTGGTCTCTCCCGCCACTTGCCGACCACTTTTGGTTGTTGAAAAACTAGAAAAGTGGTCGGCGCATGGCAATGTATTTGCAAGATATGTGTGCACAACCACCCTCCCTATCATGTCATGAACTCAAGGGAGTGTAGGTTCTCGACCGTCGGGCCACCAATTGCACATTTTAATGCATGATGGCTGAGAGGCGAAGTTGCACAATTCAATATGAAAATGAATGCACAAGTAAACACATAAGGCCTAGAACTCTATCATATATAATCAAAAGCGTCGGCAACCGGGAATTAAGGCACGATTCATCAGTTTAAGTATGAAACGTCCCTCTTTTCCCATGTTTGGACTAACACCTATTCCAAACACAATGCAAGCAAGGAACATGGCATGCACAATGCTATGTAATGCAACCTTAGCATGTGAACATGCAACTGCATGGCATACTTAATGCAACTAGCAACCTAGCATACACAATGCAAGGCATAACATGGCATACACAATGCTAAATGCTAGGAACTAGATGGCATAATCAATGTAGGGAAATCATGAGGGTTCTTAACACAATGTAATGCATGCATTCACAATGCAATGCAACAAGGGCAACAATGTGCAATGCACCAAACATGCTACAACATGCAAATCATATACTCAATGAACTTAAACCAAAAAGGACAGACCTCAGTCATGCCAAAACAGTGGCCATAATGCTAAAATGAAGGCACCGAAAACACATACAAACATGCATGCCGATTGGCTCACCAACTAAGGCACTAAGGTGCAACTCTCAAGAACACTTAAAGAGTGAAAAGCATGGAAGTGTAACAACACAAAGTGCACTGAAATTAGACAAGAAATGATGCCAAATCACTTAATCAACACAAGCATGGCATGCAATGGTCCTTCAAGCTTGAAAGTTAACAAGGAGGATTACTCTAGAGACATGCAATACATGGCACAAATGCATGAACCAACCATGGACAGAGCTTAATTAGGTCAAAACAAGGACCTAAACATGCTGAGATAAGGGCTCAAATACCTAGGTATGCAAGCATACAAGTTAAGCTCTGAAATGTCATGTTAAGTAATGCCCAAATCATGTACACAACACAAATGAAGCATGCAATGGTGCTCAAAGCTTGAAGCAAGCAAGGGCACTTGTACTACAACTGCACAAAACATGAAGCATGTGACCAAGGTGACCCAAAACAATCCTAGAACATGTTAAAATGAGTCTAAAACATGTATAGAAAGAAGCCCAAATAGGCCAGCATGGAGGGCATAAGACATGATGCATACAAGACAAATAAGGTGGATTACACTACACCTATTAAGACCAAGCATGGGATGACATAAGCAACAAAAATCAGAGTTATATCATAGCATAAAAACCCCAGATAAGCACTGAAATGAGGGCTTGCAAGCTATGGCATGAGGGCATACACAATGGTTCATGTTAAGGCATAAAGGGGTAAACCCTCCAACGTATTGAATGAGTGACAAATGTGCATGCATCGCCATGAAACATGGACTGAAATCACATAATAAATGATGCCAAATCATTCAAATAGTCCAAGTAAAGCATGCTAATGGACTTGATGCACGAAGCTAACAAGCTAAAATGGATCATGGCTATACAAAGCAAGTCATGTATGACCAAAACAACACAAATCAGACCTTGAAAATGCTAAAACATGAACAAAGTCTTCTTAGAGCTAAGCCAAAAGCATTCTAAAATGACATGTTACAACATGATGCATGTTAGGCTATTTCATGGAACTACACTACAAGTGTGTGGAGCTTGCAAGGGCCAACCAAACCAAACCAAAACAGAGGTATGACACGGTAAAACAACACCAAATACACGCTGAAATGGACTCAAACGAAGCTATAATGACATGCTACTCTATGAAGCATACAAAGCTAGTTTAAGAGATTTACACTACAAGTGTATTAACCATGCATGGAGTGACCAAAGCAAGCAAAAGCAATGTTATGCCTCAGTAAAAAAAAACACAATACATGCTAAGAACAAGCTAACAGAAGCTTATCAAAGGTGTTCAAACATGAGGCATATGAAGCTAGTAAACACAATACCAGGAGAGGGGATGACCCTCTCCTATTTAGGACCCCAAAACCACCTTTCCACCACTGAGAATCCTCTGGATTTCAGTGGTAAAAAGGTCATGCAAAGGCTTCAACAAGAGCCTAAAGGGATGGCTCAAAATAAGGCCTAACAAGGCCTAAGAGGAGGTAAATCACCCCAAACGAAAAAGTGACCTAAACAACTATTTTAAGCATGTAAAAATAGAACTTTTTCTAGTTTAGAGTTAAGCTTATAAACGTATGCAAGAAGGGCTAAAAGCTTAAGCAAGAAAGGGGGATTTAAAGGTCAAATGGTCACCCTTGAAGACCTCCTTTACAACTGCAACTCCAGTAAGTTCTTTGAGCTTAAACCAGTCCAAGAACACCAAAAACAATCCCTTAGCACCTCAGCAACCAAAGGAAGGTGTTTGAGTGTGTGTTTGTGTACAAAAGTGAGACAAATCTACACTTTAAGGCACAAAAGAAGAGGGAAATCAAGATGTATAGATATAGATTATATGTATGGCTCAAGGAGGTTTTTCTGAACCTAGAGAAGGGAGGAGGAGCCTCCCTCTTACAGAAGAGGAAAGGCAAAGCTTCTAGGAGAAGCTAAGCACCAAGGCAATCCCTCCATACACGTATATGGAGGGGTGTGTGGAGGATGGCCCTAATGTCCTCCAACTGTGCCAGCTGGAGGAAAATATCTCCAAAAAGGTGTCAAAAAGTAGCTAACCACTTGAAGTGGTCGCCCTGTTACTTAAAGTGGTCGGCCGACCATTTCAAGTGGTCTCTGAGAGCAAAAACTGGTCGGTCACGGTGGGAGAGAGTCCAGGGCATGAAAACATTGCAGTGGTGTGGTGGCTGACCAGAAAATATGCCCCAAAGATAAAGCAAGTCAGTTGTCTGACCAGAAAACTGGCTAGCAGAGGAAGAAGTGGTCGGCTAGGAGAAATACTGGTCTGCCACCCTTGCACCACCTTCCAAACAAGGAAAACAAGGTTTGTACCCAAAAACAAACCAAAACGGATGCAACACAAGAAATCGGGAGGCAAAGAACACGGCCGAAACCCTCGAAAACTGGTCTACGAGCATCGAAAGTGGTATGCAACCACAAAAATGGTCTCCCAGACCACGGTGTTCCTCTAGGTGGAGCCAACAAGGTGTGGTTCAAAAACCACGCCAAACAGAGAATGTTAAGCGGTCCCAAGGCAGCGCGCGCGACCGAAGTCTCCGAAAACTAGAAATTAGTCTCCAAATGGGAAAAGTGGTCTACGACCACGAAAAGTGGTCTATGACCACAAAGAGATGGTCTACAAGACATCTCCCTCCCTCCGGGAAGAGAAAACAAAATTCGGTCCACAAATCGAGCCGAAGTACAAAGGAGTTCAGAGGCCCGGAGGCAAGGCTCTCAACCAAAACACCGGAGACTCGAAACGAGCACAACATGCACCATCACCGGGCGCTCAATCGATGACGTCTGAGTCTTAAGGTCGGTCAAAAATGGGTTGTCTACAGTAGCACATTTCATACTTGAAGTAATCAAACGCGCCTCATTTCTCGGTCACCGTCCCCCTTGATTGGGCATGATAGGGTGGAGGCCTCTCGAGTCTTATGTTTAATTTGTGTGCATTCATCGACATCGACTTGTGCAACTTGGCTTCTCGACCATCATACATTGAGATGAGTGATTGTTGGCCCAAGAGTCGAGTACCGCACTCCCTTGAGCTTGAGAGATGATAGGGAGGGTGGTTATGCACACATTCCTTGCAAATACACTACCATGCCTCTGTTAGTGCTCTGTTGCAGCAAAAGGAGAAATTGCAGGAAGCAGTGGCTGACCGACCATCAAAGCTACCGACCTACCACCAATGTCTGCCAATCGGCTATCAAAAGTGGTCGATGGCCATAAACTCTGGCCGATGGCCACCATCTTTGGCCGATCATTCCTTAACATGTTCCTAAGGTGGGTCAAAATTTTCAGAAGTACAGACGAGTGCAAACAGAGGCATCATGAGGCACGGTAGTGGATTTCCAAGCAAAGCCGACCGAGCATGCATGTATCCCTCGCCCACGAGGCCTTTTAACTGCTTTGCTTAGCTAGTTAATTCATTAGTTCTGTACCTAATTAGTTAACGTGCTTAGCTAATAGATCTATCTAGCAATTCATAATAGTTAGCTTAATTAGCGTATCTAGTTAGCTTTCATTTCATTCAGACCCTCCGTCGAGAGGGAAAATGTTGTAATAAGCATGCGTGTGTGTGATGCATGTCTTCCAACCCCATTTATTTCTTCCTTTTACTTATCAGCTTTCGATGGTTAGTTTTAGGGCATGTTTCAGTTAGCATACTTATGCTTTCTATGTTTGCATCATTCATTTGTACTGCATGCACCGGGCTCGGCGCATCATTCAAACTGCATTGTATTTCAATTCCTATTTGAATACATGTATCAAATTATCGCATTCATATGCCATCTTAGAATAGCTAAGCCTGCTTTAGTTACATTTTGCGTGTGTTACATTAGGCATCTTGACATAGCTAGGATCATGCATGATTTCTAACTAGCTTCTGTTTTTGCTCGGAGTACACTGTGAGTGTTTATGCTTCAGCATCCTTGCATGTGTGTAAGTGACTGCCATGACAGCATGCTTGCCATGAGACTACTTGCTCAAGTGTTTAACTGCATGAATGCCTGTGGGTGAAGGTTTGATTGCCTGAATTGTAACAACTCGATGATTGTGAGTTTTAAGCCCACTTGAAGTGGCAAAATCATGTTTTTCTAAGCCCACTTAAGGGTGGGTATTCCGCGACTTAGCCTACTTGCGAGTAGCATCTTCAAACCTTTTTCAAAAAACAAACATGAGTTGTTTTGTTCCAATCCGTGTAATTGAGTCTATACTTGTTTGTTGTGCGCATCACGTAGTAAAGGTTAGCTAATAAACCGGAATAAGAACACATGTGTTTTCAAAAACAACATATCATGTTAGTAGAGGCCGATCCTTTGATCGGGCGAGCGGGGGTGCTCATTTCATGACCTTCCCCCTCGTACCCAAGTTCCCGAGCCGAGGCAATTTTGGTGATGACGGACACGTGGCCTTAGGCACTAGTCAAGGTTTCCTAAATTTCCCAAAAACAAAATATTTAGGTGGCGACTCTGAAATATGGGGAAGCAGTCCATGTTTGGCACTTCTTGATTATAATTGTTTTTCCAAAACGATTTGCCAGATTTGGACTCTTTGGTGATTTATCAGTCTTACATTGCACTTTGTGAGATTAGATTCAGAACCGTGACAGGAGTCAAAACTGTAGTAGCTAGAACTACAATTCGCGCCGTTGCACGCGGAGCGGAGTTCGGGCGGTCTACAGTTTCTGGCGACTGTGCTGGGGATTTAGAGAACTTGACTTGAACTCATGATATGTTGTTTTGTCTACACTTATGTGTTTCTTTGCATTGCATTTGCATTGGTGCACCTAAGACACCGTGTTTGCCGTCTACTATTCCTGAACGGTTTGCAGGAGACTACGTGCCATAAGGCTGACTGGTTACGGGCTCTGCCACGATAAGAACACAAACCTCGGTTTTTACCGAGGCACCCTTTTTGACCATTCGACCTAGTTGCATATCAGAAACTGTAGTGACCATTCCAAACTAGGACAGGTTGCTTACCCGATTGTAGGTTGTTTGAAACCGCTGCAGGCGTAGTGAAACTCTAGTTCCTGACAAGATAGGACCGGGAAACCCTACCACATCATAGGGGTGTTTTGGCTCTTACTTGCTCGATATGTGCTTTTAGAGTGTGTCTCTACAAGAATGCATGTATCAGTTTGCAAGTTCGGGTATCAGTCTGTGGACATCAGTATTTGGGAGAATCAGTATTACCTGAGGGTATCAGATTCGAGGCAGTGATTTGGCGGCAGTGATCAGTGTTGAGAACAGTGTGTTCAGCTTACAATATCAACTGTGTGTTGTGTTTATTTAAGCCGAAATGCTGTCCGTTTTTCTGGTTGTTATTTCCTTATTTTTGCTTTATTTATCTTTTTGCAAGGTAGTATAGCATCATTGCTTTCGAGGAGGCAGTTTCCCCCAAAGCACTCTGGGTTAGAGGTAGAAGGCTTCATCGATCCGAGGATCTAGTTGACGGACAAGCAGTGTTCTGTTCATTACCCCCGGTTACAAGACGGAGGGTAGTTAGGCAGAGAGTATCAGTGCAACAGTCAGTTCAAAGGTCTTTATCTACCCCACCTGTGCACAATAGGGATCAGATTTCTGTTTCTACCGCAGAGAGGGAACATACACCGGTTTAGCCAGATCCACACTTTACAGTCAAAATTGAGGACATGATGTGTCAGCTCCAAGAGACTATGCAGGCCATGCAGTGGGATGCTGCCCGCCAAACAGAGATTATGGCTCAACAGGCAGAGCTGATTGCCAAACTTCAGCAACAGCAGCAACCACAACAAGTCGGAGCATCTGCTTCGCATCCACCCCCACCCCGCCTAGAGTTCCAACACTCGGGGATGCTACAAACGTCCAGGAAGATACGGACGCTCCAACAGGACCAGTTCCGCCACCAGTTCTACCGCATATTTCAAAGACACCGGCCTTCTCAACAGATACACCATTTGAATCTGAGATGGACCCGACTGATCTGAAGATCAGTAAGCTTGAAAAGCTATTTAAACGGGCCCAGGGGGTCAATTCCATTCCGGACATAGAGGATGGGTACACTGACTCGGCGGTGACGTTGCCGAACCGGTTCAAGATGCCGCATATAGACCGTTTTGACGGTTCTGGAGATCCCATGGTACATCTGCGATTGTTCTCGGATATCCTACGACCAATGGGCCTCTCCAGATTGCAAAAGCTTTCACTCTTCGGCTGGACCCTATCGGTTATCGCGGCCATCTGGTACGCCAAACTGGAAGACTCAGTGAAAAGAAGTTGGAAGGAGATGGCCGAGTCCTTCGTCGCCCAGTATTCATACAATACACAGATCAAGCTCATAACTCGTGATCTTGAGACAACGAGGCAAGAGCCAAAAGAGGCCTTCTCTGACTTTGTAACCCGTTGGAGAGTCAAAGCTTCTATGATGACCACCACGCTAGTCGAGAAGGATCAGATACGGATGGTTGTGCGTAACCTCCTGTAGACGTCCCCGAACGCCCCAGGAGGATGAGTCCCGTTCTGTTCATTTGTGGGTCTACTACAGTTGGGACTCAAATTGTCACGATTCTTAATCTGAACCAAAGAGTCCAAATCTGGCAAATTGTTTTGAGAAAAATAGATTTTTTAGAAAAGAAGTGCCAAACATGGACTGGTTTGCCAGATACAGAGTTGCCACCTAAATATTTTATTTTTGGGGAAATTTAGGAAACCCTGACTCGTTGCCTAAGGGCACGTGTCCGTCATCACCAAAGTTGCCTCGACTCGGGAACTTGGGTAAGTTTGGGGAAGGTCAGCTGTGAGCACCCCCTCTCGCCCGATCAAAGATCGGCCTCTACTAACCATGATATCTTGTTTTGAAAACATTACATGTTCTTATTCCGGTTATAAGCCTAGATTTACTATGTTATGCGCACAGCAAACAAATATAGACTGGGTCGCCTAAATTGGAACAAAACATTTCATGTTTGTTTGTTTGAAAATGGTTTGATGGTGGTACCCGCAAGTAGGCTAAGACATGAATTTTGCCACCCTCAAGTGGGCCTTAGAAAATATGGTTTTGCCACTTCCAAGTGGGCTTAAAACTCGCATTTAATGCATTGTTCCAATTCAAATAACCCAACCTCCACCCCCAGGCATTCAGGCAGTTATATCACATAAGCAGCTAGCCTCATGGTAATTATGCTATCATGGCAACATTCACACACATGTGGCATGCTAAAGCATAAAAAGCTTACCTAGTACTCCAAACCAAAACAGAAACTAGTTAGTAATTATATGCATGATCCTAGTTCATGTTAAAAATGGTTAATGCAACACATGCAAAGATGCAATCTAGACAGGCTCGACTATCCTAAACATGGCATGTGAAATGCAACAGATAACATGTATTCAATTTGGGATTGAAATACAATGCAGTTAGCATGATGCGCCGAGCCCGGTGCATGCAAGACAAATGTATGAATGCACGCATGCATAGCATAAGGTCTGCTAATTTAAATATGCCCTAATACTAACCATTGAAAGCAGGTAAATAAAAAGGAAGAAAGACGCAGGTTTGGAAGACATACACACACTCACGCACACTTATTACACAATTGCCTTCACTCGGAGGGTCCGAATAAATATTACACAACCAAATGAATATTACTAAATTAATTATTACAGAACTTCTAATTAATTAACGAATGAAATGCAAAAGAAAGGTGGCCGCAGCCCTACCTCAGGATGCGTGAATGATGCATGCTCGATCCGCCTTGCCCAGAAACCCGTACCATCCCACTGTTGCCTCTGTTTACACTGCCTTACCCCTCTGAAAATTATGAAAGCCTCCAAAACTCCTTTGAGCTTCCTTTTGAGTGCTGTGGAGTGCCACCGGCCAGAGAAAAAGGCCACCGGCCATGGGAATAAGGTTATCGGCCAAAGATGGTGTCATCGGCTGGGCACTGATGGCCGGTCAGCAATAAGGATGGCCGCTCGGCCATTGCTTCCTGTAGAATCCTGCAATTGACAGCAGCAGAGGGCAAGCAGTGTATGGCATGGGATTTTCAAGCAAATGTGTGCATGGCCACTCTCCCTATCATGCTAAGGACTCAAGGGAGTGCGGCTCTTGGTACTCAGGCCACCAGTCACGTATTTTGATGCATGATGGCCAAAGGTACCAAGTTTGCAACTTAATGCAAATGCATGCAACAAACAAATGAATGCTAACACCCTATCATGTTGAGATCAAGGACATCAGCGGCCGAGGATTGAGACGTGTTTCGTCACTTTAAGTACGAACACTCCTCAATTCTCATGCTTGGCTTGACACCCCAAACCAAGCAAAATGTAATGCAAGTATGCAATGTACCTCACATATGCAACATGGGTCAAATATGCAACATGAAGCTAACTAAGCAAGGCATGCCAAATGCAATGCAAACAAAACATGCCAATGTGTAATGTACTAAAGCATGCAACATGCAATGTAGTAAACATGGACAAATATGCAATGGGACTATCATGTGGCAACACAAAATGAGCCAAATATGCAACAAACATATGACAAACATGTAATGGTGGACTTAAACCATAAAGGACAGACCTCAGCCTTGCCATAAACAGTGGCCAAAAGTGCCAAAAATGGTGGACAAGTGCTCATGCAAACATGCACACCAATGAGCCAAAAACCCAAGCATGGAAGGCTACTCTCAAGAACACTCAAAGGTGGTAAGCATGGACATTAAACACTCATGTCAATTTCAGAAAAAAAAACATGTGAATGATGATGCGAAATCATGCTAGGGAATAGATGCAAAATGAAAGGCATTCAAGGCCACAAATAGGAGCATTACTCAACACCTACCCCAAGCAAGAATGGTATGAGCTATACAACCAAAAACAGAGTTTTAATGCACCAAAATAAGTCCCAAAACCCCCTGATATGGCAGCTGAGAGACACAAAACAAGAGGCATGCACAAAAGGCCATACATGGAGCATAGGATCATGTCTCTCCAAAGCATTGAAAGGATAACAAAATGCAAACATGCAAGCATAAAACGTGGGCTGAAATGACGTAATAAGTGATTCCAAATCACTAAAATAGCCAAGATAGTGCATGCTAATGACTTACACACCCGATGCCAACATGCTAGAATGCAAAGGTGTTATACAAAGCATGAAATGCATGACCAAATCAACACCCAACAGACCTCAAGTATGGCGAAATATGACTAAAAGCTTCACAAAGTTAGGCAACAATGTGCAAGCATGATGGTCTAATGGCAAGATGCGTTTCTAGGCAAAATGGGGGAATAAAAAGCGAGTGTATTAAGCATGAGAGAGGCCATTAATCTGACAAAAAATGAGGCATATTATGACCAAATGACACCCAAAAATCTCTGAAATAGAGCCAAAGACAACTAATCATGCATGCTACCCTAATGAGCCAAAAATGCAAGCAAAAGAGAGACAAAGGGAGAGGGGTGTCCCTCCCCTATGCAAGACTTCAAACCCCCTTCTTCACCACTGAAAATCCACTGGATTTTAGTGGTGAGAAGGCCAATACACCAAAGTAACCAAAGCTTAACAATGGAGGCACAAAAATGTCCAAACAAGGCCTTAGAGGGGGAGGTCGACCCCCAACACCGAAACAACCTTAATGAAGTATCTGAAGCATGCAAATACAAGACCTTTTTTAGTTATACACAAAGTCTAAATCAGTAAGCAAGATAGGTTAAAGACTAGTGCAAGATTGGGGAATCTAAAGCAAAAGTGTTACCCTTGAAGAACACCTCAAGAACCGCAAGCTCAGGCCCCTTCTTCCGATCAAAACTACCCCAAAACCTTAAGAACAGACTCTCAAAGCCTCCAAAGTCGGAGTATGGTGTAATAGTAGGTGACTTAGTGCAAAACTAAGGTCAAAACACACTTTTGGGGCCTCCAACACACACAAAAGAGGAGAGAGAGGAAAATGTAGAGAGAGAAGGTGATATATATCAGAATATATATGTAAGCTCTGGTTTTTTTGCTCAACCCCACCAAAGGAGAGGGGAGGTCTCCTTATATAGACAATGGAAAAGGTTAAGCTTCCAAGGGAAGCTAACAAAGGGGTCAAGGCTTCCTAAAGAAGCCAAGGCAAAGGGGCCAAGGCTTCCTTAGGAAGCTGGGACAGGTGTCCAAGCTTCTTGAGGAATCTAAGACAAAGGTCCAAGCTTCCTTAAGAAGCTAGACCAAAAAGGTGCAAAAGGGGCAAAACAGCCACACTCGTGCATGGGGAGGAGGGTCCGTGCATTCCAGCTGGCACAACTGGCTTGCACCATGCCTGAAAAAGGCAAAAATGTGGCACCGGCCAGAAAAGGAGGCCATCTGCCAAACAGATGGTTGGCCGACCACACTAAGTGGCGACCGGCCAATGGTATATTTCACCAATGGCCGGTAGCCTCAAAACACAACCGGTGGCCTCAAGCCATGGCTGGTGGGTATCAGGGGTAGTTATCAAGCTACTCTCTACCCTTAAGTGCAAAAACAAACAAGTCCTTGGTGTAAAACCAAGCACAGAATAAGCAAGTCGAGAGATCCTGAGGCAAGGCGCGTAGCCAAGACCTCCGGGATCTCAAAACAAACACGAACATGGATGATCACCGAGTGTTCAAGCGATGACGTACAAGTCTTGAGGACGGTCAAAAATGGGGTGTCTGCAGTTGCCCCTCTTTGACAGAACTCGAAAGTCATAACAATGACAGGAGTGAGTGTCAAAGCCCAGAGACGACCTATTTTTGACAAGGCCGAAGACTTAGACAAACATATAAGCTACAGATAAGATACGCGCCCGAATGCAGGGGCGAAATGCAACTGACAATGCAAGAAGCCGAACATAACTTATGATCATGCAAAGAAAGCTGTAACGAAGCATATCATGCAACAGTTTTAAGAAATCAAACACGAATCCAGCTACATTACAATGCAAGAAGGATGCAACAGAAGGATGTAATTCTCGCTGCATTTTACGCGAAGAATACAATACCTGTTTGGCTCGTCTGGTCGCACCAACTTCAAATGAACCGTACATACAATATCGTGCCTGAAAAAGAAACAAAACTCAACAGGTACAATATTATGAAGGCCTAAAAAAAAAACAAAACTCAACAGGTACAATGCAATTGAAAGTGCGTGATAATGCAAATTGAGTGGGAAGCATAACGATGCGACTGGAGGCAAGCAAAACAATGCTATGAAGGCCTAAACACATGTAAGTAAAGAACACGTGACAACGTGTGCAATGTGTATAAAAAGAAACTTGAACACATGTAAGTAAAGCATAACGCAACAATGTATGCAATGTGTATAGAAAGGAACTTGAACACATGTAAGTAAAGCGATGCGACAACGCATGCAATGTGTATAGAAACTTGAACACATGTAAGTAAAGCATAACGCGACAATGTATGCAATGTGTATAAAGAGGAACTTGAACACATGTAAGAAAAGTGATGCGACAACGCATGCAATGTGTATAGAAACTTGAACACATGTAAGT
This sequence comes from Camellia sinensis, assembly GCF_055761805.1. Classification (NCBI taxonomy): domain Eukaryota; kingdom Viridiplantae; phylum Streptophyta; class Magnoliopsida; order Ericales; family Theaceae; genus Camellia; species Camellia sinensis. Next base: position 30,659,823 of record NC_138964.1, on the reverse strand, counting down.
AAAGCATAACGTGACAACATATGCAATGTGAATAAAGAGAAACTTGAACAGATGTAAGTAAAGCGATGCGACAACGCATGCAATGCGTATAGAAACTTGAACGCATGTAAGTAAAGTATAACGCGACAACGTATGCAATGTGTATAGAAACTTGAAGGGGCCGATTCAATTTTGAAGCATGGTAAAGACATGTTATTCATGAAATTTGAAATGCAAAGCACTGCAACACAGTATAATTGAAGCGATTTATGGAATTCACAAGATACGAAAAGAATACGGGAAGGGACGTTCCTCGCACGCACCGAGCGTTGCTCATAGAAGATGCGGCTTGAGGTTAACTCGAAGGCCTACCAATGTTCCGAAAGTGTACTTCCTTGCACTGTCTTGAGTAATGAAGGTGCCAAGACACATAGTTGACCCGAACAAGGGCGCGGGAAGTGTATTGGCCGCAAGGGGAGGTTACCGGTATCAATTCCGATACTCTGCTGCCCTACTCTTCTTTTGCTTTACTTTTCTTTTTACTGGTAATTTAAGCACATTGTACTGCCTCAGGCAGGTTTTACTTTTTCAAAAGTGTGTATTTTTGCAAAACACATGAGGGAAATGAAACAGCTATTTTGTTCAAAAAGGTGTTACATTCGTGCTTTATATGCATCGCATTGCATGGTATCACATAGCAATGTGAGTGAAATTGAACTTCGTTTGAAAATCAAGCACTTGCATCGTAATAATCAGGTAGTGAATCGACTTACAACTTGATAAACAAAGAACTCGATTAGCTAGCCAAGAGCGAGTACAACTCGATAAGTAACACAAAGACTTAAGGAATGTGAAATACAACTCGATAAGTAAATCTACAATAGCTCAAGCAAATGGGCGTGATGCCGCAAAAGTCATCATCGGAGGGCATTGGAAGTGGTGGTATTCCGCAAATCCTCAGCATGTTCAATACGTAAATAGCTCAGGGAGCAAGAAGGAATACCACTGGCGACAGGGTAAAACCATCGGCCTCAAAGAGTGGCCATCGGCTAGCATCTTTGATAATCGGCCAAAAGTTGTGGTCGGTCGGCACTATACTTGGCCGGCCGGCCATAAATGGAAGAGACCAGCAGAATGCTGACATCTGTCCTCCACTCAACCTTATCCCCTACAAAAAACTTCAGCTTCGTAGTCTTTCTTAATTCCACACTGATTTGCTTCAAATGGAAGCATTTCTTGCCCAAAATCTCACAGCTTGGATTGCCAACTCGGACGACTTGGAAAAACTGAACTTCCAGGGTTTCGGCATGAATGCACTATTCACGCTGAGTCGCACTCCGCTGCACTTTCCATTTCTCCATGCCGCGGCAAGGTTTTGGAATCCGGTAACACATGTCTTTAGCTTTGGTGGGCAAGAGGTGTGTCCTACCTTCGAAGACTTTCAAGCTTTGATGGAATCCGAGCGCGATGAGGAAATCTTGCCTCAGCTTCGCTTGGGCCACGCCCAAGCCTTAGGGCGAATGTGTGGACTTACTATGCACGACGCTCGATCTTTGATTTGTGACGGAATGTTGGATATTCCGAGTTTGATTTGTCGGTTTTCTAATGCTGGCGACCGTAGTGACCATCATTGGCAAGGTTTTCGGCGACATGCCCTCTGTTTGTGCATGTTATCTCATTTCCTGTTTGTCTCGGACTTGGGAGGATCTAACGCCCGGTTGATCGAGATTGCCTAAGGCTTGAAGGAGGGCAAGAGCTGCGTTGCCATGACTCTGGCTGAGACATTGATGGGCTTAGACGCCTTCTATCACCGAGAGACGACCAGATTTGCGGGGAGTCCACTACTACTGCAGGTAACGTTTCCCACCCAATCTTACATATGTATTGCTCACATCACTCGGCCCTCAGGCTCGATTTTTCTCACAAAGCCTTTTTCTCACTTTTCTCTTATCGTACATCTCTCTATTCTTTATTCCCTCATTTTTCAATCTCTTCCCAAGTGTGGTTGATGGACAAGTTGCAAGTTGTGGACTCTTGCCCAGCATACTCAGCTCGTGGTTACTTCTTCCGGCAACGCCTAGTCAATCCCCTTGATGAGGGATGGTGGTTCGATTAGATGTGTCGCTTGCCCACAGACCGTATTGCTTGGTGGTGCCCTTGGCTTAACCTACCGGTAATGGGCTATAGCATGTCCCGGCAGACTGGGATTCAATTGATTGGCTTTACTCACTATGTGTTCTATTTCCCATTCTGGTTCCAGCGCCAGTTCGGCCATGATCAGACTTGCCCGGCAGAGGGGATAGAGTATCCAGCTGCATTCCCAGCCAGAGGTGCCCAGCTTGCTCGGCAGGCCGCAGCGTGGAGGACTAAAGAGCTCCTGGCCCCCGCTCCTACTTTCAGTTGCACTTTGTCTGACGAGTGCATAGATTAGCTCAATGAAGAGGCACAGATTGGGCCCAGCTTGGCATCAGAGGCTTCGACCAGCTCTGGGAGGGGGCACAGGAGCACCTGACTCATTTATACCCCGGATTTATTGCTTTATTACAACTTTCAAGTTTTCTTTATGAACGTGATAATAAAAGGCAACTTCAATTTGTATGCAAGAGCAGGAGAACTCTGTATTGAAATCAATGAAGTTGAAGGTTGTGGGTACTAAAATTTTTCTACATTTGTCCAAAAATGGTCCTAATTGTAAAAAGATTAATTTGAACAAAGTCAACTTTTATTAAAACTTTTCAAAACCATTTTCGATATGGATCAGAATTGGACATGCCTGAAATCTGTCACTGAGATGCACAACATCGGATTCCAGCAACTGGAAAGTTGCCCCTAGTTTGAATAGTACCGCGACACTGCATGGCAACGGAAAGTTGCCCCTAGTCTGAAAAGCACTGCACCGGAGATCATAACCGAACTCTTGAATGCTGAATGGACAAAGATGGCTGAGATGATCAAATGGACTAAGTTGATTGGGGAAAAGTTTATGGCTGAACTTCAGGATGAAGTTGCCTACGTATCCCAAAGATGGGAATCAAGCCTTTCGTAGTTCCGGCTTGGGTTCACTCGAGTATTTTCACTCTCCTTTTACGCTCTAACTTTTGCCAAGGCCGCCTTTTGCGGGTTTTCAACCTTGCGAGCTCAGTTTTTATAATTTCAAATTTTTCAATGCTCTAACTTTTTCCTAGGTCACCTTTTCGGGTTTTCGGCCTAGCGAGCCTCTCAGGGGTAATATTTCTTCAACTTGTCCATCTTGATCGGTTGTGAAAATTCTAGGCCATCTAGATCCATCAGAACCACAGCTCCACCTGACCAAATAGACTTGATGATGTAGGGACCAGTCCAATTGGTTCTGAACTTGGCCCTAGGATCATGGATAGGAGCTCGGTTATCTTTGAGCACCAGATCTCCTTCCTTCAAATTCATGGACTTAACCTTCTTGTTGAAAGCCCGGGCAATTCTGCGATGATAACCTTGAACATGGTACAGTGTTTTTAGTCTTCTCTCATCAAAGAGCATGAGTTCCTCAAATCTGCTCTGCTGCCAATCTGCTTCGGCTATCTGACACTCAGCCAGTACTCTCAAAGCTGGAACCTCAATTTTAATGGGTAGATCGGCCTCCATCCCATAAACCAACGAATACGGAGTCGCCCCAGTAGAAGTTCTTATTGAAGTCCGGTAACCCCACAGAGCAAACGACAGCTTATCTGGCCAGTCCCGGTAGGCTTCCACTATCTTCTGTAGTATGTGTTTGATATTCTTGTTGGTGGCCTCAACCGCTCCATTGGTTTGCGACCGGTATGTGGATGACTTATGAAAAGCCACGTTGTATTTTTTCAACAAGTCAATCACTTCCTTCTTGAAGTGGGAACCATTATCTGAAATGATCTCGTTCGGGACCCCGTAGGGACAGATGATGTTATTTCTGATGAACTTTGCAACATGCGACGCCTTCAACACCGCATAAGATTGTGCCTCAACCCACTTTGTGAAATAATCTATCGCAACCAGGATGAACTCATGCCCATTTGTCCCCTTCGGAGTAACAGCTACGATCACATCAATTCCCCAAACCGAAAATGGCCATGGCGAAGTCATATTGTACAGCTTCGACGGCGGAATGTTCATGCGGTTTGCATGGATCTGACATTTGTGGCATCGCCGAACAAAACCGATACAATCCTTCTCCGTGGTGGACCAGTAGTAACCCTGTTTGAGGATCTTCCTAGCTAGCATTACCCCGTTCATATGTGCACCGCATTCCCCTCCATGGATGGCCTCCATCAGGCGTTTTGATTCTTCAGCTTCAACACACAGCTTATGCATTCCCAGATGACCTCTTTTATACAATTTACCTCCGCAAATGATGAACTGAACGGCCATTCTTCTGATTGCCCTTTTATCCTTGGCATTCGCCCCTAGTGGATACGCCTCTTTCTCCAAGAAATTCCAAATATCGTAATAGCAGGGGTTCTCGTCCTGAACCTCATCTATGGCAGCAATTTATTCATATTCCGGCGCAAACTTTTGGTCAATGGTGATCGGACGCATCCGGACTCCAAACGGGATGTCTATCAAGGAAGATAGAGTTTCTAGTGAATCTGCGAACCTATTGTTCTCTCTTACTAGATGAGTAAAGTTTAACTTCCCAAACTGAGGAATCAACAAGTCCAAGGTCTGGTGGTACATTATCATCTTTTCTTCTTTGACTTTCCAATCTCCTTTTGCTTGAGACACAACAAGGTTCGAGTCCCCGATGACTTCCAACCATTTTGCCCCTAGTTCCAGGGCTGCTTCTAAACCGGCAATGCACGCCTCATATTCTGCTTCGTTGTTTGAGACTTTGAATCGGTGTTTGAATGCTAAAGGGATACGGGAATTGTCAGGTGCTATTAGCAACACCCCTATCCCATACCCGTACTAGTTTGACGCTCCGTCAAAGTACATCGTCCAAGTTTCATCTTCGATATGTAAAATGGTCTCATCGGGGAATAAGTACTCGACTGCTTCACCACCTTCTACCGGATGATCAGCTAAAAATTCCGCCACTGCTCTTCCCTTGACTGACTTGCGCGTCACATATTTCATATCGAATTCGGAAAGTAACAGCAACCAGCAAGCCAGCCTACCCGTAAGCGCCGGTTTCTCGAAAAGATATTTGATGGGATCCAGTCGTGAAACCAACATTACGGAGTGAGCTAACAGGTAGTGCCGCAGCTTCCTGGTAGCCCATAACAAAACTAGGCAAGCTTTCTCCAATGGCGTGTAATGAGGCTCATACTCTAGCATCTTCTTGCTCAGATAGTAGATGACTCTTTCCACTTTGTCCTCTGATTCTTGCGCGAGCATGCAACCCATTGTGGCTTCAGTTACTAAAAGATACAGAACCAACGGCTTCCCCGGCTCAGGCGGTGACAGCACAGGTGGGTTCTATAAGTATTCCTTGATCCGTTCAAAAGCAGCTTGGCATCGGCCATCCCACTGGAATTTTTTTCCTTTCTTCAGGAGGCCAAAAAGTGGTTCACAAGTCAAGGTTAATTTCGAGATAAACCGTCTTATGAATTGCACTTTACCCAGAAAGCCTCGCACCTCCTTTTTAGTCCTTGGTGGTGGCATTTCTAAGATGGCCTTGATTTTGAAAGGGTCGACTTCGATACCTCTCTGTGTAATCAGAAACCCAAACATCTTTCCTACTGTAACACCAAACGTACACTTCTAAGGATTCAGCCGCAACCGAAATTCTCTCATCCTTTGAAAGAACTTTTGCAAGGCGGTGTAGTAGCCCTTTCTTTCTTTGGATTTGACGATCATGTCGTCTACGTACACCTCAACCTCTTTGTGGATCATGTCATGCAATATTGTGGTCGCAGCCCGTTGATATGTAGCTCTAGTATTCTTCAACCCAAACGGCATTACTCTGTAGCAGTATATCCCCCACGGGGTGGTGAATGCAGTCTTTTCCCGGTCTTCAAGTGCCATCACTATCTGATTATAGCCTGAGAAGCCATCCATGAATGAAAGCAAAGCATGCCCCGCTGTGAAGTCTACCAACTCATCAATATGGGGCAAGGGAAAGTCATCCTTCAGACTGGCTCTGTTGAAGTCCCTGAAATCCACGCATACCCTGATCCTGCTATCCTTCTTCGGCACTGGAACGATATGCTTGGTGACCTCTTCCTCAATCTTGATGGCCTAGTCGGGGCGGATCCTTCAGAGTTTTTGCTTGATGGGTCGGGCCTCGGGGTCAAGAGGGATCCGGTGTTATACAATCTTAGGATCGATCCCAGGCATGTCTTCGTAGGACCATGCAAAAACATCTTTGAAATTTTTTAATAAAGCGACTAAGCGCTCGCGTTCCTCCGAAGACAGCGTGGACTCGATCTAGACCAGCCGCGGGTCCTTCTCAGTACCAATATTCACAGTAGTGATTTCATCAACTAAAGGTTTAACAAATCTTTCCTGCTCTTGATCAATTAATCGTTGTAAAACTGGAGGAATTTCTTCCTCGTCGTTTTTGTCAAAATTTTGAAAGTCCTGATTCAAGCAATAAATCAAAGGCACAGAAAAGTACTCAGAAATCACATCCACATCATTCTCATTAAGTACTTCTAAACCGTCCGATCCTTCTGTTACAACAGACTCAAAAGAGAAAGAAAAAGACGACCTGGACAGGACTGTGGCATCCGGGCTGTCACCCCCAAGATTGCCAGACTCAGACTCAGTCGAGCTGGAACCTGATTCCGACTCACAAGACTCGGTGGAATCAGACTCTGGCTCACTACCTAACCCGGTGCTACTTGACAAAAGTCCCTCTTCATACTGCCAGATGAGAGAGGGTGCGATAGATGCATCCAAAATGTTTACTAGTAGGCCCGCAGCCGTTCTATTCCCAATCACGCATACCGAGAAGTTATCCCCCAAGAACTTCTGTTCGATCGGAGCATCTGAAAGTAGACACGCCAGCGCTACCCCCATTTCACTTTCGACGTCCTCAGACTCCACTTTCTTGCTCTGCTCAACCTCAGCTAATGGGTCTGTTTTCTATTCAACAACATCATCCCCAGATAACTGCAGGTCAAAGAAGACCAGAAACCCTAGCATACGCTTCCTTTCCACGTTCAACCACGGCACTGGGAAGCCACAAAATGGAAAGTCCTCCCCCTCCTAGACGAAGCGTCCGTTTAGGGTACCCTGGATGGGCCGGTGCATCAACTCAAAAGGCTTCCCCATCTGTTTCGCTCTGGCTCTCCCAGCCATCTCCTTACCTTTTCTTTTCCAATCCTCTTTGGTGGGTAGATAACCCAAGCCAAAGGTATGTGGGTTGTGTGGCACTTCGGCCAATGCTGCAATGCCCTTCCGGCCATTCTTTCCCAATCCCATCCCGGGGATGTGTTGGAGCTTATTCATGAGGTATACTGACTGAGCACTGACATACACCCCCTCATTAGCCGCCATGATGTTCCGCACAACCCGAGCCTCAGCTAAGGTAAAACCTGACATGAACACATCCTCTATACCGTGCTCAATTTCCAAAACCGGCGTGGATACTTCTGGTGGTGGATGGAACGACGAATTCCAAAAAACAATTGCTACTAACTTCCCGTGGGGGTATTTCACCATTTGATGCAAGGTGGATGACACTACCTTCACCTGATACAGCCACGGCCGCCCTAAAAGCAGGTTGAAAGTTGCAGGAACCTCTAAAACGTGAAAGGCAATTTCATGCTACCCCGACCCAACCTTGGTCTGAATTTTCACTATTCCCATTACTTCTCTGCTCGTGTTGTCGTACGCCCGAATTACCTGGGTAGTTGGCATGAAGTCCGTGGTCTTTAAACCGAGTGCATATGCAGTTCTTGCCGGACACACATTGATGGCGGATCCTGTGTCGACAAGTACCATAGGTATTCATTTGTTTCTACACTCCACAGAGATGTAGAGTGGTTTGTTGTGATTCGCACGCTCAGGTGGCAATTCCTTGTCGGAGAAAGTTAACATCTGGGTAGCTCCTCCCGGAAAAACTAAGCCCACCAGCTGCTCGGGCGTGGTGTCTATCGAGAGTTTGGCCTTCTCCATGGCTGAAAGGACGGCCTGTCTATGTAGTCAAGAAGCCATAAGCAACCCCCAGATGGAGATGTCTGCTTGTATCTTTTTCAACTGTCTCAGGACGGCCTCATCTTCGAGTCGCTTTTCTTTCTATTTCTCCGCCTCCTTATCTTTCACAGATGCCTCTGGCTGATCTAGATGTAGGGGCTTAAAATACCGTCCACTTTTAGTCATATGATCGACTTCGCCGATGTACCAGGTATCATCTGGTTAGTTATTCCCCCAATCCGCATCCGTGTGGGCAAGACATAAATCATCATCTTCCCACCACATTCCATCGACAGCCGACAGACACCGGTCCGGCTCTGGTATGACTGCTTTCGTACTTGTAGTACCCTCCATCCATATGCTCGCAGCATTCTCTGTTTCTGTGTATGTAGCAGTTTCAGTCCCCTCATGGGCTTTAGCTTTCCTGATTCTCTCAGAATCCTTAAACCTTTCCTGTTCCAACTGTGTTAGTACAGCTGACTGTTCAATAACTCCTGTATTCAAAATGCTCTGATCCTGAGCGAAATTCTCGACACCGGCGCTCTCCGGCGACGTACTCTGCACTTCGGCCCTTCCTGCCGTCACTGACATTCTCGCCCACTGCCAAGCCTCGTTCTGGTTGGAACTCTTCCACAACATCTGGTTGATCATCCAGCCACCCGGTAGCCTCCGCTGATTCCTCATAATCAAACCAGTTGATTGCTGCGTCCCCTGGATCTTGGTCATTGAAAAACTGGAGGTTGGCATGGTCCTCTTCCATAGCCGTCAAATTATCTGTCCCCTGCTCAAATCCATCCCCTCGGATCATACACAGCTCTACACTCTCCGGTAATCTTACAACGGGCCGAACCTGACCTACTGACAGAATATAATCACTCGAATTGTAGGCTTCCTCATCAGAACTCCCAGATTCCTCAGATTCTGGCTCAACAATCCCATTCTCCTCTGAAACTTTCCCTGTTCTATCTTCGATAGTCACCACCGTTGGTTCAGGTTGGGTTCTGGAGATGTCCAACATGCACAAGTCAGTGCAGTCAGGAAGGAACACCTCCGGCTTAGGTAGGTGGGAAAGAGTGATATATATGCTAGGATCGTAAGACACGACCCCAATCTGGATAAAATTGATTCTTTTGGGAGGTGGAGCTTAGTTGTGTGGTGGGAGAGGGTTTGTTGTAACATTAGGTTTCTCAGGAGGCAAAATCACCCCGTTATCGATGAGATCTTGAACCTCATGACGTAATCGGAAGCATTGGTCGGTGTCATGACTGTGCTGTTGGTGAAATGCGCAATATTTGGCTAGGTTGTGGGTAGGGGGATGTTTTTCCGGTAATGGCCGCGGCTCTAGGGGCTTCAAGTGCTCTTTTCTGATTAAAACCCCCAGAGCTTTGGACAGGGGCATATGCAATGGAGCGAAGGTTCTTTGGTTTTTGGGTGGGTATTTGGCTGTTTGTGTATGGCTTCTGGATGCACCGGAGAATGGCGTGGCTGCCATGGGTCTTGGAGGGGGATGGTGGTGACCATGCTCACTTGGGAGGCCCTCGTAGTTGTAGCGCTGCTCGGGCCTGCATTGTTGTTGCGATTGAAAGTTCTTCGGGGTTGCTCCCGGTCATTATCAATTAAGCCCTGCTTCAAGGCATCCTCAATTTGTACTCCCATCTCATGCAGAACTGAAAAGGTAGGGAAGGGGAGCACGATCATTTTCTACATCAGCTTAGGCTAGAGATTGTGCACAATCATCCTAATCTGATCTTTATCTGTGGGCCTTAGGGTCATCATCGAGGCCTTGGCCCTCCATCTGGTCACGAACTCTGAGAAGCTCTCCTTAGGCTCCTGCCTTGTCGTCTCGAGGTCACGAGTCGTGATCTCGATTTGCGTGTTATATGAGTATTGTGCAATGAAGGCCTTAGCCATCTCATCCCAGTTTCTCTTGACGTCATCTTCTAATTTGGCGTACCAGATGGCCGCCACACCCGACAGGGTCCGGCCGAACAAAGATAGCTTCTGTAGTCTGGTGAGGCCCATCGGCCTTAAGATATCCGAAAACAACCTCAGGTGCACCATGGGATCCCCGGATCCATCAAATCGGTCGATATGCGGCATCTTGAATCTGTCTGCCAGTGTCACAACTGTGTCGGTATATCCATCTTCAATGTCTGGGATGGTCTTGACTCCCTGGGATTTCTTAAACATCTTTTCCAGCTTGCTCAGTTTTAATGCTGTAGGGTCCACTTCTAACTCGAAGGGAGAATCCGGTGCATTGATAGGCGTAGGTGCCGTGGATAGTTATGGTAGAATCGGGGGCAGAGCTGGCCCCGTTGGGATGTCTGTATCTTCTTGGGCATTCTGGACGTTTGCCGTCTCCTCAGGTATTGGGACTCTTGCTGGGGGAGGAGCTTGGTGCGAAGCAGATGCCCCGGCTTGCTGCTGTAGCCTGGTGATTAACTCTGCCTGTTGGGCCATAACAACGGCTTGCTGTTTGGCGAATTCTGCTTGGCGAACAACGTCCTCTTGCATGGCTTTCATACTTTCCTGGAGTTAGCGCACCATAACTTCCATCCCTGACATACTACCCTGGTTTATCTGAACCGCCGGTGTATCTGCCTCTGTAGTAGACTCGGGAATTTGAACCTGACTGTTCACAGACCACTGATCTGGCAATCCTGGTATCGATACACTGCGTCTTCTTGAACCCCGTCTGATAACCGGGGGTAAGGAGTAAAACACTGGTTGTCCGTCTAACAGATCCTCAGATCAATGGAGCCGGCGACCTCTAGTCCAGAGTGCTTGGGGAATATCTACTGGGTCGGAAGCAATCATGCTAAACTACCTAGCAAGAAGATAAATAAAGCAATAAGGAAATAAATAACCAGACAAACGGGTAGCTGTAGACACCCCATTTTTGATCATCCTCAAGGCTTGGACGTCACCACTTGAACACTCGGTGATCATCCATGTTTGTGTTCGTCTTGAGTTCCCGGAGGCGTCGGCTACGCACCTTGCCTCAGGATCACTCGACTCGACCGTATTGTGTCTGGTTTTGCACCAAACACTTGTGTTTTTGCTTTAGAGGGCAGGGAATGGCTTTTGGGACATCCCCACACTCCACCGGCCATGGCTTGAGGCCACCGGCTGTGTTATGTTGCCATCGGCCAAATGTGATGGTCGGCCGGCCAATTTGACTGCCGGTCGGCCACTTTGATGGATGGCCAGCCAAATGTGGTTTTTAACAGATATTTCTGTAGACAGCTGGCAGCAGTCATTCTAGGCCGTACCCCAGCCCATACCTGGACGTGGCTGTTCTGAGGAGCTGTAGATTGATACATATCCATATCAGTCAAGCTCTCTCACAAGAAAAAAGAGAAGGAGGAAGAGATATAGAACTTAGAGCAAAAAAAATCTCTCTCTCTCTCTCTACATTTTTCTGCCTCTTTCTCTAAAGTTTAGGGCTTGTTTGTGCTCAAAAGTGCATTTTCATTGCACTTTTGCATACAAACACCTAGTTCTCTACTTCCTTTATTGAGTTGAGGTCCTTGAAGGTGATTTTTGGGGTGATTTGAAGCCTTTTCTTTGTCCAAAAGTTGCTGATTTGCGGCTGTGCTTCAAGGCTGAGCCTTTACCTCTTTTAAGCCTTGTTTTCATAGCTTGTTTTGCCTTATTTGCAACTATTTTTTGAGCTTAACATATAACATAGAAAAGTCTTGTTTTTGAGTGCTCTAAATAGTTTGTTAAGGGTGTTTTAAGCTTTGGGGTTGTTTGACCCCTCTTAAGGCTTGTTTGGCCTTTGTTTTGTGTCATTTCAGTTGTGTTCCTGGACCATTGTGTTTGGGCCTCCTCACCACTGACATCTTGAGGGATTTCATTGATGAGGATGGTGCCTTGAGGTCCTAGGAAGGAGAGGGCCACCCCCTCTCCTTGTTGTCCTTGAAAAGGGCCATTTTTAGCCTCTTGAGGGAGCATATAGTTTGAGTGTGTATTGACCATGCCTTGACTGATTTTCATACTTATTATGTCATAATGTAGCATTGTTGTATGTTGGTTTTGGTACACCATGCTTGCTTAGCATACATGCCTTGTAATGCCTTGCTTTAGCCTTAACATGTCCTATGCTTTGTGCCCTTATTCAAGCATGTTTAGGCCTAGCTTTATGAAGCTTTTATGTTTGTTTTGCCATGCTTAAGGTCTACCTTTAGTTGTTTTGGTCGACCATGGCATGCATTGCATAGCCCCTTTACATTGTTTAGCTTGTAGGCTTTAAATGTGTGAAGTGTTGAGCATGCATTGTTTGATTTATTTCGGTGGTTTGACACCACTTATAGCATCATTTCAGTCTTCTTAGCATTCTTGTATGCTTGCATTTCATGGCCCCTTTGATGCTTCAAGAGGTTGTGTCCTATGCTCCATGTTTGGTCATTGTGTATGCTTCCATGTGTAAGTCATTTAGTTGCCATCTAAGTGGTCTTTTGGCTTTGTTTTAGCATGCTAAAACTCTGGTTTTGGTCATTTAATTCATGCCGTGTGCGGTTGCATTAAGTGTAGTTCAATCCCCCTTGAGCTTGCCTTGAATCTTGGACCATTGTTGCATGCCATGCTTACCTTGTTTACTTGGTTTAGCACCATTCTTAACATGATTTTCAAAGCTTATAATGCATGCCATTAGCCCATGTTTGCATCCTCTTAAGTGTGCTTGAGAGTTGTTCTTATATGCCTAGGTGTTAGTCCTTGTGTGCATGAATGCTTGCATGTCATTCGTCCTTCCATTCTTGAGCATGTTAGCCATTGTTTTGGGCCTAGTTGAGAGCTGCCTAATTCAGTTCAAATCCACCTTTTGCATGCTATTCAAATGTTGTTGCATTAATCCACGTTTGCATGTTTTGGTTACATGAGTTGCATGCTTGAAATCACTTGCATTTGGCATGCATTCCCTTGGTCAAGTTGCTAGCATGTTTGCATGTCTTGCACACTTGCATGATTATATCACATCTCGCATGCTTCATTAGCTTGCATAGTTGTGACATGCTTGTTTGCCTTGTTTGCTTAGGTTGCGTACCTAGTGTACATCGCATGTTTGCATGCTCCCCTCCATACCATATAGCATACTAGTTTGCATGACAAGGTTGCATTCCATCTAGCATGCATGCCTTGTCCCTTGATCCAGTGATAGGGATTGGGCCTTTGTTTGTGTGTGTGTGCATTGCATTTGAAATCAAAATGCATACTTGGTCTCTTGGGCCATCATGCATCGAAATGCGCGATTGATGGTCCGAGAACCAAGGAGAACACCCCTTTGAGTCATAAATATGATAAGAGGTGTGATTGGTGCATACATTGCTTGAAATGCATTGTCGTGCCATGTTTTGTCCTCTGCTGCTGTCAAACCAGTTTTTGCAGGAAGATTTGGCCGGCCGGCAGTGTTCAGTGCCGACCGGCAAAGAGTGTTTGGCTGAGAGCATAATGTTTAGCCGATGACCATTCTAAATGGCCGGTGATGATCCCACTCAGTCGATGGCGTTCCAAAACACTCAAAGAAGCAACCTTGGGAGTTATGCAATTTCCAGAGAAGCAGAACAGTCAAAGCAGAGGCAACTTGTGCATGGCAGTGACTTTCCGAGCAGAGCCGAGCGCGCATTGCATTGGGCCCTCTTCCCGAGGTCATTTACTACTTTCTTTAGATTAGTTAATTTGTCAATTAATTAATTGATCTGTAATGTTTAATTAGCTTGTAGGTTAATTAACTTGTATTATTCTTTCGGTCCCTCCGAGCGAGGGCAAATCCGTAATAAGTGTGGGTGCGTGTGTGCATGTCTTCCAACCCCCACTTCTTTCTCCCTTTTACTTACCTGCTTTTGATGGTTAGTATTAGGACATGTTTACTTTAGCATACCTTATGCTATGCATGCGTGCATCATTCATCAGTATTGCATGCACCAGGCTCGGCGCATCATACTAACTGCATAAGTATTTCAAATCTAACTTGAATACATGCTACTTGTGCATTTTCACATGTCATTTATAGACTAGCCGATCCTACTCTGGTGACATTCCGTATGCGTTGCATTAGGCATTTAAACACGGACTTGGATCATGCATGATTGCTAACATGTTCTTGTTTTGGCTTGGAGTACTTGGTAAACATTTATGCTTTAGCATACCGCATGCGTGTGAGTGTTGCCATAACAGCATGATTACCATGAGGCTAGCTGCTTATGTGATATAACTGCTCAAATGCCTATGGATGGAGGTTGAATTACCTAAATTGGAATAATGCATTAAAACTGTGAGTTTTAAGCCCACTAGATAGTGGCAAAACCATCTTTTCTAAAAGCCCACTCGAGGGTGGCAAAACCTGCATTTTAGCTTACTTGCGAGTGACAAACCATCTTCAAAACGAACATGCAATGTTTTGTTCCAATTTAGGCGATTTGGTCTATAGTTGTTTGCTGTGCACATAACATAGTAATTCTAGGCTGATAAATGGAATAAGAACACATAACGTTTTCAAAAACGGATATCACGGTTAGTAGAGGCCGATCTTCAGATCGGGCGAGAGGGGGTGCTCATAGCTGACCTTCCCCGATCATACCCAAGCTCCTGAGCCGAGGCAACTTTGGTGATGATGGACACGTGGCCTTTGGCACCGAGTCAGGGTTTCCTAAATTTCCCAAAACAAAATATTTAGGCGGCGACTCTGTATCTGGAAAAGCAGTCCATGTTTGGCACTTCTTTTTCAAAATCTGTTTTCTCAAAACGATTTGCCGGATTTGGACTCTTTGGTTCAGATTTAGAACCGTGACAAATTGAGAGTCCTGAACTGTAGTAGACCCGCAAAACGAACAGGATGGAACTCGTCCTCCCGAGGCATTCGGGGACATCTACAGTTCCTGGCGACTTTGCTGGGGAGTAAGAGAGCTTGACTCGAACTCGTGATATCCTGTTTTGATTTCACTTATGTGTTTCTTTGCATTGCATGTGCATTGGTGCGCCTAGGACACTGTGTTTGCCATCTGCAATTCCTGAACGGTTTGCCGGAGGCTTGACTTTGTCAAAGCATGCCATAAGGCTGACCGGTTGTGGGCTCTGACAGTATGGGAACACAAACCCCGGATTTACCGGGGCACCCTTTTCGACCATTCGACCTAGTGCATATCGAAATCCATAGTGACCATTCCAAACTAGGACAGGTTGCTTACCCGATGTTAGGTTGTTTGAAAACTGCTGCGTGCATAGTGAAACCCTAGCTCCTGACAAAAATAGGACAGGGAAACCCTACCCCTCCATAGGGGTGTTTTGGCTCTCTTTACTTGCTATGTGTTTTTAGAGTGTTATCTATGCAGGGGAACACACATATCAGTTCGCAAGTTTGAGTATCAGACCTGAGGGCATCAGTGTCAGTTTATGAGAATCAGTTATATCTATGGGTATCCGATTCAGTATTTTGGGGGCAGTGATTTCGGGCAAAAGTGATCAGTAGTAGAGTATAGTTATTCAGCTATACTAGCGTCCGTTTTGATTGGTCCGAAATGCTGCGTGTTTTCTCTTTCAGTTCAAAGAGTTGATACAGAATAGCTAGTGTTCCTCCTTGCTGAGACAAGACAGATATCTGATCCGCCAGTCATCATTCAGTACAGCGAACTTATCATGACGCAGAATTCAGAGGAGATTATGGTTATGACGGACGCATCAGATCAAGGAATCACTCTGCAAAGCGAGACCAATGTCGATGTACTGCATCCACCCAAGGCGCCTGTTGCGCACCCGGTCTGGACCCTCCAGTTTTATCAGGCTCGTGAGCCCACCACATTTGAATTGATGGGAATGATAGGCGACCTCCAGAGATCCGTGGCCGATCTGGCCTATGGAATGTCGGCTTCGCCACCAACTGCACCGTATGCCGGGAATTTCATACCACAGGAGCCCCCGCTACTGGGGCGGATTGTGATCGAGCTCAGCCAACTAGAGGTTGCCTGCAGCTACAGCAACGACGTGTCAGCAACAATCGGGCTTCTCTCTGATGTAGTAACCCAAACCCCCGATCAGGTTGAGGCCAGAGGCAAGAACAAAATGAAGGCAGATGCCGATCCCATTGAACAACTGCTGTGGGTAGTTGAGGCTTTGAAAGCCAGGGGGATGAATAAGCAACGAGTATTTGCGGTCATGACTAAAGCTGTGGATGATGCTTTCCCCACTCCAACCGAAGGCGGTTCAAGCGCGGCGGAAAATTGGGATCGGCCCCATCATGGCAAGACAGTCCCTGTCATCCCTAACCCTGTACCAGGAAAAGATCAGAAAGCCAAGGCAGTGCCTGCCGACCCTTTCGCTAGTGCATCTAGCAAGAACCCTCAAACTTCAAAGTACCTGCCTCGAGGGTGCAGAGCCTTTCATGCCCTCTACACGCCTCTGTCTAGGGCATTTCAAATATTGGCTAAAAAGAGGCATCTTAAACCCCTCGAGCCTTGGCCTCTCCCGAAGAATCTCCCTCTCTCGCATGATGCTACCTTGTACTGCGCGTACAACCAACAGTCCGGTCACGGTACCGATGGTTGTTTCCGCCTTCGTCGTGAGGTGCAAGATTTGATCGGCAACGAGGTCATCCTCCCGCCTACCTCAGCAAAATCGATTACCACTGAGCTGTTGGACTTCGAGGATACTGCATATTTATGATCAGGGGTTGGACCACCTACGGGCGGCACTCGGTGTACTTTGGATGTGGCGTCTGGCACGCATTTTTGGAGCATCTGCGAATGCTAGTTTTGCAAATCCTAGCTTGCGTGTCAAGTTAGTCCTTTGTTTTGTTTTGAGTCTGTCTCATTGTCTTGAGTCAGTCCTTTTGCTTATGGGTCCGTCTTGTTGTAGCGAGTCAGTCCCCTTTGTATAAGAATGTCGGGTGATTCCGGAGCTGTTGCCTCGAACACCGTTTTGTAATTATCCTTTTACTTTTCTTTTGAGTCTGTCTCTATCGTGGAGCCAGTTGCAACCAGGGAATCTGAATGAAATAGCTGCGGCTATCATGTTTCCATGCTTACTACTATTCTGAATTAGTTGTGCCAGGGGATTTGAATGGAACAACAGTACATTCCACCTGTTCTCTTGTGCCCTGAAAATCATTGCATTGACCTAAGTTTTTCAAAACTTTTCGAACACTGCGGTGAAAACAAAGAGGAAGGAATTCCTCGGGTTTTGCAAACTTTGATCAAATTGAGAGAAAGAGAGGCATGCTAAGCCCTTAATGATTGAAATCATGCTTGTCGGCGTGAGTACTGAGAAGGACCCTGGATTGATCCAGACTGGTTCCACACTATCTTCAGTGTGAGCAATTTGTCGCTTCTTTAAAAACTTTCAAAAACAAAATATTTTGCGCAGTCCTGCGAAGACCTGTGTGGAATCACTCTTGAGATTGTGCAGCTTAGGATTGCTCTCAGCCTCAAGACTCGAGCCTTTGTTTTGAAGCCTTGAACCACAATTCGGAGTGTTCAACGATCGACCATCAAGAGAGGCCTGTGTGGCCAGATTGGAAGCAACCCTCGAACAAGAGGCACCAAAGTCAAATCAAGAAGATCAGATCTCATCAGAAGAAGCTTGTGAAGCTAGACCAAAAGTACCCCTCCAACTAGGGGCAAAAATGTCTGATGTGCTCGAAGAGCCGAAAAGGGGTCCTTTAGCAAATCGATACAACAGCCATTCTCCTGGACACGGATGGCTTCGAAACCCTAAAACCATTTGGCATGGACTTATTACACTTTTACCCTTTGAGAGGCTCGCTGGGCCGAAAACCCAGAAGGGCGACCCAGGCAAAAATTAGAGCAAGAGAAAATACAAAAAAAAAAATGCAAAAGAAATAAAAAAAAATGAAAAATAAAAAAGAGAAAAAAAAGAAAAGAATTGAAAAAGGAAAGAAGAACAAAGCTCGCAAGGTCGAAAACCCGCAACGGGCACCTTGGCAAAAGTTAGAGCGCAAAAGGAGAGGTTAATACTCGAGTGTACCTTAACCGGAACTACGTGAGGCTTGATTCCCGTGTTTGGGATACGTAGGCAACTTTGTCCTGAAGTCCAGCCCCCAACGCTTTCATAGCGACTAAGTCCATGTAATGGTTTTAATCATCCTTGATTCCCATGTTTGGGATATGTAGGCAACTTCATCCTGAAGTCCAGCCACCAACACTTTCAAAGTGACTGTGTCCATATATTGGTTTTGAACATCTTTGTCTTCTTTGTATCCGAGAGTTCAGTTGCGATCATCACTAATGAGGACTGACTACAGTATGCTGCGGCGTTATCCAGACAAGGGGCAACTTTCCGTTGCCATGCATCATCCTTCGAGCAAGGGGCAATTTTCCATTTTCCTTTGGATCCGAGGTTATGCATCTCAAGCGTAGGTTGCGTGCTCGTTGAGCATTGGCCATTTGCAAAAATAGTTTTTGAAAATTTTTACTGAGGTTGACCATTTTCTCGAAAATTATTTCATTTTCCAAAACTGGACCATTTTCTTGGACCCAAAAAGGAAAATTTTCAGTGCTCATAGCCTGACTTGCATGATTTTCAAATCAAAAATCGAACAAGTATGTTAACCTAACTCTCATTTGGTCAAAATTGTTTTAGTAGAAAACCAAAACAAAAAATGGTCAAAATGATGAACTAGGGGCACAGTTGAGTCAGGTGTTCTGTCTTTACCCCATGGTTAACATTCCTTGCCATAAGGACACTCTACCCGCCAGAAAGGGCACAACTGGAGTTGTCTATAAAGGGCTGAAAGCTCTCTCACCCTCCAAGCGACAAGGAATCAAACCAAGTGCGAAGCATGAACTGGAATGGATCAAGGTACTTCATTTCCCATCCGGGGCATCGACCAAGCGTCACTAGAAGGAACAGCCGCGAGCTGATACGGTTGGGCGTGAACCCACAACTTCCTATTCATCCATTAAACCCCTCGGGGAATGACAAAAATGAGAGAATAAAGAATAGAGAGGTGTAAGTTGAGAGAAAAAGCGAGCCGAAGGGTTTTGAGAAAAAAAAAAAAACCGAGCTTGAGTGCCAGAGGGATGTGAGAATCACAAATAAGAAAGGGTGGGAAACAATACCCAGAGAAACTGGCTCCTCGTGATCTGAGGTCCCCCATTTTCATTAACGCGTCTGTATGTCGTGTCTTTTGTCTTGTTTACTTCAACCTTTGTTTTGAGCCTTTTCCGAGTGCGTCTCGTTGTGCTTAGGTTGTTTACCTTTTTTTTTGTGTCTCCGCTATTGAGTCATTCTCACTATGTCCAGTTGTAGGCTCAATACCCCATTTTTTTTAAAAAAAAAAAAAAAACCTTTCTTCAATTTCAAAAATTAATCGTTTTTGTGGTCAGAATGCTGTGCCATTCTCCACATTTGTGCAAAAACATGATTTGGTTCTTTCATACAACTGCAGGGTCCAACCCCGATAAGTGTGAATAGGAAAACACTGGGCCTCTTTGAAGCTTCTGGGTTTCAGATCACATCTGAGTGTGATTCAACTTCAGTAGATTCAACCTTCATGGTCCGTCTTGTCAGATTTTGGCTGTTTGTTCAGGATCCGCTGTGTGCAAAATGAACCAAGCGCTGTGTTATGAGCTGTATGCAGATTAATCCCCAGTAGAGTATGAGCCGAGTGTTCAGAATGTGCAGTGGTTGGTATGGTTTGTTTTTGCTATTGGCTGGTTCGTTATCTGATTATTACAATGCAAGTGTTCAATTTTCAGACAACAGATCAATTTCATTTACATTGAGGTGCAACATGATGCAATGCGATGCAATATATGAAATGTACAAATGCAACACTTTTTCAGACAAAAAGTTTGTTTCATTTCATCATCTTTTTCAAGTACATGGTTTTGGAAATAAAAATCTGCCTGCGGCAGTACAAGGTACTCTAGCTACCAGCAAAAGGTACATAAGAAAAAAAAAAAACAACAACAACAACAACAAATGTCTGGATCAATGACAAAAGGCCGTGGGTCTAGGGGTCCGTCCTTGTCCTCTTCCTGGACGAAGGTCCAAGAGCATCATCAGCGCTGTCATCTGAGTCCGAGTCCAAGCCATCTCCGATCTCCTCCGACGACGACTCTGCCTCCGCCTCTCTCTCCGCCTCAGACTCGTCATCGTCTGGAACTGGCGCCCGTGAGCTACTCCCGACATGGGTGCGTCCCGCCTTGGTGCGGGGGTATACTCTCCCATCTCCTCTAGTAGGAACAGAAGGTCCAGCTGGGGTGCCTCCTACGGCAAGGATCTGGAAGGGATGCTGAAAAGTACAAAAAGCGAATGCATCAGTGTACTGTGAGCAGTTTATCAGTGCAGAATGCAGTATATGAGTATAGTGTGTGAGTACTGTGAGTAGTTTATCAGTGCAGAATGCAGAGTATGAGTACAGTGAGTGAATACTGTGAACAGAGTATCAGCGCAGAATGCAGTGTATGAGTACAGTGTGTGAATCCCATGAGCAGTTTATCAGTACAAAATACAATGTATCAGATGCTGTGAGGGCAGTATGTCAGGTGTCGTTTTGTGTGTCAGAGTATGTGAAACAGTCTATGTATGGTTCGAGACTGTGGTCAGAAGGACATACCGGAATGCTATAAATGGATAGAAGGTCGAGACTCTGCTGGAGCATCCCCATCACTGAAGCGGTCAACTCCAAGGACTGGCGATTGTACTCAGAAGAGGCCTGCAAAAGTGTTAAGAAGCATCAATATTCTGCGGAATATCAAATCAAATGAAATGAACTAACTATGCAGAATGCAATATGTAGTAGTAGATACCGGAGGCAGGTCGTAGAAACCGACCAACTCGTGATCAGGCGGAGGAGGCGCAATAGGGATCTGGTAGGTCGCCCCGCCACGCCCTCTGCATGTCATCGTCGTGGGCAGAGCAGGCCAACAGCCCCCCGCCCTCTCTAAACTCCACTCCTGCTGCGGACCCGAGCTCTCCTCGATGCTCCAGCCCCAGCCCCCGCTCCTGCCTTAGCTACCGGCGCCGCGGGTCTCTCTCTCTCAGCTCGACGGCCACCGCTCAGAGGCCGCATAATGTAGGTCTGGACGTACTCTCTGTAGTCGCCCTCGCCCCTAAAGCCCTCCTCGTCCCAGCCGATCGTGTAATCGGCCATCTCCTGGGCGGTAAACCTCTCAGTGTCCCTCATGTGGGTAGGAGGCGGACCCGGAACTATCTGCTCTGGCAAGCCCAGGGTCTGGCATAGGAAACGCTCACCCAAGTACCAAGCCCGACAGACCGGGCCCTCCAGCAGGATCCGGAAATGTGCAGTCTCCTCTGCCCCGGCAAACCGATCCCGAGTCATGGCTGGCAGTGGAGCCCAAGGCTGCCAGGTGACCTGAAAATGACATGCAGTTTGTTATCTACTGATATTGAAAATACAGTGTAAAGCGAAGCTTGAATAAAACTCTAAAAATTGAACATACCTCTATGGGGGTAATAGTGTCAAAGTAGCGGCAGAAAAAGATGAATGTCTCCCACGGCCTCCGCACGCACCTCACATCAAAGCGACGCGAAAATGGGACGACGAGAGGGGTCTCTACGTCTAGCACTGGGGCGAGTCTCGGAAAGTAGGCATAGACCCACAACTGTAGAGCAAATACCAGAAGGGTTATCAGATAAAGCAGAACACAGAATAAAGTAGAAATTGCAGGACCGTGTATTGTGCAGTGTGTTGAGCAGAGTGTACAGTGTATGCAGTGTACAGTCAGTGTAAAGCAGGGTATGTGTGTGTGCCGTGTGTGCAGTCTATGATCAACATGAAACAGAAAGTATAGTGTGTGCAGTGTACAGAGTACAGAAAATGTAAAGCAGAAATATAAAGCAGAAAAGGAAAATGTACCTCCCAAGCGTGCCAATAGCCTCCGAGCAACTGCCCACTGCCACGGGAAGCTGAGCTCGTGTACCCATAGAAAGTGGCTAGAGCGGCGTAGCCCTAGTCGTAGTGCAGGATCTGCCTAACATCCACCAGTGCACTAAGCAGACAGAGAGGCCCAGTGTTCGCCCGGTCGGCGAAAATGGTAGTCCCAAACAGGAACATGAGAAAGCCGCGTGCTTATCTCTCCACAGCCTCCTGAGTCATCGGAGCCTCCTCGGTCAAAGCTGGCTGGACCCTAAACTGGACCTCGAACCAGGAATATCAAACGAAGCCGGGACGCACAAGAGGCGGCACCTCACCGAGCAGATGGATCTGAGCAGCCGTCCACTCGTCCATATCAGTATCAAAGGGGATCGGATCACCCCCTACCTCGATGCCTGTGAGCATCGAGAAATCGTAGGGAGTCATCGTCATGTCTCCCACGACAGAAAGGTGGAACGAGTCGGTGGTGTCCCACCACCTCTCTGCTAGAGCGGCAAGGAGAGGCCTGCTCGTCGTCAGTCTGGAAAGCCCTCTGCAAAATGCGTTGAAGCCGGCCTGGTCCACGATGTGGCGAACCGCATCGGGTAGCTCTGCATAGCAATCCCGAGCGGCAATATTCCCATACCCCCGGACGGTATGGGAATCTCCCTATTTTCAAGTAGACAATGGCGAAGAAATGCTAAAGTACAGTTTTGAAAAGCATTCAGATTTGGTAGTAAACTACAACATGAGATGTGTCAGTATGTTTGCATGGTCCAGTGTAGATACAACATGTGTGCACATTTTCCAGATTCAAACAGATATCGGGTGCCGGTGTGCTCGTAGTGAACTACAGTGACTGATGTGTCAGTGTATTTGAGTGGTTCAGGGCAAGTGCAGTGTGTGTGCACGCGTTCAGATTCAAACAGATAACAGTTGCAAGTGTGTTCACGATCGATTACAGTGTATAGTGCCTCAGTGCATTTGGGCTAAGCAGTTAAAGTGCATAATTAGTTATGATAGCTAAGTGTTCTACACTGCGGAAAGTTAAGCAGAAGGAAGAATGTTACCTCGGAAGCGCCGAAGGACAAATAAGATCTAGGCTCGCGCAAGAGAAGCTCTGGAGGCACGCCTCTCTCGAAGCTCCTGAACTGGCGCAGTCCATCAGGAGGCAGGATGTGAATTGCCTGGTCAAACGGGCGGACGCTCAAGGGGAGGAGCTCGGCCCCGGGGTCCATCTCGTGGTCCGGGGGAGTACCGCCCTGTGGAATATCATCGGCCATATCAAAAGTGACGAGGAAACTGGTCAGAAAAGGAAAACAAAGCTAGAATGGGAAGGGTCAACGAAAAGTCAACCCCCCGGGAGGGTGGAAAATGGCCGAAAAAGTCGGAATGTGGAAAATGTGGGAAAATCAAGGAAAACTCGAGGGAACAAAACCCAAAAAAGAGGAAATAGCAAAGGAAGCACCGAAACGAAGTTTCGATCGGGTGAAAGTGTTCGAAACGCGATAAACTTCGCGAATCAAATGATGGAACAGGCGTAAAACGCGAGAAAACGGACAAAGAAGGGGGGGGGGAAAATGTCCTAAAGAGAGGGAGGAAGCATTTTCGGCTAGAGAGAAATGAGAAAAATAGGGTTTGAAACCCTATTTTAAAAGACCCAAGGCGAAAAGTCAAAACTGCCCCGAATCAGGCATTTTTGGCCGGTCGGCTATATTCTTGGCCGGCCGGCCACATTCTTGGCCGGTGATGTGTTTTTGCGGCCGGTGGCTTCCTCTTCTAGCCGGTGAGCCTCCTACAGCCTTGTTTGGGCCAGATCTGTAGTTTGGGGTCTTCATTGCACAAGATAGTGCAAGAAAAGTGCATTTCCGAAGCTCGACTGACCCCTGTTTTGACTTCGGACCGTGTCTTCTGTGCGTGGCACTCGGATATGTGCAAGGTGTATCCTTTTTGTATCGTTTTGTCTCTTTTAAAATTCAAAGTTGCCCCACGTGGGTTACATTACAACACTATATCGTGAACGCGCACTGATTTTGCGTCATTTTTGTCACGTCGTTGCACACACATCTTGCATTGACATACGCATGTCATAATCATGCATAATCATGCATTCAAAATAACAAAATTCATGTATTTGCCTGGTCTGGCGAGACCTTAAACCCACTCGGTTGCATTGTCATGCATATCAAAAGACGTGTGTTGTCACACACTTACATCAACATGCATTGTCATGCATTCAAAATAACAAAATTCATGTATTTGCCCGGTCTGGCAAGACCTTAAACCCGCTCGGTTGCATTGTCATGCATATCAAAAGACGTGCGTTGTCATGCACTTACATCAACATGCATTGTCATGCATCCCAAAAGCCGCGTGTTGTCACGCATTTCAAAATCATGCATCATTGCAAAAAAATGCATATGTCATGCATCATTGTAAATAATGCATATGTCATGCATCGTTGTAAACATGTATATGTCATGCATCATTGTAAATAATACATATGTCATGCATCATTGTAAACATGCATATGTCATGCATCATTGTAAATAGTGCATATGTCATGCATGCCACTGTAAATAATGCATATGTCATGCATCTTACTGTAAATATTGCATTTACGCCCATCCATTGCATATTTGCAAATAGTGCATTGTAGCTTGCATGCATCGACTGCATCACCCCCATCTATGGCTTGCGCCTTTCCATGTTGAGCTTGGTCTGGTATGTGCCCACACTTTTCACATCGAAGCACAATTCTGCATGTGTACACGCCTATTCCACGTTGGTATGTTGGTTTGAGGGTTGCGGCACCGTTTCTGTGTTAGATGCGGTTTGTTTGTGTACATGCCTTTCCTAGGCAAGATTTGGTTTCGCCCGCATGCCTTATACATTATAAATATTCCATTCCATTGCATATTGTACATATCGCATTATAGTTTGCATGCATTCATTGCATCACCTCCATCTATGGCTTGTGCCTTTCCATGTCGAGCTTGGTCTGGTATGTGCCCACACTTTCCACATCGAAGCACAGTTCTGCATGTGTACGCGCCTATTCCACGCTAGTATGTTGGTTTGAGGGTGTAGACGCGCCCGCGTGGGGCCCTCGCTACAGTTCGGACTCGATTTTGTGTCACGGTTCTTAATCTGAACAAAAGAGTCCAAATCCGGCAAATCGTTTTGAGAAACAGATTTTTTGAAATGAAGTGCCAAACATGGACTGCTTTCCCAAATACAGAGTCGCCACCTAAATATTTTAAAATGGAGGAATTTAGGAAACCCTGACTCGGTGCCAAAGGCCACGTGTCCGTCATCACCAAAGTTGCCTCGGCTCGGGAACTTGGGTACGATCGGGGAAGGTTAGCTATGAGCACCCCCTCTCACCCGGTCCGAAGACCGGCCTCTACTAACCGTGATATCCAGTTTTAAAATGTTGTGTGTTCTTATTCCATTTATTAGCCTAGAATTACTATGTTATGCGCACAGCACACAAGTATAGACTAGATTGCTTGATTTGGAAATAAGCATTGCATATCCGTTTGTCTTGAAAAAGCACTTCGGAATTTGCTACTCGCAAGTAGGCTAAAATACGGATTTCAACGAGTTTTTCCAACTCAGACAATCCAACCTTCACCCCAGGCATTCAAACAGTTTATCACTTAAGCATTTAGCCACATGGTAAGCATGCTATCATGATAGCATTCACACTCATGCGAGATGCTAAAGCATAAATACTTACATCGTACTCCGTACCAAAACAATAAACTAGTTAGCCAACATGCATGGTCCTAGTTCATGTCAATTTGACTAATGCAACACATACAGGATGCAATTAGAGTAGACTCGGCTATCCTAAACATGGCATGTGAAATGCAATCAGTTGATACACGTATTCAATTTGGAATTGAAGTACAAATGCAGTTAGCATGATGTACCGAGCCTGGTGCATGTAAGACAAATGTATGGATGCACGCATGCGTAGCATGAGGTATGCTAATTTAAACATGACCTATTACTAACCATCAAAGCAGGTAAGTAAAAGGGGGAAATAAGTGGGGGTTGAAGACATGCACACACACGCACCCACACTTATTACAGGTTCGCCCTCGCTCGGAGGGACCAAATAAATATTACAGATAATTAACCTACAAACTAATTAATTATTACAAATCATCTACTTAATTAACAAATTAACTAAGCATAAGAAAAGCAATAATAGGGGCCTTGGGAAGAGGGTTCGATGCCCGCATGCTCGATCCTGCTCGGAAGTGTACTGCCATGCGCAAGCTGCCTCTGTTTTCCCTGCTATACTCCTCTGAAGGCTACCAAAGTCTCAGGATTGCTTCCCTAGACATTGGGAGACACCACCGGCTGAGTAGAATGGCCACCGGCAGTGGTATGTGATCACCGGCTGTTGGTGAAGCTATCGGCCCAGGAAGGATTGCCAGTCGGCACTCTATGCAGTCGATCGGCAAAAAGTGCCTGCAAAACCTGCAATTGACAGCAGCAGAGGGCAAGGCAGAGCACGGCAATGCAATTCAAGCAATGTGTGCACCAATCCTATCCCTTATCATGTGTATGACTCAAAGGGGCATGGTTCTTGGTTCTCGGACCCTTAATCGCGCATTTCCAAGCGTGATGGCCCAAAGAATCAAATGTGCATTTTGATATAGAATGCGATGCACATAAACAAACTAATGGGACTCGACCTCTATCACAAGCATTTGAAGAGGCCAAGCATGCCTGCAAATGGAATGCAATCCTAAGCATGTGAACTAAGGATGCGACATAGGAGTGCAAATGAGCATGCAAGAAATGCAAGGCATAGAGCAATGCAACTAACAAGTGTGCAAGGCTAATGTAGGCATTCAAGCATGTAAGCCAACATGTGACGTCATTCAATCATGTGATTTCAAACATGCAACAACTCACCAATATGCTACAACATACAAGGAGAGCATGCTACAAACAAAGGGATGGACTTAAACCAAATTAGGCAAATCTAACTAGGCCTAAAACAGTGGCCAAAAACTTAAGAAATGGGACCGAACACACTTGCACACATGCACATGTTAATGGGCCTATACTTAAGCAAACAAAGGCAACTCTCAAGCACGCTTAAAAGGGAATAATCATGGACATATGGCATGCATTATAAGCTTTGAAAATATGTAGGAAATGATGCCAAATCAACCTACCAATGCAAGCTATGCATGCAACCAAGCCCAAGGACCTAAAACATGATCGTATGACTCATGAAGCAAATGACCAAATTGAATCAAAAGAGTCCCAAATCATGCAAAAGTAAGCCTCAAGGATCACCTAGATGGCATCTAAATGACCTAATCCTAAAGGCATACACAATGGCGCAAACATAAAGCATGAAACATCAACTTTTGAAGCATCAAAAGGGCCATGAAATGCAAGCATATGAGCATGCTAAGTGGACTGAAATGACATGGTGGATAGTTCCAAACCACTAAATCAATGCAAGAATGCATGCTATACATTCACACACTTAAGGCTAACAAACCAAAAATGCAAAGGGGGCATATAATGCATGCCATGGTCGACCAAGATGGCTAAGGACAGACCTTAAACATGGCAAAATAAGCATGAAAGCTTCACAAGTCTAAGCCTAAAACATGCTAGAACAATGGTTTACAACCTAAGGTATGTTAAGGCCTAAACATGGCATTACAAGGTAGGTATGCTAAGCATGTATGGTGTACCAAAACCAATTAAAAATAGAAGCATATTATGATATAATAAGCATGAAAATCAGGTAAGGCATGGTAAATATGAAGCTTAGCTAGGTGCTCCCTGAAGAGGCTAAAAATGGTCCATTTCAAGGACAACAAGGAGAGGGGGTGGCCCTCTCCTTCCTAGGACCTCAAGGCACCATCCTCACCTATGAAATCCCTCAAGATTTCAGTGGTGAGGAGGCCCAAACACCAAGGTCCCGGAGCTCACTCAAAATAGCACAAAATGGGGCCTCTCAAGGCCTAAGAGGGGTCAAACACCTCCAAACCACAAAACACTCTAAACAAACTATTTAGAGGGCCTAAAAACAGAACTTTTTTTATATTATACACTAAGCTCGAAAACAGGTCTAAGATAGGCAAAAAGGCAATACAAGAAAGGGGTAAAAAGGGGTAAGATTGTTACCCTTGAAGACCTCTTCAACAATGGTGGACCAGCTGCACCTCCAGGCTCAAAACCACCAAAGAACCTCAAGAACAACCTCTTAGAACCTCAGTAGCCAAGGGAAGGTGTAACACTATGTGTTTGTGTGCAATAGTAAGACACAAATGCACTTACACACACACAAAGGTAAAAAGAAAGAGAGAAATAGAGATAGATGAGAGACAAACCCTAACCCTAATCCAGAGCTCTCCTCTGTATATTTTCTAACCTTTTTTTCCAACCCTAAGGCCAAGAGAGGAGGGCTCCTCTTATAGAGGAGCCAATCTTGTAAAGCTTACAAGGTGAGCTAACAAGAAGGCCATCCCTCCATACACGTGTATGGAGGGGAACAAAATGCCATACAGCTGTTTTAAAATATCTGCAAAAGCAGATGAACAGTAGTCGGCTGCTCAAAATTGCCATTTTGACAAAATGGACTGCCGACCGGCAACAAAGAATGCCGACCGGCAATATAACTTGCCGATGGCAACAAAACACCAGCCGGTGGCCTCTGGCCATGGCCGGTGATGTGTGGGGATGCCTCACAAGGCATTCCTTGACCATCCAAGGCAAAACACAAGTGTTTGGTGCAAAACCAGACACTAAACAGACTAGTTCGGAGATCCTGAGGCAAAGTGCGTAGTCGAGACCTCCGGGAACTCCAAACGAACACAAACAAGGATGATCACCGGGTGTTCAAACGGTGACGTCCAAGTCTCGAGGACGGTCAAAAATGGGGTGTCTACAGTTGCCCCTCTTTGACAGAACTCGAAAGTCATAACAATGACGGGAGTGAATGTCAAAGCCCAGAGACGACCCATTTTTGACAAGGCCGAAGACTTAGACAAACATGCAAGACAAACAAGATATGCGCCCGAAGGCAGGGGCAAAATGCAAGACAATGCACTGAGCCGGACATAACTTATGATCATGCAAAGAAAGCTGTAACGAAGCATAACATGCGACAGTTTTAAGCTAGCATACACCGAACTACACTACAATGCAGAAAGGATGTAAGAGAATTATGCAATTCTCAATACGTCTCACTCGGAGGATACAATACCTGTGCGGCTCGTCTGGTTGCACCAGCCTCAAATGAACCGTACATACAATATCGTGCCTACAAAGAAAACAACTCAACAGGTACGATGTTATTAGCATATGCATGACAATGCAAAAATGGATGCAAAATGATATGCAATATATACAAAACAATGTATAAACAACGCAAATGAAAATGCAAAGTAATTGAAACAATGCAAACTATATGCAAAGCAATTGAATCATGATCCAATCATGAGCGGTTCGAAACCACACCTATGTCAAATAGATTAATGGAGGTAACAAGTCTGTCTACCATAGAACGGTCAACTGAACTATGAGTAATGTAGACGGACACAAGAACAGGTATTGGGGGGGGGGATGACAAAGGTGGGGAAACGACCCGCTGGGGAAAGGACTACGATCCTAATGCTGGATGCAACAATTACACTACAATGTAATGAAAATGCTGGGGAAATGGCAACGGATATGGCACGCGGGCCAAACCAAATCTTTCCTAGGCAAGGCATGTACGCATACAATCCACGTCTATCATAGAACGGTCCACTGAACTATGTTTCGACACGAGAAGTATGGGCACATACCAGACCAAGCTCAACATGGAAAGGTGCAAGCCATAAATGGAAGGTGATGCAATGAATGCATGCAAACTGCAATGCAATGTACACTATACTACAATTATGCATGACAATGCAACTATATTTTTTTGTTTTTGTTTTTTTGTTTTTGAGATGCAAATGCATGATGATGTATGATTTTGAAGTGCACGACAACGCGCGGCTTTTGATATGCTTGACAATGCAAGCGAACTGTGCACATCAATGTGCCGAAGGTCTTGCACCTTCCAAGGATTTAAGGTCTCCTAGACCATTTAATACCTGTGCGATTCGTCTGGTTGCACCAGCCTTAAATGAGCCGTACATACAATATCGTGCCTGAGAAGAAAACAACTCAACAGGTACGATGTTATTAACAACATGCATATTAATGTATTTGAAAATGCGTGACAACGCAAAGCAAGTGGGAAGCATAACAATGCTGTGAAAGCGCAGACATGTAAGTGGAGCACGCGGTCTACGCAGGCAACGAAATTGATCATGAGCATGTGGTCTACGCAAGTAATGAAATTGAACATAAGAATGCGGTCCACGCAAGTAGAACATGCGGTCTACGCAAGTAAAATACGAAGTTGGTTTCAAGTATGCGGTCTACGCAAGCGAAATATGCCGTATACGCGAGGAAAACATGTGGTCTACGCAAGTAAAACATGCGGTCTACGCAAGTAACAAACATGCGGTCTACGCAAGCAAAACATGCGGTCTACGCAGGTAATGAAATTGAACAATCATGCGGTCTACGCAAGCGAAACATGCGATCTACGGAAGGAAAGCATTGCGGTCCACGCAAGCAAAACATGCGGTCTACGCAAGCAAAACATGCGGTCTACACAAGGAAAGCATTGCGGTCTACGCAAGTAAAACATGCGGTCTACGCAAGGTAATGGAGTTGAGCAAACATGCGGTCTACGCAAGCGAAACATGCGGTCTACGCAGGTAATGAAATTGAACAATCATGCGGTCTACGCAAGGAAAACGTGCGGTCTACGCAGGTAACGAAATTGAACAATCATGCGGTCTACGTAAGCAAAACGTGCGGTCTACGCAGGCAAAACATGCGGTCTACGCAAGGAAAACATGCAGTCTACGTAGGTAATGAAATTGAACAAACATGCGGTCTACGCAAGCAAAACATGCGGTCTACGCACGTAATGAAATTGAACAATCATGCGGTCTACGCAAGTAAAACATGCGGTCTACACACGTAATGAAATTGAACAAACATGCGGTCTTCGCAAGCAAAACATGCGGTCTACGCAGGTAATGAAATTGATTACAAACATGCGGTCTATGCGAGTAAAACATGCGGGTCTACGCACGTAATGAAATTGAACAATCATGCGGTCTACGCAAGTTATGAAATTGATTACAAACATGCGGTCTATGCAAGTAAAACATGCGGTCTACGTACGTAATGAAATTGAACAATCATGCGGTCTACGCAAGTAAAACATGCGGTCTACGCACGTAATGAAATTGAACAATCATGCGGTCTACGCAAGTTATGAAATTGATTGAATGCATGCAAAATGCAATGAGATGCGCAAAACCGCGCGATGCGTTTTAGCCAACGCGAGCGCACAAGACAGTGCGATTGATATGCGATACGCATGGGGCAACTTTTGAGTTTTGTTAAAGCCAAAAGGATACGAAAAGGATACACCTCACACGAATTCGAGTGCCACGCACAGAAAACATGATCCGAGGTCAAAACGGAGGCCGGTTGAGCGTCGGAAATGCACTGTTTTGCACTGTTTCGAGCACTAATGGCCCTGGACCCCACACATAACTCAAACAAGGGTGTAGGAGGCTCCAAAATCACTGTAGGAGACCACCGGATGTCCACCGGCCATTAAAATGCATCACCGGCCGTCCATCGGCCATCATACAATTCCATCGGCACAATATTTTGCCGACCGGCAAACAGTGTGGCCAACCGGCAAAAAGTCCCTGTATCGGGGCAGTTTTGTCAATTGGCCACTGGTCTTTTAAAATAGGGTTTCTAACCCTATTTTCTTCACTTCTCCTTGGTCGAAAATCCTTCCCCCTCTCCTCTAGGGCATTTTCCTCCCTTGATTCTCTCCTTTTCTTGCGTTCTACCTCCCGTTTCATTGTTCGATTCGCGATCTCCTTCACGTTTTGGACATTTTCAACCGAACGAAACTTCGTTTCGGTGTTTCTTTCTTGATTTCTGCCACTCGGGGCTTGTTTCCCTCGAGTTTTCCTCGATACCCGTACCTTTTCCGTACTCCGGCTTTTCCGGCCTTTTCCGACCCTCTCGGGGTTTGACTTTTTGTTGACTTTTCGCCTTCTTGCCCGATTTTTCGTCTCCCAGCCATTTTCCCATTCTCTTCGAGATGGCGGACGATCTTCCACAGGGCGGGGCTCCTCCAGAGCTCGAGATGGACCCTGAGGCTGAGTCCTTGCCACTCCGCGTCCGGCCGTTCGATCCGGAGACCTACAGGCCCGCGGTTCACGTGATGCTTCCTAACAGACTCCTCCAGTTCAGGAGCTTTGATAGGCACGCGCCTCCCGAGCTATTACTGCGTGAGCCCACCTCCCACCTGTCCTTCGGCGCTTCCGAGGTAACTTTCTTTCTCTGCTTTACTTTCTGCAATGTAGGATGCAAAACTGCCATACTTGGTTATGCTCTTTAAATGCTTAATTCTGATATATTGTATACTGTAGTTGATTATAAACGTACGCGCAACTGATATCTGTTTGAGACTGACACATGCACACACACTGCACTGGTTTTGAATCACCCAAACACACGGCGCACACTGTATTTCACTGCATACACACTGGTACCCGGTATTGGCTTAAGTCTGAAAATATGCACGCATGCCGTATTTGCCCTGGACCACTCAAACACGCTGACACATCACACGTTGTAGTTCACTGTATGCTTCTTAGAACTGCATTTTGAATATTTGTCTTGCAATTGTTGTTTTTGGATTACAGGGGGATTCCCATACCATCCGCGGGTATGGGAACACTGTTGCTCGGGACTGGTACCTCGAGCTGCCAAACGCGGTTCGTGAAATCGTCGACGAGGCCGGTTTCGGCATTTTCTGCAGGGGGCTCTCTCGACTGACTACCTGCAGGCCCTTGCTCGCTGCTCTAGCGGAGAGGTAGTGGGACACCACCAACTCCTTCCACTTCTTCGTCGTGGGGGACATGACGATGACCCCTTACGACTTCTCGATGCTTACTAGCATTGGGGTAGGGGGTGACCCGATCCCCTTCAACACGAATATGGATGAGTGGGACGCTGCCCAGCTGTACCTACTCGGCACTCAGCCTCCCTTCGCCCAAGCGGGGTTCGTTAGGTATTCTTGGTTCGAGAGCCACTTTCGGGTCCAGCCGGCCTTGGCAGAGGAGGCGCAGATGTCCCCAGAGGAGGTGGACCAGTATGCGCGGGGCTTCATCATGTTCCTCTTCGAGATGACTCTCTTCGCCGATCGGGCGAACACCGTGCCCTTATGCCTGTTGAGCGCGCTGGCGGACGTCAGGCGGATCCGCCATTATGACTGGGGTGGCGCTGCTCTGGCCACTTTTGTACAGTTACATGAGCTCTTCTTCTCGCCTCAGCGGACAGCTTCTCGGTGGCTACTGGCGAGCCTGGGAGGTACGTCCCCTTCCCCTTTTACATTTCTGCTTCCTGCTTTTTGTATTCTACACACTGCACATATACTGAACACTGCCCCACACTGACTGTACACTGCACACCCGGCACACATATACTCTGCTTTACACTGACTGTACACTGCACACACTGCACACTCTGCACAATACACTGCACAACACACGGTTCTGCCATTTCTGCTTCATTTTGTATTCTGCCTTATCTGATAGTCATACTGATATCTATCCTGCAGTTGTGGGTGTATGCCTACTTTCCTAGGCTTGCTCCAGTACCCGATGAGGAGATCCCACTCGGCGTCCCCTTCTCTCATCGCTTCGATGTGCGATACGTGCGGAGACCACGGGAGTCTCTTATTTTCTTCCGCCGATACTTCGACACCATCACCGGCGCGGAGGTATGTTCAACTTTAGAGTTTATTTTTTGGCTTTGCTTCGCACCGTATGTTTTCAATAACAGATAGATAATAAACTGCATTTCATTTTTAGATCACCTGGCAGCCCTGGGCTCCGTTGCCGGCCGTGGTGAGGGATCACTATGAGGGCTTAGGGGAGACTGCCCGTTGTCGGATTTTGTTGCAGGGCCCGGTCTGTCGGGCTTGGTACCTGGGCGAGCGTTTCTTGCGTCAGACCCTAGGTTTACCGGAGCAGATAGTGCCGGGTCCGCCTCCTGCCCACATGAGAGATACGGAGAGGTTCACCGCCCGGGAGATGAGGGACTACACCGTCGGCTGGGGAGCAGAGCATCACAGAGGCGAGGGCGACTACGCAGAGTACGTCCGGACCTACATTATGTGACCCTTGAGCGGTGGTCGCCGAGCTGAGAGAGGGGAGGCCAGCGGCGCCAGTAGCTGGAGTGGGAGCTGGGGCTGGAGTGGGCACATCGAGGAGGGCTCGAGTGCATGGCAGGAGCGGAGCTCGTGGAGGGCGGGGGACATATAGAGGGCAGGATGGGGTGACCTACCAGATCCCCTTTGCTCCTCCCCCGATTGGTCATGAGTTAGCCGGCATCCCCAACTTGCCTCCGGTATGTATTACTTCATTTTGCATCTTGCATTTGCATTTCATTTCAATTTATTTGATATTCCGTAGAACACTGATATATCTTATACTCTTGCAGGCGTCCTCCGAGTACACCCGGCAATCCATGGAGTTGAATGCCTCCATGATGCGGATGCTACAGCGGAGCTTTGACCTCCTGGCTCTCTACAGTATTCCGGTATGTCGTTCTGACGACGGTCTCAAACCATTCATAAGCTGATTCACATAATCTGATGCATGACACAACACCTGACACACTGATCTCACAGCCTCTGGTACACTGCATTTATACACTGTACTCTGCAATGATAAACTGCCCACGGCATTCACACACTGTATATTGCATTCTGCACTGATAAACTGCTCACGGCATTCTCACACTATACTCGTACACTGCATTCTGCACTGATACACTGCTCACAGTATTCTGATGTATTTGCCTTTTGTGCTTTTCAACCTCCCTTCCAGATTCCTCCGGTGGGCGGTGCTCCAGCTGGGCCTTCCATTCCTGCTCGAGGAGGGCGTGGAGACACTACACGTCCCCGTACCAGGAGAGGGCGTACTCATGTCGGGAGTACCCCTCGGGCGCCGACCCCTGATGATGATGATGATGAAGATGATGAGTCCGAGGTAGAAGCAGAAGCCGGGTCTTCTGAAGAGGCTGGAGATGACTCAGACTCAGGCTCAGACGGCGATGCTGATGACGATGCCCCTGGACCTTCGTCCAGGAAGAGGGCGAGGGCAGATCCCCGGGCCCGAGACTACTGGTGATGACCCAGATTGCTGTGTGTGTGTTTTTTTTTTTTTTTTGTACTTTTTTCTTTTTCTTTGCTGGTAGTTAGATTACCCTGTACTGCCATAGACAGATTTTTGTTTTCAAAGCTATGTACTTAAAAAAGATAATGAAATGAACAAAATTTTTTGTTTAAAAAGTGTTACATTTACATATCTCATGTATTGCATCGTATCACATCATGTTACACCTCAATGTAAATGGAATTGACCTGTTGTCTGAAAAATTAAACACTTGCATTGTAATAATCAGATAACCAAACGGCCTTATAGAAAAATAGCCCAGGCAACACACTGCTCAAACTGAACGCACAACCCATACTCTGTTGGGGATTAGTCTGCATACAGCCCCTAACGCCACACTCGGTTCATTCTGGACACAGTAAATCCTGAGCAAACGGCCCATTCTGACGAGACGGAACACAAAGATGGAACCAGTTGAAGTTGAAGCACGCTCAGATGCCCAGAAAATTTTTCTTTGGCTACACACAGATGTAGAGAATGGCACAGCACTCTAAGTACAAACGACTAATTTTCGAAATTAAATAAGGGTTTTCAACCGGGGTATCGAGCCTACAACTGAACACAGCGGGGAGGACTCAATCAAAAGGGTACAGGACCTAAACACAACGAGACACGCTCGGGAGAGACCTAAAACAAAGGTTGAGGTAAACAAAACAAAAGACACGACATACAGACGCGTTAACGAAGACGGGGGACCTCAAATCACGAGGAGCCAGTTTCTTTGGGTATTGTTTCCCACCCTTTTCTCATTTGTGATTCTCGCATCACTCTGGCACTCAAGCTCGGTTTTTCTCTCAAAACCCTTTGGCTCGCTTTTTCTCTCAACTTACACCTCTCTATTCTTTATTCTCTCATTTTTCGTCCCTCCCCAAGGTGATTAATGAGTGAATAGGAAGTTGCGGGTTTGTGCCCGATGCCGTTAGCTCACAGCTATTTCTTCTGGTAGGTAGAGTGCCCTCCTGGCAAGTATGTTGACAACAGGGGAAAGTCAAAACGCCTGACTTAACTGTGCCCCTAGTGCATCACTTTGACCATTTTTTGTTTTTGCTTTCTACTAAAACAGTTTTGATCAAAATGAGAGTTAGATTAAGACACTGGTTCGATTTTGAGTTGAAGACCACGCAAGTCAGGCTATGGGCACTGAAAAGATCCCTCTTTTTTTTTTTTTTTGGTCCAAGAAACGGGTCCAGTTTTGGAAAACGAAATAGTTTTCGAGAAAATAGTCAACCTCAGTAAAAATTTTCAAAAACTATTTTTGCAAACGGCTAATGCTCAACGATCATGGAACCTACTCTTGGAAATGCGCAACCTCGGATCGGAGGCAATGGAAAATTGCCCCCTGGCTTGAAGAACGCTGCACGGCAATGGAAAGTTGTCCCTGGTTTGAACGGCGGACCTTGTTTGGATGATGCCGCAGCATATTGTAAACAGTTCTCACTAGTGATGATCAGGACCGAACTCCCTCGGACACAGAGAAGATGAAGATGGTCAAAACCAATATATGGACACAGTCACTTTGAAAGTGTTGGCGACTGGACTTTGGGATGAAATCAAAACCATTGTATGGACTGAGATGCTATGAAAGCGTTGGGGGCTGGACTTCGGGACGAAGTTGCCTATGTATCCCAAACATGGGAATCAAGCCTTACGTAGTTCCGGTTAAGGTACACTCGGGTATTTTAACCTTCACTTTTCAGGCTCTAACTTTTGCCAAGGCGCCTGATGCGGGTTTTCGACCTTGCGAGCTTCTTTTCATTTTCCTTTTCTGTTCATTTCTTTTTCTTCTTTTTTTTTTCACATTCTTTGCTTTTCTTTTCTTTTTTGTATTTTTTTGCTTTTCTTTTCTTTTTTTATATTTTTTTGTTTTTCTTCCTCCAACTTTTGCTTGGGTCGCCCTTCCGGGTTTTCGGCCCAGCGAGCCTCTCAAAGGGTAAAAGTGTAACAAGTCCGTGCCAAATGGTTTTTGGGGTTGAAGCCTCTCTGTATCTAGGAGAACAGCTGTTGTAATGATTTGTAGGAGAATCCATCATGGCTTCTCCACGAGCTTCTTCTGGTGAGATCTAATCTTTTTGATTCGGCTTTGGTGCCTCTTGTTCGAGGGCTGCTTCTAATCTGGCCATACATACCTTGCATGACGTTTGACCGTTTGAACTTTCTGAACGGGTTCAAGGTTTGAAACGGACGGGTTGAATCTTGGGGCTGAGAGCGACCCTAGGCTGCACAATCTCAAGAGCGGTTCCACACAGGTCTTCACAGGGCCGTGTAAAACATTTGTTTTTGAAAGTTTTTAAGAAAGCGACGAATCGCTCGTGCCGAAGATAGTGTGGAACCAATCTGAATCAAGCCAGGGTCCTTCCCAGTACTCACGCTGACAAGCATGATTTCATTCATTAAGGGCTTAGCATGCTTCTCTTTCTCTCGAAATGATCAAAATTTTGCAAAACCCGAGGAATTCTTTCCTCTTCGTTTTCACCGCAGTGTTAACGAGGTTTTGAACAACATAGGTCAATGCAATGAGTTTGGCGCGCAGGAGAGCAGGCGAGATGTACTGTCAACCCATTCAAATCCTCTGGCATAACTAACTTACACTGAAAGCAGGCATGAAAATGAGATAGCTACAGCTATTTCATTCAGATTTGTTGGTATAACTGGCCCCTCGGCAGAAACAGACTCAAAAAACAAAAACGGGTAATTACAAGACAAAACGGTGTTCGAGGCAACAACCCCGGAATCGCCTAGTATTCTGTACAAAGGGGACTGACTCGATACCACAGGACAGACCCTTAAGCAAAAAGACTAACTCAAGAC
The DNA here is from genome assembly GCF_055761805.1 of Camellia sinensis. NCBI lineage: Eukaryota > Viridiplantae > Streptophyta > Magnoliopsida > Ericales > Theaceae > Camellia > Camellia sinensis. The sequence continues at coordinate 30,621,741 of NC_138964.1, read as the reverse complement.
AAAGAGACAAACTCAAAACAAAAGACTGACTCAATACCCAAGCCAGAATTTACAAAACTAGCGTTCGCAGATGCTCAAAAATGCGTGCCAGACGCCACATCCAAAATATACTGAAAGCCGCCCGCAGGTGGTTCACTTTCTAATTACATACTTGCAGTATCTGCGTCCTCAAAATCCAATAACTGGGTGGTAACGGACTTTGCTGAGGTGGGCGGGAGGATAACCTCGTTGTCAATCAAATCTTGCACCTCATGACGGAGGCGGAAACAATTGTCGGTTGCATGGCCTGTCTGCTGGTGGTATGCGCAGTACTGAGCAGCATCATGCGTAGCAGGGAGATTCTTCGGGAGCGGCCGAGGCTCCAAGGGTTTAAGGTGCCCCCTCTCGGCAAGGATCTGAAGCGCCTTAGACAGAGGCATGTAGAGAGCATGAAAGACCCTGCGCTCTCGGGGCAGGTATTTTGAAGTCTGAACGTTCTTACTAGACGCACAAGCGAAAGGGTCGGCAGGCGCCACCTTGGCTTTCTGATCTTTCTCGGGTGCAGGGCTGGGAATAGGAGGAACTATTCTGGCATGACGGGGCCTATCCCGATTTTCTGACTGACTTGAACTACCCTCAGGTGGACTGGGGAAAGCATCCTCCACAGTTTTTGCCACAACTGCGGATATCTGTTGCTTATCCATCCCCTCGGCTTTCAAAGCCTCGACTGCCCACAGCAGTTGTTCAATGGGATCGGCATCTGCCTTCACTTTGTCTTTTCCTCTGGCTTCAGCCTGATCGAGGGTTTGGGTTGATGTTGATATGTCATTACCATAGCTGGAGGCCGTCTCCGATTGGCTAAGTTCAATCACAATTGGCCCCAACAACGGGGGCTCCTAGGGTACAAAGCTCCCGGCATATGGTGCGGCTGGAGGTGAAGCTGACATTCCGTAGGCGAGATCAGCCACAGACCTCTGGAGATCACCTATCATCCCCATTAGTTCAAATGTAGTAGGCTCGCAAGCCTGGTATAGCTGGAGGGCCCAGACGGGGTGTGCAACAGGCGACCTAGGTGGATGTGACATGTCAATGTTGGTCTCACTTTGCAGAGTGATCCCTTGATCTAATGCAGCTATCATAACCGCGATCTCTTCTGAATTCTATGTCGTCATAAGTCCTGCCTCAATCAAAGGGGAACACTAGCTATTCTGTACCAATTTTCTGGATACTCTGAACTGAAAGGAAAAACAAACAGCATTTCAGCCCAAACAGATCAACCACAGGTGTAGCCAAACAACTGCACTCTATTGTTGATCACTGTTCCCCAGAATCACAGTTCCCGAAACTGAACCTGATACCCGCAGATAACTGATTCTCATAAACTGAAACTGATGCCCTCAGGTCTAATACTCAATCTTGCAAACTGATATGTACGTTCATGTAGAGATACACTCTAAAAGCACATAGCAAGTAAAGAGAGCCAGAACACCCCTATGTTGGGGAAGGGTTTCCCTGTCCTATTTTGTCAGGAGTTAGGGTTCCACTATGCACACAGCAGTTTCCAAACAACCTAACAACGGGTAAACAACCTGTCCTAGCTTGGAATGGTCACTATGGATTTCGATATGCACTAGGTCGAATGGTCGAAAAGGGTGCCCCGGTAAAATCGGGGTTTGTGTTCCCATGTTGTTAGAGCCCATAACCGGTCAACCTTACGATCATGTCTTGACAAGACAAGCCTCCGGCAAACCGTTCAGGAATGGCAGATGGCAAACACGGTGTCCTAGGTGCACCAATGCACATGCAGTACAAAGAGACACATAAATGAAATCAAAACAGGATATTACGAGTTCGAGTCAAGCTCTCTAATTTCCCCAGCAGAGGCGCCAGAAACTGTAGACGCGCCCGCGTGGGGCCCTCGCTACAGTTCGGACTCGATTTTGTGTCACGGCTCTTAATCTGAACCAAAGAGTCCAAATCCGACAAATCGTTTTGAGAAACAGATTTTTTGAAAAGAAGTGCCAAACATGGACCGCTTTGCCAGATACAGAGTCGCCACCTAAATATTTTAAAATAGGGGAATTTAGGAAACCCTGACTCGGTGCCAAAGGCCACGTGTCCGTCATCACCAAAGTTGCCTCGGCTCGTGAACATGGGTACGATCGGGGAAGGTCAGCTATGAGCACCCCCTCTCGCCCGATCCAAAGACCGGCCTCCACTAACCGTGATATCCAGTTTTGAAAACGTTGTGTGTTCTTATTCCATTTATTAGCCTAGAATTACTATGTTATGCGCACAGCACACAAGTATAGATTAGATTGCCTGAATTGGAAATAAGCATTGCATATCCGTTTGTCTTAAAAAAGCACTTTGGAATTTGCTACTCGCAAGTAGGCTAAAATACGGATTTCAACGAGTTTTTCCAACTCAGACAATCCAACCTTCACCCCAGGCATTCAAACAGTTTATCACTTAAGCATTTAGCCACATGGTAAGCATGCTATCATGATAGCATTCACACTCATGCGATATGCTAAAGCATAAATACTTACATCGTACTCCGTGCCAAAACAATAAACTAGTTAGCCAACATGCATGGTCCTAGTTCATGTCAATTTGACTAATGCAACACATACAGGATGCAATTAGAGTAGGCTCGGCTATCCTAAACATGGCATGTGAAATGCAATCAGTTGATACACGTATTCAATTTGGAATTGAAGTACAAATGCAGTTAGCATGATGTACCGAGCCTAGTGCATGTAAGACAAATGTATGGATGCACGCATGCGTAGAATGAGGTATGCTAATTTAAACATGACCTATTACTAACCATCAAAGCAGGTAAGTAAAAGGGAGAAAGAAGTGGGGGTTGGAAGACATGCACACACACGCACCCACACTTATTACAGGTTCGCCGTCACTCGGAGCGACCAAATAAATATTACAGATAATTAACCTACAAACTAATTAATTATTACAAATCATCTACTTAATTAACAAATTAACTAAGCATAAGAAAAGCAATAACAGGGGCCTCGGGAAGAGGGTTCGATGCGCGCGTGCTCTATCCTGCTCGAAAGTGCACTGCCATGCCCAAGCTGCCTCTGTTTTCCCTGCTATACTCCTCTGAAGGCTACCAAAGTCTCAGGATTGCTTCCCTGGACATTGGGAGACACCAACGGCTGAGTAGAATGGCCACCGGCAGTGGTATGTGATCACCGGCTGTTGGTGAAGCTATCAGCCTTGGAAGGATTGCCGGTCGGCACTCTATGCAGTCGATCGGCAAAAAGTGCCTGCAGAACCTGTAATTGACAGCAGCAGAGGGCAAGGCAGAGCATGGCAATGCAATTCAAGCAATGTATGCACCAATCCTATCCCTTATCATGTGTATGACTCAAAGGGGCATGGTTCTTGGTTCTAGGACCCTCAATCGCGCATTTCCATGCGTGATGGCCCAAAGAATCAAATGTGCATTTTGATATCGAATGCGATGCACATAAACAAACTAATGGGACTCGACCTCTATCACAAGCATTTCAAGAGGCCAAGCATGCCTGCAAATGGAATGCAATCCTAAGCATGTGAACTAAGGATGCAACATAGGAATGCAAATGAGCATGCAAGAAATGCAAGGAATAGAGCAATGCAACTAACAAGTGTGCAAGGCTAATGTAGGCATTCAAGCATGTAAGCCAACATGTGACTTCATTCAATCATGTGATTTCAAACATGCAACAACTCACCAATATGCTACAACATACAAGGAGAGCATACAACAAACAAAGGGATGGACTTAAACCAAATTAGGCAAATCTAACTAGGCCTAAAACAGTGGCCAAAAACTTAAGAAATGGGACCGAACACACTTGCACACATGCACATGTTAATGGGCCTATACTTAAGCAAACAAAGGCAACTCTCAAGCACGCTTAAAAGGGAATAACCATGGACATATGGCATGCATTATAAGCTTTGAAAATATGTAGGAAATGATGCCAAATCAACCTACCAATGCAAGCTATGCATGCAACCAAGCCCAAGGACCTAAAACATGATCGTATGACTCATGAAGCAAATGACCAAATTGAATCAAAACAGTCCCAAATCATGCAAAAGTAAGCCTCAAGGATCACCTAGATGGCATCTAAATGACCTAATCCTAAAGGCGTACACAATGGCACAAACATAAAGCATGAAACATCAACTTTTGAAGCATCAAAAGGGCCATGAAATGCAAGCATATGAGCATGCTAAGTGGACTGAAATGACCTGGTGGATAGTTCCAAACCACTAAATCAATGCAAGAATGCATGCTATACATTCACACACTTAAGGTCAACAAACCAAAAATGCAAATGGGGCATATAATGCATGCCATGGTCAACCAAGATGGCTAAGGACAGACCTTAAACATGGCAAAATAAGCATGACAGCTTCACAACGCTAAGCCTAAAACATGCTAGAACAATGGTTTACAACCTAAGGTATGTTAAGGCCTAAACATGGCATTACATGGTAGGTATGCTAAGCATGCATGGTGTACCAAAACCAATTAAAAATAGAAGAATATTATGATATAATAAGCATGAAAATCAGCTAAGGCATGGTAAACATGAAGCTGAGCTAGGTGCTCCCTCAAGAGGCCAAAAATGATCCATTTCAAGGACAACAAGGAGAGGGGGTGGCCCTCTCCTTCCTAGGACCTCAAGGCACCATCCTCACCTCTAAAATCCCCCAAGATTTCAGTGGTGAGGAGGCCCAAACACCAAGGTCCCAGAGCTCACTCAAAATAGCACAAAATGGGGCCTCTCAAGGCCTAAGAGGTGTCAAACAGCTCCAAATCACAAAACGCTCTAAACAAACTATTTAGTGGGCCTAAAAAAAAACTTTTTTATATTATACACTAAGCTCGAAAACAGTTCTAAGATAGGCAAAAATGCAATACAAGAAAGGGGTAAAAAGGGGTAAGATTGTTACCCTTGAAGACCTCTTCAACAATGGTGGACCAGCTGCTCCTCCAAGCTCAAAACCACGCAAGAACCTCAAGAGCAACCTCTTAGAACCTCAGTAGCCAAGGGAAGGTGTAACACTATGTGTTTGTGTGCAATAGTAAGACACAAATGCACTTACACACACACAAAGGTAAAAAGAAAGAGAGAAATAGAGATAGGTGAGAGACAAACCCTAACCCTAATCCAGAGCTCTCCTCTGTATATTTTCTAACCTTTTTTTCCAACCCTAAGGCCAAGAGAGGAGGGCTCCTCTTATAGAGGAGCCAATCTTGTAAAGCTTACAAGGTAAGCTAACAAGAAGGCCATCCCTCCATACACGTGTATGGAGGGGAACAAAATGCCATACAGTTGTTTTAAAATATCTGCAAAAGCAGATGAACAGTAGTCGGCTGCTCAAAATTGCCATTTTGACAAAATGGACTGCCGACCAGCAACAAAGAATGCCGACCGGCAATATAACTTGCCGATGGCAACAAAACACCAGCCGGTGGCCTCTGGCCATGGCCGGTGATGTGTGGGGATGCCTCACAAAGCATTCCCTGCCCCTCCAAGGCAAAACACAAGTGTTTGGTGCAAAACCAGACACTAAACAGTCGAGTTCGGAGATCCTGAGGCAAAGCGCGTAGCCGAGACCTCCGGGAACTCCAAGCGAACACAAACATGGATGATCACCGGGTGTTCAAACGGTGACGTCCAAGTCTCGAGGATGGTCAAAAATGGGGTGTCTACAGAGGGTTGCGGCACCGTTTCTGTGTTAGATGCGGTTTGTTTGTGTAAATGCCTTTCCTAGGAAAGATTTGGTTTGGCCTGCGCGCCTTATCCATTGTAAATATCATATAAATTCCATTGCATATCGTACATATCGCATTGTAATTTGCATGCATTCATTGTATCACCTCCATCTATGGCTTGCGCCTTTCTATGTTGAGCTTGGTCTGGTGTGTGCCCATACTTTTCATGTTGAAACACGATTATGAGACTTGGTGTACGCCGCCTATTCCACGCTGGTATGTTGGTTTAAGGGTGACGGCGCCATTTTCTGTGTTAAATATGGTTTGTTTGTGTCCATGCCTTTCCTAGGCAAGATATGTTTTGGCTGCATGCCATATTGTAGACACCCCATTTTGACCGGCCCTAAGACTTGGGCGCTTTCTTTTGATTACTCAATGATGAAAACAGGAATATGCTATCTCACAAAATTCTCAGTAAAAAGATGGAATATAAACTTTAATCCTAGTCTTACACCTGTTTTTTGCCAAATTATTTTAGACTCCTCCATTTTCTTTCCCTTTATTATGTATTGTATATATATATATATTATGTTATATTATTATATAATATTTTATTAAATTTATTCAGTACCCTGGTTTCACCCACGCACCATACTTTTGTATATATATAATATATAATATATAATATTATATAAGGGTATTATTCCTCATTTGAAAAACAAATTCACTACACTCCCATCGTGCGTCTTTTTTGTTTTCTGTGCCTTTAGACCCACTTTGGTCAAATTATGTTGCATATTTGGCCTACTAAAATATATTTAGTCCATGTATTTTAATTTTACGTATTTGTGTGTTTTTATCTATTTTTCTGGGTATTTGTACATGTATTTATGCTAATAATCTATTTTATATATTATTATATTATAAAGTGCATAGTAATTTTACTGTGCAATGCACAGTAAAATCACTGTGCATCTTTTGAAAACAACTCCTACCACCGTTTCTTCTTTTGTCCTTTTCTTACAAATATTTTCTATAAAAGGGGGAAGATCAGAGAAGGAATAAAGGATTTTTGGGCAGGGGAGAGATTACAAGAGTCAAAAAATTGGGAGAGAGAATAAAAAAAAGGGAATTGGTGCGAGGGAATATCGAGAGAAAAAGAATCAGAAAGAAGGAACTGTTAAAGTTGTAATTCCAAATTTTAACTGAGAATTGAGAACACATTCCACAGACTTGAGGGTAATCAAAAGAAAGTTTGTGAATCAGAAAATTCATCATGTCCCTGAAAGGTGAGTTTTCGCAAACTTTCATTTAATTTCAAAATGTGATATAATTTGTTTAAGTACTTTATTTATTGTTTTTCATAATTTTTTTTATCGCTTTAAATGGTCGGTTGAACCACCTAATTTTACTACTTTATCTGCTGTAATTTACGGTTGTATATAAACTGTTGTAATTTACATAAAATGTTGTAGTTTGCTATTTATAAATTGTTGTAATTTTATCACTTTAAATGGTTGGTCGAACCACCTAATTTGTTAAAAGATGTGACCCCGCCAAATGAATAGTGATCGGTGGTGAATAGTAACCTCCGACGGTAAATAGTAACTTCCGGCGGTGAATAGTAACTTCGACGATGAATAGTAGCCCCATCGATGAATAGTACCTCCGGCGATGAATAGTAACAGCGGATGAAAAAAATGCCCGGTAAGATGAATAACGATCAAGAAAGGTGAATAGTAATTGTCATGATGAATAGTAACTTCCGGCAATGAATAGTACCTCAGGATGAATAGTGCTCCCGCAAAAAATAAGTTTCCCCAAACAGAACGGAGCAGTCTTCCTACGTCAAGCAAAACATTTTCCGGCGCACATGAAGTTTCTTTATTTTATTTTATTTTATTTTATTTTATTTTATTTTGAGAGTTTGTGAGGTTTTTATTTTGTTGTAATATTCCTTTCTCTCTCTCTTATCTGGTTTGTAATAATTTATTCAGAGCGTTGTAATAATTCCCCGCCCCACTTCTTTCTATCCCGTTCTTTTACTTGCTTTCTTTATTTGTACATAAACATCATATTTATTTTTCATCATAGTTATGTTTTGCATCCATGTTTCATGCATCTTGATTCGGCTAAGTTTGCACTTGTGGATTTAATCAATTCCTATGTGATTATGTGCGCTACCTCATGTTCTTGAGATGATTCACATATCATATTTTAGAGGCTGAATCTTTAGTTGCATCTCATGCGTGAATTGCATTAGGATTTTGTATGTAAGATCATGCATGTTTTACTAACTTTGTTTTGTAGCTTGTTCGTGGGTCGTCAAACATGTAAGTTTTTATGCTTTAGCATCCCGTTTGTGTATGCTTTTCTTACTATGTTTAAGCATTCTACCATGTGGCTATTTGCTTATGTGATATAATTGTATGAATGCCAGTGGATGGAGGTTGTGTCGCTTAATTTGAAATGATGTTGATTTTCATGTTTGTAAACTCAATTTATTTGGGTTATACATTTTCAAAACTCTTTCAAAACTACATGAAATCAAGTTGTTCCAAAATGGGTGACATAGTCTATACTTGTATGCTTCACATAGTAAATTTTAGGATTTATTAACTAATCAGAACATGAACATATAAATAAAATAAAATTCATATCGTGGTTAGTAAAGGCCGATCTTTGATCGGGTGGGCGGGGGTGCTCATTATTGACCTTCCCCTCTCATACCTAAGGTTCCGAGCCAAGCATCCTTGGTTACGACGAACAGTGGCCTTGGCACCGAGTCATGGGTTTCCTAATTTCCCAAAATATTAGGTGGCGACTCTGAGATCTGATGACGCAGTCCATTTTTGACAAAATTGCAATAAAATGGATTTTCAATAAAAGTTGCCAAATCTGGACTCTCATCTATGTTTCACATTGCACTCGTGAGAATAGATCAAAGAGATCTCGGGGGTCCGAACTGTTTAACGCGCGCGGGTACTCCCCGGGCATGTTACAGTTTCTGGCGACTCTGCTGGGGATTTTATGAAACCTTGACTCGAACTCCATGATATGACCTTTATTTTCAATTATATGTTCATTGCATTGCATTCATTGGTGCACTTCAAGTCCTTGTGTTGCCCAGATACTGGTGGGAGCACAGGTAAGCTTTTTGTGACACTACACCTATTTTTACGATACTTTAGAGGCCTTGTGTTGTAACCTTTTGAGATTTGTCAAAAGGGTAGCTTTGCTATGTAGCCCTGCTATCTAGCTTTGCTATCTAAGGTTCTCAGACTCCGAAGAGAGGCTATTTGACTCTTCTGATTTCCTGGGATCTTTATTGGTTATGACCCAAAGGACTCTTTGGTAACGTCACCTTGGCTTCAACCCGTAAAATAGAGCCAACCTTGTACATATAGTGAGCTATAGTACCTTTCAAATTAGGACAGGATGCTTTCCCATTTCTAGGATGTATGATACCGCTTGTGTAAATAGTGAAACCCTAGATCATTCCAAGCTAGGACAGGATAACCCTACCCTCTTTAGGGGTGTTTGTTCTCTTTCTTGCTTTATGTGTAATGTATTGGATCTATACAGGGGTTCTCAAATTCGAATGAGTGGCTCAGGCTATTCAGTTTAGCACCATTACTTCAAAAACAAAAAAATAATAATAATAAAAACATAAAATCAAAAAAAAAAAAAAAAAAAAATTTGTTAAAAAAAAAAAAATGCCGATATCCCACAAAGTCGACCATCTCTGTGATTGGGGAGTGACCACCTGTTGATTGCATGAGCTTTATTTTGAATGTTGTGGCTGGCCCACACTTTGACTAGCAATTTATTTTGAATGTTGTGGCTGGTCCACACTTTGACTAGCAAAATTGAGAATGGTTTCTGAATTGAGTATTGAGTGTAAGTTTGACTCCACCAAGTTTGTAGAGTTAGAGTCAGGCTCGAGTCAGCCTAATAAGTCAGAGTCTGTTGATTTCGATAGTGCTAACCTAGACATTTCTGTTCTGTCTAGGTTCTCTTTGTCATTTTCTTTTGAGTATGTTGTCAAAAGTCTGTTGTCATTGCTGAGTCATAGTCTCTTTTCAATAAATAGAAAAACAAAAAAATAAAATGCCATAGAGTCTGCCTACTTCTCTGTGCCTTAATTCATTGCATTGACCAAAGTTTTTCAAAATATTTTTCAAAACTCTGATGAAAACAAAGAGGAAGAATTTCCTCGGGATTTGCAAATTTTGATCAACTGAGAAGAAGAGAGGTGTGCTAAGCCTTTGATGAATAAAATCATTTTTGTTAATGTGGGTACTGAGAATGATCCTAGCTTGGTCCAAATTAGTTCTATCTTATCTTCGTAAGAGTACGGGTGATTAGTCACTTTGTTAAAAGATTTCAAAAACTGTTTTTGAGTGGTCCTACGAAGACATGCTTGGAATTGATTATACAGCATAAGATCCCTCTTGACTCATGGTCCGACCTCCTTAGCTCCTTAGCTTTCAAACCTTGCTTCGAAGTATTCAATGATCATTCAAAGTGTAAGGCTTGCATAGCCGAATTGGAAATAGCCCTTGAACTAGGGGCCATGATGTGATTCAAATGGGGGCAGCCCTTCAACTAGGGGCAATAAGGTCGAATATGATTTAGATTGGAAATAGCCCTTGAACTAGGGGCAATGATGTGATCCAGATTGGAAACAGACCTTGAACTCAGGGTAGAGAATGTGATATCGATTTGAAACAGCCCTTGAACTAGGGGCAAAAGTACGAGGCTTGCATAGCTGAAATGGAGGTAGCCCTTGAACTAGGGGCAATAAGGTACCACCCTTGAGAAGCTCGCAAGGTTGAAAACCCGAAAGGGCGACCTAGGCAAAAGTTAGAGCACAAAAAAAAAAATAAATAAAAAAAAAAGAAGGAAAAATAAAAAAAAAAAAAATGAAAAGCTCGCAAGGTTGAAAACCCGAAAGGGCGGCTTTGGCAAAAGTTAGAGCGTAAAATGAGAATGTCAATACCCGAGTGAACCTTAGCCAAAACTATGTAGGGCTTGTGATTTAGATTGGAAACAGCCCTTGAACCAGGGGCAAGAAGGTCGGATGTAATGTAGATTTGAAGCAGCCCTTAAACTAGGAAAGGTTGGATGTGATCAAAGAGTTAAAACTGAATCGTTTCCCAAAGAAGACCGCACAGAAAGGCAAAACCCATAATTTGAGAGAATGAACTTTATTATTGAAGGACAGTCGAGTTCCTATCCACTGCACTAGGGGCAACACTAGGGGCAAATTCAAACCCAATTAGCCTAGTCCCTACATCATCATATCTACTGGTCAAGTGTAGCAGTCGTTCTTATAGATAGCCTAGAGATTTCACATCCAATCAACATGGACAAGTTAAACTGAAAGTAACCTTTGAGAGGCTCGCTGGGCTGAAAATCTGGAAGGGAGACCCAGGCAAAAGTTAGAGCAGAAAAACAAAAAAAATATATATAGAAAAAAAAATGAAATGAACAAAATAAAAAAAATTAAAAAAAATAGAAAAATGAAAAAATGAAAAGCTCGCAAGGTTGAAAATCCGAAAGGACAGCTTTGGCAAAAGTTAGAGCACAAAAAGAGAGTGTCAATACCCGAGCGACCCTCAACCCGAACTACGATGGCCTGATTCCTATCTTGAGGATACGTAGGTAGCTTCATCTTGAAGTTCGGCCCCAATAATTTTTCAACCCATTCATTTTGTCCATGTTTGATTGGTGTGTCTTTAGTTGACTTGGTTGTCCTATCCGTTTTTGATTGGTGTATCTTCGTTCTGCTCAGTCCAGTTGGTTTCGATTCAACTTGGTTCGGTTTGGTTCAGCGGTTCAGTTTGGTCCAGTTCTGCTCGGCTTCATTCGGTTTGGTTTGGCTTGGTTCGGATATCACCATTGATTATCTGGCTTGGGACTATGCACCCCAATGGTTGATCCCATGTTGTTTGAGTAGTGGCCATTTGCAAAAATAGGTTTTGATTAATTTGAATGAAGCTGACTAATTTTTCTCAAAAATTGTCCCATTTTTGCAAAACTTGGACCATTCTTTAGATTTGAAAAGGGAAAATTTTCAGTGCTCACAGTTTAGCTTACATGATTTGAAACAGAAAATGGAATAAGTATGCTAATCTAACTGTCATGTTGATCAAAACATTTTTATGAAAAAAAAAAAAAAAAAAAAAAAAAATCAAAAAATTCAAGGTAATGAATTAGGGGCATAGTCGAGTTAGAGATTCTGTCTTCTCCACCACTCGAGTCAACTCCTCGGTGTATGTGAGTGTGTATTCATACCAGTCAAGGTATTCATACCAGTCAGTGTATATAAGTGTGTTCCTTTCATACCAGTCAGTATATTTATACCAGTCGGTGTATTCATACCAGTCCGTGTATATAAGTGTGTTTGGATTTTTTTTGCTTCGCTCTTCTTTCGTTAAGTCATTCTTTGATTCAGGTCAGTATAGAATCAATGTTCAATTTAGAATTCAAAATTCAATCACTCTCAAATTCAATCAAACAAAAATGTTTTCAAGTTCAAAGTGATATGCCAGTCATGCCAGTGATGAGCAAAAAAAAAAAAAAAAAAGAAATTGATTTTATTGAAGTCAGAGGAGGACATCCCCGATTACAGAGACTCAAAAAAAACAAAAAACAAAAAAACAAAAACAAAAAACAAAAACAAAAACAAAAACAAAAACAAAAAAAAAAAAAAAAAAACAAAAAAAACAAAAAACAAAAAAAATAAAAACCAAAAAGAGAGAGAGTAGCATTTTCTCAGTTTTTCAACAGCAGCTCGGCAGAGAAGATTACAAACCGGCTTCATTTGCACACAGTTTCGTTGCCTGACTTTGCCATCAGCTGCCTCGCCTCCTTCGAAGCTTTTGAAGACTCTGCCTTGGCCTTGGCAGAGCTTCCAAAGGAGATTATTCCTTGCCGGCCATCAAATTGGTTGTGCGAAGAAACTCCGAATCGAGTCACGGAGGTCGTCAGTCGTTTCAATTCTTTGTTCTGTTTTTTCAGCACACCAATTTCTACCCGAGCGTCTTTGTACATACGTTGAAGGAGAGAGAGTTGTGCATGTAACTGGTGTACTTCACACGTCCTGTTCTGCAGTCGACGGGACAAGTTGGAGACCGCTGTCACGGTCTCCACACATGACCTCAGCGTATACGAGTTTGCTTCGATGTCAGACTGTGCCGCCATGATTTGTTCAACTGACATCGCTGGAAAGTTGAAAACAGGGGAAGGAGGAGGAGCCCGTGGTTGAGGTTCAGGAGAGTCAGACTCGGTCATCTCTATCGTGGACTCGTTCAGGTCTGGAAAAAGAGTGAGAGAACCGTGTGAAGAAGCCATGGCAAAGGAGAGTAATGCAAAAGAAAGAGGTTGCAGAGTGGTGGCAGAGAAAGTTTGCAGGCTTTTGCTCTGCCTCTCTCTTTCGCAGGCCTCAACTTAAGAAGAGGATGAAGCTAAAGAAGAAAACAAAGAGGGCGGAAGGCTCGAGACGATCATTGACAATCGGGGCAAGATGGGATAGCCTGTCGATCAGGCGCCGCGATTGTTGAAATCGTGTGCCAGATACAACGCTCGAAGAAGATGACGGAAGAGAGAGTGAGACAAAAACAGAGAGAGAGGCGGGAGAATTGTATATTTGTACATATATGTATATATATTGTATATCTATGTATTATATATATTTGTTTGAACATTTGGTTATAAGAGTGGCTTGGGTTCAGTGGTTTGGCTCAGTGGTTGAAGGCTGGAAGGCCGAGCCCGACGTCAGGGGTTCGAACCCCACAAACAAATGTTTCTTTTGTTTTGTTTTGGTCTTATGTATATTTATGTCTCGTATACCTATATATATATATATATATATATATGTTTGAATATTTTGTCACAAGAGTGGCATGGCTCAGTGGTTGAGGACTCGAAGGCCAAACTTGAGATCAGAGGGTCGAACCCCCGTGTCTATGCACTTTGCATTTTTTTTTTTTCCTTTCCTTTTTTTTTTTTTTTTTTTTTTGCGTGTTTTGCGTACGTGCGTTGACGTCAGCAAACGGAATATGCCTTCTCAGTAACGACATTTTCCCGCTGATGCTTGTAAACAGAATATTCCCCATTTGTGTATATGTCCGTATATGTCTGTGTCGTATATACCTGTATATATACTGTATATGTCTATGTCTGTGTATAGGCCTGTTATTTGTCTGTGTATATTACCCTATTCGTATGTATTTTGTTTGTACATGGTATATGTATACGGTATTTGGTTCGAACATGCAATTCCTTCTTTCATTCTGTGCATCTATCGCACAATAATCTCACTTCATGCACCTACCACATAAATCATCAAATTCAATCGCCCTGTCTTGGGCATCGCACTGTCTTGTGTATCATCAAATTCAATCGCCCTGTCTTGGGCATCGCACTGTCTTGTGCATCCAATTCAATCGCATTATCTTGTGCATCCCTACATCGCACTATTTTGTGCACCCCCCACTCGCACTGTCTTGTGCAATTTCAATTTAATCGCGCTATCTTGCGCATCACACCATCTTGTGCACTCCCTAGGTCTAGGAGACCTTAAATCCTCTGAAGGTGCAATTCCTTTGGTGTTTGTCGTGCCCGAACGACTTCAATGGCCTAAGAATGGTCTAAGAGACCTTAAATCCTCTAAAGGTGCAATTCCTTTGGTGTTTGTCGTGCCAGAACGACTTCAGATGGTCTGGTATAGCCACCTGCCTGTGATTGCAATGAGTTCCTAGGAGACCAACTGCGACGGTGGAAACTAGAGTTCGAATGGCGATGCCTAGAACGCAAAAGGTTTGGAATTTCCGAGACTAAAGTCTGGTTTAAATACCCAGGGGTGTATCCCCAGCTTGAAATCTGTATGGTAGCCCCATAGGTTGAGATAGCGTGTATGCGCCTCAATTCTGGATACTGAACCAACCTAGTCTGTCACCCCGTTGGAGAATAGGGAAAGTTGTGAATATGATCAGGAAGAAAAGCGACATCGGTGGCTTCTACATGTAGAGGTTACCCCTTGTCATTCTACCATACCTTCTTCCACTTGCGTGAGACGCGTTTGGATTTCGAATCCACCTTTACTCCTTTCACGTGAAACGTGATGTTTACATGGTTAAAACCTTCCCTCTCTCCGTATAAAATACGTTGAGATACGCCTGTTGGTTACACCATTGTCATTCTCTTTGGTTAAAACCTTCCCTCTCTTCGTATAAAATACGTTGAGATACGCCTGTTGGTTACACCATTGCCATTTTCTCTGGTTAAAACCTTCCCTCTCTCCGTATAAAATACGTTGAGATACGCCTGTTGGTTATACCATTGTCATTCTCATTGGTTAAAACCTTCCCTCTCTTCGTATGAAATACGTTGAGATACGCCTGTTGGTTACACCATTGCCATTTTCTCTGGTTAAAACCTTCCCTCTCTCCGTATAAAATACGTTGAGATACGCCTGTTGGTTATACCATTGTCATTCTCATTGGTTAAAACCTTCCCTCTCTTCGTATAAAATACGTTGAGATACGCCTGTTGGTTACACCATTGCCATTTTCTCTGGTTAAAACCTTCCCCCTCTCTGTATAAAATACGGATAGGTACGCCTGTTGGTTACACCATTATCATTCTCGTTGGTTAAAACCTTCCCTCTCTTCGTATAAAATACGTTGAGATACGCCTGTTGGTTACACCATTGTCATTTTCTACTTGGTTAAAACCTTCCCCCTCTCCGTATAAAATACGGATAGGTACGCCTGTTGGTTACACCATTATCATTCTCGTTGGTTAAAACCTTCCCTCTCTTCGTATAAAATACGTTGAGATACGCCTGTTGGTTACACCATTATCATTTTCTTTGGTTAAAACCTTCCCTCTCTCCGTATAAAATACGTTGAGATACGCCTGTTGGTTACACCATTGTTGTTCTACTTGGTTAAAACCTTCCCCCTCTCCGTATAAAATACGGTTAGGTACGCCTGTTGGTTACACCATTGTCATTTTCTCTGGTTAAAACCTTCCCTCTCTCCGTATAAAATACGTTGAGATACGCCTGTTGGTTACACCATTGTCATTTTCTCTGGTTAAAACCTTCCCTCTCTCCGTATAAAATACGTTGAGATACGCCTGTTGGTTACACCATTGTCATTTTCTCTGGTTAAAACCTTCCCTCTCTTCGTATAAAATACGATGAGATACGCCTGTTGGTTACACCATTGTCATTTTCTACTTGGTTAATACCTTCTTCCTCTCCGTATGAGATTGTTGGTTATACTGCCATTCCTCCTATCGCGTGAAACGCGTTGGGATTACAAGTTTACTCGGTTAAAAACATCAAGTGCGTCTGGTGTTTACACCATCTTTCCTCCTTTCGCGTGAGACGCGTTAGGCTGTTGGTTCACTCAGTTAAAATTATGTTGTGACACATTTGTATGTGATCTTGTGGCACATTTAATGCAATGCACCCCCTGTTATGTTTCATATCATTTGCACGAAGCTTGCCTTTTCATTGTTGTCATCTTCATCTCTTTATCATCACTCCATGGCATTGTATTGCATTGCATAATCATGAATTTTCAAACAACTGGCTTCGCGAAGCGTGTAAGTCCAACCTTCAAACTGCATTTTAAGCATATCATTTCCATTCTGCCCCTGAACTACGCTGGTTTGATTCCTTGCAAAAGGATACGTAGGCAACCTTCGGGTTCAACCACTTGCATTGCATCTTGTTTGCTTGCCCAAGTCTTACGGCCTTGTCAAAAGGGTCGTCTTTGGGCTTTGACATTCACTCACGTCATGAAATGACTTTGAGCTCTGTCAAAGAGGGGCAACTGTAGACACCCCATTTTGACCGGCCCTAAGACTTGGGCGCTTTCTTTTGATTACTCAATGATGAAAACAGGAATATGCTATCTCACAAAATTCTCAGTAAAAAGATGGAATATAAACTTTAATCCTAGTCTTACACCTGTTTTTTGCCAAATTATTTTAGACTCCTCCATTTTCTTTCCCTTTATTATGTATTGTATATATATATATATTATGTTATATTATTATATAATATTTTATTAAATTTATTCAGTACCCTGGTTTCACCCACGCACCATACTTTTGTATATATATAATATATAATATATAATATTATATAAGGGTATTATTCCTCATTTGAAAAACAAATTCACTACACTCCCATCGTGCGTCTTTTTTGTTTTCTGTGCCTTTAGACCCACTTTGGTCAAATTATGTTGCATATTTGGCCTACTAAAATATATTTAGTCCATGTATTTTAATTTTATGTATTTGTGTGTTTTTATCTATTTTTCTGGGTATTTGTACATGTATTTATGCTAATAATCTATTTTATATATTATTATATTATAAAGTGCATAGTAATTTTACTGTGCAATGCACAGTAAAATCACTGTGCATCTTTTGAAAACAACTCCTACCACCGTTTCTTCTTTTGTCCTTTTCTTACAAATATTTTCTATAAAAGGGGGAAGATCAGAGAAGGAATAAAGGATTTTTGGGCAGGGGAGAGATTACAAGAGTCAAAAAATTGGGAGAGAGAATAAAAAAAAGGGAATTGGTGCGAGGGAATATCGAGAGAAAAAGAATCAGAAAGAAGGAACTGTTAAAGTTGTAATTCCAAATTTTAACTGAGAATTGAGAACACATTCCACAGACTTGAGGGTAATCAAAAGAAAGTTTGTGAATCAGAAAATTCATCATGTCCCTGAAAGGTGAGTTTTCGCAAACTTTCATTTAATTTCAAAATGTGATATAATTTGTTTAAGTACTTTATTTATTGTTTTTCATAATTTTTTTTATCGCTTTAAATGGTCGGTTGAACCACCTAATTTTACTACTTTATCTGCTGTAATTTACGGTTGTATATAAACTGTTGTAATTTACATAAAATGTTGTAGTTTGCTATTTATAAATTGTTGTAATTTTATCACTTTAAATGGTTGGTCGAACCACCTAATTTGTTAAAAGATGTGACCCCGCCAAATGAATAGTGATCGGTGGTGAATAGTAACCTCCGGCGGTAAATAGTAACTTCCGGCGGTGAATAGTAACTCCGACGATGAATAGTAGCCCCATCGATGAATAGTACCTCCGGCGATGAATAGTAACAGCGGATGAAAAAAATGCCCGGTAAGATGAATAACGATCAAGAAAGGTGAATAGTAATTGTCATGATGAATAGTAACTTCCGGCAATGAATAGTACCTCAGGATGAATAGTGCTCCCGCAAAAAATAAGTTTCCCCAAACAGAACGGAGCAGTCTTCCTACGTCAAGCAAAACATTTTCCGGCGCACATGAAGTTTCTTTATTTTATTTTATTTTATTTTATTTTATTTTATTTTGAGAGTTTGTGAGGTTTTTATTTTGTTGTAATATTCCTTTCTCTCTCTCTTATCTGGTTTGTAATAATTTATTCAGAGCGTTGTAATAATTCCCCGCCCCACTTCTTTCTATCCCATTCTTTTACTTGCTTTCTTTATTTGTACATAAACATCATATTTATTTTTCATTATAGTTATGTTTTGCATCCATGTTTCATGCATCTTGATTCGGCTAAGTTTGCACTTGTGGATTTAATCAATTCCTATGTGATTATGTGCGCTACCTCATGTTCTTGAGATGATTCACATATCATATTTTAGAGGCTGAATCTTTAGTTGCATCTCATGCGTGAATTGCATTAGGATTTTGTATGTAAGATCATGCATGTTTTACTAACTTTGTTTTGTAGCTTGTTCGTGGGTCGTCAAACATGTAAGTTTTTATGCTTTAGCATCCCGTTTGTGTATGCTTTTCTTACTATGTTTAAGCATTCTACCATGTGGCTATTTGCTTATGTGATATAATTGTATGAATGCCAGTGGATGGAGGTTGTGTCGCTTAATTTGAAATGATGTTGATTTTCATGTTTGTAAACTCAATTTATTTGGGTTATACATTTTCAAAACTCTTTCAAAACTACATGAAATCAAGTTGTTCCAAAATGGGTGACATAGTCTATACTTGTATGCTTCACATAGTAAATTTTAGGATTTATTAACTAATCAGAACATGAACATATAAATAAAATAAAATTCATATCGTGGTTAGTAAAGGCCGATCTTTGATCGGGTGGGCGGGGGTGCTCATTATTGACCTTCCCCTCTCATACCTAAGGTTCCGAGCCAAGCATCCTTGGTTACGACGAACAGTGGCCTTGGCACCGAGTCATGGGTTTCCTAATTTCCCAAAATATTAGGTGGCGACTCTGAGATCTGATGACGCAGTCCATTTTTGACAAAATTGCAATAAAATGGATTTTCAATAAAAGTTGCCAAATCTGGACTCTCATCTATGTTTCACATTGCACTCGTGAGAATAGATCAAAGAGATCTCGGGGGTCCGAACTGTTTAACGCGCGCGGGTACTCCCCAGGCATGTTACACATATCCATTGTATATATTACATTGTAGGGTAATTTTTGCATCCAGCATTAGGATCATTGTGCTTTCGTTAGCGGGTTATTTCCCCACTTATGTCATTCCACCCAATTACTTGTTCTTGTGTCCGTCTACATCACTCATAGTTCTGCATGCGTACGCGCCTATTCCATGTTGGTATGTTGGTTTGAGGGTTGTGGCACCTTTTCTGTGGTAGACGGACTTGTTACTTCCATCAATCTATTTGACATTTGTGTGGTTTTGAACCGCTCATGATTTGATTATGATTCAATTGCATTGCATTTTCATCTGCATTACTATACATAGTTTTGTATATCGCATATCATTTTGCATTCATTTTTCATATTGCTAACGATATCTGTACCTGTTAAGTTTACTTTCTTTCCAGGCACGATATTGTATGTACGGTTCATTTGAGGCTGGTGCAACCAGACGAACCACGCAGGTATTATATTCTCCGAGTGAGACGTATCGAGAATTACATAATTCTCTTACATCCTTTCTGCATTGTAGTGTAGTTTGGTATATGCTAGCTTAAAACTATTGCATGTTATGCTTCGTTACAGCTTTCTTTGCATGATCATAAGTTATGTTCGGCTTTGTGCATTGTCTTGCATTTTGCCCCTGGCTTCGGGTGCATATCTTGTTTGTCTTGCATGTTTGCCTAAGTCTTCAGCCTTGTCAAAAATGGGTCGTCTCTGGGCTTTGACATTCACTCCCGTCATTGTTATGACTTTCGAGTTCTATCAAAGAGGGGCAACTGTAGACACCCCATTTTTGACCGTCCTCAAAGCTTGGACGTCACCGCTTGAACACTCGGTGATCATCCATGTTTGTGTTCGTCTTGAGTTCCCGGAGGCCTCGGCTACGCGCCTTGCCTCAGGATCTCTCGACTCGACCGTTTTGTGTCTGGTTTTGCACCAAACACTTGTGTTTTTTCTTTGGAGGGCAGGGAATGGCTTTTGGAACATCCCCACACTCCACCGGCCATGGTTTGAGGCCACCGGCTGTGTTATGTTGCCATCGGCCAAATGTGATGGTCGACCGGCCAATTTGACTGCCGGTCGGCCACTTTGATGGCCGGCTGGCCAAATGTGGTTTTCAACAGATATTTCTGTAGACAGCTGGCAGCTGTCATTCTAGGCCATACCCCAGCCCATACCTGGACATGGCTGTTCTGAGGAGCTGCAGATTGATACATATCCTTATCAATCAAGCTCTCTCACAAGAAAAAAGAGAAGGAGGAAGAGATATAGAACTTGGAGCAAAAAATCTCTCTCTCTCTCTACATTTTTCTGCCTCTCTCTCTAAAGTTTAGGGCTTGTTTGTGCTCAAAAGTGCATTTTCTTTGCACTTTTGCATACAAACACCTAGTTCTCTACTCCCTTTATTGAGCTGAGGTCCTTGAAGGTGATTTTTGGAGTGATTTGAAGTCTTTTCTTTGTTCAAAAGTTGCTGATTTGCGGCTGTGCTTCAAGGGTGAGCCTTTACATCTTTTAAGCCTTGTTTTCATAGCTTGTTTTGCCTTATTTGCAACTATTTTTTGAGCTTAACATATAACATAGAAAAGTCTTGTTTTTGAGTGCTCTAAATAGTTTGTTAAGGGTGTTTTAAGCTTTGGGGTTGTTTGACCCCTCATAAGGCTTGTTTGGCCTTTGTTTTGTGCCATTTCGGTTGAGTTCCGGGACCATTGTGTTTGGGCCTCCTCACCACTGAAATCTTGAGGGATTTTAGTGATGAGGATGGTGCCTTGAGGTCCTAGGAAGGAGAGGGTTACCCCCTCTCCTTGTTGTCCTTAAAAAGGGCCATTTTTAGCCTCTTCAGTGAGCATATAGTTTGAGTGTGTATTGACCATGCCTTGACTGATTTTCATGCTTATTATGTCATAATGTAGCATTGTTGTATGTTGGTTTTGGTACACCATGCTTGCTTAGCATACATGCCTTGTAATGCCTTGTTTAGCCTTAACATGTCCTATGCTTTGAGCCCTTATTCAAGCATGTTTAGGCCTAGCTTTATGAAGCTTTTATGTTTGTTTTGCCATGCTTAAGGTCTACATTTAGTTGTTTTGGTCGACCATGGCATGCATTGCATAGCCCCTTTACATTGTTTAGCTTGTAGGCTTTAAATGTGTGAAGTGTTGAGCATGCATTGTTTGATTTATTTTGGTGGTTTGACACCACTTATAGCATCATTTCAGTCCTCCTAGCATGCTTGTATGCTTGGATTTCATGGCCCCTTTTATGCTTCAAGAGGTTGTGTCCTATGCTCCATGTTTGGTCATTGTGTATGCTTCCATGTGTAAGTTATTTAGTTTCCATCTAAGTGGTCTTTTGGCTTTGTTTTAGCATGCTAAAACTGTAGTTTTGGTCATTTAATTCATGCCGTGTGCGGTTGCATTAAGTGTAGTTCAATCCCCCTTGGGCTTGCCTTGAATCTTGGACCATTGTTGCATGCCATGCTTACCTTGTTTACTTGGTTTAGCACCATTCTTAACATGATTTTCAAAGCTTATAATGCATTCCATTAGCCCATGTTTGCATCCTCTTAAGTGTGCTTGAGAGTTGTTCTTATATGCCTAGGTGTTAGTCCTTGTGTGCATGAATGCTTGCATGTCATTCGTCCTTCCATTCTTGAGCATGTTAGCCATTGTTTTGGGCCTAGTTGAGAGCTTCCTAATTCAGTTCAAATCCACCTTTTGCATGCTATTCAAATGTTGTTGCATTAATCCACGTTTGCATGTTTTGGTTGCATGAGTTGCATGCTTGAAATCACTTGCATTTGGCATGCATTCCCTTGGTCAAGTTGCTAGCATGTTTGCATGTCTTGCACACTTGCATGATTATATCACATCTCGCATGCTTCATTAGCTTGCATAGTTGTGACATGCTTGTTTGCCTTGTTTGCTTAGGTTGCGTACCTAGTGTACATCGCATGTTTGCATGCTCCCCTCAATACCATATAGCATACTAGTTTGCTTGCCAAGGTTGCATTCCATCTAGCATGCATGCCTTGTCCCTTGATCTAGTGATAGGGATTGGGCCTTTGTTTGTGTGTGTGTGCATTGCATTTGAAATCAAAATGCATACTTGGTCTCTTGGGCCATCATGCATCGAAATGCGCGATTGATGGTCCGAGAACCAAAGAGCACACCCCTTTGAGTCATAAATACGATAAGAGGTGTGATTGGTGCATACATTGCTTGAAATGCATTGCCGTGCCATGTTTTGTCCTCTGCTGCTGTCAAACCAATTTTTGCAGGAAGATTTGGCCGGCCGGCAGTGTTGAGTGCCGATCGGCAAAGAGTGTTTGGCCGAGAGCATAATGTTTAGCCGATGACCATTCTAAATGGCCGGTGATGATCCCACTCAGCCGGTGGTGTTCCAAAACACTCATAGAAGCAACCTTGGGAGTTATGCAATTTCCAGAGAAGCTGAACAGTCAAAGCAGAGACAACTTGTGCATGGCAGTGACTTTCCGAGCGGAGCCGAGCGTGCATTGCATTGGGCCCTCTTCCCGATGCTGTTTACTACTTTCATTATATTAGTTAATTTGTTAATTAATTAATTGATCTGTAATATTTAATTAGCTTGTAGGTTAATTAACTTGTATTATTCTTTCGGTCCCTCCGAGCGAGGGAAAATCTGTAATAAGTGTGGGTGCGTGTGTGCATGTCTTCCAACCCCCACTTCTTTCTCCCTTTTACTTACCTACTTTTGATGGTTAGTATTAGGACATGTTTACTTTAGCATACCTTATGCTATGCATGCGTGCATCATTCATCAGTATTGCATGCACCAGGCTCGGCGCATCATACTAACTGCATAAGTATTTCAAATCTAACTTGAATACATGCTACTTGTGCATTTTCACATGTCATTTATAGACTAGCCGAGCCTACTCTAGTGACATTCCATATGCGTTGCATTAGGCATTTAAACAAGGACTTGGATCATGCATGATTGCTAACATGTTCTTGTTTTGGCTTCGAGTACTTGGTAAGCATTTATGCTTTAGCATACCGCATGCGTGTAAGTGTTGCCATAACAGCATGATTACCATGAGGCTAGCTGCTTATGTGATATAACTGCTCGAATGCCTGTGGATAGAGGTTGAATTAACATGGGATAGGTTTTCGGAGCTATTTTATGACAAGTACTTTCCCCAAAGCATGCGAGATAAGAGGGTGATAGAATTTGAAACTCTCAGGCAAGGAAATAAGACCGTTGCAGAGTATGAAGCCCAATTTGCAGAATTAGCTCGGTTTGCACCTCATATGGTGTACACATATTATAAGAAAGCACAGAAATTTGAAGGGGGACTACGGACTGCTATCGTTGACCGAGTTAACATGTTGAAGTTACCCACCTATGTTGATGTGTTGGAGAGGGCTGTTATAGTAGAGGGAAACATTGCTGCCAAGAATCAGATTTCGGAATGGAAAGGAAAGAGGCAGAACATTCAATTATCAAAGGGGCTAACCACACCACCAAACAAGAAACAAAATTCAAGGACTTCTAGTACTTTGACCCTTACCCCAGACTCAACTCCTGTTTGCTCAGAGTGTGGAAAGAATCACCGTGGGACTTGTTATCGGTTATCTGGAGCATGTTTTAGGTGTAGTAAAATCGATCATCTAGTAAGGGATTGTCCTCAAAGGAATAAACCAAATGGCAATAGGACTGCTACAAGCTCAGCAGGGTCTGCACCAACTCCCAGCACCAAGTCAGCTGCCAAGCCAGTTAACAATAAAGACACCGCGAGATAGTGGAGAGTGTTTGCATTAGTTCTGGGAGATGTGCAAAATACTGCAACCGTGGTGTCAGGTACATTTATTGTTCACGGTCATTCTGCTCATGTATTGTTTGATTCTTGCTCTACCCATTCCTTTGTGTCAAAACTATTTGCGCAAACTTTAGATAAATCTGAGGAAGTATTGTCTTATATGCTATGGGTGTCCTCACCTTTGGGGAATTCTATGATCTGTACCTCTGTATATTTTGCTTATGAACTCCTAATTGGGGATATCCGGGTATATGCCAACTTATTGCTTCTTGACATGACTCACTTCGATATTATTCTGGGTATGGACTGGTTGAGTGAATATTGTGCAACTATTGACTGTTTGACTAAGCAAATCAGTTTCCATCCTTCGAGACAATCAGAATCTACCTATCAGGGACGTGGAGTGACTTCTCCACCTTATTTGATTTCTGCAATAAAGGCATGTAAATTAATTCAGAAAGGGTGTCAGGGGTATTTACGCAGTATTTTGAAAGGGCAAGTGATGAATGGGAGTACTGACATGATTCCAGTTGTCTGTGAATTTATGGATGTTTTTCTGGAAGAATTATCGGGGGAGTTAGTAGACCATGAAATCGAGTTTACAATTGAAGTGGCGCCGGGAACTCAACCCATTTCTAAGACTCCGTATAGAATGTCACCAGTTGAAATGAAGGAATTAAAGGTTCAGCTGCAAGATTTACTTGATAAGGGGTTCATTCGCCCGAGTGTCTCTCTTTGGGGTGCACCAGTTCTGTTTGTGAAAAAGAAAGACAGAACACTCCGATTATGTATAGATTACAGGGAACTTAATAAGGTAACGATCAAGAATAAGTACCCATTGCCATGGATCGATGATTTGTTTGACCAGCTACAAGGGGCACAAGTCTTTTCGAAAATTGACTTACGGATACCACCAACTGAAGGTCAAAGCTAATGATGTTGAGATGACAACTTTTTGAACCTGGTACAGACATTATGAATTTCTGGTTATGCCCTTTGGAGTTACTAATGCACCAGCAGCATTTATGGATTTAATGAACCGTGTCTTTAAGCCCTATCTAGATGAGTTTGTGGTGGTATTTATCGATGACATCCTCATTTACTCGAAGAATGCAGAAGCTCATGAGAATCATCTTTGTCTAATTCTTCAAACACTTTGAGAAAGGAAATTGTATGCAAAGTTGAGGAAATGTGAATTCTAGCTATATGAGATAGCATTCTTGGGGCATGTGATAACAAAGAAAGGAGTTTCTGTTGATCCACACAAAATTGAGGCAATCGTGAAATGGCCAACTCCTACAAATGTGACTGAGGTGCATAGTTTCTTGGGATTGGCGGGATACTACCGGAGGTTCGTAAAAGATTTTTCTAAAATCGTAGTGCCACTTACCCAATTGACTCAAAAGGGGATTTTGTTTGAGTGGTCAGAACAGCAGGAATTTGCCTTCCGAGAATTACAAATGAAGTTAACTACAGCTCCAGTTCTTGCCTTACCATCTGGTACAGAAGGATTTGTGATCTACAGTGATACTTCTTGTAAAGGACTTGGCTGTGTACTTATGCAAAATGGGAGAGTCATTGCTTATGCTTCCCGACAGCTCAAACCCCATTAAAAGAATTATCCCACATATGATCTTGAGCTAGCAGCAGTGGTTTTTTCTTTGAAGATATGGCTGCACTATCTGTATGGGACTACTTGTGAAGTTCATACTGATCATAAGAGCATCAAGTACCTTTTTACGCAGAAGGAGTTGAATATGCGACAACGACGATGGTTGGAACTTATTAAGGATTATGATTTGCAGATCTATTACCATCCTAGTAAAGCCAATATAGTTGAAGATGCACTAAGCTAGAAAGGCACGGGAAATTTGGCAAATTTGCTTACGGAACAAAGAGCATTATTGGTTGAATTGGATAAAATGAATGTAAAGCTTGTGGTGCATGGATGGGAGGCCATAGTAGCGGCAGTGATGGCCCAACCGACATTAATTGAAGAAATCAAACTACATCAGATGGAAGATGGAACCTTGAAGAGGATATGTGATGAGTTAGAGACAAAACCGAGACCGGGATTCAATTTGGTGAATTCAGTACTCAAATTCCAAGGTAGAATATGTGTTCCCAATGTGTCGGGAATTAGGCGGAAATTGATGGAAGAAGCACATGCCTCGAGATTATCACTGCACCCTGGGAGTACTAAGATGTATCGAGATTTAAAAAAAAAATTTGGTGGCCAAGTATGAAAAAGGAAATTGCAGATTTTGTCTCCAAATGTTTGCAATGTCAGCAAGTAAAGGCAGAGCATCAGAGACCGGCAGGGTTATTGCAACCCCTTCCAATCCCGGAATGGAAGTGGGAACATCTAACCATGGATTTTGTTATAGGGCTACCACGGACTTCTCAGGGTATGAATTCTGTATGGGTCATTGTAGACCGGTTAACTAAGTTTTCCCATTTCCTACCGGTGAAAACTCAGTACAATGCGGACAAACTTGCTGTAATCTATATGAATGAAATTGTGAGACGCCATGGTGTTCCAGTTTTAATAGTATCAGATGGAGACCCGAAGTTTGTATCTAGATTCTGGCAGAGTCTACAGGGAGCAATGTGTACAGAATTAAAGTTTAGTACAGCTTTCCACCCTCAGACAAACGGACAATCTGAGAGAACGATACAGACCTTAGAGGATATGTTCCGAATGTGTGTTTTGAATTTTCAGTGGAGTTGGGAAACTCATCTACCATTGGTAGAGTTCGCATATAATAATAGCTACCATTCGAGTATTGGGATGGCGCCTTATGAGGCTCTGTATGGAAGGCCATGTCGTTCCCCCGTGTGTTCGGCCGAAGTTAGAGATAGGTCATTGTTAGGGCCCGAAATTGTTCAGTTGACAACTGAAAAGATTAAAACTATTCAGGAAAGATTAAAAACTGCTCAAAGCAGACAGAAGAGTTATGCAGATAACTGACAGAGGGATTTGGAATTTGAGGTAGGCAATCATGTTTTTGTGAAAGTCACTCCAATGAAGGGGCACCCAAGATTCGAGAAGAGGGGTAAGTTGACACCTTGATATATTGGTCCATTCCAGATTTTGGAGAAAGTAGGTTCTGTGGCTTACCGAGTTGCCCTTCCTCCAAGTATGAGTCAAGTGCATAATGTGTTCCACATCTCTATGCTCTGACGCTACCTTCCGGATCCATCTCATATCATAGACTATCATATCGTTACACTTGATGACAAATTAACATATGAAGAAAAGCCAATTCAAATTCTAGATCGACAAGTGAAACAGTTACAGAATCGAGATATTCCAATGGTAAAAGTTGAGTGGCAAGAACATTACGAAACAGAAATGACTTGGGAAAAAGAAGAGGAAATGCAACACCAGTATCCGCATCTGTTCCAATCATAAGGTAAAACAAGTTTGAGGGACCAAACTTATTTAAGGGGGGAGGGGGAGAATGTAACAACCCGACCCTCGTATATGTTTTATGGTATACTTTTAGTCCCTTACTCTTTGTATCTATGAGCTTGTTGTGAAATTCCATGTGAACTTAAGTTAAAGGAGTGAATCCTATAATTATCGATTCATATCTTTTTAATAAGAGAAACATCTGTTGCAATTGTGATGTTCAGATTAGAAATTGAAAGCCATAAAAGTTTAATACTCCGAAATTGATTTTATATTTGAGATCAACATGATTTTTAGGTCATAATATGATTTTCTGTGAAATTTTGATTTGGAATGATTAAACTGATTGATTTTTTGTCCTTATTCAACTTATATATATATATATATGTGTGTGTGTGTGTGTGTGTGTGTATGTGTGTGTGTGTGTGTGCCTGTCCTTTAAACATTTGACTGAGAAGCAATTATACAAATATCTCCTGGGAGAAAGAGTGTGAAAAAGAGAGTTTGAGAGGGAGAAGCGAGTTCCACAAGGAAAAAAGTTGGGAAATTGAGAGAGACTTGAGAGATTTGAACTTAAGCTATGTGTAATCTACTTTGAACAACCTCTCTCTTGATCTTAGTAAGAACTTCTTGTGCTATCATGTAAGTTAAGGTTGTAATAGGCATTAACGGTTGGATAATTGATGAATTGGAATGCTATTCTTAACATTTGGTTATTTTGGGAGTTAATTTGAGCTATGTGGAAGGATCTCATCTCATCCTTTGAATTCTCAAGTTGGAAGCACTTGATTGCTTATATATTGATATATATACATATACATATATATATATATATATCACATATAATCATAAATGCAAGAGTATTGAATTGTTTGTGTGCAATTGAAGGAATTAAAGACCTAAATGACTTTATGATTCACGATTTGTTAGCTTCGTCTAGAATTCTCTTTTTTAGTTTCGGAACATTTGGAACACACATTCTATTTTGAAATCTCAATAATTCACTTTCAATGCAGAATTCTGATTTCGGATTTGCTTCAAACTCATCAATTACCTTCTTGAGGAACTCATCCTCTTTTTGTCTTTGCTTGGCTTCAGTAATTATTGCTGGTTCAGCTGAAATGGAAGCCACCAATCCGGTTTGTTCATATAGCACGACTTCAATCTTGATCCTCTCAAAGTCTAGTAAAATTTCATTTTGTTCAGTAAGCAAGCAAGCTAAATTCCCCATCGATTTTCTACTCAAGGCATCAACAACTGTATTGGCTTTCTTGGGGTGATATTAAATCTGAAGGTCATAGTCTTTTATTAGTTCAAGTCATCTCCTTTGTCGCATATTCAGCTCCTTTTGAGTAAAGAAGTATTTTAGGCTTTTGTGATTCATATAAACTTCACATTTCGCCCCATACAGGTAATGCCACCAAATTTTTAAAGCAAATACAACTGCGGCAAACTCCAGGTCATGTGTCGGGTAGTTCTTCTCATGTGATCTCAATTGTCAGCAGGCATAAGCAATTACTCGTCCATCTTGCATTAACACATAACCCAGACCCTTATAAGACTCATCACTGAAAATCACAAAAGTTTTCCGTACCTGTGGGCAATGTCAAGATTGGTGCAGTGGTTAGTCTCGTCTTCAATTCTTCAAAAGCAGTCTCCCTCTCATCAGTGCACTCAAATGATTGTCCTTTGCGTGTGAGTTGACTAAGTGGTACAGCTATTTTCGAAAAATCCTTCACAAATCTTCTGTAGTACCCAACTAAGCCCATGAAACTGCGAACTTCTGTTACATTTGTTGGAGTGGGCCAGTTCACAATGGCCTCAATTTTCTGTGGGTCTACTGAAATTCCTTCCTTGTTGATAACATGCCCTAAGAAAATGACTTCATCCAACCAAAATTCACATTTCTTTAGCTTGGCAAATAGTTTCTTTTCACTAAGTATTTGCAAGACAGTTCTCAAGTGGTGTTCATGTTCAAGTCTATTCTTTGAATACACCAAGATAACATTAATAAAAACCACAGCAAAATCATCAAGATAAGTCTTAAAAATCCGGTTCATTAGGTCCATAAATGCTGCAGGGGCATTAGTCACTCCAAACGGCATAACAAGGAATTAAAAATGACCATACCTTATTCTGAATGCAGTTTCTCAACATCTTCTGCCTTTACCTTCAACTGGTGATACCCGGATCTCAAATCAATTTTACAAAATACTTGTGATCCCTGCAACTGATCAAACAAGTCGTCAATATGGGGTAATGGATATTTATTCTTTATCATTTCCTTGTTCAATTCATGGTAGTCAATCCACAGGCGTAAGATTCTATCCTTCTTCTTCTTCACAAATAGTACTGGCGCACCCCGTGGCGAAGTACTTGGTCGAATAAACCCCTTGTTCAGTAGGTCTTGCAACTAGTCTTTCAGTTCTTTCATTTCAACAATAGCCATTCTGTAGGTAGTTTTCGAAATAGGTTGAGTGCCTGGCACAACTTCAATGGTAAACTCTATTACCCTGTCAACCAATTCTCCTGGCAATTCATCTAGAAATACATCTAAAAACTTGCTAACAATAGGGACACTGTTCAATTCAATATTCACAGATTGTTCAGATAGCACACAACACAAACAACCCCGGCATCCCTTCCCGATCAATTTACATGCTTTCATTGAAGATATCAAATAAGGTGGAGGCACTACCCCGTTGCCTACAAACACAATTTCTTCTTGCTCGTTGGTTTAAATACAACCCGTTTCGTTACACAATCAATGATGGCACAGTATTTAGTTAGCCAGACCATGCCCAGGATTACATCAAAATGTCTAAAGTCCAATGGTAATAAATCTACATGCAAGGTAGCATTCCCAATATGCATATCACAAATCGACATACGGATGTACAAAACATAGATTCCCCAGATGGAGTAGATACACATAACAAATATGGCAATGATTCTAAAGGTTTGCTCAATCTAGATGCAAATGTCAATTACCACAAAAGCATCCTGATTGCATATAGAGATAGTACTTGAGACAACGGGTTCTGTGTTCCGAGTATCACCAGGAACAAGTGCAAAGACTCTCCATTGCATCACAGTATCTCCGGTAGTAGTCGGCCTTGTAGTATTCCCCGGTTTTGAGATTGATGTGGTTGAGCTAGCGGCTAACTTTCCACTGTTCTGATTACAAAGTCTGGCCATATGTCCTGTCTTACCACACTTAAAATAGGCCCCTAATATACGGTAGCAAACCCTACGATGTCTTTTTCCACACTAGTTGCACATTGGGGACGTGTGTCTCTAGAAGAATTTGAAGTACTCGAGGAGCCCGTATTCTGCTTCTTTGAAAATCTCTTTTTTGAAAAGAAGCCCTGTCTTTTACTAGTTTTCCAGTCAGTTGATGATTTGGCCTGTCTGGCTATATTAGATTCTGATATTATTGCCTGGTCTAATACTTCGATATAGGTCTCCAGCTTAAGTACGTTCACTTTCTCTAAGATATCATCTCGAAGACCTCCCTAAAAATGTCTTTCTTTCTTATAGTCGGTATCGACCATGTGTGGTGCAAATCAGGCCCTTTCAGTAAACTTGGCCTTGGACTCAGCTATTGTCATGTTATTTTGCTTTAGTTCCATGAACTCTGATATTTTCCTATCACGAACACATTGTGGAAAGTATTTGTCGTAGAAAAGTTCCAAAAATCGTGCCCGGACTATATTTTTATTATCCTCACGAATCAACATCCACCACCTCCTTGCTTCGTCTTCTAATGTGAAGGTGGCTAGCATTACTTTCTGTGTTCCTAAACAAGGAAACACTTCAAACAACTTTTCTATGCCAAGGACCCATGCTTCAGCCTTTAACAGATCCAATCCTCCATAAAACTGTGGCGTTTCATTTTCTTGAACTCCTTGGTGAGAGCTATTGTTTGGTCATCATTCTGTAGGTCTGGTACAGGTGGTGCTGGAGGTGGAGAGTGGTTGTTGCCATTGTTGTTGTCACTGCTGTTGTTGCCTCAATCTCTCTGTCCTTTCTTGAATCAATCTTCCCATCCTATCCATTCTGGCAGCAGAGGACTCATCTATTTCATCACCTCTTGTTGTCACGATTATCTTATTAGACTTGTATTATTCTTTATACAAAAATGTTCACAAATATGCATATACAAAAGAGCATATATATCCAAATAATTAATGATGCAAGTTATTCACAAAACATATAGCATATAGTCATTTATTTAAAACATTTATGCATATGTTCAATGTCTTCAAGTTTGTACTTTTCTCATGAATGCATCCTAGGTCTTTTCCAGATACTTATTGCTCATTTGGACAAGTGTGTGAGTTATTTACTCATGCTCTGATACCACTCTGACATGACTCAAACCCGCCCCTACAGATTAAGGTCATAACCGGCCAGTAATCAAGGGATTACCTATGACGTCAAACTTGATCAAACATATTTTCAATAAACTAAGGGGCCAAAATGGAAGCAGACTTAAAAATTTTGTCGAATGAGCTATACTTACATGGTAAAGCAAGACACTCCATTAACAATCCATAATAACTCACACATGTAGACAAAATTAACATCTTAAATGTCTAAGAACTTTCAAACATGTTGCCAAAAGGCTTATATACATAGTGATCCTACGTGTTCATCAATGTAACCAAAGGGAATCAAAAATAAAGAAACAGAACAAAGTCTCATGCGTGAGACGGTCGGGCAGACTACACAAAAACTTGACTCCTCTCATATCTTTCACTAGGGCTGGGTTTGGACATCTCTTTGCTCACTTACACACACATAAATGAGAGTGAGTGATAGCCCAATGAATAATATCAAAATAAAGTAGTACATGAATGAAATTGTAGAAGTCGTATCATACGACCTTAGGCCCATTCATAATTCGATCTAATATATCAAACGGCCTTAGGCCCAAACATATCAAATGGCCTCAGGCCCATTTCGTTCTTATGAAACGGCCTTTGGCCCATTCATTCATATGAAACGACATCTGGCCCAATCATTCATGTCAAACGGCCTCTAGCCCATCCATTCATATCAAACGGCCTCTGGCCCAATCATTTATATCAAGCGGCCTCTGGCTCAATCATTCATATCAAATGACCTCTGGCCCATCCATATATATCAAACGGCCTTCGGCCCAATCATTCTTTACCATATTCGTATCCATGTGTGTGTCATACTCATGATTGTAATCACATTCGTATTCAATTAGTCTTGTGTAAAAGACTGTCATGCAGACTATTCATCCATAATTCAAATTACAAACCCATAAGGCTCACATAGAAGTAACGTTGTGGAAAATAACGTACTTGAACATATCTTTAGTAAGATATTATTCACAATGATCTGTCGGATGATTTGCACTTCTGCTTGACCCTACACATTACATAAACATAATGGATCACAAGCGATTCGATCTGTTCTTAATTCATATATGCTTCTTAGGCTTCTTCCTTATCTTTTTTAACACATTTATATTGTTCAATGCATGCCTAAGAATGCTTAGAAATGAAAGGAAATGGAAAAAATAATAATAAAACACATTTTTAAAATTTCTAAAATATGGGAGTACGCTTGACCGCAGCTTTGGCCGCTCGAGCGAACCCCTTTGGTCTATAAAAGTACTGGTTGTCCTTTTTTTAAGATCGAGCGCGACTTTGGCCGCTCAAGCTGAGAGTCAAAACATGTGTCTGGGTGCTCGAGCTCAACCCCTCACGCTCGAGGTGACGTCAATGTTTGCAAAACTTCTAGGAGCTAACATTTCATGCTAGAGCGGCACTTTCCCGTTCGAGCGGACTTGCCGAATTATGGAATTTCTAGAACTGCATTTGAAGCTCAAACTCAGCATTCAAAGGCCCAAAGCTCAAATTTTTGGTACAAAAACATGGAAAATCATTACATGACATGGAAACACTTTTAGTTTGGAACCAATTACTCAAAATCATGGGCCAATGTCCAAAATCAAGTTTAAACCATTCAATTCCATGTTCATAACTTGGAGACTCATGCATGTATGATCTTACACGGGTTCATCATCTTCAAAACATGTAGTTGAGTCTCATAACCTCATTATTCATGGATGCATGTCTTAAATGACTTCCAATTCAACTCATTTAACATGTCTTATACACAAACATGAAGACTCATAGCAACATCTTACATGCATGCACATACTGATCTCAATTTCATCATGATCAACATGCTTCACATTCAAATATGCAAATTTATGGCTAACTCTCACATGCATGTACTAAATATCTTCAAATTCACTATCATCAACTCAATTCTTGTTCCTCAATACATATCTTGTTTGAATTCACTCAATTTCAAACTAAAACTTATGAGTTGAGCTCAATTACTCACCCAGGAGTCCAAATGTCCCAAATTCTAGCTAGTCTTGAGCCTAGCCTTCCAAATCTTCAAGGTTTGAGTCAATTCTACAATTTTTCCTCTTCTTCTCTCTCTAGAACTGGCCCTCTCTCTCTCTCTCTAGAGTGTGATTTCAGCCAAGATGAGTTCAAAAAGAAAGAATTTGAGTGTATATGGGCCAATTTATATACTTGACTAATCAAATTGATTACGGTTAAGTAATGATGCTCTAATTTAATCATTATGAATCTAATTATTTTGATCCAAATAAATTTTCAATTAAATTTCACCGTAGTCTCTAAAAATTACGCTAATCACAATGGCATAGTCAATTTTGGTTTCCGTGGCCAATAAAGCCTTCAATTTTCAGTTCACAACAGTAAGTTGAATAGATTTTACTACGGTGAACAAATATAAGGCCAAATCCACGCATAATCATGTAATTAACACCCAAATTCAAATTAATCACATAATCACAACATGATCACAATTAATTAGCTTAATACAATCACACGTCTGATTGAATCCAAACTTGATTTTATTATCTTGTTCCATTTTATTCTAATTTTAATATCTCTTTTAATTACCTTTCCATTCCTTAATTCATTTAGTCCAAAAATGAAGATTACGTCCTCTAATGGAAAAAAGTGTCGAATAAAGGGTTGTTTTAGGCATGGGAGAGACGTCATGCTGTTGGTAATGAAACTTCGAAGAGATTAAATAATTAAGCACAACAATCTCAATCTCAAGCTTAATCTTAAACAATCAATCCGTTGAAACAACTCTCAAAACAAAGGAAAAGCCAAGAAATGGGAGAAGTTGAAGAGATGATTAGAGGTGATCACAAGTATGGAAACCTTGAAATAAATGCTATCAACTCAAATAGGTTTGTGGTTAAAGCCTAAAACACCAAACCTATGAGGACCGTTACACTACAAGCATACTATACAAAGCATAAATGAAGCAAATACATAAAAACA
Source organism: Camellia sinensis (assembly GCF_055761805.1). Taxonomy (NCBI): domain Eukaryota; kingdom Viridiplantae; phylum Streptophyta; class Magnoliopsida; order Ericales; family Theaceae; genus Camellia; species Camellia sinensis. The sequence continues at coordinate 30,586,945 of NC_138964.1, read as the reverse complement.
GTCCTAAATGAAGCTAAAACAGTGCTGGAAATGAAGTCAAAATAGCTAAAAGAGTAAGCTAAAATAATGGAGAAGCTGAGCTAGTAAACAAGCATAAGGAGAGGTGGCTAACCTCTCAATCTTTGGGACATCAAAACCACATTTTTAGCCTCTGAAAACCTCTGAACATCAGTGGTAAAAAGTTCAAAAAAAATTGATGAAAATATGGGAAACATAAGGGTAAAAGCCTAGAAGACAAGGTTCAAAGAAGGGTAGTCCACCCCTCTACATTTAATGGCTTTAAACCCCAAGTTTTTTAGCCCATAAAAATAGTTGAAAAATAGCCCAAAAACAACAAGAAAAGATAGGGAATAACTAGTGAAGAGATGCTCAAAATTATACCTCTTGAAGTAAGGCAACTATTTTGTTAGCAAACCCACTAGTTTTCACTCTCAAGGGCTGAAATTTGAGCTCAAGAACCTCAGCACGAAGAGCCAAATTTTTGGTTTAGGAACTGTAGAGACAGAGTGTGTAGGTTACAAGAGAGAGAGAGAGAGAGAGAGAGAGAGAAAGAGAGAGAGAGAGAGTGCTATGCAAGTTTTGGAGTTTTTGGAATTTTTTCTAACCTAATTTAAAGAGGGGAGGTCAAGTATATATAGAAAAACATGAGCCTAGGTCGGACATATCTATATACATACACCCGATATAACGCATGAAACTGTGGGGGACAGCTGGAAGAAAATATCTAGTTTTGACACAAGTAAATAGCAGCCCACTATTAGTGGGCGGCATGCCACTAGTGGGCAGCCAGTCAAAAAATTGTTTTCAAGCCCTCCTCCATATGGGCATATCTCCCTCATCTAAACTTGGGTTTAGTTCAATCTTGAGTCTAAATTGAAGCCCTGAAAGTCTACTTTCCAATAGAGGTGGCCTCACATCTAAATTCTAAGTGTCCAAATAGATATGCCTATTTTAGTGAAGGCTACTCATTTCTGTCCTAACGAATTGATGCCTCACTTGTTCCCCAACTAGTTTTCTTCCCTCCCCTCCTATTTTCTTCAACTCCAAGCCTGTAAATAAGAGGTTTTAAAGATTTTTCAAAGAGTTCACCTCCCTTCCATTTATTTCCACTTTGTCCTTGCTTGGTTTACCTAAAACTTGAACATTTTAAATGAAATGCGAGCCGTGGATCATCATAGAAACATTTGGAAAAATATTTTGGAAAAGAGGGTTTTAAGGTCTAAAATAGTTTTGGTCAAAAATGGGGTGTAAGGTTGGGATTTAGAAGCTCTTCTTACTGAAGAGATCGAACATTTGTACAACGTAACTTTCATCATCGAGTGATTAGCCTGAGGTGCCCAAATCTTAAGGGTGGTCAAAAATGGAGTGTTTATAGTTGCCTCTCTTTGACAGAGCTCAAAGTCATGAAATGACGTGAGTGAATGTCAAAGCTCGAAGACGACCCATTTTGACAAGGCTGTAAGACTAGGGCAAACAAACAAAATGCAGATGTAATTGGTTGAACCTGAGGGTTGTCTACGTATCCCCGTTGCAAGGAATCAAACTAGGGTAGTTTAGGGGCAGAATGCAAAATGATACACAATACAATGAAACAATGCAAATGATATTTAATGTAAGCAATCTGAGCCACGAGCAGTGCGTACCACACAAATATCATAAAAGGGATGGGAATGCAAAATCAAACTACGTTTTATATAGAAAAGAAGTGGGCATGGCCAAATGACACCTAACACAGGCTAACTGCCTACATCCTCAATACTAGCATCAACGCAGCAGGGATGCTTACACATAACAGAACCATGTTTTAACGTGAAAGGGGTGCGGGCACATGCAAAACTATGTTTTTCGTAGAAAGAGTACTAGTAATTAGGTGGTATGATCTATGTGAGGGATGATCTGCTGGGGAAAGATAATGATCCTAAATGTTGAATGGAACAAGACAAAGTACAATGCAATGGATGCAATGGATGAAGTGAATATAGGACGCAAGCCGAACCACGTTTTACCTAAAAAATGCATGGACACAAAACAAACCATGTCTAACACAAAAAAAGTGTTAGCACCCTCAATACTGGCCTCAGCGCAACATGGGTACTTACACATTACAGAACCATGTTTCAACAAGGGAAATATATGAGCACATGTCAGCCTAAGCTTAACATGGAAAGGATGCAGATGATAAAATGGTATGATGTAATGGATGTGATGGATAATGTAGTAAATGCATGCGATAAATGCTAGTAGTGATAGTGGTAATAGATGTGATGTAATAGATATTAACTATGATGTAGCAGTTTGGAGGCAACGCTTTTAGAAAGTACTTTCAGGGGCAATTGGCGATGACTCACCTTATGTTGCTGGGGATCTTCCTCTTGTTCTTGGTTCATCTTCACGTGTTTCCAAACCATGGGTACTACTTTTCATCCTAGCCATGTTTGCAACTTTCCCTATTCTCCAACTATCATGGCCCAAACCCACCCCGTGGATTAGAATTATAATCGGCTAGTAATAATGAGATTACCAACAGCCTTAGTCCGAAATCATTCCGTATTTAAGGATAGGGAACCGAATTACGGAAGAAAATTTTTCAAAGATTGTGCATTGAGCTGTGCATACATGGCTTAACCAAGCATTCTAACATTCAAATAATAACTCACACCATATGATTATTCACATTAAGTATGTCATACATGCATCCAGGATTACCCAAAACCAGTGCTAATAAAATTCAGGTTATACACAAGGCTGGTCATTCATGACCACAGAAGATCCAAAAGACAAGTGAATCAAGACTGAGGCCTCTGGCGTGAGGCAACTCTGGGTGATCTCTCAAAACACGGTTTCTGATTGCTCACTGGGGCCGGGCCTAGACATCCCGCTGCTCACCTACATACATAAATATAAACAGTGGGCCAACGCCTAGTGAATAATAGTAGAGTAAGGAGGTTAATGAATCAGATTCGTCCATAAATGAGTCGTACTTATAGTTTAAACCTTCGAACTACTGTTCCCGTTCATATCAGATTTATAGATCATAATGAAGCAAAACGACCTCGGATCTAACACCTCATATCCATATACAAAACGACCTCAGGTCCATGGTATACAAAATGACCTTAGGTCCATCTCTGTACAAAATGACCTCAAGTCCAATACTAATTTAGAGGCCAACCTTAGGTCTATTGGGTCCATCTGCCATTGACAACTGGCCTTCATATCATAATACTAAACGACCTTGGGTCTAACATTCTAATATTCATAATTATGCACATATAATTGTGATCACATCTGTATTCACATTCATAATGACCTTTGGTCCATTTGTGGGGCAGTGGTTTGGAAATACTCTTCCGATCCAATGGGACACTCGAGATCCTCAGCTAGCTACTTGAAAAGGAATGAACACTCCGGTCGGGGGTGTCGGAATTAGCACTCCGACGGCAAGTCAGTGTATACTCTCTTGGTTTCTTGTATCTTAAGTTAAGTGCACTAGTTCTCACATACCTCTCTTTAGTTGATGTTCGTCTATTTATATCTCCTCTTGGGCCTTAGAGTTGGGCCCACCTTTAATCCACTGTGTAACTATTAACTCGGCTCCTTTTATTACAAATCGCTCTTCACTCGGTTTCTCACTTAGCTGGTTATGCGGCCCATGAGGATACTTCTAGACTTGTATAAGGCAGGGCCGAATACAATGTATATACCTCGACTCTTCACGTTTACTTATTCGGCCTCTTTGCACCCCTTGATACTCGGCCCCCACAATTGCCCCCCAAACACTCCATTAACAATAGTTAGCTGGTGTGTTTGGTTTCGAACGCAAAAAGTCAGAGCCGAAATTCAGTGGCTAACAACATTCCAACGTGAATGTCAGAGCTCACACGCTTTTCGGTCATCATTACAACTTCCCGCCCCTTCGTACGCGTCATCCAATTATTGTGATTTAAAATCTTCTTGTCTTTTCAAATGCTTACACATTTTTGAATACTTGAAGCTCTTGGTGTGCCTTCTGATTCACCTCTGCAACCTCCTTTTATCCCCCATTGTCTTCTCTACCTCCTGTAAGTTCTCTTCTTCTCTGTTTTGAATCCCTTTTCCCGGTTTGCTTTTAGCTTAACATACTCCATAGACTGACGAAAATGGCAAAGCATTTGAAAGACCTTCTTTCTGCAGACCGAGCCCCTGGCTTTCGACACCATTTTTCCATCCCTGATGATGTCAGTCTGTCACTTGTGACAGACAACACTCTTGATATGGAGAGGGCTGATGAAAGCACAATCGCCTTCCTTCTCTTATCAATTGCAGAGGGCAGAGTCTGTTTCCCTCTTCACCCGTTCCTTAGAGCCGTCCTTCGCCATTGGGGTCTAATCCCTTCCCAACCTAATGTAAATTTCTTTCGAATCATAATGGGAATTACAGAGTTAAACTGTCGCCTTAGGATTAATCACGGGATACCTACTATTCGGCATTGTTATGCCTTGGCCAAGTCTTCTGGCCGGCATGGGCACTATTTCCTTAGGGCCAAGGACATCAACCATCAATTAGTGACTATGTTTTCCAGCTCTGGGAAGTGAGTTGATGATGTCATGATCGTTGTCCGAGGTAACTGGGAATTCAGCGAAGACGATTACTGCCTAGATCCTATTCCTAGACGGAGAGGTGAACCAGGTGGCCATATAGCTCCTTGCATTTATTTCTCTTATATTTACTCGGCTTAATCTTGGCGGTCTTATTGTTTTACTTGTGCAGGAAACGATTTGAAGAAAGTTTTGGTTTCAACTGACGACGTCGTTCTTGCAGAAATTAAAGCCGTGCTTCAATACTTTAGCCATCCAAGCCTTCAGAAACAAGGGAGGGAGGCCCACATTCTTCAATACGAGCCCATGTATAGGACATTTTCGACAGTAGAAAACATCCCAATTCCGAGGGGCGAGGAGTTCGTTACGGCCCTTATCTTAACCAACTTCAAAAACCTCAGGCAGGTTGGATTAGACGGGTCGGATTCGGTAGAAGAGGAGGTAGCTGAGGAGGTCACCGAGGAGTCTAACTAGTCTGAAACCGAAGTAGACGAGGCTTTGAAGTTGGTCTTTGAGGAAGATGGCCTCAATTCAGCCAACCCTCTGTCCACTTCGGGCCGAGTTGACTTTCCTTCAATGACATCTTTACTGGTTTAGAAGACCTTCCTGGCGCGTACCCTGAGGACATGGCCGGGTTGTCACTCACACAACTCACCAAGAAGAAAAACGTCGAAAGAATGGCCGCACGGCGGAGAGCAGAGGCCATTCGATCGGAAGTTCCACCCGCCGCCGATGCTGAGCCCTCCCTGCTTGTTGTCGAAGTGGTGACGGCTCAAACCAGAATGGCAATAATGCAACTAATAGGCTCGGCTACTAACATCGCATATGAGACAATTTGATAACATGTGGTTTAAACACGTATTCAAAGGATATATTTAAACAACAATACAGTTAGAATGATGTGTCGAGCCTTGGTGCATGCAATACAAGATGAATGAATGCAAGCATAAGGTATGCTAAACGAAATGCGATGCTCCTAATCTAGCCATCGTAAGCTAGTAAATAAAAGGGAGAAAGACGTGGAGTTGGAAGACATACACATTATTACATTTACGCTCTCACGAAGGAGAGTCCGAATGAATAAACTAGCTAAGCTAAACTACTTAACTAATTATTGCTACACTTGAATGGATAATTAACTAACTACCTAAGCTAATTAATTAAGAATTTAACTAGGCTAAGCTATTTAAATGTTACAACACAAACTAATTAGCTACAACTAATTAAGGAAATTAAATATTACAACACAAACCAATTAGCTACAACTAATTAATTACAAAAAATAAATGATTAAATAGTCTCGGGAAGCAAGGGAGGCCCATGCATGCTCGGTTTCCCCCGAAAGAACATCCACTATTTGCTTTCAAAAGTCCCTATTGCACAACCCTTGCATTCATTTCCTTCTCCAGATCAACTGTGCCATGCTTCATAAGCACACTGCTAAAAATTCATTAGTGGCCGACAGGCCAGAAGTGGTGGCCGGCCGGCCACTATTAAAGGGTTGTCATCCAACACTGATGGCCTACCGGCTAATAACAGTGGCCGGCTAGCCACTGATGACACACCATTCCTTGCTGCAACAGAGAGCAAACATGGCAAAGAGACGGTATTCTCATAGGTTGTTTGTACTGTGTATCCCTCCTTATCATCAAAACATCTCAAAGGAGTGATACACTTGGTCCTCAAACCATCAATCAAGCAATTTCATTGCATGATGGCCAAAGAACCAAGGTGTACAAGTTTAATGAATACACAAATAAGACTCACAAACCATCACCTTATCATACATGATCAAGGGCAATGGAGACCTAGGAAAGTTATCACTTTAAGTATGAAAATGCCCCAATTTTCCTTGTGTTCAATTAACATCCGATTGAACACATGAAAACACAACCAAATTCTTGTCTTGCACAATTTTAGTTTCCATTTTGTTTACCCATTTTAACTTACCAACCATTCTTTAACCAATTAAGTCCATTAGTGAGAAATCCTCTAAAGAGAAGGAAGTGTCAAACAAGGGGTAGTTTAAGGCAAGAGAGAGGAATCATGCCGTTGATAATGAACCCTCAAAAGAGGATTAAACCATTAAGCAATGAACCTCAACCTCAAGCTCAAACTATCCTAAGGTTGAAACAAACCTCAAAGCAAATGAAAAAGTCAAGAAATAAGGGAGGTTGCAGAGATTAATAGTGCTGAAATTAAGTGAGAAAAACACTAAAACATGGCAATCAACTCAAACAAGTGGTGTCTAAAGACCTAAAACACCAAGCTTGTGAGGACACTTACACTAGAAGCATGCAAAACACCACTCAAATGACATAAGAAATCCAAAACAGAGTTAAAACAGTCTTAAATAGGTCCTAAAACATGCTGGAATTAAGCTACAATTGGCTAGAAAAATAAGCTAACACATAGAGCTAACTAGGCTAGCAAACAAGACACAAGGAGGGGAGGCTAACCCCTCCAATTTTGGACTTCAAAATCTTATTTTTATCTTTGAAATTCAGGGTTGAAAATCCAAAAAAAGATAGTTTGAAGGTGGGAAACAAAGGTGGAAAAAAGCCTTTCAAGCAAGGAATAAAGAAGGGTGAACCACCCCCCTAAACTTAAATGGCCTAAAACACCAATTTCAGCCCACAAAAATGGAGTTGTTTATCGCCCAAAAATAACCCAAAAGTTGTGGGAAGAACCCAAAATAACCCACAAGCGATGGCATCCAAGTCTTGAGGACGGTCAAAAATGAGGTGCCTATAGTTGCCCCTCTTTGACAGAACTCGAAAGTCATGAAATGACGCGAGTGAATGTCAAAACCCGGAGATGACCCATTTTGACAAGGCCGAAAGACTTAGCCAAGCAAACAAGATAGAAAATAAATGTTTGCACCCGCAGGCTTCCCACGTATCCCTTTGCAAGGAATCAAACCAGTGTAGTTCTGGGGCAATGCAAGTGATATGCATGCAAAGCAGTTTTGAAGGTTGGACTTCCACGCTTCGCACAGCCAGCTATTTTGAAAAGTCATGATCATGCGAGAAGATGCAAAAAGTGATAACAAAATATGATAAGCCAAAATGAATATAATAAGCAAGATAACAACATATGAATGAACAACTTCAAGCTTAAAGAAGATAAAACCACACTCTAACCAAGCCAAAGCAAGAGACGAGGGAAGAAAACACCGATCAGGATTATGTTTCACGCACTCTGAGAAAATGAGAAAAATCGCCCGGGGACGTCCCGAGAAACTGAAAATTGCTCAAGATTACGCTTCACGGATCTTTAGAAACAAGGAAGAATGTTTGGGTCTGCGTTTCACGCATCCCGAGATACAACACAAAAATCGCTCAGGCTAATGCCTCGCACGTCCTGAGGAACAACCACTCAGGCGAGTACTTCATACGTCCCGAGGTAAAACTCGCCCAAGGCCGCATTTCACACATCTTGAGAAACAACCACTCGGACGCATACTTCATATGTCCCGAGGTAAAACCCGCCAAGGGCCGCGCGTCAGGCATCCTAAGAGAAAACCACTCGGGGGTGTACTTTGTACGTCCCGAGGTAAAACCTGCCTAGGGCCGCATTTTGCGCGCCCTGAGAAACAACCACTCAAATGTGTGCTTTATACGTCCCAAGGTAAAACTTGCCCAGGGCCGCATGCCACGCGTCCTGAGAAATAACCACTCAGATGCGTACTTCGTACTTCCCGAGGCAAAAGAGAGGGGTGTGAGATAAATGCACAAGGCAAACAAGTGCGATAGATGCACAAGATTGAAGGAGTACGACAGGTGTGCGATATATTCACTAAGCAAGTGAATGTGTGCGATAAATGCACTGATGATGCTAGCTATAAAGCTACGCAGGTTCTCCTACCGAGACACAAATGACTTATCCGGAACTCATCTGAATGAACCGTACATAAAATATCGTGCATTTCTAAAATAAGTACAATATAGTAAAAATGCATGTTCTATGCAAGATAAACAACCAAGATATGATGTTAGTGCAAGGCATGTTTGTAGACGCGCCCGTGGGCCTCACTACAGTTCGAACTCAATTTGTGTCACGGTTCTTAATCTAAACCAAAGAGTCCAAATCTGGCAAATCGTTTTGAGAAAATAGATTTTTTTGAAAGAAGTGCCAAACATGGACTGCTTTGCCAGATACAGAGTCGCCACCTAAATATTTTATTTTGGGGGAATTTAGGAAACCCTGACTCGGTGCCAAAGGCCACGTGTCCGTCTTCACCAAAGTTGCCTCGGCTGGGGAACTTGGGTACGATTGGGGAAGGTCAGCTATGAGCACCCCCTCTCGCCCGATCCGAAGATCGGCCTCTACTAACCGTGATATCCACTTTTGAAAACGTTATGTGTTCTTATTCCGGTTATTAGCCTAGAATTACTATGTTATGCGCACAGCAAACAAGTATAGACCAAATTGCCCAAATTGGAACAAAACATTTCATGCTTGTTTTGAAAATGGTTTGCTACTCGCAAGTAGGCTAAAATGCAGGTTTTGTCACCCTCGAGTGGGTTTTTAGAAAAGATGGTTTTGCCACTATCTAGTGGGCTTAAAACTCACAGTTTTGATGTGATACCCGAATTTAGGTAATTCAACCTCCATCCATAGGCATTCAAGCAGTTATATCACATAAGCAGCTAGCCTCATGGTAATCATGCTGTTATGGCAACACTCACACGCATGCGGTATGCTAAAGAATAAATGCTTACCGAGTACTCCGAGCCAAAACAAAAACTAGTTAGTAATCATATGCATGATCCTAGTTCATGTTAAGATGGCTAATGCAACACATGCAAGATGCAACTAAGGTAGGCTCGGCTAATCTATAATGACATGCGAAATGCTACAACTAACACGTATTCAATTTGGAATTGAAATACAAATGCAGTTAGAATGATGCACCGAGCCCGGTGCATGCAAGACAGATGAATGAATGAAAACATTCTATCATACTGTATGCTAATTGAAATATGCCCTAATCTAACCATCATAAGTGGGTAAATAAAAAGGAAGAAAGACGTGGGGTTGGAAGACATACACACACTCACGCATACTTATTACACAACTGCCCTCGCTCGGAAGGTCTAAATAAATATTACAGCCTGAATAAATAATACTAAATTAATTATTACAAAATTTCTAATCTAATTAATCAAAATAAATGCAAAGAGAAGATGGTCGCAGCCCCCGCCTCAGGATGCGTGAATGATGCATGCTCGGATTTGTCTTGCCCCGAAAGCCCGTACCATACCACTACTGCCTCTGTTTACACTACCCTGCTTCTCTGAAAACTGCCAAAATCCTAGGACAGGTTCCCTGAACCCTGTAAGACACCATCGGCTGAAGGGGAAATGCACCGGCCATGTAACTTATCCATCGGCTAGGGTTTCATATTATCGGCCACCAATCCATGGCCGGTCGGCACTCTACGGTGCCGGTCGGCAGAAACTCCCTGCAGAAACTGGTTTTTGACAGCAACAAAGACAGACAGTGTATGGCATGAAGTTCAAGCAAATGTATGCACGGGCACACTCCCTATCATGCAAGGGACTCAAGGGAGCATGACCCTCGACCCTCGGGCCATCAATCATTCATTTTGATGCGTGATGGCCTAAGGAGCCAAGGTTGCAATTCAATGGGAATGCATGCAACATATAAATGAATACCAAAACCCTATCATGCCAAAGTCAAGGGCCTCGGTGACCAAGAGCTGAGACGCGTTACATCACTTGTAGTATGAACACTTCTCCACCCCTCACACTTGGTTTGACACCCCAAACCAAGCAATACAATGCATGTTATGCAAACATGGCCCGAAAATGCAACATATCATTAAAATGCAAAGCATGCCAAATGCAATGCAACATATCATGGCAAGCATGCAATGTTCCCAACATGCAATGCTACAATGCAACTCATCATGCAATGCTAATATGGTACAATGCAAGCATGCGATTAGAGGCAACAAGTCACGCATACAATCATGTCTGAGAAGGGACTTAGACTGAAATGGGAGGCCTCAAACACCCCCAAAAACAGTGGCTAAAAGTACCTCAAGTGATGGACAAAATGCACTACAAACATGTAAGCCAAAAGGGGGGGCCAAAGTTAAGGCATAACAAAGGGCATTCTACCACCACTAACCCAAACAAGCATGGCATGAACTATACAACCCAAAAGCAGAATTTTAGTATGCAAAATAGCTCCAAAACCCGCTGGTATGGCAGACCTAAAGTCGCCCAAACACATAGGCATACACAACGCACATGTCAAGGCATGAAAACACAACACTTCAAGGCATTGAAAGAGACACAAAGGACAATGTAAGACCACATTATATGGGCTGGTATATCATCTCAACTAATGCCAAATGATGATAATAGGCCAAGCTAGGCATGTTAATGGTCCATACACTCAAGGCTCATGATCCAAAATGCAAAGCAACTATATCAAGCATGCTAAACATGACCAAATTAGTGGCCAAAAGACCTCATACATGACAAAACATGGTCAAGAACTTCACAAAGTGAAGCCAAAATATGAGAGCATGGTAGTCAAAAGTCATGATGCATTCCTAGGCACAAATAAGGGAATACAAAGCAAGTATGCTAAGCATGCAAAGGGCCACAAATCCGACCAAAAACAGAGATAACATGTGACCTAAAGAGCACCAAAAACATCTGATATGGAGCCAAAAACAACCAAGAATATATGCTACCCTTATGAGCCCAAAACATGCACAAATGAGACACAAAGGGAGAGGGGTGTCCCTCCCCTATACAAGACTTCAAACCATCTTCTTCACCACTGAAAATCCACTGGATTTCAGTGGTGAGAAGGCTAATACAACAAAGCAAATAAGGCTTAAAGAAAAAGACACCAAAAGGGGCCAAAAGAGACCTAAGAGGGGGATTTCGACCCCCAATGCCAAAACACCCTTAATGACAGTTCTTAAGCATGAAATATAAGACTTTTTTTAGTTATACACAAAGCTCAAATCAATATGCAAGATAGGTGAAAAGCCAATGCAAGATTGGGGATAATAAAGTGAAAGTCTTACCCTTGAAGAACACTTCAAGAACAGTTGGTCCAGCCACACTCTACGGAGTAAAATCAGTCCAAAATCTCAAAAAACAACACTCAATGCCTCTCAATCTCGGAGCATGGTGTAATGGTGTGTGTATTAGTGCAAAAGTAAGGTCAAAATGCACTTTTAAGCCAAGAAAACACACACAAGGGAGGAGAGAGAGGGAAATATAGAGAGAGTGTGTATAACAGATGTATATGTATATAAGCTCTGGTTTTTATGTTCAAAACTCTAACCCTAAACATGGTGGAGGAGATCTCTTTATATAGGCAAAGGCAAAGGCTAAAGCTTCTCAAAGAAGCTAAGTAAAAAGGGGCAAAGGGTGCAAGGGGAGTCAACGCTTCTTGAGGAAGCTAGAGCAGCTGGCCCAGCTTCTTGAGGAAGCTTTGACAAAGGGTCAAGCTTCCTCAAGAAGCTTTCACCAAAAGGGGGCAAAAGGGGCAAAACAGCCACTTCATGCATGAGGAGGAGTGTTGGTGCATTCCAGCTGGCACAGCTGGCATGCACCAAATCTCAAGGGTGCAAAAGGGGCACACCGGCCAGCAAAATAGGTCACCGGCCCAAAACAAAGTGCTGGTCGGCAAAATATTGTGCCGATCGGCCATTGGTTTTAAGAAACCACTGCTGGTAGCACCAATAAACGGCTGGTGATGTGAGGGGACAGCCGGTGGGGTGTGGGAATGGCCAACAAGCCATTCCCTGCCTTTCAAAGCGAAAACACAAGTGTTTGGTGCAAAACCAGACACCGAAAAGCCGAGTCGAGAGATCCTGAGGTGAGGCACGCAGTCGAGACCTCCAGGAACTCGGGACGAACACAAGCACGGATGATCACCGAGTGTTCCAACGGTGACGGCCAAGTCTTGAGGACGGTCAAAAATGGGGTGTCTACAGTTGCTCCTCTTTGACAGAACTCGAAAGTCATAACAATGACGGGAGCGAATGTCGAAGCCCAGAGACGACCCATTTTTGACAAGGCCGAAGACTTAGACAGACATGCAAGACAAACAAGATATGCGCCCGAAGGCGGGGGCAAGATGCAAGACAGTGCACAGAGCCGGACATAACTTATGATCATGCAAAAAAAAAGCTGTAACGAAGCCTAAATGGAGCAGTTTTAAGCTAGCATACACCAAACTACACTACAATGCAGAAAGGGTGTAAGAGAATTATGCAATTCTCAAAACGTCTCACGCAGGGGATACAATACCTGTCCGGTTCGTCTGGTTACACCAGCATCAAATGAACCGCACATACAATATCGTGCCTGCAAAGAAAACAAACTTAATAGGTACAATGTGATTAACAACATGCATATTAATGTACTTGAAAATGCATGACAACGCAAAGCAAGTGGGAAGCATAACAATGCTATGAAGGCACAGGCATGTAAGTGGAGCACGCGGTCTACGCAGGCAACGAAATTGATCATAAGCATGCGGTCTACGCAAGCAATGAAATTGGTTTCAAACGTGCGGTCTACGCAAGTAGAACATGCGGTCTACGCAAGTAATGAATTTGAACATAAGAATGCGGTCCACGCAAGCAGAACATGCGGTGTATGCAAGCAAAACATGCGGTCTACGCAAACAAAACATGCGGTCTACGCAAGTAATGAAATTGATTACAAACATGCGGTCTTCGCAAGCAAAACATGCGGTCTACGCAAGTAATGAAATTGATTACAAACATGCAGTCTATGCAAGTAACGTAATTAATTATAAGCATGCGGTCTACGCAAGCAAAACATGCGGTCTACGCAAGTAATGAAATTGATTACAAACATGCGGTCTACGCAAATAGTGTAATTAATTATAAACATGCGGTCTACGCAAGCAAAACATGCGGTCTACGCAAGTAATGAAATTGATTACAAATATACGATCTACGCAAATAGTGTAATTAACTATAAACATGCGGTCTATGCAAGCAGAACATGCGGTGTACGCAAGTAATGAAATTGATTACAAACATGCGGTCTACGCAAATAGTGTAATTAATTATAAACATGCGGTCTATGCAAGCAAAACATGCGGTCTACGCAAATAGTGTATGAGAAGAGTTGAATGTACACATGTAAGTAAAAACATGTTATTCACGATGCTGGAATGTAAAGTACTGTAACACAACATAATTGAAACGATTTGTGGAATCCACAAGACATGAAAAGGATACGGAAAGGGATGTTCTTCGTACGTACCGAGCATCGCTCATAGAAGTTATGGCCTGAGGTCAACTCGAAGGTTCACGTTGCAAAAGTGTGCTTTCCCGCATTGTATCGAGTGATGAAGGTGCCAAACCATGTAGTTGACCCGAACAAAGGTGCGAAAGGTGCGTTGACCGCAAGGGGAATTTTACTGGTATCAATTCCGACACTTTGCTACCCTGTCATTTTATGCTTTACTTTCCTTTTTACTGGTAGTTTAAGCACATTGCACTGCCTCGGGCAGGTTTTATTCTTTCTCAAAATTATATATTTTGCAAAACACGTGATGGGAATGAAACGACCATTTTGTTCAAAAGATGTTGCATTTGTAAATTTTCTATGCATCGCATCGCAAGGTATCACACCACAATGTGAACGAAATTGAACCTGTTTTGAACATTGAGTACTTGCATCGTAATAGTCAGGCAGTGAATCGACTTACAACTCGACAAGCAAATAAAGGCATGATATAAGCAATCAAGTGTGAGTACAACTCGATAAACAAATCAAAGACTTAAAGAGAATGAAATACAACTCGATAAGCAAATGTACAATAACTCGATAAGCAGATAGGTGTGACTTCGCAAGAATCGATCACCGGGGGGGGGGGGTTGGAGGCGGTGGAGTTCTCCAATCCCTAGCATAAACAGCTCAGGGAACAAGGAGGAAGACCATCGGCCAAGGGTAGAGGCCGTCGGCCACAAGAAATGGCCATCGGCCAGAAATTTGTTCGGTCGGCAAAAGGTGATGGTCGATCGGCACAATATTTGGCCGGCCGGCCATGAATGAAGGAATCACCAGAATGTTGACACCCGTCCTCCACCCAACCTTATCTCCTACAAAAGACCTCAGCTTCGTAGTTTTTCTCAATTCCACACTGATTTGCCCTAATGGAAGAGTTTCTTGCTCAAAATCTCATAGCTTGGATTGCTAGCTTGGATGGCTCGGAAAAGTTGAATTTCCAGGGTTTCGACATAAATGCACTATTCAATCTGGGTCGTACCCCGTTGCACCTTCCGTTTCTCCATGCCACGGCCAGGTTTTGGAATCCAGTGACGCATGTCTTTAGCTTCGCTGGGCAAGAGATATGTCCTGCCTTCGAAGATTTCCGAGCCTTAATGGAGTCTGAGCGCGACGAGGAGCTCCTACCCCAACCTAATTTTGGCCATGCCCAATCCTTAGGGCGAATGTGTGGACTCATTATGCGTGACGCTCGGTCTCTGATTTGTGACGGGATGCTGGATATTCCGAGTTTGGTCGATCGGTTTTCTGATGCCGGTGATCGCAACAACAATCATTGGCAAGGCTTCCGGCGACACGCCCTCTGTTTGTGCATGCTATCTCATTTTCTATTTGTCTCAGGCTCCGGAGGGTCTAGTGTCCGGCTGACCGAGGTTGCCCAACGCTTGAAGGAGGGCAAGAGCTGTATTGCCATGACTCTGGCTGAGACGTTGATGGGCTTAGACGCCTTTTATCATCGTGAGACGACCAGATTAGCGTGGAGTCCACTACTACTACAGGTAATGTTTCCCACCCAATCTCATATATGTATCGCTCACATCACTCGGCCCTCAAGCTCGGTTTTTCTCACAAAAACACTATTCTCACTTCTCTCTGATCATACATCTCTCTATTCTTTATTCTCTCATTTTTCATCCCTCCCCAGGTATGGTTGATGGATAAATTGCAGGTTGTGGACTCTTGCCCAGCCTACTCAGCTCGCGACTACTTATTCCGACAACGACTAGTCAATGCCCTTGAT
The DNA here is from genome assembly GCF_055761805.1 of Camellia sinensis. Classification (NCBI taxonomy): domain Eukaryota; kingdom Viridiplantae; phylum Streptophyta; class Magnoliopsida; order Ericales; family Theaceae; genus Camellia; species Camellia sinensis. Next base: position 30,571,301 of record NC_138964.1, on the reverse strand, counting down.
GAGGGATGGTGGTTCGCTTGGATGTGCCGCTTGTCCGCAGACCGTATTGCTTGGCAGTGCCCTTGGCTCAGCCTTCTGGCAATGAGTTACAACATGTCCCGGTAGACTGGGATTCAGTTGATTGGTCTCACTCACTGTGTATTCTACTTTTCATTTCGGATTCGACGCCAATTTGGCCATGATCAGACCTGCCCGCCAGAGGGGATAGAGTATCCTGCTGTATTCCCAACCCGAGGCGCACAGCTCGCTCGGCAAGCCAACGCGTGGAGGACAAGAGGACTCCTGGCCCCCGCTCCTACTTTCAGTTGCATTTTATCTGATGAGTGCTTGGATTGGCTTAACGAGGAGGCACAGGTCGGGCCCATCTTGGCGTCAGAGGCTTCGACCAGCTCTGGGAGGGGGCGCAGGAACACCTGACTTGACTATGCCCCGGATTTATTGCTTTATTAGTACTTTCAGGTTTTCTTTATGAATGTAATAAAAAGCAACTTCAATTTGTATGCAAGAGTAGGAGAACTCTGTATTGAAATCAATGAAATTGAAAGTTGTGGGTACTGAAAATTCTCCGCTTTGGTCCAAAAATAGTCTAAGTTGTAAAAAGATTAATTTTGAACAAAGTCAACTTTTATTAAAACTTTTCAACACCATTTTCGATATGGATCAGAACTGGACATGTCTGAAATCTGTCACTGAGGTGTACAACCCCGGATCCCAGTAACAGGAAAGTTGCCCCTAGTCTGAAGAGTACTGCAGCATTGCGCAGCAACGGAAAGTTGCCCCTAGTCTAAAGAGCACTGCACCGGAGATCATAGCCGAACTCTTGAATGCTGAATAGACAAAGATGGCCGAGATGATCAAATGGACAAAGTCGATCAGGGAAAAGTTTATGGCTGAACTTCAGAATGAAGTTGCCTACGTATCCCAAAGATGGGAATCAAGCCTTACATAGTTCAGGCTTAGGTTCACTCGAGTATTTTCACTCTCCTTTTACGCTCTAACTTTTGCCAAGGTCGCCCTTTGCGGGTTTTCAACCTTGCGAGCTCAGTTTTTATATTTTCTAATTTTTTTGTGCTCTAACTTTTGCCTAAGTCGCCCTTTCGGGTTTTCGGCCTAGCGAGCCTCTCAGGGGTAATATTTCTTCAACTTGTCCATGTTGATCAGTTGGGAAAATTCTAGGCCATCTAGGTCCATCAGTACCACAACTCCACCTGACCAGATAGCTTTGATGATGTAGAGACCAGTCCAATTAGGTCTGAACTTGCCCCTTGGGTCGTGGATGGGAGCTCGGTTGTCCTTGAGCACCAAATCTCCTTCCTTTAAATTCCCAGACTTAACTTTTTTGTTGAAAGCCGGGGCAATTCTGCGCTGATAGCTGTAGACACCCCATTTTTGACCGTCCTCAAGACTTGGACGTCACCGTTTGGACACTCGGTGATTATCCATGTTTGTGTTCGTTTGGAGTTCCCGGAGGTCTCGGCTCACGCGCCTTGCCTCAGGATCCCCGAATTCGACCGTTTAGTGTCTGGTTTTGCACCAAACACTTGCATCTTGCCCTTGAGAGGCAGGGTGGGGCTTGTAGACCATCCCCACCCATCACCGGCAGTGGCTAGAGGCCACCGGCTGGTGTTTGCTGCCACCGGCAATGTAGTTTGCCGGCCGGCACTATTTGTTGCCGATCAGCACTTCTTTGTGCCGGTCGGCACTCTTTTTGGCCAAGATGGCATTTTTGGCCGGCCGATTGCTATTCATCTGCTTTTGCAGATATTTTTGGACAGTTGTCTTGCTTTTGCTCCCCTCCATACACGTGTATGGAGGGATCTCCCTCTTGCAAAGCTTGCCTTGTAAGCTTTACAAGACAATATAGAGAGAAGCTCTCTCTAAGGCAAAAAAAGGAGGCTTGGTTAGAGACTTAGGATATTTTTGAGAGCAAGAACAGCCATCGTTAGGGTTTGAGTTCTAGGGTTAGAGTTAGATACACACTCTATCTCTCTTTCCCTCTCTTTTGTTCACTAGGTGTTTTGTGTCTTACTATTGCACACAAACACCTAGTGTTTCACCTTCCTCTTGGAGCTGAGGTTCTAAAGGACTGGTTTCGAGGTTTTGGTGTTGGATTCAAGCCAAAGGAGGCCATTGGAGCATCATTTGTGAAGGGGTCATCAAGGGTGAGATTCTAGTCTTTTTTTCCCCTTTTTTTGCATTGATTTTATACCTATTTTAGAGCAATTTTTGTGATTATTGTATAACATAAAAAAGTTCTTTTTTTAGGCCCTCTTTATTGTTTATTAAGAGTGTTTTATTGTTTGAGGGTTGTTGACCACCCTTAGGCCTTAAAACGCCTCATTTTGAGCCATTTTGTGTTAGCTCCGGGATTTTGGTGTTGAGGTCTCTTCACCACTGAAATCTTGAGGGATTTCAGTAGTGAAGATGATGCTTTGAAGTCCCAAGAAGGAGAGGGCCGCCCCCTCTCCTTGTTGTCCTTGAAAAGGGCATATTTTGGCTTCTTAAGGAAGCCTATGCTTGAGTGTGTGTTGAGCATGTTTGGGCTATTTTTCATGCTTATATATCCATAATATAACATGATTTTAGGTTGGTTTTGGAACTCCATGCATGCTTAGCATAGTTTCCATGTAATGCCTTATTTTTGCCTTAATGTGCCTTAGGTTGTTAGCCTTTGTTGGAGCATGTTTTAGGCTTAGTCTTGTGAAGATTTTGTGCATATCTTGCCATGTTTTAGCTCTGTCCATAGTCGTTTGGGTTGATCTTTGCATGCTTGATATAGCTCCTTTGTATTTGGGCTTGTTAGCCTTGAGTATGTGCATGTGTAGCATGGCATCTTTGCATTGTTTTGGTGATTTGAGATCACTTTATATGTTATTTCAGTCCCATCTCCATGCTTGTTTGATTGCCTTGCATGTCTCTTTAATGCTTTGAAAGCATGTGTTGCAATGCTCCATGTTTTGGTGTTTATGCACGTCTTTATTTCTGAGCCACTTAGATGCCATCTAAGTAGTCCTTGGGCCTTGTATTAGCGTCCCAAAGCTCTGTTTTGGTCAATGAGTGCATGCCATATTTGGTCTTGCTTAGTGTAGTCCAATGTTCCATTGGTTTGTTTCGAGCATTTAGACCATTTGTTGCATATTTGGCTTGGCTTATTGCTTGGTTTGACACCATGTTTTTAGCATGATTTCAAAGCTTATAATGCATGCTAATTGATCATGTTTGTCCCTTTCAAGTGTGCTTGAATATTGCTTGTTTTGTGCTTAAGTGTTGGTCCTTATGTGCATATGTGTGTGCATGCCATTTAGCCCTCACTTTTTAGCACTTTGGCTACTGTTTTAGGCCTATTTTAGAGTTGCCTAATTCATGCATAAGCCCATCTTTCCACCTATTTGCATTGCCATATGTACGCTTGTATGCTTGCATAAGTGCCTTGCCATGCCATGTTGCATCCTTAGCTTGTATGCCTAGGTTGCATTGCATCTTGCATGCATTCCTTGTCCCTTGACTTGGGTGATAGGGATTGGGAGTTTTGTTTGATTGGTTTGCATACATTTGAAATCAAAGTTGCATACTTGGTTCTTTGGGCCATCATGCATGGAAATGCGTGATTGGTGGTCCGAGAACCGAGGCACATGTCCCTTTGAGTCATTACAATGATAAGAGACATGGTTGGTGCATACATGCTTTGAATTGTGCTGCCATGCTTTGCCTTGTCCACTGTTGCTGTGAGTTGCAGGTTCTGCAGGAATACTCTGCCGACCGGCAGTGTAATGTGCCGACCGGCAACAATTTCTCTGCCGACAGATTCAATTTTGTGCCGATGGCCATACCACACTGCCGGTGGCAATTTCAATGAGCCGGTGGTGATCAGTCCTGAGGCTTTGACAGCCTCCAGAGGAGGAAAGGAAGGAAAACAGAGGCAGCCCATGCATGGTGGCGCGCTTCCCGAGGCGTTTTCCTGTTTTAATTAATTTATTTAATTTGTTAATTAAATTAGTTAATTTGTAATATTAATTAGCTTGCGTAGTTAATTAATTTGTAATATTTATTCGGTCCCTCCGAGCGAGGGCAAATCTGTAATAAGTGTGTGTGGGTGGCGTGTATGTCTTCCAACCTCACTTCTTTCTTCCCTTTTACTTACCCGCTTTAATGGTTAGTATTAGGGCACGTTTAATTTAGCATACCTTATGCTATGCATGTGTGCATCCATGCATTTGTATTGCATGCATTAGGCTCGGTACATCACGCTAACTGCATCAATACTTCAATTCCCAAACTGAATACGTGATAATTGTGCATTTTCACATGACATGTTGAGGATAGCCGAGCCTATTCTAGCAACATTTTGTATGCGATGCATTAGGCACTTAACATGGACTTGGATCATGCATGTTTGCTAACAAGTTCTTTGTTTTGGCATGGAGTACTATGTAAGTATTTCCGCTTTAGCATATCGCATGAGTGTGAATATTGCCATGACAGCATGCTTAACATGTGGCTAGATGCTTATGTGTTAAACTATTTTGAATGCCTGTGGGTGAAGGTTGGATTGTTTGAGTTGGAAAAACTCGTTGAAATCCATATTTTAGCCTACTTACGAGTAGCAAATTCCAAAGCATTTTCAAACCGAATGGATATGCAATGTTTATTTCCAAATTAGGCAATCTAGTCTATACTTGTTTGCTGTGCGCATAACATAGTAATTCTAGGCTGATAATTGGTTTAAGAACACGTAAAGTTTTCAAAAACGGATATCACGGTTAGTAGAGGCCGGTCTTTGGACCGGGCGAAAGGGGGTGCTCATAGCTGACCTTCCCCGATCGTACCCAAGCTCCCGAGCTGAGACAACTCCGGTGATGACGGACATGTGGCCTTCGGCACCGAGTCAGGGTTTCCTAAATTTCCCCATTTTAAAAATATTTAGGTGGCGACTCTGTATCTGGCAAAGCAGTCCATGTTTGGCACTACTTTTTCAAAAATCTGTTTCTCAAAACGATTTGCCAGATTTGGACTCTTTGGTTCAGATTAAGAACCGTGACACAAGTCGAGTCCGAACTGTAGTAACCCCAAATGAATAGAACGGGACTCACCCTCCCGGGGCGTTCGGGGGACGTCCACAGTTTCTGGCGACTCTGCTGGGGAAATAGAGAACTTGACTCGAACTCGTGATATCCTGTTTTGATCTCATTTATGTGTTTCTTTGCATTGCATGTGCATTGGTGTGCCTAGGACACCGTGTTTGCCATCTGCCATTCCTGAACGGTTTGCCGGAGGCTTGTCTTGTCAAGACATGTCCATAAGGCTGACCGGCTATGGGCTCTGACAGCATGGGAACACAAACCCCGGTTTTACCGGGGCACCCTTGTTGACCATTCGACCTAGTGCATATTCGGATCCATAGTGACCATTCCAAGCTAGGACAGGTTGCTTACCCGATATTAGGTTGTTTGAGAACCGCTGTGTGCGTAGTGAAACCCTAGCTCCTGACAAAATAGGACAGGGAAACCTTACCCCAACATAGGGGTGTTTTGTTCTCTTTACTTTCTATGTGCTTCTAGAATGTATTTCTACAGGGAAGTACGTATCAGTTTGCAAGTTTGAGTATCAAACCTGAAGACACCAGTATCAGTATCAGTATCAGTATCAGTTGTGGGAATCAGTTATCCGCGGGTATCAGATTCAGTATTTTGGGGAACAGAAATCTGGGAACAGTGATCAGCAGTAGGGTACAGTTGTGTGGCTACACCCGTGTTTGGTCAGTTTGGGCTAAAATACTGTCTATTTTTCTTTCAGTTCAGAGAGTGGCAGAGTTGATACAGAATAGCCAGTGTCTCCCCTTTGCTGAGGCATGATTTATGGCGGCACAAAATACAGAAGAAGTTGTGGTTATGACGGCTGCATTGGAGCAGGGAACCGCTCCGCAGAGTGAGGCCGCCATCAGTATGTCATACCCGCCCAGGTCGCCCGTTGTGCACCCGGTTTGGGCTCCCCAGTTATATCAGGCTCGTGAGCCCACCACCTTCGAATTGATGGGAATGATAGGAGACCTCCAGAGGTCTGTGGCCGATCTAGCCTATGGAATGTCGGCTTCACCGCCAGCGGCGCCATATGCCGGGAATTTCATACCACAGGAGCCCCCGCTACTGGGGCGGATTGTGATAGAGCTCAGCCAGCCAGAGGTGGCTTCCGGCTATAGCCACGACATGCCAGCACCAACCCCGACCCTTGATCAGGCTGAGGCCAGAGGAAAGGACAAGGCAAAGGTAGCCACCGACCCTATTGAACAACTGCTGTGGGCAGTCGAGGCTCTGAAAGTCAGGGGGATGAACAAGCAACAAACATCTGCAATAGTGACCAAAGTTGTGGATGATGCTTTCCCCGCTCCAACCAAAGGCAGTTCGAGCCAAACAGAAAACCGGGATGGGTCCCGTCACACCCAGACAGTTCCTGTAGTTCCCAACCCTGCACCGGGAAAGGTTCAAAAAGCCAAGGCAGCGCCAGCTGATCCTTTCGCCAGCGCATCTGGCAAGAATCCTCAAACTACAAAGTACCTGCCCCGAGGGCGCAGGGTCTTTCACGACCTCCCCATGCCTTTGTCTAGGGCATTGTTAATATTGGCGAAGAATGGGCATCTTAAGCCTTTGGAGCCTCGGCCACTCCCGAAGAATCTCCCTCCCACTCATGATGCTACCTTGTACTGCGCATACCACCAACAGTCCGGTCAAAGTACCGATGGATGTTCCCGCCTTCGTCATGAAGTGCAGGATTTGATTGATAACAAGGTTATCCTACCACCTACCTCAGGCAAGCCCGTCACCACTCAGTTGTTGGATTTCGAGGGCTCAGATACTGCGAGTATGTAAAGTGAACCGCCTGCGGGCAACATTTGGTACATTTTGGGTGAAGCGTCTGGCACGCATTTTTGAGCATCGGTGAGACCGAGTTTTGTAAATCCTGGCTTGGATGTCGAGTCAGTCTTTTGTTTTTGAGTCTGTCTCTTTGTCTTGAGACAGTCTTTTTCGCTTAAGGGTCTGTCTTGTTGTATCGAGTCAGTCCCCGTTGTATATAATACCAGGTGATTCTGGGGTTGTTGTCCCGAACACCGTTTTGTTTTGTTATTATTTGCTTTTGTTTTGAGTCTGTTTCTGCCGAGGGGCCAGTTGCACCAACAGAGCTGATTGAAACAGCTGTTGCTATCTCAACTTCATGCTTGCTTTCAGCATAAGTGCCAGAGAATTTGATTAGGCTGACAGTACATCTCGCCTGCTCTCCTGCGTGCCAAACTCATTGCATTAACCTAAGTTTTTCAAAAAACAAACCTTTTGAACACTACGGTGATAAAAACGAAGAGGAAGGAATTCCTCGGGTTTTGCCAAAATTTTGATCGTTTTGAGAGAAAGAAAGGCGTGCTAAGCCTTTTAATGAATGAAATCATGCTTGTCGGCGTGAGTACTGAGAAGGAACCTGGCTTGATCCAGATTGGTTCCACACTATCTTCGGCGCGAGCGATTTGTCGCTTTCTTAAAAACTTTCAAAAACAAATGTTTTACGCGGCCCTGCGAGGCCCTGCGAAGACCTGTGTGGAATCGCTCTTGAGATTGCGCAGCCTAGGATCGCTCTCAGCCTCAAGATTCAATCTACTTGTGTCTCCGACTTTGAATTCGTTCAGAACATTCAGAAAGTTCAACGGACAAACGCCATGAAAGGCCCGTGTGGCCAGTTTTTGAAGTAGCCTTCGATCAAGAAGCACCCAAGCCAAATCAGAAGGAGTAGATCTCGCCGGAAGAAGCTCGTGGAGTAACCGGGATGGATACTTCCGCAAATTAGTACAACAACCGTTCTTCTAGACACAGAGAGGCTTCAACTTCAAAAAAAACCATTTGGCATGGACTTGCTGCACTTTTTACCCTTTGAGAGGCTCGCTGGGTCGAAAACCCGGAAGGGCGGTCCAGGCAAAAGTTAGAGCAAGAGAAAAATACAAAAAAAGCAAAAAATACAAAAAAAAATGCAAAGAAAAGAACAAAAAAGAAAGAAAGAAAAAAGAAAAAGAAGAAAGAAGAATGAAAAAGAAGAAATAGAAAATGAAAAGGAGCTCGCAAGGTCGAAAACCTGCATCGGGCACCTTGGCAAAAGTGAGAGCCTAAAAAGTGAAGGTTAAAATACCCGAGTGTACCTTACCCGGAACTACGTGAGGCTTGATTCCCATGTTTGGGATACGTAGGCAACTTCATCATGAAGTCCAGCCCCCAACGCTTTCATAGCGTCTCAGTCCATGCAATGGTTTCAATTTCATACCCAAAGTCCAGTGGCCAACACCTTTCAAGGTGATTGTGTCCATATATGTGTTGTGACCGTCTTCGTCATCGCTATGTCCAAGAGCTCGACCACCGCCAATGAAGACTGTCTGCAGATTGCTGCGGCACCATCCCAAACAAGGGGCAACTTTCCGTTGCCACAAGCCGTCGTGAGACGCCATTGAAACTAGGGGCAACTTTCCGTCGCCTCCCACCCCCCTTCAAACCAGGGGTAATTTTCCATTGCCTCCGATCTGAGGTTGCGCATCTCGAAGAGTAAGTTCCATGCTCGTCGAGCATCAGCTGTTTGAAAAAATGGTTTTTGAAAATTTTTACTGAGGTTGACTATCCTCTCGAAAACTATTCCATTTTCCAAAATCGGACCATTGTCTTGGACCCAAAAAGGAAAATTTTCAGTGTTTACAGCCTGACTTGCACGGTTTTCAAATCAAAAATCGAACAAGTACGTTAATCCGACTCTCGTTTTGATCAAAACCGTTTTAGTAGAAAGCAAAAACGAAAAAATGGTTAAAATGATGAACTAGGGGCACAGTTGAGCCAGGCGTTCTGTCTTTCCCCCGTCACCGACGTACTTGCCAGAAGAGCACTCTGCCCGCCAGAAGAAATAGCTGTGAGCTAACGGCATCGGGCGTGAACCCGCAACTTCCTGTTCATTCATCAGTCACCCCGGGAAGGGATGAAAAATGAGAGAATGAAGAATAGAGAGGCGTAAGTTGAGAGAAAAGTGAGGAAAAGGGTTTTGAGAGAAAATCCGAGCTTGAGAGTCGAGTGATGTGAGGATCACAAATCAGGTAGGGTGGGAAACAATACCCGATTTGAACTGGCTCCTCGTGGTCCGAGGTCCCCCGTCTTCGTCAGCGCGTTTGTGTGTCGTGTCTCTTTCATTTGACGGTCTCGTCTTTTGTTTTTGGTCTTTCCCGAGCGTGTCTCGTTGTGTTTAGGTCGTGCACCTATATTTGAGTCCTCCCCGCTGTGTTCAGTTGTAGGCTCGACATCCCGGTCTGAAAAACCCTCATTCGATTTCAAAAATCATTTATGCTCAAGAATGCTGTGCCATTCTCTACATTTGACCGTGTTTCGACTTCAACCGGTTCCGCCTTTGAGGCCGTCTTGTCAGATCGGGCTATTTTGTTTAGAATTCGCTATGTGCAGAATGAACCGATTGCTGTGCTACGGGCTGTATGCAGATTAATCCCCAGTAGAGTAAGGGCTGTGTGTCCAGAATCAGGCAGTGGGTTGCTTGGGTGTATTTTGCTGCTGGCTGTTTAAGTTATCGGATTATTACAGTGCGAGTGTTTAATTTTCAGACAACCAATCAGTTCCATTTACATTGAGGTGTAACATGATGAGATGCAATGCAATACATGAAATGTGTAAATGTAAACACTTTTTCAGATAAAAAGTCCGTTTCATTTCATTATCTTTTCAAATGTACAAGTTTTGGAAACAAAAATCTGCCCGTGGCAGTACAAGGTAATCTAACTACCAACAAAAGAAAAAGTACAAAGAAGAAAAGATGGCAAAAATCCGCATCTGTGTCGAGCACTCCAAGGGCTGTCAGTCTGTCCTGGTCCTCTTCCTGGACGAGGGTCCAGGAGCATCATCAGCGTCGTCATCAGAGCCCGAGCTGGAACCGTCTCCGGTCTCCTCCTCCGATGACTCGGACTCCGCCTCTGCCTCCGCCTCTGACTCCTCGTCATCATCATCATCGTCCGAGACTGGAGCTCGCGAGCTGCTCCCGACGCGAGTACGCCCTCCCCTGGTACGGGGAAATATCCTGCCCTCCTCATCTCTCCCCCGAGCAGGGACGGAAGGTCCAGCTGGTGCACCTCCTGCCATGGGAATCTGGAAAGGAGGCTGAAAAAGTACACAAAAAGGGAAATGCATCAGTATACTGTGAACAGTTTAAAGGTGCAGAATGCAGTGTATGAATACAGTAAGAATGCCGTGAGCAGTTTAGCAATGCAGAATGCAGTGTATGAATACAGTGTAGGAACGCCGTGAGCAGTCTATCGGTGCAGAATGCAGTGTGTGAGTACAGAGTATGAATGCCGTCGGCAGTTTAACAGTGCAGAACGCAGTGTATGCAGTGTGTCAGATACTGTGAGACCGGTGTGTCAGGTGTTGCGCCGTGCATCAGATTATGTGAAGCAGTGTATAAGTGGTTTGAGGCCAATGTCAGAAGAACATACCGGTATGCTGTAGACGGCTAGGAGGTCAAATGTCCGCTGGAGCATCCCCATCATCGAGGCATTCATCGCCAACGACTGACGGGTGTACCCCGAAGAAGCCTGCAAAAGTATCAGACGCATCTATATTCTGTGGAATATCAAGTAAACTGAATTGAATAACTGTACAAAATGCAGTAGAACATACCGGCGGTAGGTCGGAGATGTCAATGAACTCATGACCAGCCGGTGGAGGGGCGAAGGGGATCTGATAGGTCGACCCACCCTGCCCCTGGAAAGTCAGTACAGCAGGCAGGGCAGGCCAGCCGGCTCCTCGTCCTACCTGCACTCTACCCCTACCACGGACTCGGGCCCTCCTCGAAGATCCAGCCCCTGCTCCCACTCCGGCCCCAGCCGCCGATGCTATAGGCCTGGCCCCCTCTGCTCGACGGCCGCTCAGAGGTCGCATCAGGTACGTCTGCACGTACTCCCGATAGTCTCCGGTGCCTCTGAAGTCGGCCTCCTCCCAGCCGATGGAGTAATCATCCAGCTGCTCAGTGGTGAGCCCCTCGGTCTCCCTCATGTCTGCAGGAGGGGGAAGCGGGACTATCTGCTCAGGTAACCCGCGGGTCTAGCATAGAAAACGCTCCCCCAGGTACCAAGCCCGACAGACCGGGCCCTCTAGCAAGATCCGGAAACGCGAGGTCTCCTCAGCACCAGGGAACCGACCCCGCATCGCCGACGGCAAGGAAGCCCATGGCCGCCAAGTGATCTGAAAATGACAGACAGTTTGTTATCTACTGTTATTGAAATATGCAGTCGAAAAGCGAAGCTTAAATGAACTGAAAGTAAAGCATACCTCCGCGGGGGTGATGGTGTCGAAATATCGGCGGAAGAAGCCGAACGTCTCCCATGGTCGCTGGGTGCATCTCCCGTCAAAGCGTCTCGAGAAGGGAACAGCCGGAGGAGGCTCCGCGACTGGTACAGGTGCAAGCTTAGGGAAGTAGGCGTAAACCCACAGCTGCAAAACAGATGTCAGTGTGACTATCAGGAAAAGCAGAATATGCAGAATAAAGTAGGAATGGCAGAGCCGTGTTTTGTATTGTGTACAGTGTACATTGTGAGCAGTGTACAGTCAGTGTAAAGCAGAATGTATGTGTGTGCCGTGTGTACAGTATACAGCAAGTATAGAACAGACTACAGTGTGTGCAGTGTACAGAGTACAGAAAGTACGAGACAGAAATGAATAAACGGAGAAGAAATGTACCTCCCAAGCCCGCCAGTAGCCTCCAAGCAGCTGGCCGCTGCCGCGAGAAGCCGAGCTCATGTATCCATAAAGGGTGGCCAGAGCAGCGCCGCCCCAATCGTAGTGCAGAATATCCCGGACATCCACCAGTGCGCTGAGAAGACAGAGAGGCACGGTGTTCGCCCGGTCGGCGAAGATGGTAGTCCCGAACAGGAACATGAGGAAGCCGCGAGCATACCTCTCCTCGTCCTCCGGGGTCATCTGCGCCTCCTCCTCCAATGCGGGCTGGACCCGAAACTGTACCTCGAACCAGGAATACCGCACAAAACCTGGACGAGCTAGTGGCGGAGCCTCCCCCAGCAGATAAACCTGAGCGGCGGTCCACTCATCCATGTCGGTGTCGAAGGGGATCGGATCACCCCCTACCCCGATGCCTGTGAGCATCGAGAAGTCATAAGGGGTCATCGTCATGTCCCCTGCAGCAGAAAAGTGGAAAGAATCGGTGGTGTCCCACCACCTCTCCGCCAAAGCAGCAAGAAGAGGTCTGCATGTGGACAACCTAGAGAGCCCTCGGCAGAAGGTGCCGAAGCCCGCTCGGTCCACGATGCGTCGGACCGCATCAGGGAGCTCATCATACCACTCCCGTGCACCAGTATTCCCATACCCGCGAATGGTATGGGAACCCTCCTGCAAACAGAAAATGACAATTGCAAGACAACATTCAAAATGCAGTTTTGAAAGGACAGATATGGCATGTATGCAAGTTTGTCAGATTCAGGCAAATACCGGGTGCCGGTGTGCTTACAGTGAAATACGTGTGCTGTGTCAGCGTGTTTGGGTGTTTCAGAACAGATGTAGCATGTGTGCAAATCTAACAGATTCAGACAAATACTGGGTGCCAGTGTGTATACAGTGAAAAACAGTGTGCGCCGTGTGTTTGAGTGATTCGGGGTTAGTGCAGTGTGTGTGCATATGTCAGTCTCAAGCAGATATCAGTTGTATGTATGTTTACAGTCAACTACGGTCTACGGCATATCAGATTTCAGCAGTTAAAGAGTACAACTACCTACGACAGTTTTTTATCCTACATTGCGAAAAGTAAAGCAGAAGATGAAGAGTTACCTCGGAAGTGCTGAATGATAGATGGGAGGTAGGCTCGCGTAGTAGTAGCTCAGGCGCCGCGTACCTCTCAAAGCTCCGGAACTGACGCAGGCCGTCTGGGGGCAGAACAGTGGTAAGAGCTCGACCCCGGGATCCATCTCGTGGTCCGGGGGAGTCCCGCCACGTGGAATGTCGTCCGCCATGAAGAGAATGATGTGAAAATGGCCCGGAAAAGGAAAACCGAGCCGGAATACGAAGAGTCAACCAAAAAGTCAACTCCCGAGAGGGTCGGAAATGGCCGGGAAGGCTGGAATGTGAAAAGGCACGGAAATGAAGAGGAAAGTGAGGGGAACAAACCCCGAAAAGGCTAGAACGCCGAACGAGGCACCGAAACGAAAATGTGATCGGTGGAAAATGTCCGAAACGCGAAGAGAATCGCGAATCCGACGACGAAACGAGCGTAGAACGCGAAGAAACGGGCGGAAAAGGAGAGAGAAGTACTCTAGAGAGAGAGAGCAAGGGATTTCGGCGGTGGAAAAGTGGGGAATAGGGTTTTCAAACCCTATTTTATAAGACCCAAGGTGAAAAGTCAAAACTGCCCCGCACCAGCAACTGTTTGCCAGTCGGCAATGTTTTGTGCCGGCCGGCACTTTTTTATGCCGATAGAATTGTTTTTGTGCCGGTGGCCAGCCGGTGGCCTCCCCTTTCGGCCGGTGGGGTTCCCACAGCCTTGTTTAGGCCATTTGAGTTGTTTTGGGTCTTCATAGCTCAAGAAAGTGCAAGAAAGTGCATCTCCGACGTTCAACCGGCCTCCGTTCTGACCGCGGGCCGTATCTCCAGTGCGTGGCACTCGAATTCGTGCAAGGTGTATCCTTTTTGTATCCTTTTAAATTCAATAGTTGCCCCATGTGTGTTGCGCGAGTTCATCACACTACTTCTGTGCATTGCATCGCACTGTTTTGTGCATTTCAAACCGTCGCACTGTTTTGTGCATTTCAAACCTCGCGCTATTCTGCGCATCGCACTGTTTTGTGCATTTCAAAATTGTTCGCGCTGTTCTGCGCATCGCACTGTTTTGTGCATTTCAAACCGTCGCACTGTTTTGTGCATTTCAAACCATCGCACTGTTTTGTGCATTTCAAACCTCGCGCTGTTCTGCGCATCGCACTGTTTTGTGCATTTCAAACCTCGCGCTGTTCTGCGCATCGCACTGTTTTGTGCATTTCAAAATTGTTCGCGCTGTTCTGCGCATCGCACTATTTTGTGCATTTCAAAATTGTTCACGCTGTTCTGCGCATCGCACTGTTTTGTGCATTCCATTTCGCGCTATTTTGCGCATCTCATTGCATTTTGCATGCATTCCATCGCACTGTCCTGTACACTCGCGTTGCCTAACGCATTGCGCTATTTTGCGCATCATACCGTCGTGCAATACCCCGGTCTGGCGAGACCTTAAACACGCATGGTCTGGCGAGACCTTAAACACGTACGGTCTAGGAAACCTTAAATCCTTGGAAGGTGCAAGACCTTTAATGCATTGGTGTGCACACTATTGCTTTGTACATATCTTAAGCCGCGTGTTGTCGCGCATTTCATGCAACATGCATTTCATACATCATTTGCATCTCAAAAACAAAAAAAAAAAAACATGCATTGTCATGCATACATTTTGCATTCCGGTCTAGGAGACCTTAAATCCTCTAAAGGTGCAATTCCATTGGTGTTTGTCGTGCCCGAACGACTTTCGGTGGTCTGGTAAAGCCACCTGCCTATGTTTGCGATGAGTTCCTAGAAGACCAACTGGGACGGTGGAAACTAGAGTTCGAACGGCTTATGCCTAGAACGCAAAGGTTCGGGAGTTCCGAGACTAAAGTATGGTTTAAATACCCAGAGGTTTACCCTCGGCTTCAAATCTGTATGGAAGCCCCATAGGTTGAGGCGGCATGTCTACGCCTCAGTTCTGGATACTGAACCAACCTAGTATGTCACCCTGTTGGTAAGATAGGGAAAGTTGCAATCATAGTCATTGCATCATAGTGCATTGTCATGCATTTCCATTGTAGCTCGCATGCATCCATTGCATTTTCCCCAGTAGGTCGCATTGCATTGCATTGTCATGCATTTTGTAAATACCCATTCCATTGCATATTTGTAGATATTGCATTGTAGATTGCATGCATTCACTGCATCACCTTCCGCCTATGGCTTGCACCTTTCCAGGTTGAGCTTGGTCTGGTATGTGCCCTTACTTTTCATGTTAAAACACAGTTCTGCATGTGTATCGCGCCGATTCCACGCTGATATGTTGGTTGAGGGTTGCGGCACCTTTTCTGTGTTACACATGGCTCGTATGTGTACATGCCTTTCCTAGGCAAGATTTGGTTTGGCTTGCGTGCCATATCCATTGTATCCATATCCACTCCATTGCATATTTGTAGATATTGCATTGTAGATTGCATGCATTCACTGCATCACCTTCCGCCTATGGCTTGCGCCTTTCCAGGTTGAGCTTGGTCTGGTATGTGTCCTTACTTTTCATGTTAAAACACAGTTCTGCATGTGTATCGCGCCGATTCCACGCTGATATGTTGGTTGAGGGTTGCGGCACCTTTTCTGTGTTACACATGGCTTGTATGCATACATACCTTTCCTAGGCAAGATTCGGTTTGGCCTGCGTGCCATATCCATTGCCATCTTCCTAGCATATTCATCCATGTATTACATTGTAGTGTAATTTTTGCATCCGGCATTAGGATCATAGTCCTTTCTCCAGTGGGTCGTTTCCCCACTTATGTCAATTCCACCCAATACTTGTTCTTGCGTCTGTCTACAATGCTCATAGTTCAGTTGACCGTTCTGTGGTAGACAGACTTGTTATCTCCATCAATCTATTTGACATAGGTGTGGTTTCGAACCGTTCGTGATTGGATCACGATTCAATTGCTTTGCATGTAGCTTGCATTGTTTCAATTACATTGCATGTTTATTTGCATTGTTTATACATTGTTTTGTATATATTGCATTTCGTTTTGCATCCACTTTTGCATTGTCACGCATGTTGCTAACCATATTGTACCTGTTAAGTTTGTTTTCTTTGCAGGCACGATATTGTATGTACGGTTCATTTGAAGCTGGTGCAACCAGACGAGCCGCACAGGTATTGTATCTCCCGAGTGAGACGTATTGAGAATTCCATAATTCTCTTACATCCTTTCTGCATTGTAGTGTAGTTTGGTATGCTAGCTTAAAATTGTCGCATGTTTGCTTCATTATAGCTTCCTTTGCATGATCATAAGTTATGCTCGGCTCCGTGCATTGTCTTGCATTTTGCCCCTGCCTTCGGGCGCATATCTTATTTGTCTTGTATGTTTGTCTGAGTCTTCGGCCTTGTCAAAAATGGGTCGTCTCTGGGCTTTGACATTCACTCCCGTCATTTTTATGACTTTCGAGTTCTGTCAAAGAGGGGCAACTGTAGACACCCCATTTTTGACCGTCCTCAAGACTTGGACGTCACCGTTTGGACACTCGGTGATTATCCATGTTTGTGTTCGTTTGGAGTTCCCGGAGGTCTCGGCTCGCGCGCCTTGCCTCAGGATCCCCGAATTCGACCGTTTAGTGTCTGGTTTTGCACCAAACACTTGCATCTTGCCCTTGAGAGGCAGGGTGGGGCTTGTAGACCATCCCCACCCATCACCGGCAGTGGCTAGAGGCCACCGGCTGGTGTTTGCTGCCACCGGCAATGTAGTTTGTCGGCCGGCACTATTTGTTGCCGGTCAGCACTTCTTTGTCCCGGTCGGCACTCTTTTTGGCCAAGATAGCATTTTTGGCCGGCCGATTGCTGTTCATCTGCTTTTGCAGATATTTTTGGACAGCTGTCTTGCTTTTGCTCCCCTCCATACACGTGTATGGAGGGATCTCCCTCTTGCAAAGCTTGTCTTGTAAGCTTTACAAGACCATATAGAGAGAAGCTCTCTCTAAGGCAAAAAAAGGAGGCTTGGTTAGAGACTTAGGATATTTTTGAGAGCAAGAACAGCCATCGGTAGGGTTTGAGTTCTAGGGTTAGAGTTAGATACACACTCTATCTCTCTTTCCCTCTCTTTTGTTCACTAGGTGTTTTGTGTCTTACTATTGCACACAAACACCTAGTGTTTCACCTTCCTCTTGGAGCTGAGGTTCTAAAGGACTGGTTTCGAGGTTTTGGTGTTGGATTCAAGCCAAAGGAGGCCATTGGAGCATCATTTGTGAAGGGGTCATCAAGGGTGAGATTCTAGTCTTTTTTCCCCTTTTTTTGCATTGATTTTATACCTATTTTAGAGCTGTTTTTGTGATTATTGTATAACATAAACAATTTCTGTTTTTAGGCCCTCTTTATTGTTTATTAAGAGTGTTTTATTGTTTGAGGGTTGTTGACCACCCTTAGGCCTTAAAAGGCCTCATTTTGAGCCATTTTTTTGTTAGCTCCGGGATTTTGTTGTTGAGGTCTGTTCACCACTGAAATCTTGAGGGATTTCAGTGGTGAAGATGATGCTTTGAAGTCCCAAGAAGGAGAGGGCCGCCCTCTCTCCTTGTTGTCCTTGAAAAGGGCATATTTTGGCCTCTTAAGGAAGCCTATGCTTGAGTGTGTGTTGAGCATGTTTAGGCTGTTTTTCATGCTTATATATCCATAATATAACATGATTTTAGGTTGGTTTTGGAACTCCATGCATACTTAGCATAGTTGCCATGTAATGCCTTATTTTTGCCTTAATGTGCCTTAGGTTGTTAGCCTTTGTTGGAGCATGTTTTAGGCTTAGTCTTGTGAAGATTTTGTGCATATCTTGCCATGTTTTAGCTCTGTCCATAGTCGTTTGGGTTGATCTTTGCATGCTTGATATAGCTCCTTTGTATTTGGGCTTGTTAGCCTTGAGTATGTGCATGTGTAGCATGGCATCTTTGCATTGTTTTGGTGATTTGAGATCACTTTATATGTTATTTCAGTCCCATCTCCATGCTTGTTTGATTGCCTTGCATGTCTCTTTAATGCTTTGAAAGCATGTGTTGCAATGCTCCATGTTTTGGTGTTTATGCACGTCTTTATTTCTGAGCCACTTAGATGCCATCTAAGTAGTCCTTGGGCCTTGTATTAGCGTCCCAAAGCTCTGTTTTGGTCAATGAGTGCATGCCATATTTGGTCTTGCTTAGTGTAGTCCAATGCTCCATTGGTTTGTTTCGAGCATTTAGTCCATTTGTTGCATATTTGGCTTGGCTTATTGCTTGGTTTGGCACCATGTTTTTAGCATGATTTCAAACCTTATAATGCATGCTAATTGATCATGTTTGTCCCTTTCAAGTGTGCTTGAATATTGCTTGTTTTGTGCTTAAGTGTTGGTCCTTATGTGCATATGTGTGTGCATGCCATTTAGCCCTCACTTTTTAGCACTTTGGCTACTGTTTTAGGCCTATTTTAGAGTTGCCTAATTCATGCATAAGCCCATCTTTCCATCTATTTGCATTGCCATATGTATGCTTGTATGCTTGCATAAGTGCCTTGCCATGCCATGTTGCATCCTTAGCTTGTATGCCTAGGTTGCATTGCATCTTGCATGCATTCCTTGTCCCTTGACTTGGGTGATAGGGATTGGGAGTTTTGTTTGATTGGTTTGCATACATTTGAAATCAAAGTTGCATACTTGGTTCTTTGGGCCATCATGCATGGAAATGTGTGATTGGTGGTCCGAGAACCGAGGCACATGTCCCTTTGAGTCATTACAATGATAAGAGACATGGTTGGTGCATACATGCTTTGAATTGTGCTGCCATGCTTTGCCTTGTCCTCTGTTGCTGTGAGTTGCAGGTTCTGCAGGAATACTCTGCCGACCGGCAGTGTAATGTGCCGACCGGCAACAATTTCTCTGCCGACAGATTCAATTTTGTGCCGATGGCCATACCACACAGCCGGTGGCAATTTCAATCAGCCGGTGGTGATCCTCTCTGTCCAAGGGATTAGTCCTGAGGCTTTGACAGCCTCCAGAGGAGGAAAGGAAGGAAAACAGAGGCAGCCCATGCATGGTGGCGCGCTTCCCGAGGCGTTTTCCTGTTTTAATTAATTTATTTAATTTGTTAATTAAATTATTAATTTGTAATATTAATTAGCTTGCGTAGTTAATTAATTTGTAATATTTACTCGGTCCCTCCGAGCGAGGGCAAATCTGTAATAAGTGTGTGTGGGTGGTGTGTATGTCTTCCAACCTCACTTCTTTCTTCCCTTTTACTTACCCGCTTTAATGGTTAGTATTAGGGCACGTTTAATTTAGCATACCTTATGCTATGCATGTGTGCATCCATGCATTTGTATCGCATGCATTAGGCTCGGTACATCACGCTAGCTGCATCAATACTTCAATTCCCAAACTGAATATGTGATAATTGTGCATTTTCACATGACATGTTTAGGATAGCCGAGCCTATTCTAGCAACACTTTGTATGCGATGCATTAGGCACTTAACATGGACTTGGATCATGCATGTTTGCTAACAAGTTCTTTGCTTTGGCTTGGAGTACTATTTAAGTATTTCCGCTTTAGCATATCGCATGAGTGTGAATATTGCCATGACAGCATGCTTAACATGTGGCTAGATGCTTATGTGTTAAACTATTTTGAATGCCTGTGGGTGAAGGTTGGATTGTTTGAGTTGGAAAAACTCGTTGAAATCCGTATTTTAGCCTACTTACGAGTAGCAAATTCCAAAGCATTTTCAAACCGAATGGATATGCAATGTTTATTTCCAAAGTAGGCAATCTAGTCTATACTTGTTTGCTGTGCGCATAACATAGTAATTCTAGGCTGATAATTGGTTTAAGAACACGTAAAGTTTTCAAAAACGGATATCACGGTTAGTAGAGGCCGGTCTTCGGACCGGCCGAAAGGGGGTGCTCATAGCTGACCTTCCCCGATCGTACCCAAGCTCCCGAGCCGAGACAACTCCGGTGATGACGGACATGTGGCCTTCGGCACCGAGTCAGGGTTTCCTAAATTTTCCCATTTTAAAAATATTTCGGTGGCGACTCTGTATCTGGCAAAGCAGTCCATGTTTGGCACTACTTTTTCAAAAATCTGTTTCTCAAAACGATTTGCCAGATTTGGACTCTTTGGTTCAGATTAAGAACCGTGACACAAGTCGAGTCCGAACTGTAGTAACCCCAAATGAACAGAACGGGACTCACCCTCCCGGGGCGTTCGGGGGACGTCCACAATAACCTTGAACATGGTATAGTGCTTTCAGTCTTCTCTCATCAAAGAGCATGAGTTCCTCAAATCTGCTCTGCTGCCAATCTGCTTCGGCTATTTGACACTCAGCCAATACTCGTAATGACGGAACCTCAATCTCGATAGGTAGAACGGCCTCCATTCCATAAACCAATGAATACGGAGTCGCTCCGGTAGAAGTTCTAATTGAAGTCCTGTAGCCCCACAGAGCAAACGACAGCTTATCCGACCAATCCCGGTAGGTTTCCACTATCTTCTGCAGTATGTGTCTGATATTCTTATTGGCGGCCTAGACCGCTCCGTTGGTTTGCGGCCGGTATGTGGATGACTTATGAAAAGCCACGTTGTATTTCTCCAACAAGTCAATCACTTCCATCTTAAAGTGGGAACCATTACCCGAAATGACCTCGTTTGGGACCCCATAGCGACAGATGATATTGTTCCTGATAAATTTTGCAACGTGCGACGCTTTCAACACCGCATATGATTGGGCCTCGACCCACTTTGTAAAGTAATCTATCGCGACTAGGATGAACTCATGCCCATTCGACCCCTTCGGAGTGACAGCCCCGATCACATCAATTCCCCAAACTGAAAATGGCCATGGCGAAGTCATGTTGTACAGCTTCGACAGCGGGATGTTCATGCGGTTTGCATGGATCTGACATTTGTGGCATTGCCGAACAAAACTGATACAATCCTCCTCCATGGTGGACCAGTAGTAACCCTGTCTCAGGATCTTCCGTGCTAGCATTACTCCGTTCATATGCGCACCGCATTCTCCCCCATGGATGGCCTCCATCAGGCGCTTCGATTCCTTGGTTTCAACACATAGCTTATGCATTCCCAGGTGACCTCTCTTATACAGCTTACCCCCACAGATGATGAACTGAACGGTCATTCTTCTGATTGCCCTTTTATCCTTGGCATTTGCCCCTGGTGGATATACTTCCTTCTCCAAAAAATTCTAAATATCGTAATACCAGGGGTTTTCGTCCTGAACCTCATCTATGGCTGCGATTAATTCATAGGCTGGCACAAATTTCTGATCGATGATAACTGGACACATCTGGACTCCAGACGGGATGTCTATCATGGAAGATAGAGTTGCCAGTGAATCTGCGAACCTATTGTTCTCTCTTACTAGATGAGTGAAAGTTAGCTTCTTAAACCGAGGAATTAACAGATCCAAAGTCTGGTGGTAAATTATCATCTTTTCTTCTTTGACTTTCCAGTCTCCTTTTGCTTGAGACACAACAAGGTTTGAATCCCCGATGACGTCCAATCGTCTTGCCCCTAGTTCTAGGGCTACTTCCAGGCCGGCAATGCATGCCTCATATTCTGCTTTGTTGTTCGAGACTTTGAACCGGAGTTTGAAGGCTAGAGGGATACGGTAATTGTCGGGTGCTATCAGCAACACTCCTATCCCATACCCGTACTGATTTGATGCTCCGTCAAAGTACATCGTCCAATACTCATCCTCGATGTGCAAAATGGCTTCATCTAGGAATAAGTATTCAACTGCTTCACCTCCTTCCACTGGATGATCGGCTAAGAATTCTGCTACTGCTCTTCCCTTGACTGACTTGCATGTCACATATTTCAGGTCGAATTCGGAGAGCAACAACAACCAACGAGCTAGCCTACCCATAAGTGCTGGTTTCTCGAAAAGGTATTTGACGGGATCCAGTCGTGAAACCAACATTACGGAGTGAGCTAACAGGTAGTGCCGCAGCTTCCTGGTAGCCCATACCAAAGCTAAGCAAGCCTTCTCCAACGGCGTATAGCGAGTCTCATACTCTAGCATCTTCTTGCTCAGATAGTAGATGGCTCTCTCTACTTTGTCCTCCGATTCTTGCGCGAGCATACAGCCCATTGTGGTCTCGGTCACTGAAAGGTATAATATCAACGGTTTCCCCGGCTCTGGCGGTGGCAACACGGGTGGGTTCTGTAAATATTCCTTGATCTGTTCAAAAGCAGCTTGGCATCGGCCATCCCATTAGAATTTCTTGCCTTTCTTCAGGAGACCAAAAAGTGGTTCAGAAGTCAAGGTTAATTTCGAGATGAACCGTCTTATGAATTGCACTTTACCCAGAAAGCCTCGCACCTCTTTTTCAGTCCTTGGTGGTGTAGACACCCCATTTTTGACCGTCCTCAAGACTTGGACGTCACTGTTTGAACACACGGTGATCTTCCATGTTTGTGTTCGTTTGGAGTTCCCGGAGGTCTCGGCTCGCGTGCCTTGCCTCAGGATCTCCGAACTCGACCGTTTAGTGTCTGGTTTTGCACCAAACACTTGCATCTTGCCTTTGAGAGGCAGGGTAGGGCTTGTAGACCATCCCCACCCACCACCGGCATTGGCTAGAGGCCACCGGCTGGTTTTTGCTGCCACCGACAATATAGTTTGCCGGCCGGCACTATTTGTTGCCGGTCAGCATTATTTGTTGCCGACCGGCACTCTTTTTGGCCAAGATAGCATTTTTGGCCGGCAGATTGCTGTTCATCTGCTTTTGCAGATATTTTTAGACAGCTGTCTTGCTATTGCATCCCTCCATACATGTATGGAGGGATCTCCCTCTTGCAAAGCTTGTCTTGTAAGCTTTACAAGACATATAGAGAGAAGCTCTCTCTAAGGCAAAAAAGAGAGAGGCTAGGTTAGAGAGAGGATATTTTGAGAGCAAAACAGCCATTATTGAGCTCTAGTTCTAGGGTTTTGAGTTAGACACATTTTCTATCTCTCTCTCCCTCTCTTTTGTTCACTAGGTGCTTTGTGTCTTACTATTGCACACAAACACCTAGTGTTTCACCTTCTTCTTGGAGTTGAGGTTCTAAAGAGTTTGTTTTGAAATTTTGGTGTTGGATTCAAGCTCAAGGAGGCCATTGGAGCACCATTTGTGAAGGGGTCTTCAAGGGTGAGATTCTAGTCCTTTTTTTCCCCATTTTTGCTTTGATTTTATACCTATCTTAGAGCTATTTTTGTGCTTATTGTATAACATAAAAAAGTTCTGTTTTAAGCCCTCTTTATTGTTTATTAAGAGTGTTTTGTTGTTTGAGGGTTGTTGACCACCCTTAGGCCTCAAAAGGCCTCATTTTGAGCCATTTTGTGCTAGCTCCGGGATTTTGGTGTTGAGGTCTCTTCACCACTGAAATCTTGAGGGATTTCAGTGGTGAAGATGATGCTTTGAAGTCCCAAGAAGGAGAGGGCCACCCCCTCTCCTTGTTGTCCTTGAAAAGGACATATTTTGGCCTCTTAAGGAAGCCTATGCTTGAGTGTGTGTTGAGCATGTTTGGTTTGTTTTTCATGCTTATATATCCATAATATAACATGATTTGAAGTTGGTTTTGGAACTCCATGCATGCTTAGCATAGTTGCCATGTAATGCCTTGTTTATGCCTTAACATGTCTTAGGTTGTTAGCCTTTGTTGGAGCATGTTTTAGGCTTAGTCTTGTGAAGATTATGTGCTTATCTTGCCATGTTTTAGCTCTGTCCATAGTCGTTTGGGTTGATTTTGGCATGCTTGATATAGCTCCTTTGAATTTGGGCTTGTTGGCCTTGAGTATGTGCATGTGTAGCACGGCATCTTTGCATTGTTTTGGTGATTTGGGATCATCCTATATGTCATTTCAGTCCCATTTCCATGCTTGTTTGATTGCCTTGCATGCCTCCTTAATGCTTTGGAAGCATATGTTGCATGCTCCTTGTTTTGACCATTTGTGCATGCCTTTGTTTTGAGCCATCTAGATGCCATCTAAGTGGTCTTTCGGGCCTTATGTTATGCCCCAAAACTTTGTTTTTGGTTGATAAGCTCATGCCATGTTTGGTCTTGTTAAGTGTAGTTCAATGCTCCTTGGATTTGCTTTGAACACTTAGACTATTTGTTGCATGTTTAGCTTGATTTATTGCTTGGTTTGGCACCATGTATTAACATGATTTTCAGAGCTTATGTTGCATGCTTTTAGTCCATGAATGTCTCTTTCAAGTGTGCTTGAATGTTGCTTGCTTTGTGCCTAAGTGTTGGGTCTTAACATGTGTATGTGTGCATGTGTGCTTAGCATCCATTTTGGGCATTATTGGCCACTGTTTTAGGCCTTATTAGAGCTGCCTAATTCATGTATAAGTCCATCTTTCCATCCATTTGCATTGCCATGTGTATGCTTGTATGCTTGCATAAGTACCTTGCCATGCCATGTTGCATTCTTAGCTTGTATGCCTAGGTTGCATTGCATCTTGCATGCATGCCTTGTTCCTTGAATTGGTGATAGGAATTGGGCCTAATTTGTTTGATTGGTTCGCATGCATTTGAAATCAAAGTTGCATACTTGGTTCTTTGGGTCATCATGCATGGAAATGCGTGATTGATGGTCCGAGAACCGAGGCACATGTCCCTTTGAGTCATTACAATGATAAGAGACATGGTTGGTGCATACATGCCTTGAAATGTGCTGCCATGCCTTGTTTTGCCCTCTGTTGCTGTGAGTTGCAGGTCTTGCAGATTTTCTTTGCCGACCGGCAGTGTAAGGTGCCGGCCGGCAACCTTTTCTCTGCCGACAGCTTTAATTTTGTGCCGATGGACACATACCAGTGCCGGTGATGATCCCACTCAGCCGGTGGTACTCCCCAGTGTCCAGGGATGCAGCCCTGAGGTTTTGACAGCCTCCAGAGGAGTAGAGGAAAGAAAACAGACGCAGCTTGCGCATGGCGGCACGTTTCCCGAGACGATTTTCCTGTTTTAATTAATTTATTTAATTTGTTAATTAAATTAATTAATTTGTAATATTAATTAGTTTGCGTAGTTAATTAATTTGTAATATTTATTCGGTCCCTCCGAGCGAGGGAAAATCTGTAATAAGTGTGCGTGAGTGTGTGTATGTCTTCCAACCTCACGTCTTTCTTCCCTTTTATTTACCTGCTTATGATGGTAGATTAGGGCATGTTTAAATTCAGCATAACTTATGCTATGCATGCGTGCATTCATGCATTTTGTATTACATGCATTAGGCTCGGTACATCACGCTAACTGCATTCGTACTTCAAATCAAAAAGTGAATATGTGATAATTGTGCATTTTCACATGACATGTTTAGGATAGCCGAGCCTATTCTAGCAACACTTTGTATGCGATGCATTAGGCACTTAACATGGACTTGGATCATGCATGTTTGCTAACAAGTTCTTTGTTTTGGCACGGAGTACGATGTAAGTATTTCCGCTTTAGCATATAGCATGAGTGTGAATGTTGCCATGTCAGCATGCTTAACATGTGGCTAGATGCTTATGTGTTAAAATGTTTTGAATGCCTGTGGGTGAAGGTTGGATTGCTTGAGTTGGAAGAACTCATTGAAATCCGTGTTTTAGCCTACTTGCGAGTAGCAAAATTTAAAGCATTTTCAAAACAAACGGATATGCAATGTTTCTTTCCAAATTAGGCAATCTAGTCTATACTTGTTTGCTGTGCGCATAACATAGTAATTCTAGGCTAATAACCGGAATAAGAACACATAAACTTTTCAAAATCAGATATCACGGTTAGTAGAGGCCGGTCTTCGGACCGGGCGAAAGGGGGTGCTCATAGCTGACCTTCCCCGATCGTACCCAAGCTCCCGAGCCGAGACAACTCCGGTGATGACGGACACGTGGCCTTCGGCAGCGAGTCAGGGTTTCCTAAATTTCCCCATTTTAAAATATTTAGGTGGCGACTCTGTATCTGGCAAAGCAGTCCATGTTTGGCACTTCTTTTCAAAAATCTGTTTTTCTCAAAACGATTTGCCGGATTTGGACTCTTTGGTTCAGACTTAGAACCGTGACACAAATCGAGTCCGAACTGTAGCGCGAGGCCCACGCGGGCGCTGTTACAGTTTCTAGCGACTCTGCTGGGGAAAATTTAGAGAGCTTGACTCAAACTCATGATATCCTGTTTTGATTTCCCTTATGTGTTTCCTTGCATTGCATGTGCATTGGTGCGCCTAGGAACACAGTGTTTGCCATCTGCCATTCCTGAACGGTTTGCCGGAGGCTTGTCTTGTCAAGGCATGACCATAAGGCTGACCGGCTATGGGCTCTGATAGTATGGGAACACAAACCCCGGTTTACCGGGGCACCCCTTTTGACCATTCGACCTAGTGCATATTCGGATCCATAGAGACCATTCCAAGCTAGGACAGGTTGCTCACCTGATGCTAAGTTGTTTGAAACCGCTGTGTGCGTAGTGAAACCCTAGTTCCTGACAAAATAGGACAGGGAAACCCTACCCCAACATAGGGGTGATTTGAGCTCTCTTTTACTTGCTATGTGCTTTTCGAGTGTATCTCTACAGGAACGCATATACCAGTTTGCAAGTTTGAGTATCGGGCCTGAGGGCACCAGAATCAGTATTGTTGAGAATCAGTTATCTGGAATCAGTTATCCGCGGGTATCAGATTCAGTATTTTGGGAACAGAAATCTGGGAACAGTGATCAGCAATAGGGTACAGTTGTTTGGCTACACCCGTGTTTGATCAGTTTGGGCTGAAATGCTGTCTGTTTTTCTTTCAAGGGGTTCAGAGAGTTGCAGAGTTGATACAGAACAGCCAGTGTCTCCACTTTGCTGAGGCAGGACTTATGGCGGCACAAAATTTAGAAGAAGTTGTGGTTATGACGGCTGCGTTGGAGCAGGGGACCGCTCCGTAGAGTGAGGCCAGCATCAGGATGTCATACCCGCCCAGGTCGCCCGTTGTGCACCCGGTCTGGGCTCCCCAGTTATACCAGGCTTGTGAGCCCACCACCTTTGAATTGATGGGGATGATAGGCGATCTCCAAAGGTCTGTGGCGGACCTCGCCTATGGAATGTCGGCTTCACCGCCAGCGGCGCCGTATGCCGGGAATTTTGTACCACAAGAGCCCCCGCTACTGGGGCGGATTGTGATAGAGCTCAGCCAGCCAGAGGTGGCTTCCGGCTATAGCCACGGCATGCCAGCGCCAACCCAGACCCTTGATCAGGCTGAGGCTAGAGGAAAAGACAAGGCAAAGGTAGACGCCGACCCTATTGAACAACTGCTGTGGGCAGTCGAGGCTCTGAAGGTTAGAGGGATGAACAAGCAACAAACATCCGCAATCGTGATCAAAGCTGTGGATGATGCTTTCCCCGCTCCGATCAAAGGCAGTTCAAGCCAGACAGAAAACCGGGATGGGCCCCGTCATGCCCAGACAATTCCTGTAGTTCCCAACCCTGCATCGGGAAAGGTTCAAAAAGCCAAGGCAGCGCCAGCTGATCCTTTCGCCAGCGCATCTGGCAAAAATCCTCAAACTACAAAGTACCTGCCCTGAGGGCGCAGGGTCTTTCACGACCTTCACATGCTTTTGTCTAGGGCATTGTTAATATTGGCAAAGAATGGGCATCTTAAGCCTTTGGAGCCCCGGCCACTCCCGAAGAATCTCCCCACCACTCATGATGCTACCTTGTATTGCGCGTACCATCAACAGTCCGGTCACAGTACCGATGGATGTTCCCGCCTTCGTCATGAAGTGCAGGATTTGATTGATAACAAGGTTATCCTACCACCCACCTCAGGCAAGCCCGTCACCACTCAGTTGTTGGATTTCGAGGGCTCAGATACTGCGAGTATGTAAAGTGAACCGCCTGCGGGCAACATTTGATACATTTTTGGGTGAAGCGTCTGGCACGCATTTTTGAGCACCAGTGAAACCGAGTTTTTGTAGATCCTGGCTTGGATATCGAGTCAGTCTTTTGTTTTGAGTCTGTCTCTTTGTCTTGAGTCAGTCTTTTTTTGCTTAAGGGTCTGTCTGGTTGTATCGAGTCAGTCCCCGTTGTATATAATACCAGGTGATTCTGGGGTTGTTGCCTCGAACACCGTTTTGTTTTGTAATTATCTGTTTTTGTTTTGAGTCTGTTTCTGCCAAGGGGCCAGTTGCACCAACAGAGCCGATTGAAACAGCTGTTGCTATCTCAAACTTCATGCTTGCTTTCAGCATAAGTGCCAGAGAATTTGATTGGGCTGACAGTACATCTCGCCTGCTCTCCTGCGCGCCAAACTCGTTGCATTAACCTAAGTTTTCCAAAAACAAACTTTTTTGACCACTGCGGTGATAAAAACGAAGAGGAAGGAATTCCTCGGGTTTTGCAAAATTTTGATCATTTTGAGGGAAAGAGAGGCGTGCTAAGCCTTTTAATGAGTGAAACCATGCTTGTCGGCGTGAGTACTGAGAAGGATCCTGGCCTGATCCAGATTGGTTCTACACTATCTTCGGCGCGAGCGGTTTGTCGCTTTCTTAAAAATTTTCAAAAACAAATGTTTTACGCGGCCCTGCGAAGACCTGTGTGGAATCGCTCTTGATATTGCGCAGCCTAAGATCGCTCTCAGCCTCGAGATTCAATCTACTTGTTCTCCGACTTTGAACCCGTCCAGAACATTCAGAAAGTTCAACGGAAAAACGCCATGAAAGGCCCGTGTGGCCAGTTTTGAAGTAGCCCTCGAGCAAGAGGCACCAAAAGCCGAATCAGAAGGAGTAGATTTCGCCGGAAGAAGCTCGTGGAGCAACCTTGATGGATTCTTCTGCAAATCAGTGCAACAGCCGTTCTCCTAGACACAGAGAGGCTTCAATTCTAAAAAACCATTTGGCATGGACTTGCTACATTTTTACCCTTTGAGAGGCTCGCTGGGCCGAAAACCCGGAATGGCGGCCCAGGCAAAAGTTAGAGCAAGAGAAAAATACAAAAAAGAAGAAAAGAAAAGAGAAAAAAAAAAGAAAAAAAGCAAGAAAAGAAAAAAAAGAAAGAATAAAAAGAAATAGAAAATGAAGAAGCTCGCAAGGTCGAAAACCCGCATTGGGCGCCTTGGCAAAAGTGAGAGCCAAACAAAGTGAAGGTTAAAATACCCGAGTGTACCTTACCCGGAACTACGTGAGGCTTGATTCCCATGTTTGGGATACGTAGGCAACTTCATCATGAAGTCCAGCCCCCAACGCTTTCATAGCGTCTCAGTCCATGCAATGTTTTCGATTTCATCCCAAAGTCCAGTGGCCAACACCCTTCAAGGTGATTGTGTCCATATATGTGTTGTGACCGTCTTCGTCATCTCTGTGTCCGAGAGCTCGACCACCGCCAATGGAGACTGTCTGCGGATTGCTGCGGCACCATCCCAAACAAGGGGCAACTTTCCGTTGCCACGAGCCGCCGTGAGCCGCCATTCAAACTAGGGGCAACTTTCCGTTGCCTCCCACCCCCCTTCAAACCAGGGGCAATTTTCCATTGCCTCCGATCCGAGGTTGCGTATCTCGAAGAGTAAGTTCCATGCTTGTTGAGCATCAGCTGTTTGAAAAATAGTTTTTGAAAATTTTTACTGAGGTTGACTATTTTCTCGAAAACTATTCCATTTTCCAAAATCGGACCATTGTCTTGGACCCAAAAGGAAAACTTTCAGTGCTTGCTGCCTGACTTGCATGCTTTTCAAATCAAAAATCGAGCAAGTACGTTAATCCGACTCTCGTTTTGATCAAAACTGTTTTAGTAGATAGCAAAAACGAAAGAATGGTTAAAATGATGAACTAGGGGCACAGTTGAGCCGGGCGTTCTGTCTTTCCCCCGTCATCGACGTACTTTCCAGAAGAGCACTATACCCGCCAGAAGAAATAGCCGTGAGCTAACGGTGTGGAGCATAAACCCGCACCTTTCCATTTATCCATCAATCACCCCGGGGAGGGATGAAAAATGAGAGAATGAAGAATAGAGAGGTGTAAGTAGAGAGAAAAGTGAGGAAAAGGGTTTCGAGAAAAAAATCCAAGCTTGAGAGTCGAGTGATGTGAGAATCACAAATCAGGCAGGGTGGGAAACAATACCCAGCTTGAACTGGCTCCTCGTGGTCCGAGGTCCCCCATCTTCGTTTACGCGTCTGTGTGTCGTGTCTCTTTGATTTGACGGTCTCGTCTTTTGTTTTTAGTCTTTTCCGAGCGTGTCTCGTTGTGTTTAGGTCGTGTACCTATATTTGAGTTCTCCCTACTGTGTTCAGTTGTAGGCTCGACATCCCGGTTTGAAAAACCCTCATTCGATTTCAAAAATCATTTATGCTCATAATGCTGTGCCATTCTCTACATTTGAACGTGTTTCGACTCCAACCGGTTCCATCTTTGAGGTCCGTCCTGTCAAATTGGGCTGTTTGTTTGAGAATTGCCGTGTGCAGAATGAATCGAATGTTGTGTTATGGGCTGTATGCAGATTAATCCCCAGTAGAGCAAGGGCTGTGTGTCCAGAATCAGGCAGTAGGTTGCTTCGGCGTATTTTGCTGTTGGCTGTTTAGTTATCTGATTATTACAATGCGAGTGTCCAATTTTCAAACAACCAATCAATTTCATTTACATTGAGGTGTAACATGATGGAATGCGCTGCAATGCATGAGATATGTAAATGTAACACTTTTTAAGCAAAAATCTGTTCATTTCATAATCTTTTTCAAGTACAAAATTTTGAGGAAAACAAAAATCTGCCTGCGGCAGTACAAGGTAATCTATCTACCAACAAAAAGAAAAGTACAAGAAAGAAGAAAGATAACAAAAATCTGCATCCATGTCAAGAACTCCGAAGGGCTGTAAGTCCGTCCTGGTCCTCTTCCTGGACGAGGGTCCAGGAGCATCATCAGCGTCGTCATCAGAGCCCGAACTAGAACCGTCTCCGGTCTCCTCCTCCGATGACTCTGCCTCCGCCTCTGACTCCTCGTCGTCGTCATCATCCGGGACTGGAGCTCGCGAGCTGCTCCCGATGTGAGTACGCCCTCCCCTGGTACGGGGAAATATCCTGCCCTCCTCATCTTTCCCCCGGGCAGGGACAGAAGGCCCAGCTGGAGCACCTCCTGCCATGGGAATCTGGAAAGGAGGCTGAAAAAGTACACGAAAGGGAAATGCATCAGTATACTGTGAACAGTTTAAAGGTGCAGAATGCAGTAAATGAGTATAGTGTATGAATGCTGTGAGCAGTCTATCAGTGCAGAATGCAGTGTGTGAGTACAGTGTATGAATGCTGTGAGCAGTCTATCAGTGCAGAATGCAGTGTGTGAGTACAATGTATGAATGCCGTGAGCAGTTTATCAGTACAGAGTGCAATGCAGAATGCAGTGTGTGAGTACAGTGTATGAATGCCGTGAGCAGTCTATCAGTGCAGAATGCAGTGTGTGAGTACAATGTATGAATGCCGTGGGCAGTTTAACAGTGCAGAATGCAGTGTATGCAGTGTGTCAGATGCTGTGAGATCAGTATATCGGGTGTTGTGCCGTGCATCAGATTATGCGAATCAGTGTATGAATGGTTTGAGGCCAGTGTCAGAAGGACATACCGGTATGCTGTAGACGGCTAGGAGGTCAAAAGTCCACTGGAGCATCCCCATCATCGAGGCATTCATTGCCAACGACTGACGGGTGTACCCAGAAGAAGCCTGCAAAAGTATCAGATGCATCAATATTCTGTGGAATATCAAGTAAACTGAGATGAATGACTATACAAAAATGCAGTAGGACATACCGGTGGTAAGTCGGGGACGTCAATGAACTCGTGACCAGCCGGTGGAGGGGCGAAGGGGATCTGATAGGTCGACCCACCCTGCCCCTGGAAAGTCAGTACAGCAGGCAGGGCAGGCCAGCCAACTCCTCGTCCTCCCTGCACTCTGCCCCTACCACGGACCCGGGCCCTCCTCGAAGATCCAGCCCCTGCTCCTGCTCCGGCCCCAGCCGCCGATGCCACAGGCCTAGCCCCCTCTGCTCGACGGCCACTCAAAACTCGCATCAGGTACGTCCGTACGTACTCCTGATAGTTGCCGGTGCCTCGGAAGCCGACCTCCTCCCAACCGATGGAGTAATCATCCAGCTGCTCAGTGGTGAGCCCCTCGGTCTCCCTCATCTCTGCAGGAGGGGGAACCGGGACTATCTGCTCAGGTATCCCGCGGGTCTGGCGTAGAAAACGCTCCCCCAGGTATCAAGCCCGACAGACCGGGCCCTCTAGCAAGATTCGGAAACGCGAGGTCTCCTCATCACCAGGGAACCGACCCCGCATCGCCGACAGCAAGGAAGCCCGTGGCCGCCATGTGATCTGAAAGTGACAGGCAGTTTGTTATCTACTGTTATTGAAATATGCAGTGGGAAAGCGAAGCTAAATGAACTGAAAGTAAAGCATACCTCGGCCGGGGTGATGGTGTCAAAATATCGACGGAAGAAGCCGAATGTCTCCCGTGGTCGCAGGGTGCATCTCCCGTCGAAGCGACTCGAGAACGGGACAGCCGGAGGAGGCTTCGCGACTGGTACGGGTGCAAGCCTAGGGAAGTAGGCGTAAACCCACAACTGCAAAACAGATGTCAGTATGACCATCAGATAAAGGAAGATATACAGAATGAAGCAGAAATGGCAGAGCCGTGTGTTGTGTTTTGTATTGTGTACAGTGTACAGTGTGAGCAGTGTACAATCAGTGTAAAGCAGAATGTATGTGTGTGCCATGTGTACAGTATACAGCAAGTATAAAGCAGACTACAGTGTGTGCAGTGTACAGAGTACAGAGAATATCGGACAGAAATGAAAAGCGGAGAAGAAGTGTACCTCCCAAGCCCGCCAGTAGCCTCCGAGGAGCTGGCCGCTGCCACGAGAAGCCGAGCTCATGTACCCGTAAAGGGTGGCCAGAGCAGCGCCGCCCCAATCGTAGTGCAGAATATCCCGGACGTCCACCAGTGCGCTGAGAAGACAGAGAGGCACGGTGTTCGCCCGGTCGGGGAAGATGGTAGTCCCGAACAGGAACATGAGGAAGCCGCGAGCATACCTCTCCTCGTCCTCCGGGGTCATCTGCGCCTCCTCCTCCAATACGGGCTGGACCCTGAACTGTGTCTCGAACCAGGAGTACCGGACGAAGCCTGGACGAGCTAGGGGTGGCGCCTCCCCCAGTAGATAAACCTGAGCGGCGGTCCACTCATCCATGTCGGTGTCGAAGGGGATCGGATCACCCCCTACCCCGATGCCTGTGAGCATCGAGAAGTCATAAGGGGTCATCGTCATGTCCCCTGCAGCAGAAAAGTGGAAAGAATCGGTGGTGTCCCACCACCTCTCCGCCAAAGCAGCAAGAAGAGGTCTGCATGTGGACAACCTAGAGAGCCCTCGGCAGAAGGTGCCGAAGCCCGCCCGGTCCACGATGCGCTGGACCGCATCAGGGAGCTCATCATACCACTCCCGTGCACCAGTATTCCCATACCCGCGAATGGTATGTGAACCCTCCTGCAAACAGAAAATGACAATTGCAAGACAACATTCAAAATGCAGTTTTGAAAGGACAGATATGGCATGTATGCAAGTTTGTCAGGTTCAGGCAAATACCGGGTGCCGGTGTGCTTACAGTGAAATACGTGTGCTGTGTCAGCGTGTTTGGGTGTTTCAGAACAGATGTAGCATGTGTGCAAATCTAACAGATTCAGACAAATACTGGGTGCCAGTGTGGGTGCAGTGAATAACAGTGAGTGCAGTGTGTTTGAGTGATTCAGGGCTAGTGCAGTGTGTGTGCATGTGTCAGTCTCAAACATATATCAGTTGTATGTATGTTTACAGTCAACTACGGTCTACGGCATATCAGTTTTCAGCAGTTAAAGGGTACAACTAACTATGGCAGTTTTGTATCCTACATTGCGGAAAGTAAAGCAGAAAGAAGAGAGCTACCTCGGAAGTGCCGAATGAAAGGTGGGAGGTAGGCTCGCGTAGTAGTATCTCAGGCGCCACATGCCTCTCAAAGCTCCGGAACTGACGCAGACCGTCTGGGGGCAGAACATGGATCGCTGGCCGATAGGCCGCCGGGTCGAACGGGCGCTCGCTCAGTGGTAAGAGCTCGACCCCGGGATCCATCTCGTGGTCCCGGGGAGTCCCGCCACGTGGAATGTCGTCCGCCATGTAGAGAATGATGTGAAAATGGCCCGGAAAAGGAAAATCGGGTCGGAATACGAAGAGTCAATCGGAAAGTCAACTCCCGAGAGGGTCGGAAATGGCCGGGAAGGCCAAATGTGAAAAGGCGCGGAAATGAAGAGGAAAGTGAGGGGAACAAACCCCGAAAAGGCGAAAATGCCAAACGAGGCACCGAAACGAGAATGTGATCGGTCGAAAACGTCCGAAACGCGAAGAGAAACGCGAATCCGACGATGAAACGGGCGTAGAACGCGAAGAAACGGAGAAACGGGGAAGAAAAAACGCTCTAGAGAGAGAGTGTGAAGGTTTTCGGCGGTGGAGAAGTGAGAAAATAGGGCTTGAAGCCCTATTTTATAACACCCAAGGTGAAAAGTCAAAACTGCCCCGCACCAGCAACTGTTTGCCGGTCGGCAATATTTTGTGTCGGCCGGCACTTTTTTGTGCCGATAGAATTGTTTTTGTGCCGATGGCCAGCCGGTGGCCTCATTTTTCGGCCAGTGGGGTTCCCACAGCTTTGTTTAGGCCATTTGAGTTGTTTTGGGTCTTCATAGCTCAAGAAAGTGCAAGAAAGTGCATCTCCAACGCTCAACCGGCCTCCGTTCTGACCGCGGGCCGTGTCTCCAGTGCGTGGCACTCGAATTCGTGCAAGGTGTATCCTTTTTGTATCCTTTTAAATTCAAAAGTTGCCCCATGTGTGTTGCACGAGTTCATCACACTACTTCTGTGCGTTGCATCACACTGTCGCGCGCCACACATTTGCATTGTTATGCACGTGTTACATGCGTCGCAACACGCACCCCTTTGCATTGTCGTGCACATTTCTCATGCATCATCATTGCATTTCCATTCCATGCATTGTCATGCATTCCGGAATACGTGCGTTGTTGCGTATTTAAGCCCGTTTACATTCCGTGTGGCATGCGTGTCACACTTGTCATCGCACTGTTTTGTGCATTGTATTCCTCGCGTTGTTCTGCGCATCGCACTGTTTTATGCATTTCAAATCTCGCGCTGTTCTGCGCATCGCACTGTTTTGTGCATTTCGAGATTGTTCGCGCTGTCCTGCGCATCGCACTGTTTTGTGCATTTCAAAATTGTCGCGTTGTTTTGCGCATCGCACTGTTTTGTGCACCTCACTTGCATCTTGCATGTATCCATTCGCGCTATCTTGCGCATCTTGCTTGTACTTGTTAGTACATTGCATTGTTTTGAACACAAATCGGCTTCGCGTAGCGTATAAGTCCAACTTTCACAAATCGGCTTCGCGTAGCGTATAAGTCCAACTTTCAAAATCGGCTTCGCGTAGCGTATAAGTCCAACTTTCACAAATCGGCTTCGCGTAGCGTATAAGTCCAACTTTCAAAATCGGCTTCGCGTAGCGTATAAGTCCAACTTTCAAAACCGGCTTCGCGTAGCGTATAAGTCCAACTTTCAAAACCGGCTTCGCGTAGCGTATAAGTCCAACTTTCAAAACCGGCTTCGCGTAGCGTATAAGTCCAACTTTCAAAATCGGCTTCGCGTAGCGTATAAGTCCAACTTTCAAAATCGGCTTCGCGTAGCGTATAAGTCCAACTTTCAAAATCGGCTTCGCGTAGCGTATAAGTCCAACTTTCAAAACCGGCTTCGCGTAGCGTATAAGTCCAACTTTCAAAATCGGCTTCGCGTAGCGTATAAGTCCAACTTTCAAAAACGGCTTCGCGTAGTGTGTGAGTCCACTTGTATCATTTTTGCATCTTATGAGACACACGTATCTCATTTGTTTCATTTTGCATTCCGTGTGGCATGTGTGTCACACTTACATCTTGCGCAGGGTCTGGCGAGACCTTAAACACGCACGGTCTGGCGAGACCTTAAACACGCACGGTCTGGCGAGACCTTAAACACGCACGGTCTAGGAGACCTTAAATCCTTGGGAAGTGCGAAACCTCCGGTGCATTGATGTGCACGTTTTTTTTTGGCATATAAGTCCATTTGCATCAACTTACATTCCATACCGCATGCGTGCCTCATTCTTGCATTGTCATGCATATTGCTAACAATATTGTACCTGTTAAGTTTGTTTTCTTTTCAGGAACGATATTGTATGTACGGTTCATTTGAGGCTGGAACGACCAGACGAACCGCACAGGTATTTTTCCGGTATGGCGAGACCTTAAACACGCACGGTCTGGCGAGACCTTAAACACGCATGGTCTGGCGAGACCTTAAACACGTACGGTCTAGGAGACCTTAAATCCTTGGAAGGTGCAAGACTTTTAATGCATTGGTGTGCACACTATTGCTTTGTACATATCTTAAGCCGCGTGTTGTCGCGCATTCCATGCAACATGCATTTCATACCTCATTTTGCATTTCAAAAAAACAAAAAAAAAAAAAAACATGCATTGTCATGCATACCATTTTGCATCCCGGTCTAGGAGACCTTAAATCCTCTGAAGGTGCAATTCCTTTGGTGTTTGTCGTGCCCGAACGACTTTCGGTGGTCTGGTAAGGCCACCTGCCTATGTTTGCGATGAGTTCCTAGAAGACCAACTGGGACGGTGGAAACTAGAGTTCGAACGGCTTATGCCTAGAACGCAAAGGTTCGGGAGTTCCGAGACTAAAGTCTGGTTTAAATACCCAGAGGTTTACCCTCGGCTTCAAATCTG
Source organism: Camellia sinensis (assembly GCF_055761805.1). Taxonomy (NCBI): domain Eukaryota; kingdom Viridiplantae; phylum Streptophyta; class Magnoliopsida; order Ericales; family Theaceae; genus Camellia; species Camellia sinensis. The sequence continues at coordinate 30,534,667 of NC_138964.1, read as the reverse complement.
TATGGAAGCCCCATAGGTTGAGGCGGCATGTCTACGCCTCAGTTCTGGATACTGAACCAACCTAGTATATCACCCTGTTGGTAAGATAGGGAAAGTTGCGATCATAGTCATTGCATCATAGTGCATTGTCATGCATTTCCATTGTAGCTCGCATGCATCCATTGCATTTTCCCCAGTAGGTCGCATTGCACTGCATTGTCGTGCATGTTGTAAATATCCACTCCATTGCATATTTGTAGATATTGCATTGTAGATTGCATGCATTCATTGCATCACCTTCCGCCTATGGCTTGCGCCTTTCCAGGTTTAGCTTGGTCTGGTATGTGCCCTTACTTTTCATGTTAAAACACAGTTCTGCATGTGTATCGCGCCGATTCCACGTTGATATGTTGGTTGAGGGTTGCGGCACCTTTTCTGTGTTACACATGGCTCGTACGTGTACATGCCTTTCCTAGGCAAAATTTGGTTTGGCTTGTATGCCATATCCATTGTATCCATATCCATTCCATTGCATATTTGTAGATATTGCATTGTAGATTGCATGCATGCATTCATTGCATCACCTTCCGCCTATGGCTTGCGCCTTTCCATGTTGAGCTTGGTCTGGTATGTGCCCTTACTTTTCACGTAAACCACAGTTCTGCATGTGTATCGCGCCGATTCCACGTTGATATGTTGGTTGAGGGTTGCGGCACCTTTTCTGTGTTAGACATGGCTTGTATGAGTACATGCCTTTCCTAGGCAAGATTTGGTTTGGCCTGCGTGCCATATCCATCCATTACATTGTAGTGTAATTTTTGCATCCAGCATTACGATCGTAGTCCTTTCTCCAGCGGGTCGTTTCCCCACTTGTGTCAATTCCACCCAATACTTGTTCTTGCGTCTGTCTACAATACTCATAGTTCAGTTGATCGTTCTATGGTAGACAGACTTGTTATCTCCATCAATCTATTTGACATAGGTGTGGTTTCGAACCGCTCGTGATTGGATCACGATTCAAATGCTTTGCATGTAGCTTGCATTGTTTCAATTACATTGCATGTTTATTTGCATTATTTATACATTGTTTTGTATATATTGCATTTCGTTTTGCATCCACATTGGCATTGTCATGCATGTTGCTAACCATATTGTACCTGTTAAGTTTGTTTTCTTTTCAGGCACGATATTGTATGTACGGTTCATTTGAGGCTGGTGCAACTAGACGAGCCGCACAGGTATTGTATCTCCCGAGTGAGACGTATTGAGAATTCCATAATTCTCTTACATCCTTTCTGCATTGTAGTGTAGTTTGGTATGCTAGCTTAAAACTGTCGCATGTTTGCTTCATTACAGCTTTATTTGCATGATCATAAGTTATGCTCGGCTTCGTGCATTGTCTTGCATTTTGCCCCTGCCTTCGGGCGCATACCTTGTTCGTCTTGCATGTTTGTCTGAGTCTTCGGCCTTGTCAAAAATGGGTCGTCTTTGGGCTTTGACATTCACTCCCGTCATTGTTATGACTTTCGAGTTCTGTCAAAGAGGGGCAACTGTAGACACCCCATTTTTGACCGTCCTCAAGACTTGGACGTCACTGTTTGAACACACGGTGATCTTCCATGTTTGTGTTCGTTTGGAGTTCCCGGAGGTCTCGGCTCGCGTGCCTTGCCTCAGGATCTCCGAACTCGACCGTTTAGTGTCTGGTTTTGCACCAAACACTTGCATCTTGCCTTTGAGAGGCAGGGTAGGGCTTGTAGACCATCCCCACCCACCACCGGCATTGGCTAGAGGCCACCGGCTGGTTTTTGCTGCCACCGGCAATATAGTTTGCCGGCCGGCACTATTTGTTGCCGGTCAGCATTATTTGTTGCCGACCGGCACTCTTTTTGGCCAAGATAGCATTTTTGGCCGGCCGATTGCTGTTCATCTGCTTTTGCAGATATTTTTAGACAGCTGTCTTGCTATTGCATCCCTCCATACACGTGTATGGAGGGATCTCCCTCTTGCAAAGCTTGTCTTGTAAGCTTTACAAGACATATAGAGAGAAGCTCTCTCTAAGGCAAAAAAGAGAGAGGCTAGGTTAGAGAGAGGATATTTTGAGAGCAAAACAGCCATTGTTGAGCTCTAGTTCTAGGGTTTTGAGTTAGATACATTTTCTATCTCTCTCTCCCTCTCTTTTGTTCACTAGGTGCTTTGTGTCTTACTATTGCACACAAACACCTAGTGTTTCACCTTCCTCTTGGAGTTGAGGTTATAAAGAGTTTGTTTTGAAATTTTGGTGTTGGATTCAAGCTCAAGGAGGCCATTGGAGCACCATTTGTGAAGGGGTCTTCAAGGGTGAGATTCTAGTCCTTTTTTTCCCCATTTTTGCTTTGATTTTATACCTATCTTAGAGCTGTTTTTGTGCTTATTGTATAACATAAAAAAGTTCTGTTTTTAAGCCCTCTTTATTGTTTATTAAGAGTGTTTTGTTGTTTGAGGGTTGTTGACCACCCTTAGGCCTCAAAAGGCCTCATTTTGAGCCATTTTGTGCTAGCTCCGGGATTTTGGTGTTGAGGTCTCTTCACCACTGAAATCTTGACGGATTTCAGTGGTGAAGATGATGCTTTGAAGTCCCAAGAAGGAGAGGGCCACCCCCTCTCCTTATTGTCCTTAAAAAGGACATATTTTGGCCTCTTAAGGAAGCCTATGCTTGAGTGTGTGTTGAGCATGATTGGTTTGTTTTTCATGCTTATATATCCATAATATAACATGATTTGAAGTTGGTTTTGGAACTCCATGCATGCTTAGCATAGTTGCCATGTAATGCCTTGTTTATGCCTTAACATGTCTTAGGTTGTTAGCCTTTGTTGGAGCATGTTTTAGGCTTAGTCTTGTGAAGATTATGTGCTTATCTTGCCATGTTTTAGCTCTGTCCATAGTCGTTTGGGTTGATTTTGGCATGCTTGATATAGCTCCTTTGTATTTGGGCTTGTTGGCCTTGAGTATGTGCATGTGTAGCACGGCATCTTTGCATTGTTTTGGTGATATGGGATCATCCTATTTGTCATTTCAGTCCCATTTCCATGCTTGTTTGATTGCCTTGCATGCCTCCTTAATGCTTTGGAAGCATATGTTGCATGCTCCTTGTTTTGACCATTTGTGCATGCCTTTGTTTTGAGCCATCTAGATGCCATCTAAGTGGTCTTTCGGGCCTTATGTTATGCCCCAAAACTCTGTTTTTGGTTGATAAGATCATGCCATGTTTGGTCTTGTTAAGTGTAGTTCAATGCTCCTTGGATTTGCTTTGAACACTTAGACTATTTGTTGCATGTTTAGCTTGATTTATTGCTTGGTTTGGCACCATGTATTAGCATGATTTTCAGAGCTTATGTTGCATGCTTTTAGTCCATGAATGTCTCTTTCAAGTGTGCTTGAATGTTGCTTGCTTTGTGCCTAAGTGTTGGGTCTTAACATGTGTATGTGTGCATGTGTGCTTAGCATCCATTTTGGGCATTATTGGCCACTGTTTTAGGCCTTATTAGAGCTGCCTAATTCATGTATAAGTCCATCTTTCCATCCATTTGCATTGCCATGTGTATGCTTGTATGCTTGCATAAGTACCTTGCCATGCCATGTTGCATTCTTAGCTTGTATGCCTAGGTTGCATTGCATCTTGCATGCATGCCTTGTTCCTTGAATTGGTGATAGGAATTGGGCCTAATTTGTTTGATTGGTTTGCATGCATTTGAAATCAAAGTTGCATACTTGGTTCTTTGGGTCATCATGCATGGAAATGCGTGATTGATGGTCCGAGAACCGAGGCACATGTCCCTTTGAGTCATTACAATGATAAGAGACATGGTTGGTGCATACATGCCTTGAAATGTGCTGCCATGCCTTGTTTTGCCCTCTGTTGCTGTGAGTAGCAGGTCCTGCAGATTTTCTTTGCCGACCGGCAGTGTAAGGTGCCAGCCGGCAACCTTTTCTCTGCCGACAGCATTAATTTTGTGCCGATGGACACATACCAGTGCCGGTGATGATCCCACTCAGCCGGTGGTACTCCAAGTGTCCAGGGATGCAGCCCTGAGGTTTTGACAGCTTCCAGAGGAGCAGAGGAAAGAAAACAGAGGCAGCTTGCGCATGGCGGCACGTTTCCCGAGACGATTTTCCTGTTTTAATTAATTTATTTAATTTGTAATTAAATTAATTAATTTGTAATATTAATCAGCTTGCGTAGTTAATTAATTTGTAATATTTATTCAGTCCCTCCGAGCGAGGGCAAATCTGTAATAAGTGTGCGTGAGTGTGTGTATGTCTTCCAACCTCACGTCTTTCTTCCCTTTTATTTACCCGCTTATGATGGTAGATTAGGGCATGTTTAAATTCAGCATAACTTATGCTATGCATGCGTGCATTCATGCATTTTGTATTACATGCATTAGGCTCGGTACATCACGCTAACTGCATTCGTACTTCAAATCAAAAAGTGAATATGTGATAATTGTGCATTTTCACATGACATGTTTAGGATAGCCGAGCCTATTCTAGCAACACTTTGTATGCGATGCATTAGGCACTTAACATGGACTTGGATCATGCATGTTTGCTAACAAGTTCTTTGTTTTGGCACGGAGTACGATGTAAGTATTTCCGCTTTAGCATATAGCATGAGTGTGAATGTTGCCATGTCAGCATGCTTAACATGTGGCTAGATGCTTATGTGTTAAAATGTTTTGAATGCCTGTGGGTGAAGGTTGGATTGCTTGAGTTGGAAGAACTCATTGAAATCCGTGTTTTAGCCTACTTGCGAGTAGCAAAATTTAAAGCATTTTCAAAACAAACGGATATGCAATGTTTCTTTCCAAATTAGGCAATCTAGTCTATACTTGTTTGCTGTGCGCATAACATAGTAATTCTAGGCTAATAACCGGAATAAGAACACATAAAGTTTTCAAAATCAGATATCACGGTTAGTAGAGGCCGGTCTTCGGACCGGGCGAAAGGGGGTGCTCATAGCTGACCTTCCCCGATCGTACCCAAGCTCCCGAGCCGAGACAACTCCGGTGATGACGGACACGTGGCCTTCGGCACCGAGTCAGGGTTTCCTAAATTTCCCCATTTTAAAATATTTAGGTGGCGACTCTGTATCTGGCAAAGCAGTCCATGTTTGGCACTTCTTTTTCAAAAATCTGTTTTTCTCAAAACGATTTGCCGGATTTGGACTCTTTGGTTCAGACTTAGAACCGTGACACAAATCGAGTCCGAACTGTAGTGCGAGGCCCACGCGGGCGCTGTTACAGGTGGTGGCATTTCTAAGATGGCCTTGATTTTTGAAGGGTCGACCTCGATGCCCCTTTGTGTAATTAGAAACCCCAGCATTTTTCCCGCTGTAACACCAAATGTACATTTCTGAGGATTTAGCCGCAACCGAAATTCTCTAATCCTTTGAAAGAACTTTTGCAAGGCGATGTAGTGGCCCTCTCTTTCCTTGGATTTGACTATCATGTCGTCCACGTACACCTCAACCTCTTTACGGATCATATCATGAAATATTGTTGTCGCAACCCGTTGATACGTAGCTCCAACATTCTTCAACCCAAACGGCATCACTCTGTACGGGGTGGTGAAGGCAGTCTTCTCCCGATCATCGGGTGCCATCACTATCTGATTGTAGCCTGAAAAACCATCCATAAACGAGAGCAAAGCATGCCCCACTGTGAAATCCACCAACTCATCAATATGTGGCAAGGGAAAGTCGTCCTTCGGACTAGCTGTGTTCAAATCCCTGAAATCCACGCATACTCGGATTCTGCCATCCTTCTTCGGCACTGGAACAATGTTGGCCAACCAAGTCGGGTATTCGAATACCAGCAAAAAGCCTGCATCGATTTGCTTGGTGACCTCTTCCTTAATCTTGATGGCCCAGTCTGGACGAATTCTTCTAAGTTTCTGCTTGACAGGTCGGGCCTCGGGGTCAAAAGGGATCCGGTGCTGTACAATCTTAGGATCGATTCCAGGCATGTCTTCGTAGGACCACGTGAAAACGTCTTTGAAATCTTTTAATAAAGTGACTAAGCGCTCGCGTTCCTCCGAGGACAACGTGGACCCGATCTGGACCAGCTGCGGGTCCTTCTCAGTACCAGCATTCACAGCAGTGATTTCATCCATTAATGGTTTAACAAATCTTTCCTGCTCTGGATCAATTAATCGTTGCAAAACTGGAGGAATTTCTTCCTCGTCGTTTTCATCAAAATTTTGAAAATCCTGATTTAAGCAATAAATCAAAGGCACAGAGAAATACTCAGGAACTACATCCACATCGTTCTCATTAAATACTTCCAAGCCGTCCGATTCTTCTGTTACAACAGACTCAAAGGAGAAAGAAAAAGATGACCTGGACAGGACTGTGGGATCTGGGTTATCAGCCCCAGGAATACCGGACTCAGACTTAGTTGAGCTGGAACCTGATTCTGACTCACAAGACTCGGTGGAATTAGATTCCGGCTCACTACCTGACCCGGTGCTGCTTGATAAAAACCCTTCTTCGTATTGCCAAACGAGAGAGGGTGCGATGGATGCATCCAAAATAGTTGATGGTAGGCTCGTAGCTGTTTCATTCCCGATCATGCATACCGAGGAGTTATCCCCCAAGCACTTCTATTCGATCGGAGGATCTGAAAGTAGACATGCCAGCGCTACCCCTATCTCATTTTCAGCGTCCTCAGACTGCACTTCCTTACTCCGCTTAGCCTCAGCTAATGGGTCCGTCTGCTCTTCGGCAATGTTATCCCAAGGTAACTGCAGGTCAAAGAAAATCTCAAACCCCGGCACGCGCTTCCTCTCCGTGTTCAGCCACGGCTATGGGAAGCCACAGAATGGAAAGTCCTCCCCCTCCCGGACGAAGCGTCCGTTTAGGGTACCCCGAATGGGCTAGTGCATTAAGTCAAAAGGCTTCCCCATCTGTTTCGCTCTGGCACTTCCAGCCATTTCCTTTCCCTTCCTCATCCAGTCCTCTTTGGTGGGTAGATAACCCAATCCAAAGGTATGAGGGTTGTGTGGCACTTCGGCCAACAATGCGATGCCCTTCCGGCCGCTCCTTCCCAATCCCATCCCGGGGATGTGTTGGAGCTTGTTCATGAGATAGACTGCTTGAGCACTGACATATACCCCTTCATTAGCCACCATGATGTTCTGTACAACCTGAGCCTCAGCCAAGGTAAAACCCGATATGAACACATCCTCCATACCGTGCTCAATTTGTAGAACAGGCGTAGATACCTCCGGCGGCGGATGAATCGATGAATTTCCGAAAACAATGGCTACTCCCTTCCCATAGGGGTATTTCACCACTTGATGTAGGGTGGAGGAGACTGCCTTGACTTGATGCAGCCACAGCCGCCCCAAGAGTAGATTGAAACTGGCAGGAACCTCCAAGACATGGAAATCTATTTCATGCTGTCCCGGCCCAACCTTTGTTTGAATCTTAACTGTTCCCATTACTTCCCGGCTTGTGTTGTCATATGCCCGAATCACCTGGGCTGTTGGCACAAAGTCCGCGATTTTCAAACCGATTGCATAGGCTGTCCTTGCCGTGCAGACGTTGATGGCGGACCCTGTGTCAACAAGGACCACCAGTATCCATTTATTCCTACACTCCACAGAGATGTAGAGTGGCTTGTTATGGTTTGCCCCCTCGGGTGGTAACTCCTTGTCAAAAAATGTCAGCATCGGGGTAGCTCCTCCCGGAAAAACCAATCCAACCAACTGCTCCGCCGTAGTCTCTATCGAGAGTTTGGCCTTGTCCATGGCTGAAAGGATAGCCTGTCTATGTACTCGAGAAGCCACAAGCAGGCCCCAGATGGAGATATCTGCTTGTATCTTTTTCAATTGTCTCAATACGGCCTCATCCTCGAGTTCCTTTTCTTTTTGCTTCTCTGCCTCCCTATCTTTTCCAGACGCCTCTGGTTAATCTAGGTGTGGAGGCTAGAAATACCGTCCACTCCTAGTCATGTGATCGACTTCGCCGATATACCAGCTATCATCTGGTTGGTTACTCCCCCAATCTCCATCTGTGTGGGCAAGACATAGGTCATCGTCCTCCCACCACATTCCATCTGCAGCCGACAGGCACCTGTCCGGCTCTGGCATGACTGTTCTCATACTCGCAGTACCTTCTATCCCTATGCTCGCGGCATTCTCCATTTCTGTGCTCACAGCAGTCTCAGTCCCCACATGGGCTTTTGCCTTCCTGATTCTCTCAGAATCTTTGAATCTTTCATGTTCCGACTATGTCATTGCAGCTGACTGTTCAATAATCCCCGTACTCGAAATGCTCCAATCCCGAGCAAAATTCTTGACACCGGTGCTCTCCGGCGATGCACTCTGTTCTTCAACCCTCCTGGCTGTTACTGACATTCTTGCCCCTGCCGGGCCTTGTCCTGGTTGGAACTCTCCTACCACATCTGGTTGATCGTCCAACCATCTCGCAGCCTCTGTTGATTCCTCATAATCGAACCAGTTGACGGCTGAGTCTCCTGGGTCTTGGTTACTGTAAAACTGGAGCTTGGCAAGGTCCTCTTCCACAGCCGTTAAATCATCTGTTCCCTGTCCCAGGCCGTCCCCTTGGATCACACACAACTCCCCCTCTGTTGGTAGTTCCATATCTGGCCTATCCTGGCCTATTGACAAAATGTAGTCACCTGGACTATAAGCTTTCTCAATACCCCTCCCAGATTCCGCAGACTCTGGCTCAACAACCCCCTTCTCCTTTGGAACCTTCTCTCTCCTGTCCTCGACAGTCATCACCGCTGGCTTAGGTTGGGTTATGGAGATGTCCACCATGCACAAATCGGTGCAATCGGGAAGGAACACTTCCGGCTTAGGCAGGTGGGAAGGAGTGATATAGATAATAGGATCGTAAGGCATGCCCCCAGTTTGGATGAAGTTGACTCTTTTGGGTGGTGGAGCTTGGTTATGTGTGGGGAGAGGGTTTGTAGTAACGTTGGGTTTCTCGAGAGGCAAAATCACCTCGTTATCGATGAGATCTTCAATCTCATGACGTAATCGGAAGCACAGATCGGTGTCATTACCGTGCTGTTGGTGAAATGCACAATATTTGGCTGGGTTGTGGGTAGCGGGGAGTCTTTCTGGTAAGGGCCGTGGCTCTAGGGGCTTCAGATGCCCTTTTCTGATTAAAACCCCCAAAGCTTTGGACAAGGGCATATAAAGCGAAGCGAAGGTTCTAGTGTTTTTGGGAGGGTATTTGACTGTTTGTGTGTTGCTTCTGGACGCACCGGAGAATGGTGTGGCCGCCATTGTTCTTGGGGGAGGGTTGGTGGTGACCATACTCATTTCGGAGGTCCTGGTAGTTGTAGCGCCACTCGGGCCTGCATTAGTGTTACGATTGAAAGTTCTGCGGGGTTGTTCCCGGTCATTATCAATTAAGCCTTGCTTTAAGGCATCCTCAATCTGCACCACCATTTCATGTAGATCAGAAAAGGTAGGGAAGGGGAGTACAATCATCTTTTGCATCAACTTCGGCTGAAGATTGCGCACAATCATCCGAATCTGGTCTTTGTCTGTGGGCCTTAAGGTCATCATCGAAGCCTTAGCCCGCCATCTGGTCACGAATTCTGAGAAGCCCTCTTTGGGTTCTTGCCTCGTTGTCTCGAGATCTCGGGTCGTAATCTCGATTTGTGTATTGTATGAGTACTGTAAGATGAAGGCCTCAGCCATTCCGTCCCAGCTTCTCTTGACGTCATCCTCCAATTTGGCATACCATATGGCCGCTACACCCGACAGGGTCCGGCCAAATAGAGACAGCTTCTGTAGTCTGCTGAGGCCCATTGGCCTTAAGATGTCTGAAAACAATCTCAAGTGCACCATGGGGTCCCCGGACCCATCAAATCGATCAATGTGCGGCATTTTGAATCTGTCAGGCAGCGTCACAGCTGCGTCGGTATACCCATCTTCGATGTCAGGGATGGTCTTGACTCCCTGGGATCTTTTGAACAGCTTTTCGAGCTTGCTCAACTTCAATGCTGTGGGATCTGTCTCGAACTCAAAGGGAGAGTCTGGTAAGTTGGTGGGTGTTTTGGATAACTGGGGTTGGATTTGGGGTAGGATCGGGGGTGGAGGTGGTCCCGTGGGAATGTCTGTGTCATTCTGAACATTAGCTGTCTCCCCAGGGGTGGGAATTCCTGGCGGGGGAGGAACTTGTTGCGAAGCAGATGCTCCGGCTTGCTGCTGTTACCTTACAATTAACTATGCTTGTTCATTCATAACCGTGGCCTGCTGCTTGGCGAACTCTGCCTGTCGGACAGCATCAGGCTGCATCACTTCCATGCTTTCTTGGAGTTGGCGCACCATCTCCTCTAAACTAGCCATACTGTTCTGTTCTAACTGAATTATCGGTATATGTTCCCTCTCTGTGGGTGAAACAGAACCCTGATCCCTACTGTACGCAGGTGGGGTAGATAAAGCCCTCTGTACTGACTGTTGAACTGATGCCCTCTGCCTAGCTGTCCGCCGTCTAGTAACCGGGGGTAGAGAGCGGTACACTGGTTGTCCATCTACCAGATCCTCAGATCGATGGAGCCGACGACCTCTAATCCAGAGTGCATGGGGAATATCTACCGGGTTGGAAGCAATTGTGCTAAACTACCTAGCAAAAAGATAAATAAAGCAATAAATAACCAGACAATGGGACAGCATAACGGCGTAAAATAAACACACACAACGCACAATTGGGTATTTATAACACATAGTTGGTAAGCCGAACACACAGTTCCTCGATACTGATCATTGTTCTCAAATCACCGTTCCCAAAACTGAACTTGATACCCGCAGATAACTAATTTCTCAACAACACTGATACTGGTGCCCTCGGGCCTAATACTCAATCTTTCAAACTGATATGTACGTTCCTGTAGAGATACACTCTAAAGCACATAGCAGATAAGTGAGAACCAAAACACCCCTATGTTGCGGTAGGGTTTCCCTGTCCTATTTCGTCAGGAGCTACGGTTTCACTTTGCACGCAGCGGTTTCAAACAACTTAGCATCGGGTAAGCAACCTGTCCTAGTTTGGAATGGTCACTATGGATTCAAATATGCACTAGGTCGAATGGTCGAAAAGGGTGCCCCGGTAAAAACCGGGGTTTGTGTTCCCATACTGTCAGAGCCCATAACCAGTCAACCTTATGGTCATGTCTTGACAAGACAAGCCTCCGGCAAACCGCTCAGGAATGGCAGATGGCAAACACTGTATTCCTAGGCGCACCAATACACATGCAATGCAAAGAAACACATAAATGAAATCAAAACAGGATATCACGAGTTCGAGTCAAGCTCCCTAAATTCCCCAGCGGAGTCGCCAGAAACTGTAGACGCGCCCGTGAGCCTCACTACAGTTCGGACTCAATTTGTGTCACGGTTCTTAATCTGAACCAAAGAGTCCAAATCTGGAAAATCGTTTTGAGAAAACAGATTTTTTTGAAAGAAGTGCCAAACATGAACTGCTTTGCCAGATACAGAGTCGCCACCTAAATATTTTATTTTGGGGGAATTTAGGAAACCCTGACTCGGTGCCAAAGGCCACGTGTCCGTCATCACCAAAGTTGCCTCGGCTCGGGAACTTGGGTACGATTGGGGAAGGTCAGCTATGAGCACCCGCTCTCGCCCGATCCGAAGATCGGCCTCTACTAATCGTGATATCCGCTTTTGAAAACGTTATGTGTTCTTATTCCGGTTATTAGCCTAGAATTACTATGTTATGCACATAGCAAACAAGTATAGACCAAATTGCCCAAATTGGAACAAAACATTTCATGCTTGTTTTGAAAATGGTTTGCTACTCGCAAGTAGGCTAAAATGTAGGTTTTGCCACCCTCGAGTGGGTTTTAGAAAAGATGGTTTTGCCACTATCTAGTGGGCTTAAAACTCACAGTTTTGATGCGATACCCCAATTTAGGTAATTCAACCTCCATCCACAGGCATTCAAGCAGTTATATCACATAAGCAGCTAGCCTCATGGTAATCATGTTGTTATGCCAACACTCACACGCATGTGGTATGCTAAAGCATAAATGCTTACCGAGTACTCCGAGCCAAAACAAAAACTAGTTAGTAATCATATGCATGATCCTAGTTCATGTTAAGACGGCTAATGCAACACATGCAAGATGCAACTAAGGTAGGCTCGGCTAATCTATAATGACATGCGAAATGCTACAACTAACACGTATTCAATTTGGAATTGAAATACAAATGCAGTTAGAATGATGTGCCGAGCCCGATGCATGCAAGACAGATGAATGAATGAAAACATGCTATCATACTGTATGCTAATTGAAATATGCCCTAATCTAACAATCATAAGTGAGTAAATAAAAGGGAAGAAAGACGTGGGGTTGGAAGACATACACACACTCACGCACACTTATTACACAACTGCCCTCGCTCGGAGGGTCTAAATAAATATTACAGTCCGAATAAAAAATACTAAATTAATTGTTACAAAATTTCTAACCTAATTAATCAAATTAAATGCAAAGAGAAGATGGCCGCAGCCCTGCCTCAGGATGCGTGAATGATGCATGCTCGGATTTGTCTTGCCCCGAAAGCCCGTACCATACCACTGCTGCCTCTGTTTACACTACCCTGCTTCTCTGAAAACTGCCAAAATCCTGGGACAGGTTCCCTGAACACTGTAGGACACCATCGGCAGAAGGGGATACCCACCGGCCATGTAACTTATCCATCGACTGGGGTTTCATATTATCGACCACCAATCCATGGCCGGTCGGCACTCTACAGTGCCGGTCGGCAGAAACTCCCTGCAGAAACTGGTTTTTGACAGTAACAAGGACAGACAGTGTATGGCATGGAATTTCAAGCAAATGTATGCGCGGGCACACTCCCTATCATGCAATGGACTCAAGGGAGCATGACCCTCGACCCTCGGGCCATCAATCATACATTTTGATGCGTGATGGCCTAAGGAGCCAAGGTTGCAATTCAATGGGAATGCATGCAACATATAAATGAATACCAAAACCCTATCATGCCAAAGTCAAGGGCGTCGGTGACCAAGAGTTGAGACGCGTTACATCACTTGTAGTATGAACACTTCACCACCCCTCACACTTGGTTTGACACCCCAAACCAAGCAATGCAATGCATGTTATGCAAACATGGCCCGAAAATGCAACATATCACTAAAATGCAAAGCATGCCAAATGCAATGCAACATATCATGGCAAGCATGCAATGTTCCCAACATGCAATGCTACAATGGAACTCATCATGCAATGCTAATATGGTACAATGCAAGCATGCGATTAGAGGCAACAAGTCACGCATACGACCATGTCCGAGAAGGGATTAGATTGAAATGGGAGGCCTCAAACACCCCCAAAAACAGTGGCTAATAGTACCTCAAGTGATGGACAAAATGCACTAGAAACATGCAAACCAAAAGGGAGGGCCAAAGCTAAGGCATAACAAAGGGCATTCTACCACCACTAACCCAAACAAGCATGGCATGAACTATACAACCCAAAAGCAGAATTTTAGTATGCAAAATAGCTCCAAAACCCGCTGGTATGGCAGCCCTAAAGTCACCCAAACACATAGGCATACACAACGCACACGTCAAGGCATGAAAACACAACACTTCAAGGCATTGAAATAGGTACAAAGGACAATGTAAGACCACATTATATGGGCTGGAATATGATCTCAACTAATGCCAAATGATGATAATAGGCCAAGCTAGGCATGTTAATGGTCCATACACTCAAGGCTCATGATCCAAAATGCAAAGCAACTATATCAAGCATGCTAAACAAGACCAAATCAGTGGCCAACAGACCTCATACATGACAAAACATGGTCAAGAACTTCACAAAGTGAAGCCAAAATATGAGAGCATGGTAGTCAAAAGTCATGATGCATTCCTAGGCACAAACAAGGGAATACAAAGCAAGTATGCTAAGCATGCAAAGGGCCACAAATCCGACCAAAAACAGAGATAACATGTGACCTAAATAGCACCAAAAACATCTAAAATGGAGCCAAAAACAACCAAGAATATATGCTACCCTTATGAGCCCAAAACATGCACAAATGAGACACAAAGGGAGAGGGGTGTCCCTCCCCTATACAAGACCTCAAACCATCTTCTTCACCACTGAAAATCCACTGGATTTCAGTGGTGAGAAGGCTAATACAACAAAGCAAATAAGGCTTAAAAAAAAAGACACCAAAAGGGGCCAAAAAAGACCTAAGAGGGGGATTTCGACCCCCAATGCCAAAACACCCTTAATGACAGTTCTTAAGCATGAAATATAAGACTTTTTTTAGTTATACACAAAGCTCAAATCAATATGCAAGATAGGTCAAAAGCCAATGCAAGATTGGGGATAATAAAGTGAAAATCTTACCCTTGAAGAACACTTCAAGAACAGTTGGTCCAGCCACACTCTACTGAGCAAAATCAGTCCAAAATCTCAAAAAACAACCCTCAATGCCTCTTAATCTCGGAGCAAGGTGTAATGGTGTGTGTATTAGTGCAAAAGTAAGGTCAAAATGCACTTTTAAGCCAAGAAAACACACAAAAGGGAAGAGGGAGAGGGAAATATAGAGAGAGAGTGTGTATAACAGATGTATATGTATATAAGCTCTGGTTTTTATGTTCAAAACTCTAACCCTAAACATGGTGGAGGAGATCTCTTTATATAGGCAAAGGCAAAGGCTTGAGCTTCTCAAAGAAGCTAAGTAAAAAGGGGCAAAGGGTGCAAGGGGAGTCAAGGCTTCTTGAGGAAGCTAGGACAGCTGGCCAAGCTTCTTGAGGAAACTTTGACAAAGGGTCAAGCTTCCTCAAGAAGCTTTGACCAAAAGGGGGCAAAAGGGGCAAAACAGCCACTTCATGCACGGGGAGGAGTGTTGGTGCATTCCAGCTGGCACAACTGGCATGCACCAAATCTCAAGGGTGCAAAAGGGGCACACCGGCCAGCAGAATAGGTCACCGGCCCAAAACAAAGTGCCGGTCGGCAAAATATTGTGCCGATTGGCCATTGGTTTTAAGAAACCACTGTCGGTGGCACCAATAAACGGCCGGTGACGTGAGGGGACAGCTGGTGGGGTGTGGGAATGGCCAACAAGCCATTCCCTGCCTTTCAAAGCGAAAACACAAGTGTTTGGTGCAAAACCAGACACCGAAAAACCGAGTCGAGAGATCTTGAGGCGAGGCACGCAGCTGAGACCTCCGGGAACTCGGGACGAACACAAGCACGGATGATCACCGAGTGTTCCAACGGTGACATCCAAGTCTTGAGGACAGTCAAAAATGGGGTGTCTACAGTTGCCCCTCTTTGACAGAACTCGAAAGTCATAACAATGACGGGAGCGAATGTCAAAGCCCAGAGACGACCCATTTTTGACAAGGCCGAAGACTTAGATAGACATGCAAGACAAACAAGATATGCGCCCGAAGGCGGGGGCAAGATACAAGACAGTGCACAGAGCCGGACATAACTTATGATCATGCAAAAAAAAAGCTGTAACGAAGCCTAAATGCAACAGTTTTAAGCTAGCATACACCAAACTACACTACAATGCAGAAAAGGGTGTAAGAGAATTATGCAATTCTCAAAACGTCTCACGAAGGGGATATAATACCTGTCTGGTTCGTCTGGTTGCACCAGCCTCAAATGAACCGCACATACAATATCGTGCCTGCAAAGAAAACAAACTTAACAGGTACAATGTGATTAACAACATGCATATTAATGTACTTGAAAATGCGTGACAACGCAAAGCAAGTGAGAAGCATAACAATGCTGTGAAGGCACGGGCATGTAAGTGAAGGACGCGGTCTACGCAGGCAACGAAATTGATCATAAGCATGCGGTCTACGCAAGCAATGAAATTGGCTTCAAACGTGCGGTCTACGCAAGTAATGAATTTGAACATAAGAATGCGGTCCACGCAAGCAGAACATACGGTCTATGCAAGCAAAACATGCGGTTTACGTAGGTAAAACATGCGGTCCACGCAAACAAAACATGCAGTCTACGCAAGTGAAACATGTGGTCTACGCAAGTAATGAAATTGATTACAAACATGTGGTCTACGCAAGCAAAATATGCGGTCTACGCAAGTAATGAAATTGATTACAAACATGCGGTCTACGCAAGTAACGTAATTAATTATAAACATGCGGTCTACGCAAGCAAAACATGCGGTCTACGCAAGTAATGAAATTGATTACAAACATGCGGTCTACGCAAATAGTGTAATTAATTATAAACATGCGGTCTACGCAAGTAATGAAATTGATTACAAACATGCGGTCTACGCAAATAGTGTAATTAACTATAAACATGCGGTATACGCAAGTAAAACATGCGGTGTACGCAAGTAATGAAATTGATTACAAACATGCGGTCTACGCAAATAGTGTAATTAATTATAAACATGCGGTCTATGCAAGCAAAACATGCGGTCTACGTAAATAGTGTATGAGAAGAGTTGAATGTACACATGTAAGTAAAAACATGTTATTCACGATGCTGGAATGTAAAGTACCGTAACATAGCATAATTGAAACGATTTGTGGAATCCACAAGACATGAAAAGGAAACGGGAAGGGACGTTCTTCGTACGTACCGAGCATCGCTCGTAGAAGTTGTGGCCTGAGGTCAACTCGAAGGTTCACGTTTCAAATGTGTGCTTTCCCGCATTGTATCGAGTGATGAAGGTGCCAAACTATGTAGTTGACCCAAACAAAGGTGCGGAAGGTGCATTGACCGCAAGGGGAGTTTTACTGGTATCAATTCCGACACTTTGCTACCCTGCCATTTTATGATTTATTTTCCTTTTTACTGGTAGTTTAAGCACATTGCACTGCCTCGGGCAGGTTTTATTCTTTCTCAAAATTGCATATTTTGCAAAACACGTGATGGGAATGAAACGACCATTTTGTTCAAAAGATATTGCATTTGTAAATTTTCTATGCATCGCATCGCAAGGTATCACACCACAATGTGAACGAAATTGAACCTGTTTTGAACATTGAGTACTTGCATTGTAATAGTCAGGCAGTGAACCGACTTACAACTCGATAAGCAAATAAAGGCATGATATAACCAATCAAGTGTGAGTACAACTCGATAAACAAATCAAAGACTTAAAGAGAGTGAAATACAACTCGATAAGCAAATGTACAATAACTCGATAAGCAGACAGGTGTGACTTCGCAATAATCGATCACCGGGGGAAGGGGGAGTTGGAGGCGGTGGATTTCTCCAATCCCTAGCATAAATAGCTCAAGGAACAAGGAGGAAGACCATCAGCCAGGGGCAGAGGCCATCGGCCACAAGAAATGGCCATTGGCCAGAAATTTGTTCGGTCGGCAAAAGGTGATGGTCGATCGGCACAATATTTGGCCGGCCGGCCATGAATGAAGGAATCACCAGAATGTTGACACCTGTCCTCCACCCAACCTTATCTCCTACAAAAGACCCCAGCTTCGTAGTTTTTCTCAATTCCACACTGATTTGCTCTAATGGAAGAGTTTCTTGCTCAAAATCTCATAGCTTGGATTGCTAGCTTAGATGGCTCGGAAAAGTTGAATTTCCAGGGTTTCGACATAAATGCACTATTCACTCTGGGTCATACCCCATTGCACCTTCCATTTCTCCATGCCACGGCCAGGTTTTGGAATCCGGTGACGCATGTCTTTAGCTTCGCTGGGCAAGAGATATGTCCTACCTTCGAAGATTTCCGAGCCTTAATGGAGTCCGAGCACGACGAGGAGCTCCTGCCCCAACCTAATTTTGGCCATGCCCAATCCTTAGGGAGAATGTGTGGACTCATTATGCGTGACGCTCGGTCTCTGATTTGTGACGGGATGCTGGATATTCCGACTTTGGTCGATCGGTTTTCTGATGCCGGTGATCGCAACAACCATCATTGGCAAGGCTTCCAGCAACACGCCCTCTGTTTGTGCATGCTATCTCATTTTCTATTTGTCTCAGGCTTCGGAGGGTCTAGTGTCCGGCTGACCGAGGTTGCCCAACGCTTGAAGGAGGGCAAGAGTTGTATTGCCATGACTCTGGCTGAGACGTTGATGGGCTTAGACGCCTTTTATCGTCGTGAGATGACCAGATTAGCGTGGAGTCCACTACTACTACAGGTAATGTTTCCCACCCAATCTCATATATGTATCGCTCACATCACTCGGCCCTCAAGCTCGGTTTTTCTCACAAAAACACTATTCTCACTTTTCTCTCATCGTACATCTCTCTATTCTTTATTCTCTCATTTTTCATCCCTCCCCAGGTATGGTTGATGGATAAATTGCAGGTTGTGGACTCTTGCCCAGCCTACTCAGCTCGCGACTACTTATTCCGACAACGACTAGTCGATGCCCTTGATGAGGGATGGTGGTTCGCTTGGATGTGCCACTTGTCCGCAAACTGTATTGCTTGGCGGTGCCCTTGGCTCAGCCTTCCGGCAATGAGTTACAACATGTCCCGCCAGACTGGGATTCAGTTTATTGGTCTCACTCACTGTGTATTCTACTTCCCATTTCGGATTCGACGCCAATTTGGCCATGATCAGACCTGCCCGCCAGACGGGATAAAGTATCCTGCTGCATTCCCAACCCGAGGTGCACAGCTCGCTCGACAAGCCAATGTGTGGAGGACAAGAGGACTCCTGGCCCCCGCTCCTACTTTCAGTTGCACTTTATCTGATGAGTGCTTGGATTGGCTTAATGAGGAGGCACAGGTCGGGCCCATCTTGGCATCAGAGGCTTCGACCAGCTCTGGGAGGGGGCGCAAGAACACCTGACTTGACTATGCCCCGGATTTATTGCTTTATTAGTACTTTCAAGTTTTCTTTATGAATGTAATAAAAAACAACTTCAATTTGTATGCAAGAGTAGGAGAACTCTGTATTAAAATCAATGAAATTGAAAGTTGTGGGTACTGAAAATTCTCCGCTTTGGTCCAAAAATGGTCTAAGTTGTAAAAAGATTAATTTTGAACAAAGTCAACTTTTATTAAAACTTTTCAAAACCATTTTCGATATGGATCAGAACTGGGCATGTCTGAAATCTATCACAGAGGTGTACAACCCCGGATCCCAGCAACTAGAAAGTTGCCCCTAGTCTGAAGAGTACCGCAGCATTGCGCAGCAATGGAAAGTTGCCCCTAGTCTGAAGGGCACTGCACCGGAGATCATAACCGAACTCTTGAATGCTGAATAGACAAAGATGGCCGAGATGATCAAATGGACAAAGTCGATCGGGGAAAAGTTTATGGCTGAACTTCAGGATGAAGTTGCCTACGTTTCCCAAAGATGGGAATCAAGCCTTACGTAGTTCAGGCTTAGGTTCACTCGAGTATTTTCACTCTCCTTTTACGCTCTAACTTTTGTCAAGGTCGCCCTTTGCGGGTTTTCAACCTTGCGAGCTTAGTTTTTATATTTTCTAATTTTTTTGTGCTCTAACTTTTGCCTAAGTCGCCCTTTCGGGTTTTCGGCCTAGCGAGCCTCTCAGGGGTAATATTTCTTCAACTTGTCCATGTTGATCAGTTGAGAAAATTCTAGGCCATCTAGGTCCATCAGAACCACAACTCCACCTGACCAGATAGCTTTGATGATGTAGGGACCAGTCCAATTAGGTCTGAACTTGCCCCTTGGGTCGTGGATGGGAGCTCGGTTGTCCTTGAGCACCAAATCTCCTTCCTTTAAATTCCTAGACCTAACTTTTTTGTTGAAAGCTCGGGCAATTCTGCGCTGATAGCCTTGAACATGGTACAGTGCTTTCAGTCTTCTCTCATCAAAGAGCATGAGTTCCTCAAATCTGCTCTGCTGCCAATCTGCTTCGGCTATTTGACACTCAGCCAATACTCGCAATGACGGAACCTGAATCTCGATAGGTAGAACGGCCTCCATTCCATAAACCATTGAATACGGAGTCGCTCCGGTAGAAGTTCTAATTGAAGTCCTGTAGCCCCACAGAGCAAACAACAGCTTATCCGGCCAATCCCGGTAGGTTTCCACCATCTTCTGCAGTATGTGTTTGATATTCTTATTGGCGGCCTCGACCGCTCCGTTGGTTTGCGGCCGGTATGTGGATGACTTATGAAAAGCCACATTGTATTTCTCCAACAAGTCAATCACTTCCTTCTTAAAGTGGGAACCATTATCCGAAATGACCTCATTTGGGACCCCATAGCGACAGATGATATTGTTTCTGATAAATTTTGCAACGTGCGACGCTTTCAACACCGCATATGATTGGGCCTCGACCCACTTTGTAAAGTTATCTATCGCGACTAGGATAGACTCATGCCCATTCGACCCCTTCGGAGTGATAGCCACGATCACATCAATTCCCCAAACTGAAAATGGCCATGGCGAAGTCATGTTGTACAGCTTCGACGGCGGGATGTTCATGCGGTTTGCATGGATTTGACATTTGTGGCATCGCCGAACAAAACTAATACAATCCTCCTCCATGGTGGACCAGTAGTAACCCTGTCTGAGGATCTTCCGTGCTAGCATTACTCCGTCCATATGCGCACCGCATTCTCCTCCATGGATGGCCTCCATCAGGCACTTCGATTCCTTGGTTTCAACACGTAGCTTATGCATTCCCAGATGACCTCTCTTATATAGCTTACCCCCACAGATGATGAACTGAATGGCCATTCTTCTGATTGCCCTTTTATCCTTGGCATTTGCCCTTGGTGGATATACTTCCTTCTCCAAAAAATTCGAAATATCGTAATACCAGGGGTTTTCGTCCTGAACCTAACCTCATCTATGGCTGCGATTAATTCATAGGCTGGCACAAATTTCTGATCGATGATAACTGGACGCATCCGGACTCCAGACGGGACGTCTATCATGGAAGATGGAGTTGCCAGTGAATCTGTGAACCTGTTGTTCTCTCTTAGAAGATGAGTGAAAGTTAGCTTCTCAAATCGAGGAATTAACAGATCCAAGGTCTGGTGGTAAATTATCATCATTTCTTCTTTGACTTTCCAGTCTCCTTTTGCCGGAGACACAACAAGGTTTGAATCCCCGATGACGTCCAATCGTCTTGCCCCTAGTCCTAGGGCTGCTTTCAGGCCGGCAATGCATGCCTCATATTCTGCTTCGTTGTTCGAGACTTTGAACCGGAGTTTGAAGGCTAGAGGGATACGGGAATTGTCAGGTGCTATCAGCAACACTCCTATCCCACACCCGTACTGATTTGATGCTCCGTCAAAGTACATCGTCCAATACTCGTCGTCGATGTGCAAAATGGCTTCATCTAGGAATAGGTATTCAACTGCTTCACCTCCTTCCACTGGATGATCGGCTAAGAATTCTTCTACTGCTCTTCCGTTGACTGACTTTCATGTCACATATTTCAGGTCGAATTCGGAGAGCAACAACAACCAACGAGCTAGCCTACCCGTAAGTGCTGGTTTCTCAAAAAGGTATTTGATGGGATCCAGCCGTGAAACCAACATTACGGTGTGAGCTAACAGGTAGTGTCGTAGCTTCCTGGTAGCCCATACCAAAGCTAAACAAGCCTTCTCCAACGGCGTATAGCGAGTCTCGTACTCTAGCACCTTCTTGCTCAGATAGTAGATGGTTCTCTCTACTTTGTCCTCCGATTCTTGCCCGAGCATACAGCCCATTGTGGTCTCGGTCACTGAAAGGTATAATATCAACGGTTTCCCCGGCTCTGGCGGTGACAACACGGGTGGGTTCTGTAAATATTCCGTGATCTGTTCAAAAGCAGCTTGGCATCGGCCGTCCCATTGGAATTTCTTGCCTTTCTTCAGGAGACCAAAAAGTGGTTCACAAGTCAAGGTTAATTTCGAGATAAACTGTCTTATGAATTGCACTTTATCCAGAAAGCCTCGCACCTCTTTTTCAGTCCTTGGTGGTGGCATTTCTAAGATGGCCTTGATTTTTGAAGGGTCGACCTCGATGCCCCTTTGTGTAATTAGAAACCCCAGCATTTTTCCCGCTGTAACACCAAATGTACATTTCTGAGGATTTAGCCGCAACCGAAATTCTCTGATCCTTTGAAAGAACTTTTGCAAGGCGGTGTAATGGCCCTCTCTTTCCTTGGATTTGACAATCATGTCGTCCACGTACACCTCAACCTCTTTATGGATCATATCATGCAATATTGTGGTCGCAGCCCGTTGATACGTAGCTCTAGCATTCTTCAACCCAAACGGCATCACACTGTAGCAGTAAGTCCCCCACGGGATGGTGAAGGCAGTCTTCTCCCGATCTTCGGGTGCCATCACTATCTGATTGTAGCCTGAAAAACCATCCATAAACGAAAGCAAAGAATGTCCCGCAGTGAAATCCACCAACTCATCAATATGTGGCAAGGGAAAGTCGTCATTCGGACTAGCTCTGTTCAAATCCCTGAAATCCACGCATACTCGGATTCTGCCATCCTTCTTCGGCACTGGAACAATGTTGGCCAACCAAGTCGGGTATTCGGATACCAGCAGAAAGCCTGCATCGATTTGCTTGGTGACCTCTTCCTTAATCTTGATGGCCTAGTCTGGACGAATCCTTCTGAGTTTCTGCTTGACAGGTCGGGCCTCGGGGTCAAGAGGGATCCGGTGCTGTACAATCTCAGGATCGATTCCAGGCATGTCTTCGTAGGACCACGCAAAAACGTCTTTGAAATCTTTTAATAAAGCGACTAAGCGCTCGCGTTCCTCCGAAGACAACGTGGACCCGATCTGGACCAGCTGCGGGTCCTTCTCAGTACCAACATTCACAACAGTGATTTCATCCATTAATGGTTTAAGAAATCTTTCCTGCTCTTGATCAATTAATCGTTGCAAAACCGGAGGAATTTCTTCGTCGTCGTTTTCATCAAAATTTTGAAAATCCTGATTTAAGCAATAAATCAAAGGCACAGAGAAATACTCAGGAACCACATCCACATCGTTCTCATTAAATACTTCCAAGCCGTCCGATTCTTTTGTTACAACAGATGCAAAGGGGAAAGAAAAAGACGACCTGGACAGGACTGTGGCATCCGGGTTATCACCCCCAGGAATATCGGACTCAGACTCAGTTGAGCTGGAACCTGATTCCAACTCACAAGACTCGGTGGAATCAGATTCCAGCTCACTACCTGACCCGGTGCTGCTTGATAAAAAACCTTCTTCGTATTGCCAAACGAGAGAGGGTGCGATGGATGCATCCAAAATAGTTGATGGTAGGCCCGCCGCCGTTTCATTCCCGATCATGCATACCGAGGAGTTATCCCCCAAGCACTTCTGTTCGATCGGAGGATCTGAAAGTAGACATGCCAGCGCTGCCCCCATCTCATTTTCAGCGTCCTCAGACTGCACTTCCTTACTCCGCTCAGCCTCAGCTAATGGGTCCGTCTGCTCTTCGGCAATGTTATCCCCAGGTAACTGCAGGTCAAAGAAAATCTCAAACCCCGGCACGCGCTTCCTCTCCGCATTCAGCCACGGCTCTGGGAAGCCACAGAACGGAAAGTCCTCCCCCTCCCGGACGAAGCGTCCGTTTAGGGTACCCCGAATGGGCCGGTGCATTAAGTCAAAAGGCTTCCCCATCTGTTTCGCTTTGGCTTTTCCAGCCATTTCCTTTCCCTTCCTCATCCAGTCCTGTTTCGTGGGTAGATATCCCAATCCAAAGGTATGACGGTTGTGTGGCACTTCGGCCAACGCTGCGATGCCCTTCCGGCCGCTCCTTCCCAATCCCATCCCGGGGATGTGTTGGAGCTTGTTCATGAGATAGACTGCTTGAACACTGACATATACCCCTTCATTAGCTGCCATGATGTTCTGTACAACCTGAGCCTCAGCCAAGGTAAAACCCGATATGAACACATCCTCCATACCGTGCTCAATTTCTAGAACAGGCGTAGATACCTCCGGCGGCAGATGAATCGATGAATTTCTGAAAATAATGGCCACTCCCTTCCCATAGGTGTATTTCACCGCTTGATGTAGGGTGGAGGAGACTGCCTTGACTTGATACAGCCACGGCCGCCCCAAGAGTAGATTGAAAGTGGCAGGAACCTCCAAGACATGGAAATCTATTTCATGTTGTCCCGGCCCAACCTTTGTTTGAATCTTAACTGTTCCCATTACTTCCCGGCTTGTGTTGTCATATGCCCGAATCACCTGGGCTGTTGGCACAAAGTCCGCGATTTTCAAACCGATCGCATAGGCTGTCCTTGCCGGGCAGACGTTGATGGCGGACCCTGTGTCAACAAGGACCACCAGTATCCATTTATTCCTACACTCCACAGAGATGTAGAGTGGCTTGTTATGGTTTGCCCCCTCGGGTGGTAACTCCTTGTCGGAAAATGTCAGCATCGGGGTACCTCCTCCCGAAAAAACCAATCCAACCAACTACTCCGGTGTAGTCTCTATCGAGAGTTTGGCCTTGTCCATGGCTGAAAGGACAGCCTGTCTATGTACTCGAGAAGCCATAAGCCGCCCCCAGATGGAGATATCTGCTTGTATCTTTTTCAATTGTCTCAATACGGCCTCATCCTCGAGTTGCTTTTCTTTTTGCTTCTCTGCCTCCCTATCTTTTCCAGACGCCTCTGGTTAATCTAGGTGTGGAGGCTTGAAATACCGTCCACTCCTAGTCATGTGATCGACTTCGCCGATATACCAGGTATCATCTGGTTGGTTACTCCCCCAATCTTCATCTGTGTGGGCAAGACATATATCATCGTCCTCCTACCACATTTCATCTGCAGCCGACCGGCACCTGTCCGGCTCCGGCATGACTGTTCTCATACTCGCAGTACCTTCTATCCCTATGCTCGCGGCATTCTCCATTTCTGTGCTCACAGCAATCTCAGTCCCCACATGGGCTTTTGCCTTCCTGATTCTCTCGGAATCTTTGAATCTTTCCTATTCCGACTGTGTCAATGCAGCCGACTGTTCAATAATCCCCGTACTCGAAATGCTCCAATCCCGACCAAAATTCTTGACACCGACGCTCTCCGGCGATGCACTCTTTTCTTCAACCCTCCCGGCTGTTACTGACATTCTTGCCTCTGCCGGGCCTTGTCCTGGTTGGAACTCTCCTACCACATCTGGTTGATCGTCCAACTATCCTATAGCCTCTGTTGATTCCTCATAATCGAACCAGTTGACGGCTGAGTCTCCTGGGTCTTGGTTACTGTAAAACTGGAGCTTGGCAAGGTCCTCTTCCATAGCCGTTAAATCATCTGTTCCCTGTCCCAGACTGTCCCCTTGGATCACACATAGCTCCCCCTCTGTTGGTAGTTCCATATCTGGCCTATCCTGGCCTATTGACAAAATGTAGTCACCTGGACTATAAGCTTTCTCAATACCCCTCCCAGATTCCGCAGACTCTGGCTCAACAACCCCCTTCTCCTTTGGAACCTTCTCTCTCCTGTCCTCGGCAGTCATCACCGCTGGCTTAGGTTGGGTTATGGAGATGTCCACCATGCACAAATCGGTGCAATCGGGAAGGAACACTTCCGGCTTAGGCAGGTGGGAAGGAGTGATATAGATACAAGGATCGTAAGGCATGCCCCCAGTTTGGATGAAGTTGACTCTTTTGGGTGGTGGAGCTTGGTTATGTGTGGGGAGAGGGTTTGTAGTAACGTTGGGTTTCTCGGGAGGCAAAATCACCCCGTTATCGATGAGATCTTGAATCTCATGGCGTAATCGGAAGCACAGATCGGTGCCATGACCGTGCTATTGGTGAAATGCACAATATTTGGCTGGGTTGTGGTTGGCGGGGAGTCTTTCTGGTAAGGGTCGTGGCTCTAGGGGCTTCAGATGCCCTTTTCTGATTAAAACCCCCAAAGCTTTGGACAAGGGCATATAAAGCGGAGCGAAGGTTCTGGTGTTTTTGGGTGGGTATTTGACTGTTTGTGGGTTGCTTCCGGATGCACCGGAGAATGGTGCGGCCGCCATAGTTCTTGGAGGAGGGTTGGTGGTGACCATACTCACTTCGGAGGTCCTGGTAGTTGTAGCGCCACTCGGGCTTGCATTAGTGTTACGATTGAAAGTTCTGCGGGGTTGCTCCCGGTCATTATCAATTAAGCCTTGGTTTAAGGCATCCTCAATCTGCACCCCCATTTCATGTAGATCAGAAAAGGTAGGGAAGGGGAGTACCATCATCTTTTGTATTAACTTCGGCTGAAGATTGCGCACAATCATCCGAATCTGGTCTTTGTCTGTGGGCCTTAAGGTCATCATCGAAGCCTTAGCCCGCCATCTAGTCACGAATTCTGAGAAGCCCTCTTTGGGTTCTTGCCTCGTTGTCTCGAGATCCCGGGTCGTAATCTCGATTTGTGTATTGTATGAGTACTGTAAGATGAATGCCTCAGCCATTTCATCCCAGCTTCTCTTGACGTCATCCTCCAATTTGGCATACCATATGGCCGCTACACCCGACAGGGTCCAGCCAAATAGAGACAGCTTCTGAAGTCTACTGAGGCCCATTGGCCTTAAGATGTCTGAAAACAATCTCAGGTGCACCATGGGGTCCCCGGACCCATCAAATCGATCAATGTGCGGCATTTTGAATCTATCAGACAGCGTCACAGCTGCGTCGGTATACCCATCTTCGATGTCAGGGATGGTCTTGACTCCCTAGGATCTTTTGAACAGCTTTTCGAGCTTGCTCAACTTCAATGCTGTGGGATCTGTCTCGAACTCAAAGGGAGAGTCCGGTAAGTTGGTGGCTGTTTTGGATAACTGGGGTTGGATTTGGGGTAGGATCGGGGGTGGAGGTGGTCCCGTGGGAATGTCCGTGTCATTCTGAACATTAGCTGTCTCCCCGGGGGTGGGAATTCCTGGCGGGGGAGGAACTTGTTGCGAAGCAGATGCTCCGGCTTGCTGCTGTAACCTTACAATTAACTCTGCTTGTTCATTCATAACCATGGCCTGCTGCTTGGCGAACTCTGCCTGTCGGGCAACGTCCTGCTGCATCACTTCCATGCTTTCTTGGAGTTGGCGCACCATCTCCTCTAA
This sequence comes from Camellia sinensis, assembly GCF_055761805.1. Taxonomy (NCBI): domain Eukaryota; kingdom Viridiplantae; phylum Streptophyta; class Magnoliopsida; order Ericales; family Theaceae; genus Camellia; species Camellia sinensis. Next base: position 30,507,662 of record NC_138964.1, on the reverse strand, counting down.
ACTATCCATACTGTTCTGTTCTGACTGAATTATCGGTATATGTTCCCTCTCTGTGGGTGAAACAGAACCCTGATCCCTACTGTACATAGGTGGGGTAGATAAAGCCCTCTGTACTGACTGTTGAACTGATGCCCTCTGCCTAGCTATCCTCCGTCTAGTAACCGGGTGTAGAGAGCGGTACACTGGTTGTCCGTCTACCAGATCCTGAGATCGATGGAGCCGACGACCTCTAATCCAGAGTGCTTGGGGAATATCTACCGGGTTAGAAGCAATTGTGCTAAACTACCTAGCAAAAAGATAAATAAAGCAACAAATAACCAGACAATCGGACAGCATAACAGCGTAAAATAAACACACACAACGCACAATTGGGTATTTATAACACACAGTTGGTAAGCCGAACACACTGTTCCTCGATACTGATCATTGTTCTCAAATCACCATTCCCAAAACAGAACTTGATACCCGCAGATAACTGATTTCTCAACAACACTGATACTGGTGCCCTCGGGCCTAATACTCAATCTTGCAACTGAAATGTACGTTCTTGTAGAGATACACTCTAAAGCACATAGCAGATAAGTGGGAGCCAAAACACCCCTATGTTGGGGTAGGGTTTCCCTATCCTATTTCGTCAGGAGCTAGGGTTTCACAACGCACGCAGCGGTTTCAAACAACTTAGCATCGGGTAAGCAACCTGTCGTAGTTTGGAATGGTCACTATGGATTCGAATATGCACTAGGTCGAATGGTCGAAAAGGGTGCCCCGGTAAAAACCGGGGTTTGTGTTCCCATACTGTCAGAGCCCATAACTGGTCAACCTTATGGTCATGTCTTGACAAGACAAGCCTCCGGCAAATCGTTCAGGAATGGCAGATGGCAAACACTGTGTTCCTAGGCGCACGAATGCACATGCAATGCAAAGAAACACATAAATGAAATCAAAACAGGATATCACGAGTTCGAGTCAAGCTCTCTAAATTCCCCAGCGAAGTCGCCAGAAACTGTAGACGCGCCCGTGGGCCTCACTACAGTTCGGACTCAATTTGTGTCACGGTTCTTAATCTGAACCAAAGATTCCAAATCTGGCAAATCGTTTTGAGAAAACAGATTTTTTTGAAAGAAATACCAAACATGGACTGCTTTGCCAGATACAGAGTCGCCACCTAAATATTTTATTTTCGGGGAATTTAGGAAACCCTGACTCGGTGCCAAAGGCCACGTGTCGGGAACTTGGGTACGATTGGGGAAGGTCAGCTATGAGCACCCCCTCTCGCCTGATTCGAAGATCGGCCTCTACTAACCGTGATATGTGCTTTTGAAAACGTTATGTGTTCTTATTCCGGTTATTAGCCTAGAATTACTATGTTATGGGCACAACAAACAAGTATAGACCAAATTCCCCAAATTGGAACAAAACATTTCATGCTTGTTTTGAAAATGGTTTGCTACTCGCAAGTAGGCTAAAATATAGGTTTTGCCACCCTCAAGTGGGTTTTTAGAAAAGATGGCTTTGCCACTATCTAGTGGGCTTAAAACTCACAGTTTTGATGCGATACCCCAATTTAGGTAATTCAACCTCCATCCACAGGCATTCAAGCAGTTATATCACATAAGCAGCTAGCCTCATGGTAATCATGCTGTTATGCCAACACTCACACGCATGTGGTATGCTAAAGCATAAATGCTTACCGAGTACTCCGAGCCAAAACAAAAACTAGTTAGTAATCATATGCATGATCCTAGTTCATGTTAAGATGGCTAATGCAACACATGCAAGATGCAACTAAGGTAGGCTCGGCTAATCTGTAATGACATGCGAAATGCTACAACCAACACGTATTCAATTTGGAATTGAAATACAAATGCAGTTAGAATGATGTGCCGAGCCCAGTGCATGCAATACAGATGAATGAATGAAAACATGCTATCATACTGTATGCTAATTGAAATATGCCCTAATCTAACCATCATAAGTGGGTAAATAAAAGGGAAGAAAGACGTGGGGTTGGAAGACATACACACACTCACGCACACTTATTACACAACTGCCCTCGCTAGGAGGGTCTAAATAAATATTACAGCCCGAATAAATAATACTAAATTAATTATTACAAAATTTCTAATCTAATTAATCAAATTAAATGCAAAGAGAAGATGGCCGCAGCCCCCTCCTCAGGATGCGTGAATGATGCATGCTCGGATTTGTCTTGCCCCGAAAGCCCATACCATACCACTGTTGCCTCTGTTTACACTACCCTGCTTCTCTGAAAATTGCCAAAATCCTGGGACAGGTTCCCTGAACCCTGTAGGACACCATCGGCTGAAGGGGATACCCACCGGCCATGTAACTTATCCATCGGCTGGGGTTTCGTATTATCGACCACCAATCCATGGCCGGTCGGCACTCTACAGTGCCGGTCGGCAGAAACTCCCTCCAGAAACTGATTTTTGACAGCAACAAGGACAACAGTGTATGGCATGGAATTTCAAGCAAATATATGCGCGGGCACACTCCCTATCATGCAATGGACTCAAGGGAGCATGACCCTCGACCCTCGGGCCATCAATCATGCATTTTGATGCGTGATGGCCTAAGGAGCCAAGGTTGCAATTCAATGGGAATGCATGCAACATATAAATGAATACCAAAACCCTATCATGCCAAAGTCAAGGGCCTCGGTGACCAAGAGTTGAGACGCGATACATCACCTGTAGTATGAACACTTCTCCACCCCTCACACTTGGTTTGACACCCAAAACCAAGCAATGCAATGCATGTTATGCAAACATGGCCCGAAAATGCAACATATCACCAAAATGCAAAGCATGCCAAATGCAATGCAACATATCATGGCAAGCATGCAATGTTCCCAACATGCAACGCTACAATGCAACTCATCATGCAATGCTAATATGGTACAATGCAAGCATGCGATTAGAGGCAACAAGTCACGCATACAACCATGTCCGAGAAGGGACTTAGACTGAAATGGGAGGCCTCGAACACCCCCAAAAACAGTGGGTAAAAGTACCTCAAGTGATGGACAAAATGCACTACAACCATGCAAGCCAAAAGGGGGGGCCAAAGCTAAGGCATAACAAAGGGCATTCTACCACCACTAACCCAAACAAGCATGGCATGAACTATACAACCCAAAAGCAGAATTTTAGTATACAAAATAGCTCCAAAACCCGCTGGTATGGCAGCCCTAAAGTCGCCCAAACACATAGGCATACACAACGCACACGTCAAGGCATGAAAACACAACACTTCAATGCATTGAAAGAGGCACAAAGCACAATGTAAGACCACATTATATGGGCTGGAATATGATCTCAACTAATGCCAAATGATGATAATAGGCCAAGCTAGGCATGTTAATGGTCCATACACTCAAGGCTCATGATCCAAAATGCAAAGCAACTATATCAAGCATGCTAAACAAGACCAAATCAGTGGCCAAAAGACCTCATACATGACAAAACATGGTCAAGAACTTCACAAAGTGAAGCCAAAATATGAGAGCATGGTAGTCAAAAGTCATGATGCAATCCTAGTTACAAACAAGGGAATACAAAGCAAGTATGCTAAGCATGCAATGGGCCACAAATCCGACCAAAAACAGAGATAACATGTGACCTAAATAGCACAAAAAACATCTAATATGGAGCCAAAAACAACCAAGAATATATGCTACCCTTATGAGCCCAAAACATGCACAAATGAGACACAAAAGGAGAGGGGTGTCCCTCCCCTATACAAGACTTCAAACCATCTTCTTCACCACTGAAAATCCACTAGATTTCAGTGGTGAGAAGGCTAATACAACAAAACAAATAAGGCTTAAAGAAAAAGACACCAAAAGGGGCCAAAAGAGACCAAAGAGGGGGATTTCGACCCCCAATGCCAAAACACACTTATTGACAGTTCTTAAGCATGAAATATAAGACTTTTTTTAGTTATACACAAAGCTCAAATCAATATGCAAGATAGGTCAAAAGCCAATGCAAGATTGGGGATAATAAAGTGAAATTCTTACCCTTGAAGAACACTTCAAGAACAGTTGGTCCAGCCACACTCTACTGAGCAAAATCAGTCCAAAATCTCAAAAAAACAACCCTCAATGCCTCTCAATCTCGGAGCAAGGTGTAATGGTGTGTGTATTAGTGCAAAAGTAAGGTCAAAATGCACTTTTAAGCCAAGAAAACACACACAAGGGAGGAGGGAGAGGGAAATATAGAGAGAGAATGTGTATAACAGATGTATATGTATATAAGCTCTGGTTTTTATGTTCAAAACTCTAACCCTAAACATGGTGGAGGAGATCTCTTTATATAGGCAAAGGCAAAGGCTTGAGCTTCTCAAAGAAGCTAAGTAAAAAGGGGCAAAGGGTGCAAGGGGAGTCAAGGCTTCTTGAGGAAGCTAGGACAGCTGGCCAAGCTTCTTGAGGAAGCTTTGACAAAGGGTCAAGCTTCCTCAAGAAGCTTTGACCAAAAGGGGGCAAAAGGGGCAAAACAACCACTTCATGCACGGGGAGGAGTGTTGGTGCATTCCAGCTGGCACAACTGGCATGCACCAAATCTCAAGGGTGCAAAAGGGGCACACCGGCCAGCAGAATAGGTCACCGGCCCAAAACAAAGTGCCGGTCGGCAAAATATTGTGCCGATCGGCCATTGGTTTTAAGAAACCACTGTCGGTGGCACCAATAAACGGCCGGTGATGTGAGGGGACAGCTGGTGGGGTGTGGGAATGGCCAACAAGCCATTCCCTGCCTTTCAAAGCGAAAACACAAGTGTTTGGTGCAAAACCAGACACCGAAAAGCCGAGTCGAGAGATCTTGAGGCGAGGCACGCAGCCGAGACCTCCGGGAACTCGGGACGAACACAACCACGGATGATCACCGAGTGTTCCAACGGTGACGTCCAAGTCTTGAGGATGGTCAAAAATGGGGTGTCTACAGTTGCCCCTCTTTGATAGAACTCGAAAGTCATAACAATGACGGGAGCGAATGTCAAAGCCCAGAGACGACCCATTTTTGACAAGGCCGAAGACTTAGATAGACATGCAAGACAAACAAGATATGCGCCCGAAGGCGGGGGCAAGATGCAAGACAGTGCACAGAGCCGGACATAACTTATGATCATGCAAAAAAAAAGCTGTAACGAAGCCTAAATGCAACAGTTTTAAGCTAGCATACACCAAACTACACTACAATGCAAGAAGGGTGTAAGAGAATTATGCAATTCTCAAAACGTCTCACGCAGGGGATACAATACATGTCTGGTTTGTCTGGTTACACCAGCCTCAAATGAACCGCACATACAATATCGTGCCTGCAAAGAAAACAAACTTAACAGGTACAATGTGATTAACAACATGCATATTAATGTACTTGAAAATGCATGACAACGCAAAGCAAGTGGGAAGCATAACAATGCTGTGAAGGCACGGGCATGTAAGTGGAGCACGCGGTCTATGTAGGCAACGAAATTGATCATAAGCATGCGGTCTACGCAAGCAATGAAATTGGTTTCAAACGTGCGGTCTACGCAAGTAATGAATTTGAACATAAGAATGCGGTCCACGCAAGCAGAACATGCGGTCTACACAAGCAAAACATGCGGTTTACGCTAGTAAAACATGTCGTCTACGCAAACAAAACAAGCGGTCTACGCAAGTAAAACATGCGGTCTACGCAAGTAATGAAATTGATTACAAACATGCGGTCTACGCAAGTAAAACATGGGGTCTACGCAACTAATGAAATTGATTACAAACATGCGGTCTACGCAAGTAACGTAATTAATTATAAACATGCGGTCTACGCAAGCAAAACATGCGGTCTACGCAAGTAATGAAATTGATTACAAACATGCAGTCTACGCAAATAGTGTAATTAATTATAAACATGCGGTCTACGTAAGCAAAACATGCGGTCTACGCAAGTAATGAAATTGATTACAATCATGCGGTCTACGCAAATAGTGTAATTAACTATAAACATGCGGTGTACGCAAGTAATGAAATTGATTACAAACATGCGGTCTACGCAAATAGTGTAATTAATTATAAACATGCGGTCTACGCAAGCAAAACATGCGGTCTACGCAAATAGTGTATGAGGAGAGTTGAATGTACACATGTAAGTAAAAACATGTTATTCACGATGCTGGAATGTAAAGTACTGTAACACAGCATAATTGAAACGATTTGTGGAATCCACAAGACATGAAAAGGATACGGGAAGGGACGTTCTTCGTACGTACCGAGCATCGCTCGTAGAAGTTGTGGCCTGAGGTCAACTCGAAGGTTCACGTTTCAAAAGTGTGCTTTCCCGCATTGTATCGAGTGATGAAGGTGCCAAACCATGTAGTTGACCCGAACAAAGGTGCGGAAGGTGCGTTGACCGCAAGGGGAGTTTTACTGGTATAAATTCCGACACTTTGCTACCCTGCCATTTTATGCTTTACTTTCCTTTTTACTGGTAGTTTAAGCACATTGCACTGCCTCGGGCAGGTTTTATTCTTTCTCAAAATTACATATTTTGCAAAACACGTGATGGGAATGAAATGACCATTTTGTTCAAAAGATGTTGCATTTGTAAATTTTCTATGCATCGCATCGCAAGGTATCACACCACAATGTGAACGAAATTGAACCTATTTTGAACACTGAGTACTTGCATCTTAATAGTCATGCAGTGAACCGACTTACAACTCGATAAGAAAATAAAGGCATGATATAACCAATCAAGTGTGAGTACAACTCGATAAACCAATCAAAGACTTAAAGAGAGTGAAATACAACTCTATAAGCAAATGTACAATAACTCGATAAGCAGACAGGTGTGACTTCGCAAGAATCGATCACCGGGGGGGGGGGTTGGAGGCGGTGGAGTTCTCCAATCCCTAGCATAAACAGCTCAGGGAACAAGGAGGAAGACCATCGGCCAGGGGTAGTGGCCGTCGGCCACAAGAAATGGCCATCGGCCAGAAATTTGTTCGGTCGGCAAAAGGTGATGGTCGATCGGCACAATGTTTGGCCGGCCGGCCTTGAATGAAGGAATCACCAGAATGTTGACACCTGTCCTCCACCCAACCTTATCTCCTACAAAAGACCTCAGCTTCGTAGTTTTTCTCAATTTCACACTGATTTGCTCTAATGGAAGAGTTTCTTGCTCAAAATCTCATAGCTTGGATTGCTAGCTTGGATGGCTCGGAAAAGTTGAATTTCCAGGGTTTCGACATAAATGCACTATTCACTCTGGTCGTACCCCGTTGCACCTTCCGTTTCTCCATGCCACGGCCAGGTTTTGGAATCCGGTGACGCATGTCTTTAGCTTCGCTGGGCAAGAGATATGTCCTACCTTCAAAGATTTCCGAGCCTTAATGGTGTCCGAGCGCGACGAGGAGCTCCTACCCCAACCTAATTTTGGCAATGCCCAATCCTTAGGGCGAATGTGTGGACTCATTATGCGTGACGCTCGGTCTCTGATTTGTGACGGGATACTGGATATTCCGAGTTTGGTCGATCGGTTTTCTGATGCCGGTGATCGCAACAACCATCATTGGCAAGGCTTCCGGCGACACGCCCTCTGTTTGTGCATGCTATCTCATTTTCTATTTGTCTCAGGCTCTGGAGGGTCTAGTGTCCGGCTGACCGAGGTTGCCCAACGCTTGAAGGAGGGCAAGAGCTATATTGCCATGACTCTGGCTGAGACGTTGATGGGCTTAGACGCCTTTTATCGTTGTGAGACGACCAGATTAGCAGGGAGTCGACTACTACTACAGGTAATTTTTCCCACCCAATCTCATATATGTATCGCTCGTACCACTCGGCCCTCAAGCTCGGTTTTTCTCACAAAAACACTATTCTCACTTTTCTCACATCGTACATCTCTCTATTCTTTATTCTCTCATTTTTCATCCCTCCCCAGGTATGGTTGATGGATAAATTGCAGGTTGTGGACTCTTGCCCAGCCTACTCAGCTCGCGACTACTTATTCCGACAACGACTAGTCGATGCCCTTGATGAGGGATGGTGGTTCGCTTGTTTGTGCCACTTGTCCGCAGACCGTATTGCTTGGCGGCGCCCTTGGCTCAGCCTTCCGGCAATGAGTTACAATATGTCCCGGCACTCTGGGATTCAGTTGATTGGTCTCGCTCACTGTGTATTCTACTTCCCATTTCGGATTCGACGCCAATTTGGCCATGATCAGACCTGCCCGCCAGAGGGGATAAAGTATCCTGCTGCATTCCCAACCCGAGGCGCACAGCTCGCTCGGCAAGCCAACGTGTGGAGGACAAGAGGACTCCTGGCCCCCGCTCCTACTTTTAGTTGCACTTTATCTGATGAGTGCTTGGATTGGCTTAATGAGGAGGCACAGGTCAGGCCCATCTTGGCGTCAAAGGCTTCGACCAGCTCTGGGAGGGGGCGCAAGAACGTCTGGCTTGACTATGCCCCGGATTTATTGTTTTATTAGTACTTTCAAGTTTTCTTTATGAATGTAATAAAAAGCAACTTCAATTTGTATGCAAGAGTAGGAGAACTCTGTATTAAAATCAATGAAATTAAAGGTTGTGGGTACTGAAAATTCTCCGCTTTAGTCCAAAAATGGTCTAAGTTGTAAAAAGATTAATTTTGAACAAAGTCAACTTTTATTAAAACTTTTCAAAACCATTTTCAATATGGATCAGAACTGGACATGTCTAAAATCTATCACTGAGGTGTACAACCCCGGATCCCAGCAACTGGAAAGTTGCTCCTAGTCTGAAGAGTACCGCAGCATTGCGTAGCAATGGAAAGTTGCCCCTAGTCTGAAGAGCACTGCTCCGGAGAACATAACCAAACTCTTGAATGCTGAATAGACAAAGATGGCCGAGATGATCAAATGGACAAAGTCGATCGGGGAAAAGTTTATGGCTGAACTTCAGGATGAAGTTGCCTACGTATCCCAAAGATGGGAATCAAGACTTACGTAGTTCAGGCTTAGGTTCACTCGAGTATTTTCACTCTCCTTTTACGCTCTAACTTTTGTCAAGGTCGCCCTTTGCGGGTTTTCAACCTTGCGAGCTCAGTTTTTATATTTTCTAATTTTTTTGTGCTCTAACTTTTGCCTAAGTCGCCCTTTCGGGTTTTCGGCCTAGCGAGCCTCTCAGGGGTAATATTTTTTCAACTTGTCCATGTCGATCAGTTGGGAAAATTCTAGGCCATCTAGGTCCATCAGAACCACAACTCCACCTGACCAGATAGCTTTGATGATGTAGGGACCAGTCCAATTAGGTCTGAACTTGCCCCTTGGGTCGTGGATGGGAGCTCGGTTGTCCATGAGCACCAAATCTCCTTCCTTTAAATTCCTAGACTTAACTTTTTTGTTGAAAGCCCGGGCAATTCTGCGCTGATAGCCTTGAACATGGTACAGTGCTTTCAGTCTTCTCTCATCAAAGAGCATGAGTTCCTCAAATCTGCTCTGCAACCAATCTACTTCGGCTATTTGACACTCAGCCAATACTCGCAATGACGAAACCTGAATCTCGATAGGTAGAACGGCCTCCATTCCATAAACCAATGAATACGGAGTCGCTCCGGTAGAAGTTCTAATTGAAGTCCTGTAGCCCCACAGAGCAAACAACAGCTTATCCGGCCAATCCCGGTAGGTTTGCACCATCTTCTGCAGTATGTGTTTGATATTCTTATTGGCGGCCTCGATCGCTCAGTTGGTTTGCGGCCGGTATGTTGATGACTTATGAAAAGCCACGTTGTATTTCTCCAACAAGTCAATCACTTCCTTCTTAAAGTGGGAACCATTATCTGAAATGACATCGTTTGGGACCCCATAGCGACAGATGATATTGTTTCTGATAAATTTTGCAATGTGCGACGCTTTCAACACCGCATATGATTGGGCCTCAACCCACTTTGTAAAGTAATCTATCGCGACTAGGATGAACTCATGCCCATTCGACCCCTTCGGAGTGACAGCCCCGATCACATCAATTCCCCAAATTGAAAATGGCCATGGCGAAGTCATGGTGTACAGCTTCGACGGCGGGATGTTCATGCGGTTTGCATGGATCTGACATTTGTGGCATCGCCGAACAAAACTGATACAATCCTCCTCCATGGTGGACCAGTAGTAACCCTGTCTAAGGATCTTCCGTGCTAGCATTACTCCGTTCATATGCGCACCGCATTCTCCTCCATGGATGGCCTCCATCAGGCGCTTCGATTCCTTGGTTTCAACACATAGCTTATGCATTCCCAGATGACCTCTCTTATACAGCTTACCCCCGCAGATGATGACCTGAACGACCATTCTTCTGATTGCCCTTTTATCCTTGGCATTTGCCCCTGGTGGATATACTTCCTTCTCCAAAAAATTCCAAATATCGTAATACCAGGGGTTTTCGTCCTGAACCTCATCTATGGCTGCGATTAATTCATAGGCTGGCACAAATTTCTGATCGATGATAACTTGACGCATCCAGACTCTAGACGGGATGTCTATCATGGAAGATAGAGTTGCCAGTGAATCTGTGAACCTGTTGTTCTCTCTTACTAGATGAGTGAAAGTTAGCCTCTCAATCCGAGGAATTAACAGATCCAAGGTCTGGTGGTAAATTATCATCATTTCTTCTTTGACTTTCAAGTCTCCTTTTGCCTGAGACACAACAAGGTTTGAATCCCCGATGATGTCCAATCGTCTTGGCCCTAGTTCTAGGCTGCTTTCATGCCGGCAATGCATGCCTCATATTCTGCTTCGTTGTTCCAGACTTTGAACCGGAGTTTGAAGGCTAAAGGGATACGGGAATTGTCAGGTGCTATCAGCAACACTCCTATCCCATACCTGTACTGATTTGATGCTCCGTCAAAGTACATCGTCCAATACTCATCGTCGATGTGCAAAATGGCTTCATCTAGGAATAAGTATTCAACTGCTTCACCTCCTTCCACTAGATGATCGGCTAAGAATTCTGCTACTACTCTTCCCTTGACTGACTTGCATGTCACATATTTCAGGTCGAATTCGGAGAGCAACAACAACCAACGAGCTAGCCTACCCGTAATTGCTGGTTTCTTGAAAAGGTATTTGATGGGATCCAGTCGTGAAACCAACATTACGGAGTGAGCTAACAGGTAGTGTCGTAGCTTCCTGGTAGCCCATACCAAAGCTAAACAAGCCTTCTCCAACGACGTATAGCGAGTCTCATACTCTAGCATCTTCTTGCTTAGATAGTAGATGGCTCTCTCCACTTTGTCCTCCGATTCTTGCCCGAGCATACAGCCCATTGTGGTCTCGGTCACTGAAAGGTATAATATCAACGGTTTCCCCGGCTCTGGCGGTGACAACACGGGTGGGTTCTGTAAATATTCCTTGATCTGTTCAAAAGCAGTTTGGCATCGGCCGTCCCATTGGAATTTCTTGCCTTTCTTCAGGAGACCAAAAAGTGGTTCACAAGTCAAGGTTAATTTCGAGATAAACCGTCTTATGAATTGCACTTTATCCAGAAAGCCTCGCACCTCTTTTTCAGTCCTTGGTGGTGGCATTTCTAAGATGGACTTGATTTTTGAAGGGTCGACCTCGATGCCCCTTTGTGTAATTAGAAACCCTAGCATTTTTCCCACTGTAACACCAAATGTACATTTCTGAGGATTTAGCCACAACCGAAATTCTCTGATCCTTTGAAAGAACTTTTGCAAGGCGGTGTAGTGGCCCTCTCTTTCCTTGGATTTGACAATCATGTCGTCCACGTACACCTCAACCTCTTTATGGATCATATCATGCAATATTGTGGTCGCAGCCCGTTGATACGTAGCTCCAGCATTCTTCAACCCAAACGGCATCACACTGTAGCAGTAAGTCCCCCACGGGGTGGTGAAGGCAGTCTTCTCCCGATCTTCGGGTGCCATCACTATCTTATTGTAGCCTGAAAAACCATCCATAAAAGAGAGCAAAGCATGCCTCGTAGTGAAATCCACCAACTCATCAATATGTGGAAAGGGAAAGTCGTCATTCGGACTAGCTCTATTCAAATCCCTGAAATCCACGCATACTCGGATTCTTCCATCCTTCTTCGGCACTGGAACAATGTTGGCCAACCAAGTCGGGTATTCGGATACCAGCAGAAAGCCTGCATCGATTTGCTTGGTGACCTCTTCCTTAATCTTGATGGCCCAGTCTGGACGAATCCTTCTGAGTTTCTGCTTGACAGGTCGGGCCTCGAGGTCAAGAGGGATCCGGTGCTGTAAAATCTCAGGATCGACTCCAGGCATGTCTTCGTAGGACCACGCGAAAACGTCTTTGAAATCTTTTAATAAAGCGACTAAGCGCTCGCGTTCCTCCGAAGACAACGTGGACCCGATCTGGACCAGCTGCGGGTCCTTCTCAGTACCAACATTCACAGTAGTGATTTCATCGATTAATGGTTTAACAAATCTTTCCTGCTCTTGATCAATTAATCGTTGCAAAACCGGAGGAATTTCTTCCTCGTCGTTTTCATCAAAATTTTGAAAATCCTGATTTAAGCAATAAATCAAAGGCACACAGAAATACTCAGGAACCACATCCACATCGTTCTCATTACATACTTCCAAGCTGTCCGATTCTTTTGTTACAACAGACTCAAAGGAGAAAGAAAAAGACGACCTGGACAGGACTGTGGCATCCGGGTTATCACCCCCAGGAATATCGGACTCAGACTTAGTTGAGCTGGAACCTGATTCTGACTCACAAGACTCGGTGGAATCAGATTCCAGCTCACTACCAGACCCGGTGCTGCTTGATAAAAAACCTTCTTCATATTGCCAAACGAGAGAGGGTGCGATGGATGCATCCAAAATAGTTGATGGTAGGCCCGCAGCCGTTTCATTCCTGATCATGCATACCGAGGAGTTATCCCCCAAGCACTTCTGTTCGATCGGAGGATCTGAAAGTAGACATGCCAGCGCTTACCCCATCTCAATTTCAGCGTCCTCAGACTGCACTTCCTTACTCCGCTCAGCCTCAGCTAATGAGTGTGTCTGCTCTTCGGCAATGTTATCCTCAGGTAACTACAGGTCAAAGAAAATCTCAAACCCCGGCACGCGCTTTCTCTTCGTGTTAGGCCACGGCTCTGGGAAGCCACAGAACGGAAAGTCCTCCCCCCTCCCAGATGAAGCATCCGTTTAGGGTACCCCGAATGGGCCGGTGCATTAAGTCAAAAGGCTTCCCCATCTGTTTCGCTTTGGCTCTTCCAGCCATTTCCTTTCCATTCCTCATCCAGTCCTCTTTGGTGGGTAGATAACCCAATCCAAAGGTATGACGGTTGTGTGGCACTTCGGCCAATGCTGCGATGCCCTTCCGGCTGCTCCTTCCCAATCCCATCCCGGGGATGTGTTGGAGCTTGTTCATGAGATAGACTGCTTGAGCACTGACATATACCCCTTCATTAGCTGCCATGATGTTCTGTACAACCTGAGCCTCAGCCAAGGTAAAACCCGCTATGAACACATCCTCCATACCGTGCTCAATTTCTAGAACAGGGGTAGATACCTCCGGCGGCGGATGAATCGATGAATTTCTGAAAACAATGGCTACTCCCTTCCCATAGGGGTATTTCACCACTTGATGTAGGGTGGAGGAGACTGCCTTGACTTGATGCAGCCACGGCCGCCCCAAGAGTAGATTGAAAGTGGCAGGAACCTCCAAGACATGGAAATCTATTTCATGCTGTCCCGGCCCAACCTTTGTTTGAATCTTAACTGTTCCCATTACTTCCCGGCTTGTGTTGTCATATGCCCGAATCACCTGGGCTGTTGGCACAAAGTCCGCGATTTTCAAACCGATCGCATAGGTTGTCCTTGCCGGGCAGACGTTGATGGCGCACCCTGTGTCAACAAGGACCATCGGTATCCATTTATTCCTACACTACACAGAGATGTAGAGTGGCTTGTTATGGTTTGCCCCCTCGGGTGGTAACTCCTTGTCGGAAAATGTCAGCATTGGGGTAGCTCCTCCCGAAAAAGCCAATCCAACCAACTGCTCCGGCGTAGTCTCTATCGAGAGTTTGGCCTTGTCCATGGCTGAAAGGATAGCCTGTCTATGTACTCGAGAAGCCATAAGCCGCCCCCAGATGGAGATATCTGCTTGTATCTTTTTCAATTGTCTCAATATGGCCTCATCCTCGAGTTGCTTTTCTTTTTGCTTCTCTGCCTCCCTATCTTTTCCAGACGCCTCTGGTTAATCTAGGTGTGGAGGCTTGAAATACCATCCACTCCTAGTCATGTGATCGACTTTGCCGATATACTAGGTATCATCTGGTTGGTTACTCCCCCAATCTTCGTCTGTGTGGGCAAGACATAGATCATCGTCCTCCCACCACATTCCATCTGTAGCCGACAGGCACCTGTCCGGCTCTGGCATGACTGTTCTCATACTCGCAGTACCTTCTATCCCTATGCTCGCGGCATTCTCCATTTCTGTGCTCACAGCAATCTCAGTCCCCACATGGGCTTTTGCCTTCCTGATTCTCTCGGAATCTTTGAATCTTTCCTATTCCGACTGTGTCAATGCAGCCGACTGTTCAATAATCCCCGTACTCGAAATGCTCCAATCCCGACCAAAATTCTTGACACCGACGCTCTCCGGCGATGCACTCTGTTCTTCAACCCTCCCGGCTGTTACTGACATTCTTGCCTCTGCCGGGCCTTGTCCTGGTTGGAACTCTCCTACCACATCTGGTTGATCGTCCAACTATCCTATAGCCTCTGTTGATTCCTCATAATCGAACCAGTTGACGGCTGAGTCTCCTGGGTCTTGGTTACTGTAAAACTGGAGCTTGGCAAGGTCCTCTTCCATAGACGTTAAATCATCTGTTCCCTGTCCCAGACTGTCCCCTTGGATCACACATAGCTCCCCCTCTGTTGGTAGTTCCATATCTGGCCTATCCTGGCCTATTGACAAAATGTAGTCACCTGGACAATAAGCTTTCTCAATACCCCTCCCAGATTCCGCAGACTCTGGCTCAACAACCCCCTTCTCCTTTGGAACCTTCTCTCTCCTGTCCTCGACAGTCATCACCGCTGGCTTTGGTTGGGTTATGGAGATGTCCACCATGCACAAATCGGTGCAATCGGGAAGGAACACTTCCGGCTTACGCAGGTGGGAAGGAGTGATATAGATACTAGGATCGTAAGGCATGCCCCCAGTTTGGATGAAGTTGACTCTTTTGGGTGGTGGAGCTTGGTTATGTGTGGGGAGAGGGTTTGTAGTAACGTTGGGTTTCTCTGGAGGCAAAATCACCCCGTTATCGATGAGATCTTGAATCTCATGATGTAATCGGAAGCACAGATCGGTGTCATGACCGTGCTATTGGTGAAATGCACAATATTTGGCTGGGTTGTGGGTAGCGGGGAGTCTTTCTGGTAAGGGTCGTGGCTCTAGGGGCTTCAGATGCCCTTTTCTGATTAAAACCCCCAAAGCTTTGGACAGGGGCATATAAAGCGGAGCGAAGGTTCTGGTGTTTTTGGGTGGGCATTTGACTGTTTGTGGGTTGCTTCCGAACGCACCGGAGAATGGTGCGGCCGCCATAGTCCTTGGGGGAGGGTTGGTGGTGACCATACTCACTTCGGAGGTCCTGGTAGTTGTAGCGCCACTCGGGCCTGCATTAGTGTTACGATTGAAAGTTCTGTGGGGTTGCTCCCGGTCATTATCAATTAAGCCTTGCTTTAAGGCATCCTCAATCTGCACCCCCATTTCATGTAGATCAGAAAAGGTAGAGAAGGGGAGTACAATCATCTTTTGCATCAACTTCGGCTGAAGATTGCGCACAATCATCCGAATCTGGTCTTTGTCTGTTGGCCTTAAGGTCATCATCGAAGCCTTAGCCCGCCATCTGGTCACGAATTCTGAGAAGCCCTCTTTGGGTTCTTGCCTCGTTGTCTCGAGATCCTGGGTCGTAATCTCGATTTGTGTATTGTATGAGTAGTGTAAGATGAAGGCCTCAGCCATTTCGTCCCAGCTTCTCTTGACGTCATCCTTCGATTTGGCATACCATATGGCTGCTACACCCGACAGGGTCCGGCCAAATAGAGACAGCTTCTGAAGTCTGGTGAGGCCCATTGGCCTTAAGATGTCTGAAAACAATCTCAAGTGCACCATGGGGTCCCCGGACCCATCAAATCGATCAATGTGCGGCATTTTGAATCTGTCAGGCAGCGTCACAGCTGCATCGGTATACCCATCTTTGATGTCAGGGATGGTCTTGACTCCCTGGGATCTTTTGAACAGCTTTTCGAGCTTGCTCAACTTCAATGCTGTGGGATCTGTCTCGAACTCAAAGGGAGAGTCCGGTAAGTTGGTGGCTATTTTGGATAATTGGGGTTGGATTTGGGGAAGGATCGGGGGTGAAGATGGTCCCGTGGGAATGTCCGTGGCATTCTGAACATTAGCTGTCTCCCCGGGGGTGGGAATTCCTGGCGTGGGAGGAACTTGTTGCAAAGCAGATGCTCCGGCTTGCTGCTGTAACCTTACAATTAACTCTGCTTGTTCATTCATAACCATGGGCTGCTGCTTGGCGAACTCTGCCTGTTGGACAGCATCCTGCTGCATCACTTCCATGCTTTCTTGGAGTTGGCGCACCATCTCCTCTAAACTAGCCATACTGTTCTGGTAGGGTTTCCCTGTCCTATTTCATCAGGAGCTAGGGTTTCACTACGCACGCAGCGGTTTCAAACAACTTAGCATCGGGTAAGCAACCTGTCCTAGTTTGGAATGGTCACTATGGATTCGAATATGCACTAGGTCGAATGGTCGAAAAGGGTGCCCCGGTAAAAACCGGGGTTTGTGTTCCCATACTGTCAGAGCCCATAACTGGTCAACCTTATGGTCATGTCTTGACAAGACAAGCCTCCGACAAACCGTTCAGGAATGACAGATGGCAAACACTGTGTTCCTAGGCGCACCAATGCACATGCAATGCAAAGAAACACATAAATGAAATCAAAACAGGATATCACGAGTTCGAGTCAAGCTCTCTAAATTCCCCAGCGGAGTCGCCAGAAACTGTAGACGCGCCCGTGGGCCTCACTACAGTTCGGACTCAATTTGTGTCACGGTTCTTAATCTGAACCAAAGAGTCCAAATCTGGTAAATCGTTTTGAGAAAACAGATTTTTTTGAAAGAAGTGCCAAACATGGACTGTTTTGCCAGATACAGAGTCGCCACCTAAATATTTTATTTTGGGGGAATTTAGGAAACCCTGACTCGGTGCCAAAGGCCACGTGTCCATCATCACCAAAGTTGCCTCAGCTCGGGAACTTGGGTACGATTGGGGAAGGTCATCTATGAGCACCCCCTCTCGCCCGATCCGAAGATCTGCCTCTACTAACCGTGATATCCGCTTTTGAAAACGTTATATGTTCTTATTCCGATTATTAGCCTAGAATTACTATGTTATGCGCACAGCAAACAAGTATAGACCAAATTGCCCAAATTGGAATAAAACATTTCATGCTTGTTTTGAAAATGGTTTGCTACTCGCAAGTAGGCTAAAATGCAGGTTTTGCCACCCTCGAGTGGGTTTTTAGAAAAGATGGTTTTCCCACTATCTAGTGGGCTTAAAACTCACAGTTTTGATGCGATACCCCAATTTAGGTAATTCAACCTCCATCCACAGGCATTCAAGCAGTTATATCACATAAGCAGCTAGCCTGATGGTAATCATGCTCTTATGCCAACACTCACATGCATGCGGTATGCTAAAGCATAAATGCTTACCGAGTACTCCGAGCCAAAACAAAAACTAGTTAGTAATCATATGCATGATCCTAGTTCATGTTAAGATGGCTAATGCAACACATGCAAGATGCAACTAAGGTAGGCTCGGCTAATCTATAATGACATGCCAAATGCTACGTATTCAACTTGGAATTGAAATACAAATGCAGTTAGAATGATGCGCCGAGCCCAGTGCATGTAAGACAGATGAATGAATGAAAACATGCTATCATACTGTATGCTAATTGAAATATGCCCTAATCTAACCATCATAAGCGGGTAAATAAAAGGGAAGAAAGACGTGGGGTTGGAAGACATACACACACTCACGCACACTTATTACACAACTGCCCTCGCTCGGAGGGTCTTAATAAATATTACAGCCTGAATAAATAATACTAAATTAATTATTACAAAAATTCTAATCTGATTAATCAAATTAAATGCAAAGAGAAGATGGCCGCAGGCCCCGCCTCAGGATGCGTAAATGATGCATGCTCAGATTTGTCTAGCCCCGAAAGCCCGTACCATACCACTGCTGCCTCGGTTTACACTACCCTGCTTCTCTGAAAACTGCCCAAATCCTGCGACAGGTTCCCTGAACCCTGTAGGACACCATTGGCTGAAGAGGATACCCACCGGCCATGTAACTTATCCATCGGCTGGGGTTTCATATTATCGGCCACCAATCCATGGCCGGTCGGCACTCTACAGTGCCGGTCGGCAGAAACTCCCTGCAGAAACTGGTTTTTGAAAGCAACAAGGACAGACAGTGTATGGCATGGAATTTCAAGCAAATGTATGCGCGGGCACACTCCCTATCATGCAATGGACTCAAGGGAGCATGTCCCTCGACCCTCGGGCCATCAATCATGCATTTTGATGCGTGATGGCCTAAGGAGACAAGGTTGCAATTCAATGGGAATGCATGCAACATATAAATGAATACCAAAACCCTATCATGCCAAAGTCAAGGGCCTCGGTGACCAAGAGTTGGGACACGTTACATCACTTGTAGTATGAACACTTCTCCACCCCTCACACTTGGTTTAACACCCCAAACCAAGCAATGCAATGCATGTTATGCAAACATGGCCCGAAAATGCAACATATCACTAAAATGCAAAGCATGCCAAATGCAATGCAACATATCATGGCAAGCATGCAATGTTCCCATCATGCAATGCTACTATGGTACAATGCAAGCATGCGATTAGAGGCAACAAGTCACACATACAACCATGTCCGAGAAGGGACTTAGACTGAAATGGAAGGCCTCAAACACCCCCAAAAACAGTGGCTCAAAGTACCTCAAGTGATGGACAAAATGCACTACAAACATGCAAGCCAAAAGGGGGGGCCAAAGCTAAGGCATAACAAAGGGCATTCTACCACCACTAACCCAAACAAGCATGGCATGAACTATACAACCCAAAAGTAGAATTTTAGTATGCAAAATAGCTCCAAAACCCACTGGTATGGTAGCCCTAAAGTGGCCCAAACACATAGGCATACACAATGCACATGTCAGGGCATGAAAACACAACACTTCAAGGCATTGAAAGAGACACAAAGGACAATGTAAGACCACATTATATGGACTGGAATATGATCTCAACTAATGCCAAATGATGATAATAGGCCAAGCTAGGCATGTTAATGGTCCATACACTCAAGGCTCATGATCCAAAATGCAAAGCAACTATATCAAGCATACTAAACAAGACCAAATCAGTGGCCAACAGACCTCATACATGACAAAACATGGTCAGGAACTTCACAAAGTGAAGCCAAAATATGAGAGCATGGTAGTCAAAAGTCATGATGCATTCCTAGGCACAAACAAGGGAATACAAAGCAAGTATGCTAAGCATGCAAAGGGCCACAAATCCGACCAAAAATAGAGATAACATGTAACCTAAATAGCACCAAAAACATCTGATATGGAGCCAAAAACAACCAAGAATATATGCTACCCTTATGAGCCCAAAACATGCACAAATGAGACACAAAGGGAGAGGGGTGTCCCTCCACTATACAAGACTTCAAACCATCTTCTTCACCACTGAAAATCCACTGGATTTCAGTGGTGAGGAGGCTAATACAACAAAGCAAATAAGGCTTAAAGAAAAAGACACCAAAAGGGGCCAAAAGAGACCTAAGAGGGGAATTTCGACCCCCAATGCCAAAACACCCTTAATGACAGTTCTTAAGCATGAAAATAGAAGACTTTTTTTAGTTATACACAAAGCTCAAATAAATATGCAAGATTGGTCAAAAGCCAATGCAAGATTGGGGATAATAAAGTGAAAGTCTTACCCTTGAAGAACATTTCAAGAACAGTTCGTCCAGCCACACTCTACTAAGCAAAATCAGTCCAAAATCTCAAAAAACAACCCTCAATGCCTCTCAATCTCGGAGCAAGGTGTAATGGTGTGTGTATTAGTGCAAAAGTAAGGTCAAAATGCACTTTTAAGCCACGAAAACACACACAAGGGAGGAGAGAGAGGGAAATATAGAGAGAGAGAGTGTGTATAACAGATGTATATGTATATAAGCTTTGGTTTTTATGTTCAAAACTCTAACCCTAAACATGGTGGAGGAGAGCTCTTTATATAGGCAAAGGCAAAGGCTTAAGCTTCTCAAAGAAGCTAAGTAAAAAGGGGCAAAGGGTGCAAGGGGAGTCGAGGCTTCTTGAGGAAGCTAGGACAGCTGGCCAAGCTTCTTGAGGAAGCTTTGACCAAAAGGGGGCAAAAGGGGCAAAACAGTCACTTCATGCACGGGTAGGAGTGTTGGTGCATTCCAGCGGGCACAACTGGCATGAACCAAGTCTCAAGGGTGCAAAAGAGGCACACCGGCCAGCAAATCCGAGTCGAGAGATCCTGAGGCGAGGCGCGCAGCCGACACCTCCGGGAACTCAGGACGAACACAAGCACGGATGATCACCGAGTGTTCCAACGGTGACGTCCAAGTCTTGAGGACGGTCAAAAATGGGGTGTCTACAATGTTCTATGCATAAGACGAGAGCATTTTTTATGCATGAAGTCAGAATGATAGCATATTCTATGCATGAATCATAACTTATGCAAGACACACACGCAGTGTATATGTAAAATGCATATTCTATGCAATAATATGAAATGCATGTTCTACGCAAGGTACAAAAGCATAATTTCACAAAAAAAAATTCATTAGCAACTTTCGATTTACCTCTTGGAAGAATTACAATATGTTTAAAGGATACACCCCGTTCATGTTGACAAGTGACGAACATCGTGCTTCGAAAACATAGTTTTGAGCTTCGACAGGCACAATCTAAACACAATCAGTGAACCATCCCTACACTTCCTGGAAACCAAGGACATGAAACAGTGTCAGGACTTAGAAGGAGGCCATGGGACACCTACCGAACACTGGAGAGGGTTGTCGGCCACCTGCCGACCTCGAAGAAGCCTTGTCGGCCACAAAAGTGGCCCGCCGGCCACCGATGGTAGCCTACCGGCCACCCGTGATAGATTAAGGGTTTTTTGGTCTTTTGCGCATGAGTCTTTAAGTATAGGGCTTGGGGCTTCATTTCCTCATTACCCCATACCCGAAATTCCTCCCCCTCTCTCTCTAGGCACTCTGTCTCTCTAGATTTGCGTCTTCTACGCTTTTTCCAACACCCTACGTGAAGTTTTTTTATTTCCTTCGTTTTGAACCGATTGAAATTTGATTTCGGTGTTTTTTCTTGGAGTTTCATCACTTGAGGCTTGTTTCCCTTGAGTTTCTCTCGAGTTCGGTGCCTTTTCCCGAGCTTTGACTTTTTCTTCCACTTTCTCTCTTCTAGGGTTGACTTTTTCAAAGTTTGCTCTTGTTTCCTCCATTTTTCTTCATTTCTCGACCATTTTCTCATCTTCTTTCCAGATGGCAGATGATCTCCCCCATGACGGAGCTCCGTTCAAGATTCCACCACCAATAGAGATGGAGATCAAGCCTGAGCCCAAGATACTACCGTTGGAACTACGCCCCTTCGATCCGGCGACATGCCATCCTCGAACACATGTGCTACCACCCAACGGTATCAGCCATTTCAGAGAGTTCATGCGATGTGCGCCAGAGGATCTCTTGCTGTGGGAGCCAGACTCCCATTTGTCCCATAGCGCCACCGAGGTACACACTGTATTCTCATGCTTTCTTCCTTTTATATTGCAATTCTTGCTTTAATTGTATCCTTTGCTTCAACTGCATAGTTATACTATATTTCTTGCCTCTTGCTGCGTTTCTTGCCTTAATCACACCCTTCTACTGTATTTCCCACTCTGCCTTTCATCTGCATGTTCTCATACCACTGTATATCATTGTTCTGACCATAGGAGGACTCTCGCTCTATCAGAGGCTATGGTGCCACATCAGCGAGAGATTGGTATATGGCGCTCCCTGCTGGCGTACGCCGCATCATCAACGAGGCCAGCTTCAGCTTATTCGATACTGGGCTATCGTGTCATATCACGAGTTGAATACTTCTTGGCGCATTAGTGGAGCAGTAGTGGGATACCACTAACTTCTTCTGTTTCTCCACCGCCGGGGAGATGACGATGACTCCCTATGACTTCTCCATGCTTACGGTCGTAGGAGTAGGAGGTAATCTAATCCCTTATGATATGGACATGGGCGAGTGGGAAGCCGCTTGGCTATACTTGTTGGGAGCACGCCCACCTCTCTTTAGACTGGCCATGGTCCAATATAGCTAGTTTGTCGAGCACTTTCGAGGGAGAGAGCCAAAGACACCAGAGGAGACTGAGCACTAAGCCCGAGACTTTTTGATCTTCCTCTTCTGTACCACCTTGTTTGCGAATAGGTGGAATACCGTAAGGCTGTATCTCCTGAGCGCTTTGGTGGACTTACCTCAGGTCCGAGTGTATGACTGGGGAGGAGCTGGCCTTGCCACACTAGATGGCTATATAAGCCCGACATCCAACAGGAGGGGAGACAGGGTCGGAGGCTATTGGAGAGCCTAGGAGGTATGCTTTACATCACTACTTTACACTTTCTATCCTCCATTTCTATGCTTTCTGCTTTGCACTTTCTGTACACTACATACTATATTCTTTAAATCTGTACTCTGTGCTTTCCGCATCACACATTTTGCATTTTCTTCATTTGTACTTTTTGTACACTGTACTACACATTCTACTTTCTGCATTATGTACTCTGCATTCTCTGCATCTATACTCTCTATACACTGTATTGTTGCTTTTTCCTTGCAGCTTTGGGTATATGCATATTTCCCGACGTTTGCCCCAGAGCCGGAGGTGGAGATGCCCCCCGTTGTGCCATACTCTCATCGGTACGATGACAGATGTCTGTGGAGGACTTGGGAGACCATTTCATTGTTTCGCCGGTACTTTGACATAGTGGCTGCATGGGAGGTAACCTAAAACTCACAGTTATTTTTGCTTTACTTCGGCTCTGATTCATATTTCGATATCTGTTGGCAACTAACAATCTGTTCATTCTCTATTGGCAGATCACTTGGAAACCTTGGGCGACGATGTTGGCTGGAGTTAGAGACCAGTAAGCCGGAGCCTGAGGGGGCCTCCCGTTTTCGACTACTACTTGAGGGCCTGGTTTGCCGAGCCTAGTTTCTAGGCGAGTGGTTTGTGCGCCAGACCATGGGCTTACCGGAGCCGGTAGTTCTCATGACGCCTCCAGCATTTATGAGGAGAACAAAGAGCCTCTCATTCCAGAAGATGATCCAGTTCACGGACGGCTTGGATGCCGACTACTTCTGCGGGGAAAGGGATTATTCTACATTTATTCAGATACATCTCATGCCTCCCTTGAAAAGCGCTCGTGCCGGCACAGTAGCAGATGCCCCTACAACAGGTAAGACTCCGTCGATGAGGGCCAGGATTGGAGGGGCCCTCCCACTGGGCAAGTCACCGATTGGCCAGAGGCTCCGATCGCATTGACATGCTGGCAGCATACTGGGGATCCTTACCAGGTCCCGATTGAGCCCACAGCAGCCAGGCATGCGCTTGTTGGGGTTCGTGGCCCGACTCAAGTATGGATCATTCTTTACGTTTGCATCCCACATTTCATGTCAGATATTTTCATTACAGATATTGATCACCCAAATACATTTGCAGGCCTCCACAGAGTACAAGGGGAGGGCTCTTGAGCTAATAGCCTCCCTGATGGGCATGGTGTAGAGGAGAGAGGCGCTACTCAATCTCTACGATATTCAGGTAATTTTCCCTATTCTCTGCCCGTATTTCAGTATTTTCCACACCGTTGTACACATCATTCTTACTAAAGCACTGATACTCACACCTTTTGCCCCTCACCACACCATACTAATACGCAGCACTGACACACTATACTATATTTGTACTGTATCTGGCTCATTGTATTCCACCACTTTCATCATACTACATTTGCAACTATACATTACATCTGATATGTCAATACTGTATCTTTTCAGGTTGCAGCTGTACCGAGAGCACTAGCAATGGCAACTGCGCCTACACCATCACCACCTCCTCCAGCAGCAGAGATGAGAGAGAGACGGGCCCCAGCGCACAGCCGAAAGGAGCATCGTGGTCGAAGAGGAGCCCTCCGGAGCTAGTGTTGAGCAATAATGATGGTGAGACTATTGGCTCCAGGGAGGCAGTGAGTTCGCAGTCTGAGTCCTCCGAGAGCGGAGATGATGTTGGCTTGAGTTCTGATAGCAGACGTGATGCTGAGTCAGGCTTTGGAGTAGAGAGCGGCGATCGTACCAGCTTGGGTTTTGGTTTAGGTTCTGCGTCAGACAGCAACGTTGATGGAGACAATGGCCCAGAGCCCTCTCCTCTAAGGAAGAGGACAAAGAGGACCTTTAGAGCATGAGGCTACCGGCGCTGATTTATTTGTATTTTTGCTTAGTTTCTTTTTGTAGTAGCATTACCACATGTATAGCTTTAGGAAGTTCTATTTTTCTTTAAAATTTGTATTTCTTCTTTTGTAAAAACATGGTCAGAGTAAAAACCAGTAGGTTTTATGAAAAATATTGTCATTTTTACATCACAAGCACCATATTAAATGGACACGTAATTGAATTGAATTGGCCAAGAGCACTCTTAATTGCAACAAAATGCTTAATTGGGTAATGAACCGACTAACAACCAAAATACAAAATGCAATATACAACTCGATAAATAATACAACAACTCGATAAACAAAACAACTCAAATTCAATTCAACAAACTTGCTAAAAAAAGGACTTAAAACAAGACCTTAAAACACATAAAGAGTGGCATAGGACACATGCCTTCAGCATTTCAGCACACAAGTGGGTGGAAGAACAAAAAAGAAGGTTGTCGGCCCCATAAAGGGTTTGGTGGCCATCTGCCAGCTGTAGAGGAACCATGTCGGCCGCCAACAGTGGTCTGCTGGCCATAAAAAAGGCCTACTGGCCACAGTAGTTGCCCGTCGGCCACCATTGTGCAGAACCTCCAGATTGTTGACAACTGGCTTCCACTCACTATCTTATCTTCTACAAAAGCTTCAACTTCATCATTTCTTCTCCAGAACTCATTCCAACTATTGTTTTTGCCATAAATGCAGCCATTTCTTGCCCAAAACCTCACAGATTGGATTGCGACTTCGGAC
This sequence comes from Camellia sinensis, assembly GCF_055761805.1. Taxonomy (NCBI): domain Eukaryota; kingdom Viridiplantae; phylum Streptophyta; class Magnoliopsida; order Ericales; family Theaceae; genus Camellia; species Camellia sinensis. The sequence continues at coordinate 30,482,272 of NC_138964.1, read as the reverse complement.
GGCTCGGAAAAGGTGAATTTTTGATGTTTTGGCTTGAATGTACATTTTGCGTTGTGTCGGACTCCACTTTGTATTTCGTTCCTTCGTGTCACGGCTAGATGCCGGAACCCGATTAGACATGTCTTTAGCTTCGGGGGGCAAGAAATGTGTCCAACAACTAAAGAATTTCAGGCACTAATGGAATCCCAGCATGATGAGCAAATCATGCCTCAGTCCCATTTTGGCCATGCCCAAGCCCTAGGACGAATGTGTGGACTCACTATGCATGGGGCTCGATCTCTGGCCCACAATGGAGAGCTAGGCATTCCTAGTTTGATTCGTCGATTTTTCGACGCTAGTGACCATGGCGACCATCTTTCCGCAGCAAGCCCTCTGCTTATGTATGCTAGCTCATTTTCTTCTTGCCCCTAGTTTTGGCAGATCTAGCATCCACTTGATCAAAGTGGCCCAAGGTTTAAAAGAAGGCAATAGTTGCATTGGCTTGGTCCTGGCCGAGGCTTTGGCGGGCTTAGACGCCTTCCATCGGCGGGAGACTACCAGATTTGCAGGGAGTCCACTACTTCTTCAGGTAACGTTTCCCACCCTTTCTAATATGTGTTTCTCACTTCCCTCAGCACTCATGCTCTGTGTTTCTCTCAAAGCCCTTTTCTCACTTTTCTCTCAACATACACCTCTCTATTTTATAATCTCTATTTTCTTTCATCACTTCCCAAGTGTGGTTTATGGACAAGCTGAAGGTAGTGAACTCTTACCCTGCATACTCAGCTCGAGGCTACTTCTTTCGTCACTAACTAGTGGATGTACAATAGGTCTGCTGCTGACATAGCCTGGCATTGCCCCTGGCTTAATCTAACTAAGATGAGCTACAACATGGCTCAACAGCCCGGCATTCAGCTGATCGGCCTGACTCATTGTGTATTCTACTTTCGTTCCGGTTCAGACATCAGTTTGGGCATGATCAGACCTGCCCAGAGGAGGGGACAGAGTACCTGGTTTCATTCCCTATCCGAGGTTCATACTTGGCCAGATACCTCACTGCTTAGAGGACGAGAGAGCTTCTGGCCTCTGCCCCTAGTTTCAGTTGCACCCTTTTTAGCGAATGTTTGGCATCGCTCGAGGAAAACGCACAGACCGGGCCTACTTTGGCATCAAAAGCTTCCACAAGCACGAGCGGGGGGACGTAGGACCACCTGATTCATCTATGCCCTTAGTTTAATGCTTTGATATTTACTTTTCAAGTTTTTTCAATGTAATAAAAAGCTACTTTAATTTGTATCGAGAGTTGGAGAACTTTGTATTGAAATCATTGAAATTAAAGTTGTGAGCACTAAAATTTTTCCTTTTGGTCCAAAAATGGTCTAAGTTGTACAAGGTAAAATTTGAGCAAAATCAACTTCTTTTAAAACTTTCCAAAACCTTTTTCAAAAAGGATCTCCACTTGACACGCACAGAATCAATCCTCAAGATGTACAACCCCAAATCCAAAGATCACGAATTGCCCCTTAACTGAATAACACAGCTCAGTACTGGAACCAATTCTTAGAATAAAGATCACAACCTAACTCTCAGATAAAGAATAGACAAGGATGACCTGATCAAGCACATGGACATGACAGTTGATTTGTAGTTGTTTACGGCCAGACTTCAGGATGAAGTTGCCTACGTATCCCAAAGATGAAAATCAGGCCTTACGTAGTTCGGTGCGGGTTCACTCAAGTATTAACACTCTTCTTTTGCGCTCTAACTTTTGCAAAGGTCACCCTTTAGGGTTTTCAACCTTGCGAGCTCAGTTTTTCTTTATTTCTAATTTTTTATGCTCTAACTTTTTCCTAGGTCGCCCTTCCGAGTTTTCGGCCTAGCGAGCCTCTCAGGGATAATATTCCTTCAACTGGTCCATGTTGATCGGTTGGAAAAATTCTACGCCATCCAGGTCCATGAGAATAACAGCTCCACCCCACCAGATAGTTTTGATGATGTAAGGACCACTCCAATTGGGTTAGAACTTGCCCCTACGGTCGTGGATGGAAGCTGTAGACACCCCATTTTTGACTGACCTTAAGACTTAGACGTCACCGATTGAGCGCTCGGTGATGGTGCATGTTGTGCTCATTTAGAGGTTTCGGAGTTTTGGCTGAGAGCCTTGCCTCCGGGCCTCTGAACTCTTTGTGTTTTCACTCGGTTTGCAGACCAAATCTTATTTTCCCTCCCCGGAGGGAGGGAGTGGTCTTTGTAGACCATCTCTCTGTGGTCGTAGACTACTTTTCGTGGTCGTAGGCCACTTTTCTATAGCCCCAGAGTGCGAATATGCTTGATGTTCTTGTTGGCGGCCTCAACAGCTCCGTTGGTTTGTGGCCGATATGTAGAGGACTTATGGAAAGCCACATTGTATTTCTCCAACAAGTCGATGACTTCTTTTTTGAAGTGGGAGCCATTATCTGAAATGATCTCATTCGGGACTCCATATCGGCAAATGATCTTGTTTCGGATGAACTTAGCCACATGCGCTGCTTTTAACACTGTGTAGGACTGAGCTTCCAGCCACTTTGTAAAGTAATTAATTGCCACCAGAATGTATTCATGCCCATTCGACCCTTTCAGTGTAACTGTGCCGATGACGTCAATTTCCCATATTGAAAAAGGCCATGGTGAAGTCATGTTGTACAGCTTTGACGGCGGGATATTCATGTGATTTGCATGAATTTGGCATTTGTGGCATCACCGAACAAAATCAATACAATCCTCCTCCATGGTAGACCAGTAGTAACCTTGCATGAGAACCTTCCGGGCTAACATTACTCCGTTCGTATGCGCTCCGCACTCTTCTCCATGGATGGCCTCCATCAGGCGCCTTGATTCCTCTGCTTCGACACACAACTTGTGCATTCCCAGATGACCTCTTGTATACAGTTTACCTCCGCAGATGATAAATTGAACGGCCATCCGCTGTATTGTCCTTTTGTCTTTGGAATTTGCCCCTGGTGGATAAACCTCCTATTCCAAAAAGTTCCAAATATCATAGTACCACATGTTTTGATCTTGTGTTTCATCTATTGCGGCGATAGTCTCATAGGCCGGCGTATATCTCTACTCAATGATGATCAGACGCATCCGGACTCCAAGTGGGATGTCTATCATAGAAGATAGAGTTGATAAGGCTCATCGAACCTATTGTTCTCTCATAATAGATGCGTGGAAGTCGGCTTTTCAAACCTAGGAATCAGAACGTCCAGGGTTTGGTGACAGATCTTCATCTTTTCTTCTTTGACCTTCCAGTCTCCATTTGCTTGAGACACAACTAGGTTCGAGTCCCCAATGACGGCCAACCATTTTGCCCCTAGTTCTAGGGCGGCTTCCAAACTAGCGATACACGCTTCATACTCTGCTTCATTGCTAGATACCTTGAACCAAAGTTTGAAGGCTAAAGGTATACAGGAATTGTTGGGTGCTATCAGCAACACACCTATCCCATAACCATATTTATTAGATGCTTTGTCAAAGTACATTGTCCAAGTCTCCTCCTCGACTTGCAGAATGGCTTCATCTGGGAAAGGTATTCTACCGCTTCATCCCCTTCCACTAGGTGATCTGCCAGGAACTCCACTATAGCTCTCCTATTGACAGACTTGTGAGTGTCATACTTCAGATCAAATTCGGAGAGCAGAAGCAACCAACGGGCTAGCCTACCTGTAAGTGCTGGTTTCTCAAAGAGATAATTGATGGGATCTAATCTCGAAACCAAAATTATGGAGTGAGCTAATAAGTAGTGTCTCAACTTCCTCGTAGCCCATACCAAGGCTAAGCAAGCCTTCTCCGGCGGAGTGTAGTGAGTCTCATAATCCAGCATTTTCCTGCTCAAGTACTAGATGGCTTTCTCCACTTTATCCTTAGATTCCTGAGCAAGCATGCATCCCATCGTTGTGTCTATTATTGACAAATACAATATCAAAGGCTTTCCCGGCTCTGGCGGCAACAACATAGGCGGATTTTGAAGATACTGCTTAATTTGCTCAAAAGCGAATTGGCATCAATCATCCCATCGGAATCTTGTTCCTTTCTTCAGGAGACCAAAAAGTGGTTCACAAGTCAAGGTTAATTTTGAAATAAATCATCTTATGAATTGCACTTTACCCCAGAAAGCCTCGCACCTCCTTTTCAGTCCTTAGTGGTGGCAATTCTAAGATGGCCTTGATTTTGGAAGGATCCACCTTGATGCCTCTCTGTGTGATCAAGAAACCTAGCATTTGCTCTGCCATTATGCCGAAAGTCCACTTCTATGGATTCAACCTCAGTCTATATTCTCTAATCCGTTGAAAGAATTTCTTCAAGGCAGTGTAGTGGCCCTCTCTTTCTTTCGACTTGACAATCATGTCATCCACGTACACCTTGACCTCTTTATGGATCCTATCATGTAGAATTATGGTTGTAGCACTTTTATAGGTAGTGTAAATAGTCTTCAGCCCAAATGGCATCACCCCGTAGTAGTAGGTTCCCCACGGCGTAGTGAAGGCAGTTTTCTCTCTGTCCTCAAATGCCATCAGAATCTGGTTATACCCAAAAAATCCATCCATAAAGGAGAGCAATGCATGACCTACGGTGAATTCCACCAACTCATCGATGTGTGGCAAGGAAAAATCATCCTTCAGACTAGCCTTTTTCAGATCCCTAAAGTCGACACAGACTCTGATTCTGCCATCCATGTTCGGGACTGAAATAATGTTGGCCAACTACGTCGGATATTCAAAAACAAGTGAGAACCCTGCCTCAATCTGTTCGGTAACTTCTTCCTTAATCTTCAAAGCCTAATCCTGGCGTATTCTCCGCAACTTCTGCTTGATGGGTTGGGCCTCGGTGTCAAAAGGGATCCGATGCTGTACAATCTCAAGATCAATTCCAGGAATGTCTTTGTAGAACCACGTGAAAAACATCTTTGAAATCTTTTAATAAAGCGACTAAGCACTCGCGCTCCTCCGAACACAACGTGGACCTGATCTGGAGCAGACGCGGATCCTTCTCAGTACCAACATTAAAAGCAATGATTTCATCAGCAAGGGTTTTTGCAAACCTCTCCTCCTCTTGATTAATCAAAATTTTCAAAACCAGCGGAATTCATTCCTCTTCGTTTTCATTAAAATTTTGAAAATCCTGATCAACGCAATAAACAAGCGGCACAGAGAAATACTCAGAATCTGCAGTGGCATTCTCATTCATAAAGTCCAGCTCATCCAGCTCTTTGGTTATAACCGACTCAAAAGCAAAAGAAAACAACGACCTAGAAAAGACCTTTGCATCCGGGTTATCACTCCCAGGAATACCGGACTCAGACTCATACGAATCGGAATCAGATTTCAACTCCACACTCTGTGGAATCAAATTCTGGTACACTACCCGACTCAGAACTACTAGACAGGTAACCCTCCTCCAGCTGCCAAACAAGAGATAGTGGTTCAGATGCATCCAAAATGCTGCTAGAAGGGTTCGCACCCGGTTGGTCCCCGATCATGGAGATGGTCAGGTTATCCCTTAAGCTCTCTGAGTCGACCGGAGGATCTGAAAGGAGACATGCCAGTGCTACCCCTATTTCGAGCTCGCCATTGTCCAAGTCGTTGTCTATGCTCTTTCCAGCTTCAGCAGTAATTGGCTCAGCCCTTTCCTTTACATCACTGTCTTGCAACTGCAAGTTGAAGAAAATTTCGAAGCCGGGAACACACTGCTTCTCAAAATCCATCCAGGGCTCGGGGAAGCCACAAAATGGGAAGTTTTCTCCCTCCTAAACAAAATGACCACTCAGCATTCCCCATATCAATCTGTGAACAAGTTCATAGCGCTTCCCAGCCTGCTTGGCTCTGGCTCTGCCTGCCATTTCTTCTCTCTTCCTGGCCCAACCCTCTTTGGTGGGCGTATAGCCAAGTCCAAAGGCATGCGGATTATGTGGCACATCGGCCAATGCTGTGACGCCCTTCCGGCCACTTATTCCCAACCCCATTCCTGGCACGTGTTGGAGCTTGTTCATGAAGTAGATCGATTGGGTGCTAATAAACAAGGCCTTATCAACTGCCAAGATGTTTTGCACTGCCTGGGCCTCGGCCACTATAAACCCTAAAAGGAATACATCCTCTTCATCATGGACAATTTCCCACACAGGTATAGTTACCTCTGGCAGAGGATGGATGCATGAATTCCCGAACACAATAGCCACCCACTTCCCATGAGGGTTTTTCAGCATTTGGTGGAGGGTAAAGGAGACAGCTTTTACTTGGTGTAGCCATGGCCTTTCTAGTACTCAATTGAAAGTGGCCGGGACATCCAGGACATGGAATTCAATATCTTGTTACGCTGGGCCCACTTGGACTCTAATATGTACCATACCCATAACCTCTCTGCTGGTATTGTCATACACCTGAATCACCTGGGCTGTAGGCATGAAATCGGTTTGTTTTAGACCAATGGCATAAGTTGTGCGCGATGGACAGATGTTGATAGCTGACCTAGTGTCGATCAATACCACTAGCACCCACTTTTCTCTGCACTCCACTGATATATACAGAGGTTTGTTGTGTGTTGAGCCTTCTGGAGGCAGTTCTCTCTTGGAAAAGGTTAGGGTCGAGCTAGCACCACCTGGGGAAACTAACCCAACAAGCTGTTCAGGGGTGGTGTCAATGGACAGTTTGGCTTTGTCCATTGCTGATAGTATAGCTTGTCGATGCACCTAAGAGGCCATGAGCAGACCCCAGATTGAAATATCGGCTTGAATTTTCTTTAGCTATTTAAGCACTGCCTCTTCTTCCAACTATTTTTCCTTCTGTTTCTCAACCTCCTTATCTTTCCTAGAGGCTTCAGCTTGGTCTAAATGTGGGGGTTTGAAATACCACCCACTCCTTGTCATGTGGTCCTTCTCTTCAGAGTACCAAGTGTTGTTTGGCAGATCTTCACCCCAATCCTCGTCAATGTGGGCCAGATGTAGATCATCTTCTTCCCACTATACACCTCCGACAACTGACAAGCAATTTTTCAGTTCCGTTCTAATCACTCTTACATCAAAAACATCCCCCACAGGGTGTTAGGCCTTTCCAGCTTCCTGTTTGTCTTCATCCCTTTCTTGTTCAAACCACTTCAATGCGGCTTCCTATTCTGTATCTGCGGTACACACAGCACCCGTTCTTGACCTAAATTCTTGATACCAGTGCTCTATGGCAGTTTCCCCTTTTCCCCGGGCATTCTGGCCACTGCAGCTATTCTTGCTTCCCTTTCTTTAGGTTTTAGTTCAATTCCTTCCTCTTTATCAGGCTTGTCACTAAGCCACCCAGAGTTGTTCGTTGACCCGTTTAGATCAAACCAGTCAATCTGCACATCCCCCTGATCTTGTTCGTCATAGAACCGCAGATTGTCTAAGTCCTCCTCTAGCTCCGCAAGATCATCTAGTCCTCGACTTGGGCAATCCTCTCTAACCACATCGACCTCTGCCGCTGTCGTCAATACCACTTATGGTTTAGCTTGATCAACTAGCACAATATAAGAGCATGGGTCATACATCCCCTTAGTCATATCCTCAGAGCACTCAGGCAGCGGACTGATACTCTCCTCCGAGGCCAACCTCCATTCTTCTGCCGTTGTCACCACCACGAGTTTGGGTTAAAGTGTGGACGTGTCCATCATGCACAAGTCCATGCTTTTAGGGATGAACAACGTCGGTTTCGGTAGATGGGAAGGGGTAATTTATACGCTGGGGTCATAGGGGATGGCCTGTCACACCCCAAACTCACCCCTAAAAGTTTTGGCATGACCTATTCAGAACCGGACAAAAAATTCGGTTTGTATCACATATGGGGCCTTAACGGAAGCATTCAATAACCTAAAATGATATCCACTGAGACACCACTAACATGCCAGGATCAGAACATCGCATCAGGTAGATAAACATACAGTAAACATACACCTAAGAATCAGTTATGTACAGATACATACACAGACCCAGCCCCATGATTGGGCGCATAACAAAAACATTGGTGAAGAAAGCGGTTAAATACATTTCAACCTTGGGCAGCCAATTAGAGTACAAAACTAAAAGCTTAACAAAACTCCACAAAAAATGAGCGAGCTTCATCTAAGTGCCTGGACACACTAAGGTTGACAAAAGAGAAACGAGCGTCATGGGTTAAGACTGACCTCCAGGTTAATTACCTATAGAAATAGACATTACACAAAATGAGCCAGACTCAGTGAATAATAGTACTTACAATTCAATGATTAACTTGGTTTATAAAGTGTATAACCACAGAGAACATATGATTAATCAGATTTTGTAATCATTTCCAGAATGGCCTTTGGCCTAGTGTTTAAACAGAGTGGCTTTAAGCCCAGAAATATACAAAACGGACTTAGGGCTGACAGATTTTACAGATTGGACATAGGCCTAACAGATTTTCATAGATTGGCTATAGGCCCAGATATCACCAAAGCAGAGTAATCCCAGAGGCGCACCAATATGCGCAGATTTCCCAAACATTCACAAATGTTAGCGAAATTAACTTGCAAAGAACAGAGCATTAATAACAATAATTATTAACGGTAGGTAAATGTACAATTACAGTACTAGTACGCGCAGTGCTGTAGCGGAGTGATTGTTCCTCCTAGGTTGTGACCTACACACACGCACAACTCATACATTAGTTCCTTTTTCCTTTTTAAATTGTTTCTGATTCGTTTTGCTTCGAATAAATTTACAAACATGTAAAGGCATCAACTACAATTTTCAACAATATCAGAGGGTCCAGTAGGTGAAACAGAGCATACAGAAATTTCCAGCATGGGCCGCACGTGCGGCTGCGAGCCCCGCACGTGAGGCAGGGGCTCTCGCATGTGCCTTTTTTCTAGTAGCCAAAACCCAAAATGCTCTGTTTTCCCTCATGTGCGGCCATGACTCCCGCATGTCCAACGGTGTCCCCGCATGTGCGGCGATTTGCTCTATTTGTGCAGTTTGAATTTCTAGCAAAACCCAATTTTTGGTGAACATGTACAAGGCTCAAAATAGATCCATTAATTGCTACTACATGGTTCAAAAATCGTGTAAATAGGAAGTACAAACATATAACAATTTGAATATGAATTAAATCTTTAATTCCTTGAAACTCATAAACACTATTTACCTCTATGATATTTCCAAATCTCCACACATACACATATGTATAACCATTTATTCATATAGAGGAATTCAAGCTTGATAATTGAAGAAATAAGATGTGATTTCTCACTAGATAGTTCAAATTGAATCAAAATAACTAAATGATAAAATTATCTTGCTAAATATCCAACATACACACACAAGACCTCAAGTACAACCCTAGGCCACACACAATATTGAAGGATTCCTACTCCAAATCAAGAAAAGGGGTTGAACTAGATGGGTTAAACTCACCTTGGGCTTCAATCTCTAGATACTCTCTTAATTCCTCAATCTTCTTCCTTGTAGATCTTCTCTCTTAGTTCCTATTCTCTTCACACTTCTTTCTCAGGAGATATGTTGATGAGAAAGCTTCTAAGTCCCAGGTTCAAAGAGACACTTATAGATATACATATATAAAGGTTGAAAAAAGGCAAAATTTAATCAGTTTAATCATTCCAAATTAAATTTTTACAAAAATGCATATCATAAACTAAAAATCATGCTGATCACACGTATAAAGTCAATTTCAGTTAATCAAGCTTCTAAGGCCTTCAATTTCTGATCTAAACATCTCAATTGTAACGGATTTTTCTCTTATTAAACAGATATGAATAATCATAAGATTCGCTTAATTAAACTTAATTTCACATGAAATTTCACAATAAGCATATAAATGCACGAAGTAAGGGACTGAAAGCATACTAGAAAACATATACGAGGGTCGGGTTATTACACTCTCCTCCCCTTAAATAAGTTTGGTTCCTCAAACTTGTTTTACCTTAGGATAAGAATAGATACGAATATTGGTGTTGCATTTCCTCTTCTTTTTCCCAAGTAGCTTCGGTTCCGTAGTGTTCCTGCCATTCGATCTTCACCATTGGAATCTCTCGGTTCCGTAGTTGTTTCACTTACGGATCTAGAATTCGAATTGGCTTTTCCGTATAAGTTAACTTATCATCCATAACAATTTGGTGGTGATCAGTGACATGAGATGGATCCGGAAGGTAACTTCGAAGCATAGAAATGTGGAACACATTATGCATCTGACTCATACTTGGAGGAAGGGCAATTCGGTAAGCCACTGTACCTACTTTCTCCAGAATCTTGAATGGACCAATATATCGGGGTGTCAACTTACCTCTCTTTCCGAATCTTGGGTGCCCCTTCATTGGAGTGACTTTCACAAAAACATGATTGCCGACCTCAAATTCCAAATCCCTCCGTCGGTTTTTCGCATAACTCTTATGTCTGCTTTGACCAGGCTTTAATCGTTCACGAATAGTTTTAATCTTTTTAGTTGTCAATTAGACAATTTTAGGCCCTAGTAGCGATTTATCTCCAACTTCAGCCCAACACACCGGGGAGCGACACAGCCTCCCATATAGAGCCTCATAAGGTGCCATTGCAATACTCGAATGGTAACTATTATTGTACGCGAACTCCACCAAGGGTAGATGAGTTTCCCAACTTCCCTGAAAATCCAAAACACATACTCGAAGCATGTCTTCCAATGTCTATATCATTCTCTCAGATTGTCCGTCTGTCTGAGGGTGGAAAGTTGTGCTAAACTTTAATTCTGTACCCATTGCTCCCTGTAGGCTCTGCCAGAATCTAGATACAAACTTCGGGTCTCTATCTGATACTATTGAAACTGGAACACCATGGAGTCTCACAATTTTGTTCACATAAATTACAGCAAGTTTGTCTGCATTTTACTGAGTTTTCATAGGTAGGAAATGGGCAGACTTAGTTAATCGATCTACAATGACCCATACAGAATTCATACCTCGAGGAGTCCGTGGTAACCCCACAACAAAATCCATGGTCAGATGTTCCCACTTCCATTCCGGGATTCGAAGGGGTTACAATAATCCTGCCGGTCTTTGATGCTCTGCCTTTACTTGCTGACATTGCAAACATTTGGAGACGAAATTCGCAATTTCCTTTTTCATACTTGGCCACCATAAATTTTGTTTTAAATTCTGGTACATTTTAGTACACCCAGGGTGCAGTGATAATCTCGAGGCATGTGCTTCTTCCATTAATTTTTGCCTAAGTCCTGACACATTGGGATCATATATTCTACCTTGGAATTTAAGTACTAAATTTATCAAATTGAATCACGATCTCAGTTTTGTCTCTAACTCATCACATATCCTCTTCAGGATTTCATCTTCCATCTGACGTAGTTTGATTTCTTCAATTAATGTCGGTTGGGCCGTCACTGCAGCTACTATGGCTTCTCGTCCATGCACCATAAGGTCTACATCCATTTTATTCAATTCAACCAATAACTCTCTTTGTTCCATAAACAGATTTGCCAAATTTCCCGTGCCTTTCCGGCTTAGTGCTTCTGCGACCATATTGGCCTTACCAGGATGGTAGTGGATCTGCAAATCATAATCCCTAATAAGTTTCAACCATCACCGCTGTTGCATATTCAATTCCTTTTGCGTGAAAAGGTACTTGAGACAAGTAGTCCCATATAGATAGTGCCGCCATATCTTTAAAGCAAAAACCACTGCTGCTAGCTGAAGATCATGTGTGGGGTAATTCTTTTCATGGGGTTTGAGCTGTCGGGAAGCATAGGCGATGACTCTCCCGTTTTGCATAAGCACACAACCAAGTCCTTTAAAAGAAGCATCACTATAGATTACAAATCCTTTGGTACCAGATGGTAGTGCTAGAACCGGGGTTGTTGTCAACTTTGTTTTTAACACCTGGAAAGCTAATTCTTACTGTTCTAACCATTCAAATACAATCCCCTTCTGAGTCAATTGTGTAAGCGGTATAGCGATTTTGGAGAAGTCTTGAACAAACCTCCTATAATACCCGGCTAGTCCCATAAAACTATGCACCTCAGTCACATTGGTAGGAATTGGCCAATTCACGATCGCCTCAATTTTGTGTGGATCAACAAAGACTCCTTCCTTTGTTATCACATGCCCTAAGAATGCCACCTCGTGTAGCCAGAATTCACATTTCTTCAACTTGGCATACAATTTCTTTTCTCGAAGTGTTTGAAGAATTAGACGAAGATGATTCTCATGAGCTTCTGCATTCTTCGAGTAAATAAGGATGTCATCAATAAATACCACTACAAACTCATCCAAATAGGACTTGATGACACGATTCATAAAATCCATAAATGCTGCTGGTGCGTTAGTAACTCCAAAGGGCATAACCAGAAATTCATAGTGGCCGTACCGGGTTCGAAAAGTTGTCTTCTCAACTTCATTAGCTTTGACCTTCAATTGGTGGTTTCCGAACCGTAAATCAATTTTTGAAAAGACTTGTGCCCCTTATAGCTGGTTGAACAAATCATCGATCCGAGGCAATGGGTATTTATTCTTGATTGTTACTTTATTAAGTTTCCTATAATCTATACATAACCGGAGTGTCCCATCTTTCTTTTCCACAAACAGAACTGGTGCACCCCAAGGAGAGACACTCGGGCAAATGAACCCCTTATCGAGCAAATCTTGCAACTGAGCCTTTAATTCCTTCATTTCAGCTGGTGACATTATATACGGAGTCATAGAAATGGGCTGAGTTCCCGACCCCACTTCAGTTGAAAACTCGATTTCACGGTCTACTAACTCCCCCGGTAATTCTTTCGGAAAAACATCCGAAAATTCACAGACAACTGGAATCATGTCAATACTCCCATTCATCACTTGTCCCTCCAAAATACTGCATAAATACCCCAGACACCCCTTCTGAATTAATTTACAGGCCTTTACTACAGAAATCAAATAAGGTAGAGAAATCACTCCATGTCCCTGAAAGGTAGATTCGGATTGTCCCAGAGGATGAAAATTGATTTGCTTTGTCAAACAGTCAATAATTACATCGTATTCACTCAGCCAGTCCATACCCAGAATAATATCGAAGTGAGTCATGTCAAGAGGGAATAAGTTGGCATATACCCGGATATCCCCAATTAGGAGTTCACAAGCAAAATATACAGAAGTACAGATCATAGAATCCCCCAAAGGTGACGATACACATAGCACATAGGATAATACTTCTTCAGATCTATCTAAATTTTGTGCAAATAGTTTTGACACAAAGGAATGGGTAGAGCCGGAATCAAACAATACATGAGCAAAAAGACCGTGAACAATAAATGCACCTGACACCACGGTTGCAGCCCTATTGCCATTTTGTTGATTCCTCTACGGGTAATCCCTTACCAAATGACCCGTTTTGCCACATCGAAAACATGCTCTAGACAACCGATAACAAGTCCCATGGTGCTTCTTTCCACACTCTGAACAAACAGGAGTCGAGTCTGGAGTAAGGATGGAAGTACCAAAAGTCCCTGAATTCTGTTTCTTGTTTAGCGATGTGGCTATCCCTTTTTACACTTGACTATTCTGGCTTTTCCCTTTCCATTCAGAAATCCGATTCTGAACAGCAATGTTTCCCTCTGCTATGACAGCCCTCTCCAAAACATCAACATAGGTGGGTAACTTCAACATGTTGACTCAGTCTAGGATATCACTCTGTAATACCCCTTCAAATTTTCGTGCCTTCTTATAATCTGTATCCACCATATGAGGTGCAGACCAGGCTAGTTCTGCGAATTGAGCTTCATACTCTGCAACGGTCTTATTTCCATGTCTGAGAATTTCAAATTCAGTCACCTTTTTGTCTCGCATACTTTCAGGAAAGTACTTGTCATAAAACAATTCCAGGAATCTGTCCCATGTTAACCCCTGGTGCACAGTTCTCGCAAGCATCCACCACCTCCGTGCTTCATCTTCAAGGGTGAAGGCAGCAAGTTGCACTTTTTGGGCTTCGATACAAGGGAAAATTTCAAACAACTTTTCTATTCCCAATACCCATGCTTCAGCTTTCATTGGTTCTATCCCTCCTTTGAATGATGGTGGCTTTATCTTTTTAAATTCCCTCATGAGTGTAATAGTCCAGTCCTCAGCATGGAAATCTTGTACCGCGGGTGGAGGTACCGGTGGCGGTGGTGGTTGTGGTTGTTGCTGTTGTTGTTGTTGTTGCTGTCATAAAGTCTCTGCCATTTCCATAATCATTCTTTCCATCCTGTCCAACCGTCCAGAAGTGGCATCTTCCGGGTCTTCCATTCTTGTTCTCACCATATTCTACATGATAATCAATTCCAATATACCCAAGGAACATACAATAGACATGGACCATAATCTTTAGCATTATTGGATTACATTTAACGTTGCCATTAACCTTTCCATATGCATTCAGAATATTATGCATGACGCCTAAGCCTTTTCTAGATATCCTAAAGCTCAATGGGTTTGTGTGTAAGATAGCAACTCGTGCTCTGATACCACTTGTCACACACCAAACTCACCCCTAAAAGTTTGGGCATGACTTATTCAAAACCGGACGAAAAATTCGGTTTGTATCACATATGCGGCCCTAACGGAAGCATTTAATAACATAAAATAATATCCATTAAGCCACCACTAACATGCCAGGGTCACAACATCGCATCAGGTAGATAAACATATAGTAAACATACATCTAAGAATCAGTTATGTACATATACATACACAGACCCAGCCCCATGATTGGGCGCATAAAAAAAACATTGGTGAAGAAAGGGGTTAAATACATTTCAACCTTGGGCAGCCAATTAGAGTACAAAACTAAAAGCTTAACAAAACTCCACAAAAATGAGCGAGCTTCATCTAAGTGCATGGGCACACTGAGGTTGACAAAAGAGAAACGAGCGTTATGGGTTAAGACTGACCTCCAGGTTGATTACCTACAGAAGTAGACAAAAAACAGAATGAGCCAGGCTCAGTGAATAATAGTACTTACAATTCAATGATGAACTTGGTTTATAAAGTGTATAACCATAGAGAACACATGATTAATCAGATTTTGTACTCATTTCCAGAATGGCCTTTGGCCTAGTGTTTAAACAGAGTGGCTTTAAGCCCAGAGATATACAAAACGGCCTTAGGGCTGACAGATTTTACAGATTGGTCGTAGGCCCAGATATCACCAAAGCAGAGTAATTCCAGAGGCTCACCAATGTGCGTAGATTTCCCAAACATTCACAAATGTTAATGAAATTAACTTGCAAAGAACAGAGCATTAATAACAACAATTATTAACGGTAGGTAAATGTACAATTACAGTACTAGTACTCGCAGTGCTGTAGCGGAGCAATTGTTCCTCCTGGGTTGTGACCTACACACATGCACAACTCATACATTAGTTCCTTTTTCCTTTTTAAATTGTTTCTGATTCGTTTCGCTTCGAATAAATTTACAAACATGTAAAGGCATCAACTACAATTTTCAACAATATCAGAGGGTCCAGCAGGTGAAACAGAGCATACAGAAATTTCCAGCATGGGCCACACGTGCGGCAGTGGCTCCCGCACGTGAGGCTGGGAGGTCCCGCACGCGCTTTTTTTCCAGTAGCCAAAACCCAAAATGCTCTGTTTTCCCGCACGTGCGGCCATGACTCCTGCACGTGCGGTGGTGTCCCCGCATGTGCGGCCATGACCCCCGCACGTGCGGCGATTTGCTCTATTTGTGCAGTCCAAATTTCAAGCAAAACCCAATTTTTTGTGAACATGTACAAGGCTCAAAATGGATCCATTAATTGCTAGAACACGGTTTAAAAATTGTGTAAATAGGAAGTACAAGCATATAACAATTTGAATATGAATTAAATCTTTAATTCCTTGAAACTCATAAACACTACTTACCTCTATGATATTTCCAAATCTCCACACATACACATATGTATAAACATTTATTCATATAGAGGAATTCAAGCTTGATAATTGAAGAAATAAGATGTGATTTCTCACTAGATAGTTCAAATTGAATCAAAATAACTAAATGATAAAATTATCTTGCTAATTATCCAACATACACACACAAGACCTCAAGTACAACACTAGGCCACACACAATATTGAGGGATTCCTACTCCAAATCAAGAAAAGGGGTTGAACTAGGTGGGTTAAACTCACCTTAGGCTTCAATCTCTAGATACTCTCTCAATTCCTCTATCTTTTTCCTTGTAAATCTTCTCTCTTAGTTCCTATTCTCTTCACACTTCTTTCTCCGGAGATATTTTGATGAGAAAGCTTCTAAGTTCCAAGTTCAAAGAGACACTTATAGATATACATATATAAAGGTTGAATAAAGACAAAATTTAATCAGTTTAATCGTTCCAAATTAAATTTTTACAAAAATGCATATTATAAACTAAAAATCATGCTGATCACACGTGTAAAGTAAATTTCAGTTAATCAAGCTTCTAAGGCGTTCAATTTCTGATCTAAACATCTCAATTGTGAGGAATTTTTCTCTTATTAGACAGATATGAATCTATAATCATAAGATTCGCTTCATTAAACTTAATTTCACATGAAATTTCACAGTAAGCATATAAATGCATGGAGTAGGGGACTGAAAGCATACCAGAAAACATATACGATGGTCGGGTTATTACATGGCCAGTGTATGCATTAGGTTTAGATTTCTATGTGAGGGAACCTGATTGTGGGCTGGGAAAGGGTTGGTGGTTACATTTGGCTTTTGGGGTGGTGCTATCACCTTGTTGTCAATTAGATCTTGAATCTCATGACGC
The DNA here is from genome assembly GCF_055761805.1 of Camellia sinensis. NCBI lineage: Eukaryota > Viridiplantae > Streptophyta > Magnoliopsida > Ericales > Theaceae > Camellia > Camellia sinensis. The sequence continues at coordinate 30,465,502 of NC_138964.1, read as the reverse complement.
AGCCTGAAGCATTGGTCGATGTCGTAACTGTGCTACTGGTGAAAAGCGCAGTATTTGGCTGGGTTGTGTTTTGGTGGGAGAGGATCGAGTAGTAGGTGGGACTCTAACGGCTTGAGATGCCCCTTTTTGATTAGCACCCTCAGGGCTTGGGATAATAACATATACAGTGGGGTAAAGGTCCTCTAGGATCGGGCCTGGTTGTTTGAGGTTTGTGGAGTTATACTGGCAAAAGGGTTAGTTGTTTTTGGTTATGGTGGTGACAACACTTACGTCAAATGGCCGCGCAGTTGTGCTTCCACTAGTGGTTGCATTAGAACTGCGTGTAAAAGGCCTCTTGGCGTGTTCCTTCTCATCGGTTATCAACTCCTGTTTCATTGCATCTTCAATCTGAACTCCTATCCCATAAAGCTAAGTGAATGTAAATAATGGTAAGACGATCATCTTCTGCAATAATTTCCCTTGCAGATTGCGGACAACCATCCTGATTTGATCCTTCTCTGACAGCCTAGTAGTCATCATCAAAGCTTTGGCCCTCCACCTCGTTACAAAGTCTGAGAAGCCCTCCTTTGGCTCCTGATGGGTTGCCTCAAGATCACGGGTTGTGACCTCGATCTATGTGTTATATGAGTATTGTGCGATTAAAGCCTCAGCCATTTCCTCCCAACTCCATTTCACAGAGTCCTCTGTCTTTCCATATCAGATAGCCGCTATCTGTGACAAGGTCTGGCCGAAAAGCAACAACTTTTGAAGTCTGCTAAGGCCCATTGGCTGTAGGATATCAAAGAACAACCGTAAATGGACCATGGGAAGCTTGAGTTCAAACCCTGTTCGATGTTGGGGATTGAGTTCAAACCCTGTGCCCACTTGAAAAGCTTCTCCAGCTTGTTGACCTTCAGTACAATCAGATCAACTTCGAATTCAAACGGAGGCTCAGTTTGGTACACTGGTGCCTTAGAGGCTTGAGGTGGGATCGGGTCTACCGGATTGCCCAAATTCTCTTGGACATTGGCAGTGATTCTGGGTGCTGGCATACCTGCAAGAGGTGCATGAGAAGCAAAAGTCGCTGCATGCTGTGGTTGCTGTTGCTGCAACCTGTTTATCACTTCAGCTTGGTGGGCCATAACTTCAGCTTGGCGAGCAGCATCCTGCTGCATGGTTTCCACTGTTTGTTGGAGATGACGAATCAAGTCTTCTATACCTGAAGGGTACTGAGTCATCTGAATAGGTGAGCGGTCTCTTGCTGGCCTAGATGTAGAAGATTGAGCCTGACTAGATGCAAGTGATTGCTGAACTGGTGAATTATGCCTGACTCTCCTCCGTCTAGTAACCAGTAGAAGCGAAGTGAACACAGGTTGTCCCCTAACAAGATCCCCAGATCTGTAAAGTCTCCATCCACGGGTCCAGAGTGCTTGGGAGGTAACCGAACTGTCCGAAGTAATTGTGGTAAACTACCTTGCAAAAAGAAATAAAGTAAAAGGAAAACAAAAATAAAAAACTGCACAGCACCTCAGCTCAGATGTTAACCATACACAGTTGTAATCAAAAGGTACAAAACTGTACTCAACACTAATTTTTGCCCAAATCTGATACCCAAACTTGCAACTGATATGCACGTTCCTGTAGAGTTTCACTCTAAAAGCACATACTAGTTAAGTAAGGACCAAAACACCCCTATAAGGGGATAGGGTTACCCTGTCCTAGTTTTGTCAGGAACTAGGGTTTATTATTCATGCAAAGTGGTGTTCACACAATCCTGAATTCGGGTAAGCAACCTATCCTAGTTTGGAATAGTCTCTATGGCTTTCAATATGCAACTAGGCCGATTGGCCAAATGGGTGCCTCAACAAGACTACCTAACATACCTCTTGCACCAAACACCGAAAATTCAAAGGTGGATCAAACGGTACAGTGGCAATCCTGATCCAAGGGTTTTGTTCCTATCATGGCAAAGCCCATGACCGATCAGCCTTTTGGCAAGCTTTTCCAAGCAAGCCTCTGGCAGACCGTCCAGGGATAACAGATAACAAACGCAGTGACTTAGGCGCACCAATGCAATTGCAAATGCAAAGAAACACATAAGTGTAAATAAAATGTCATATCACGAGTTCGAGTCAAGTTCTCTAATTCCCCAGCAGAGTCGCCAGAAACTGTAGCTCGGCTTTTTCGCGCCCCCTTTCGGAAGTTCGAAAGAAAGCCCTACAATTCGGACTCCCGCGGTTCTGAATCTAATCTCACAAGTGCAATCTGAAATTGACAAACACCAAAGAGTCCAAATCTGGCAAATCTTTTGGAAAATTAATTTTGAATCAAAATACCAAAAATGGACTGCTTTGCCAGATACAGAGTCGCCACCGAAATATTTTTTTTGGGGGGGGGAAATTGAGGAAACCTATGACTCGCGCAAAAGGCCCCGTGTCTGTCATCACCAAAGTTGTCTCGGCTCGGGAACTTAGGTATGAGAGGGGAAGGTCATGAATTGAGCACCCCCACTCGCACAATCAAAGATCGGCCTCTACTAATCATGATATGATTTTTATTGACATTATATGCTTTTCTTCCGATTATTATGCTAGCATTACTATGTAATGCGCACAAGCAAGTATAGACTAGTTTGTCCGAATTTAGACAATTAAATTTCATGTTTGTTTTTTGAAAAAGGTTTGGTTTGCCACCTCAAGTGGGTTTAAAGTTTGCGAATTTGCCACTCAACAAAGTGGGCTTAAAACGTATATTCATTGAATTATTCCAATTCAAGCAATAAGCCTTCATCCACAGGCACTCAAATAGTTTAACAAGTAAGCATTTAGCCTCATGGCAAGCATACTAGTCATGGAAATTACTCACACTCTTGGAAGTATGCTAAAGCACTAAAAACCCTCCTGGTACTCCAAGCCAAGATAAAACAAAAGAGTTAGAAAAACATACACGTTCCTAAGTATGCCAAATGTCTAATGCAACACATGTAATAATGCAACTAATAGTCTCGGCTACTAACATGGCATATGAGGCAATTTGATAACATGCGGTTTAAACACGCATTCAAAGGATATATTTAAACAACAATACAGTTAAAATGATGCGCCGAGCCTCGGTACATACAATACAAGATAATTGAAGCGAGCATACGGTATGCTAAACAAAATGTGATGCTCCTAATCTAACTATCGTAAGGTAGTAAATAAAATGGAGAAAGGCGTGGGGCTGGAAGACATACACATTATTACATATGCGCTCTCACGAAGGAGAGTCTGAATGAATAAACTAGCTAAGCTAAACTACTTAACTAATTATTGCAAAACTTGAATGAATAATTAACTAACTACCAAAGCTAATTAATTAAGAATTTAACTATGCTAAGCTATTTAAATGTTACAACACAAACTAATTAGCTACAACTAATTAAACGAATTAAATAACATACTGTTTGCTCCTGAAAGTCACTGTTGCACAACCCTTGCACTAATTTCCTTCTCCAGATCAACTGTGCTATGCTCCACAAGCACACTACTCAAAATTCATTGGTGGCCGGCCGGCCACTACTGAGGGGTTGCCGTCCAACACCGATCGCCTACTGGCTAGTAACAGTGGCCAACTGGCCACTGATGACACACCGTTCCTTGCTGCAACACAGAGCAAACAGGGCAAAGAGACGGTATTCTCACAGGTTGTTTGTACTGTGCATCCCTCCTTATTATTAAAACATCTCAAAGGAGTGATACACTTGGTCCTCAAACCATCAATCAAACAATTTCATTGCATGATGGCCAAAAAACCAAGGTGTACAGGTTTAATGAATGCACAAATAAGACTCACAAATCGTCACCCTACCATACATGATCAAGGCCAATGGAGACCTAGGAAAGTTGGTATATTTCATCACTTCAAGTATGAAATGCCCTAATTTTTCTTATGTTCAATTAACGTTCGGTTGAACACATGAAAACACAGCCAAATTCTTGTCTTGCACAATTTTAGTTTCCATTTTGTTTACCATTTTAACTTACCAACCATTCTTTAACCAATTAAGTCCATTGGTGAGAAATCCTCTAAAGAGAATGGCGTGTCAAGCAAGGGATAGTTTAAGGCAAGAGAGAGGTGTCATGCCGTTGATAATGAACCCTCAAAAGAGGATTAAACCATTAAGCAATGAACCCCAACCTCAAGCTCAAACAATCCTAAAGTTGAAAAACCCTCAAAGCAAATGAAAAAGTCAAGAAATGAGGGAGGTTGTAGAGATTAATAGTGCTAAAATTAAGTGAGAAAAACACTAAAGCATGGCAATCAACTCAAACAAGTGGTGTCTGAAGACTTAAAACACCAAGCTTGTGAGGACACTTACACTAGAAGCATGCAAAAAAGACTCTACTGACTTAAGCAACCCAAAATAGAGTTAAAACAGCCTTAAATAGGGCCTAAAACATGCTGGAATTAAGCTACAAATGGCTAGAAAAATAAGCTAACACATAGAGCTAACTAGGCCAGCGAACAAGACATATGAAGGGGAGGCTTACCCCTCCAATTTTGGACTTCAAAATCTGATTTTTACCACTAAAAATACTCTGAAATTCAGTGTTGAAAAGCCCAAAAGAAGATAGTTTGAAGGTGGGAAACAAAGGTGGAAACAGCCTTACAAGCAATGAATAAATAAGGGTGAACCACCCCCTAACCTTAAATTGCCTAAAACACAAATTTCAGCCCACAAAAACAGAGTTTTTTATGGCCCAAAAATGGCCCAAAAATAGTGGGAAGAGAAAGAAAAACAAGTATAAAAAAACAAGTTTAAAAGACAAGTGTTATACCACTTGAAGTAAAGATCAACTTTAGATAATAATTCAAGCCAAAACCACCTTCAAGAGCTCCAAGAAGGCTTTAAGGAACCTCAACTCAAAGATGATCAACTTTTGTTTAGGAGGTATAGGCATAAGTGTAGTATATCTAAGCTAATGTGCACAAATTTGAAAGGGAGGGAGAGATTTTTGTTCCAAATCTTCTAACCCTCAAAAATGGGGGAGGAAACCCCCTATATATAGAAAAACATGCATTTGGTTGAGATATATCCGCTGATGCACGTGTATGAAGATGAAGGCAGTTGTGGTAACAACTGGCACAATTGTCACCAAAATATCTGGGAAAAAAAAAAAAAAAAACATTGGTGGCCGGCAGGCCACTCCATTGGCTGGCAAGGCATAAATATGGCCGACAGCCTCAAAAGGTAGCCGGCTGGTGTAGATCGCCCCGAACTCTCTCCACGCGCCTCGCTTTCAGAGAAGGTGCAAATTGGGTTCTAGCAACTACAGTTCGGACTCCTATCACGATTATGAATCTAATCTCACAAAGTGCAATGCAAGACTGATAAATCACCAAAGAGTCCAAATCTAGCAATTGGTTTTGAAAAATCAATTTTGAATCAAAAAGCGCCAAACATGGACTGCTTTGCTAGATTACAGAGCCGTCGGCTAAATATTTTGATTTGGAAAATTTAGGAAACCCTAACTCGTGCCAAAGGCCACGTGTTCGTCATCACCAAAGTTGCCTCGGCTGAGGAACTTGGGTACGAGAGGGGAAGATCCTAAAATGAGCACCCTCGCTCGCCCGATCAAAGATCGGCCTCTATTAACATGATATGATGTTTTTATAAACACATGCATTCTTATTCTGGTTTATTAGCTAACTTAGTACGTGATGCGCACAACACACAAGTATAGACTAAATCGCCTAAATTGGAACAAAACAATTCAATGTTTGTTTTTGAAAATGGTTTGAATTTGCCACCCTCAAGTGGGCTTAGAAATGCAGATTTGCCACCAAATAAGGTGGGCTTAAAACATGATGATTTTGCCACTCCAAGTGGGCTTAAAACTCATATTTTGATGAATTGTTCCAATTCGAGTAATGAAGCCTTCATCCACGGGCATTCATGCAGTTTAGCAAGTAAGCAAATAGCCTTATGGCAAGCATGCTGTCATGGCAACACTCACACTCATGCAAGGATGCTAAAGCATAAACACTTACAGTATACTCCAAGCCAAAACAAAAGCTAGTTAGAAATCATGCATGATCCTAGCTATGTTAAAATGCCTAATGCAACATATGCAAGAATGCAATTAAATAGGCTCGGCTACTTAAGATGGCATATGAATGCAACACTTGATAACATGCTTTGAAACACATATTCAAGTAAGCGTATTGAAATACAATGCAATTTGAATGATGCGCCGAGCTCGGTGCATGCAAGATAGATGGATGATGCACGCATGCAAGCATAAGGTATGCTAATCGAAATATGCCCTAATCTAACCACTGAAAGCGGATAAATAAAAGGGAGGAAGAAATGGAGGTTGGAAGACATGCACACACACACGCACCCTTATTACAACATTATGCCCTCTCGACGGAGGGTCCGAATGAAAGCTAAGCTAATCTAAGCTAAGCTAATCTACTAATCTAATCAAGCTAATTAGACTAATTATTACACAACAAATTGAATAACTAGCAAACTAATCACTAATTATTACAACACTTTAATTAATTAACAAATTAACTAATTTAAAAATTCAAGCTAACTAGCAAGTAAAGCTTTAAAAACTAAGCTACTCCAGCTCTGTTCAAAGAAGATAAAGATGCATGCCTCGGTTTCTGCCCCGAAAAGCTCTCCGGTTTGCTCTCTTGAGCCTCTGTCTGCAAGGTGTTTTCAAAAACTAGCTGCTGAAACTTACCAAACCAAAGCTGGGGAGTGCACCAGTGGCCTGCCGGCCATGACAAACCAAAGCTGGGGAGTGCACCGCTAGCTGCTGAAACTTACCAAACCAAAGCTGGGGAGAACGTTAAGCGGTCCCAAGACAAGGCACACGGCCGAAGGCTCCGAAAATCGAAAACTAGTCTCTAAGTAGAAAAAGTGGTCTACGACCACAAAAAGGTGGTCTACAAGACCTTTTCGTTCCTCCAGGGAAGGGAAACAAGGCTTGGTCCACAAACCGAGTCAAAACACAAAAAGTTCAGAGGCTCGGAAGCAAGGCGCTCAGCCGAAAACTCTGGAAACTCGAAACGAGCATAACATGCACAACCACCTGGTGCTCAATCGATGACGTTTGAGTCTTAAGGTCGGTCAAAAATGGGGTGTCTACAGTTGCCCCTCTCTGACAGAACTCGGAAGCCAAGCAATGACGGGAGTGAATGTCAAAGCCCAAAGACGACCCATTTTCGACAAGGCCAAAGACTTAGGAAAACAGGCAAGATAACAAAGAGATGTGCCTGCAGGCATGGGCAAAATGCAAATGACATGCACAATGCCGAGCCTAACTTATGATCATGGAAAGAGGACTGATCTCACCCGGAGTTCCTCTGGTTGAACTGCATATACAACACTGTCTTGTTGTGCCAGCTTCAAACGAACCGTACATACAATATCGTGCCTACACAAAAAGAAACTTTGACAGATACAATATAGTAGAAGTACATGAGGGTAGAATGCGCGTAACAATGCAAGTGAAAAGGTTGTATGACAATGCAAGCGAATATGCATAACAATGCAGGTGAAACATGCGTGACAATGCAAGTGAAGAGATGCATAATAACGCAAGTGGAACGTGCGTGACAACGCAAGTAAAGAGATGCATAACAATGCAAGTGGAACATGCGTGACAATGCAAGTAAAGAGTTACACGACAATGCAATTAACGAACATAACAATACGGGATATTTGTGCACTACAACGCAAGTAACGTACGTGACAACGCAAATTAAAGATGGTGCATAGCAATGCAAGTGACGAGCATAACAACGCAAGATAATTGTGCAAAACAATGCAAGTAATGTGCGTGACAACGCAACTTTAAAGGGTACATAACAATGCAAGTAACGAGCATAACAATGCGAGATATTTGTGCATAACAATGCAAGTAGCGTGCATGACAACGCAAGTTAAAGGAGGGTGCATAACAATGCAGGTAACATGCGTGACAACGCAAGTAAAATGTGCATAACAATCAGAGGGAAGTGAGCATAACAATGCAAGTAACGTGCATGACAACGCAAGTTAAAAGAGGGTGCATAACAATGCAATCGGAGCGCGCATAACAATGCAAGCAAAATGTGTGTGACAACGCAGGTAAAGTGTGCATAACAATGCAAGGAAAGTGAGCATAACAATGCAAGTAACGTGCGTGACAACGCAAGTTAAAAGAGGGTCCATAACAATGCAACCGAAGCGCGCATAACAATGCAAGCAAAATGTGCTTGACAACACAGGTAAAGTGTGCATAACAATGCAAGGGAAGTGAGCATAACGATGCAAGTAATGTGCGTGACAACGCAAGTTAAAAGAGGGTGCACAACAATGCAAGCAGAATGTGCGTGACAATGTAGGTAAAGTGTGCATAACAATGCAACAGAAGTGAGCATAACAATGCAAGTAACGTGCGTGACAACGCAAGTTAAAAGAGGGTGCACAACAATGCAACCAAAGCGCGCATAACAATGCAAGCAAAATGTGTGTGACAACGCAGGTAAAGTGTGCATAACAATGCAAGGGAAGTGAGCATAACAATACAAGTAACGTGCATGACAACGCAAGTTAAAAGAGGGTGCACAACAATGCAACCGAAGCGTGCATAACAATGCAAGCAAAATGTGTGTGACAACGCAGGTAAAGTGTGCATAATAATGCAAGGGAAGTGAGCATAACAATGCCAGTAACGTGCGTGACAACGCAAGTTAAAAGAGGGTGCACAACAATGCAACTGAAGAGCGCATAACAATGCAAGCAAAATGTACGTTATAATGCAGGTAAAGTGTGCATAACAATGCAAGGGAAGTGAGCATAACAATGCAAGTAACGTGCGTGACAATGCAAGTTAAAAGAGGGTGCACAAAAATGCAACCAAAGTGCGCATAAAAATGTAAGCAGAATGTACGTGACAACGCAGGCTAAGTGTGCATAATAATGCAAAGGGAGTGAGCATAATAATGTGAGTAACGTCCGTGACAATGCAAGTTAAAAGAGGGTGCATAACTATGCAGGTGAAGCACGCATAACAATGCAAGCAAAATGTGTGTGACAACACAGGTAAAGTGTGCAAAACGTTGCAAGGGAAGTGAGCATAACAATGCAAGTAACGTGTGTGACAACGCAAGTTAAAAGAGGGTGCACAACAATGCAACCGAAGAGCGCATAACAATGCAAGCAGAATGTGTGTGACAAAGCAGGTAAAGTGTGCATAACAATGCAAGGGGAGCGAGCATAACAATGCCAGTGACATGCGTGACAACGGATGTTAAAAGAGGGTGCAGAACAATACAAGTAACGTGCGACTTCAGAAGTATGTTTGAAACAAAATGCCAAATAAGAAAACGCAAGCCTTAACGAGGCCAATTCAAACGTGACCTCCGATTTACCTCTCGGAGGGGTCACAACATACTTAAAAAAGATACACCTCACTGTTGGCGAGTGACGATGAGCCGTGCATCGAAGACTTGAATTGAAGTTATCGCGGGAAAATTTTGAGTCGAAAAGTGTACTTTCTTTGCACTTTCTCGAGGACCGAGGACTCCAATCATCACCAAAACACATAGGGAGGACAATGGGACCCAGAAGACCACCCCAGGAGGGCTGCCGACCACCTAGGCTTGTGGCCGACCACTTTTTGTCCACCTAAGTGGTCGGCCAACCAGAAAAACTAGTTGGCCGACCAGTTTACTCAACTTCGGGACAGTTTGGTCTTTTCACATGGAGATCTTTAAAAACTCAACTCCAAATCACTTTTCCTCACACATCCACTGTCGAAATACATTCTTTTTCCTTCCTAGACCCATTTTCTTCTCAGATCCACACTTTATACGCGTTTTCCAATGCCCAAGCGAAGTTGATTCGCGAAAACTTTTGATTCTCTACGTTTTGAACCGATTCGAATTTGTTTTCGGAGCTTCTTTCTCTATTTTCACCACTTGAGGTATGTTTCTCTCAAAGTTTAGCACCTTTTCCTGGGCTTTGACTTTCGTTGACTTTTTCTCTTCCCGAGAGTTGACTTTTGTTGACTTTTTACAATTTTGTTTGATTTTGCTCATATTTGCAGATGGCTGACGATACTCCACACGACGAAGGCTCCCCGAGAGTAGAGGATGAGCCTGACATTATGCCATTGCCTCCGAGGATTCGGCCGTTCAACCCAGAGAGGTACCGCCCACAAAAGCACATACTACCTCCTAGCACCTTCCATCATTTCACCAATTTTGCAAGGCGAGCACCCGCGAACTTACTGCTACGGGAGCCTGAGTCCCATTTATCTCATCAAGCGTGCGAGGTGCGTACTTCACTTTTACATTTTTCGCGATGTATTTTGTATTTCTTGCGCATTTCATACTTTCGCTATGCATTTTACCTGCTCGTTCTGAACACATTTACATACACAACACTTTGTTCATTCTGAACACAACTTGCACACATCATTTTGCTCATTCTGAACATAGCTCAAACACAATACTCTGCCCACTTGGCACACAGCTAATAACACAACATTCTATTCATTTGGCATGCAACTCATACATAACACTCTGTTAATTTGGCACACAGCTCATAATACAGCATTCTTTTCACTGGGCACACAGCTCCAAAACACAGCATTCTGTTGATTCTGAACACAGCTGATGGCACAACACTCTACTCATTGGGCACACAGCTCAAAACGTAATATTCGGTTCATTTGGCATACAGCTCATAACACAGCATTCTTTTCATTAGGCACAAAGCTCAAAACACAGCATTTTGTTGATTCTGAGCACACAGCTCATAACACAACACTCTGCTCATTGGGCGGACAGCTCAAAACACAGCATTCTGTTGATTCTGAACACACAGCTCATAACACAACACTCTGCTCATTGGGCACATAGCTTAAAACACAATATTCAATTCATTTGGCACACAACTCATAACACAACATTCTTTTCATTGGGCACACAGCTCAAAGCATAGCATTCTGTTGATTCTGAACACACAGCTCATAACACAACACTCTGCTCATTGGTCACACAGCTCAAAACATAATATTCTGTTCATTTGGCACACAGCTCATAACACAGCATTCTTTTCATTGTGAAACTGAATACATCTGTTCATTCTGAACGCAGGTGACTTCCCGTTTCACGCGGGGGTACGGGTCGATCATCGTGAGGGAGTGGTATATGGAGCTCCCAGATGTTGTTCGACATATCGTTGATGAGGCGGGATTCAGCCCATTTTGTATGGGGTTGTCACGTCATCCGGCGAGCAGGACCATTCTGGGTCCACTTGTAGAGAGATGGTGGGACACCACCAACTCCTTCCATTTCTCTGCTGCCGGGGACATGACGATGACCCCATATGACTTCTTGGTACTGACGGGCCTTGACGTGGCAGGCTGGCCAATCCCATACGATATCGATATGGGTGAGTGGGAGGCGACTTGGACGTATCTGCTCGGAGCTCATCTGTCGATCGATAGATCATCAGGCAGAGTCAGGTACACCTGGTTCATCGAGCAGTACTGGAGGACTACGCCTGACACTTTTGAGGCCACACAGCAGTATGCCAAGGGATTCTTGAAGTTCCTCCTCGAGACCACACTGTTCTCCAACAGGGGGGACACGGTCGGGCTTTATCTACTGAGTGCTCTAGTAGACCTATCACAGGTCTGGCACTTTGATTGGGGTGGCGCTGGCCTCGCTACTCTTTATTGCTACATGAGCGCGACCTCCCGTGGGCAGAGGAACATAGTGGGTGGCTACTGGAGAGCTTGGAAGGTACATTCTACCCTCTTGGTTTTTATTTCTGCCTTTCATTATCTGTACATTACACACTGCACACATTGCACACATTACATTCTGCACTCAGCATTCTGCATTTTCTGTATATTCTATATTCGCATTCTGCGCTCAGCATTCTACATTATGTATATTCTGTATTCTCATTACCACTGTCTTGCGTTTCACAGCTGTGGGTTTATGCCTACTTCCCAACGCTCGCCCCTGAGCTCGAGGTCGAGGCACCTCTCGACATCTCTTATTCACGTAGATTTAAGGGTCGGTGCCGACCCAGGCCTCGGGAGACTCTGCCATACCTTAGGCAGTTCTTTGACGCCGTACGGGCGACGAAGGTAAACCAAAACTCTCAGTTCATGCTTTCAGCTTTGATTCATCTTGCATATTTATGACAACTAATCAGTTTATGCACTTGCTATCCGCAGATCACTTGGCAGCCATGGATACCCTTGCCAGGATATGCTTGGTTCCAGTTCCCTGGGGCATGGGGCGCCTCCCGGTACAGGACTTTGTTTGAGGGACCAGTCGACAGAGCCTGGTTTCTCAGGGAGAACTTCATGCGCCAGACGATGGGCAACCCCGATCAGGAGATCCCCTCAGCACCTCCACTGGACATGCGGTCCACAGAGAGCCTTACTCCCCAGGAGGTTGACGACCTTATGCTGGGTGTCGATGTTGTTCTTTTCCTGGAGGAGGGGGAGTACGCGACATACAACCATACATATATGATGCCTCCACTGACAGATGTCCGTACTCCCAAGAGGAGAGTTGTTGATAGGCCGCCATCGAGCCGTGCCCAATAGGCAGACGTTCCTTCGACTAGCAGGGCCAGCACATCTAGGAGTAGGACCAGGGAGATGCCCCTTGCTAGGCAGTATGCTGGATGGCCAGATCTTCCGACCGAGCTGACAAGCTGGCGGTATGGGACATCTTACCAGATTCCACTGGAGCCTCCATTGCCCGATCATCGATATGTCAATGACCCTGACACACCACCGGTATGCTCCACAGTTTTCATTTATCATTCAGATATTAAGACATTCATTCATTCACTGATGACTTGAACTTGCATCTGCAGCCTCCCAGAGAATATACTGAGGGGTTGCTAAGGGTGGTGGCCTCTCTCGAGAGTATGGTCTTGCAGACGGAAACGCAGCTGTACGCCTCCGGCGTCCCGATACTTTTTAATTTCCTTGTATTTATCATACTTCTGATGACACATTGGAATTGAACATTCAACTACACTGATTCACTGTATGTGTAGAGCAAATCTGATACATCACATTCACATACTACATCTGCATGCATACACTCCATGTACTATTCTTGCATCTACATCTGATATACATACTCTGGCTGATGTATTGAAACTGCCCTTTTCAGGTTATGCCGCTACAGCCTGGGCCATCCAGGCCTTCTCGAGCAGCTAGGAGAGGAGTCTCGACTCGCGACCGAGGGGGATGTAGAGCACCTGTTGGACAGGATGACAAGTCCAGCGAGGAGGAGGAGTCAGCTCATCCTCAGTCGGAGACATCTGCGGGCAGAGATAATGACTCTGGTTTCGGTTCTGAGGGCGGAGGTGACACCGGGGAGGATTCCGAGGATAGCGGCTCTGATTCAGACGGTGGTGCCGGTGGTGTAGAGGCTGCTCAGCCGAAGAGGACGAAGAGAGCCTCTCGATCTTAAGTCAGATGGCACGGATGCAAATGTTTTGCTTTATTTTCTTTGTACTAGTAGTTGTAGCACATTGTACAGCGTTAGACAGTTTTATTTTCTTTAAAACTTGTACCCGGTTATAAAAAGTTGTAAACAGAAAACATGATGGAATGAAAACAGTTTTTTGTTCAAAAGGTGTTGTATTTGTATTCTAAACATCGCATCGCATCATTTTGCACAAAATGAAATTGAATGGAAATTGAACACGCATGCATTACCAAGTCAGGTAGTGAACCAGCGTAACAAACTAAACAACTTAGCAAAAACAAATCGATAAACAATGAGCAACAACTCGATAATCAAAAAGCAACAACTCGATAAGCAAAACTTAACAACTCGATAAGAAAATGCATTTTGGATAAACAAAGCGACAGAACGCATCTGAAACATAGATAAACTCAGACCTTCAACACTCTCAGAACATAGGAAGGCTAGGGACTCTCTTCTGGAGACAAGGAAAAGCTGCAGACCACTTGTTTGCTCATGGCCAACCACCAAAAGGGCTGGCCGACCACTTTTGTGTTCTGCAGACCAGTTTATGTAGCTGGCCGACCAAAAAAAGTGTTCGGCCGACCAGTTAGCCTGGGGACCTCCAGACTCTTGCCACATGTCCTCCAAAGAGTGCCTTATCCCCCATAAAGGTCCCAATTTTGTGGTTTCCTCATTCTAACTCAGTTTTGCACCAAAATGGAGGCATTTCTTGTCCAAAACCTCACAAATTGGATTGCTAACTTGGATGGCTCGGAAAAGTTGAATTTCTGGGGGTTCGGCATTAATGCACTATTCACGCTAAGCCGCACCCCGCTGCGTTTTCCGTTCCTCCATGCCACGGCAAGGTTTTGGAATCCGGTAACACATGTCTTTAGCTTTGGCGAACAAGAGATATGTCCCACTTTTGAAGACTTTCAAGGTTTGATGGAGTCCGAACGCAAGGAAGAGATTTTGCCATAATTCTGTTTTGGCCACATCCAAGCCTTAGGATGGATGTGCGGGCTCACTATGCATGACGCTCGGTCTTTGATCCGCAATCGAGCACTGGACATCCCCAGCTTGGTTCATCGGTTTTCTGATGTCAGTTACCGCAGCGATCATCATTGGTAGGGCTTTCGGCGACATACGCTTTGCTTGTGCATGCTATCTCATTTCTTGCTTGCCTCAGGCTCTGGAGGGTCTAGCTTCCATTTGATCGAAGCTGCCTAAGGTTTAAAAGAGGGTAAGAGCTGCATCGCCATGACACTGACTGAGACATTGATGGGTTTAGATGCTTTCCATTGATGGGAGACGACTAGATTTGCTGGGAGTCCACTACTACTGCAGGTAATGTTTCCCACCCTATCTCGCATATATTTCTCACATCACTCGGCCCTCAGGCTCTGTTTTTTTTTCTCTCAAAACCCTTTTCTCACTTTTCTCTCCACATACATCTTTCTATTCTTTAATCTCTTATTTTTTATCCCTCTCCAGATATGGTTGACGGACAAGTTGAAGGTTGTGGACTCATGCCCAGCATATTCACCTCGTGGCTATTTCTTCCGGCGGCGTCTAGTCGATGCCCCTGATAAGGGATGGTGGTACGAATGGATGTGCAGTCTATCCGCTGCCAACATTGCTTAGCGCTGCCCCTGGCTCAATTTACCGACGATGAGCTACAGCATCTCTCGCCAGCCCGGGATTTAGTTGATCAGCCTAACACACTGTGTCTTTTACTTCCCATTTCGAAGTCGGCGCCAATTTGGGCATGATCAGACTTACCCGGAGGAGGGGATAGACTACCCTACTGCATTTCTAGTCCGAGGGGCACAGCTAGCTCGATATGCCACAGCATGGAGGACGAGAGAGCTTCTGGCCCCCACTCCCACTTTCAGTTACACCCTATCTGATGAATGCATAGCTTGGCTTGATGAAGAGGCATGGGAACACCTGACTATGCCTCGAATTTATTTTCTTTAATCAGTACTTTCAAGTTTTCTTATGAATCTAATAAAAAGAAACTTCAATTTGTATTCAAGGGTAGGAGAACTCTGTACTGAAATCAATGTAATTGAAGGTTGTGGGTACTGAAAATTTTCCGTTTGGTTCAAAAATGGTCTAAGTTGTAAAAAGATTAATTTGTGCAAAATCAACTTTTATTAAAACTTTTCAAAACCATTTTCGATATGGATCACAACTGGACACGCTCAAGATCTATCACTGAGATGTACAACCCCGGATCCTCAGCAACTGGAAAGTTGCCCCTAGTCTGAATAGCACTGTACTGGAGATCACAACCGACCTCTTGAATGCAGAATAGACAAAGATGACTAACATGATCATGTGGACAAAGTTGATCGGGGAAGTGTTTATGGCTGGACTTCAGAATGAAGTTGCCTACGTATCCCAAATATGGGAATCAAGCCTTAAGTAGTTCGGCTCAGGTTCACTCGTGTATTAACACTCTCCTTTTGCACTCTAACTTTTGCCAAGGCCGCCCTTTCTGGGTTTTCAACCTTGCGAGCTCAGTTTTTATTATTTCAAATTTTTCATGCTCTAACTTTTGCCTAGGTCGCCCTTTTGGGTTTTCGGCCTAGCGAGACACTCAAGGATAGTATTTCTTCAACTTGTCCATGTTGATCGGCTGGGAGAACTCTAGGCCATCTAGGTCCATCAGAACGATAGCTCCACCCGACTAGATAGACTTGATGATGTAAGGGCTAGTCCAATTGAGTCTGAACTTGACCCTAGGGTCGTGGATGGGAGCTCGGTTGTCTTTGAGCACTAGATCCCTTTCTTTCAAATTCCTAGACTTAACCTTCTTGTTGAAAGCCCTGGCAATTCTTCGTTGATAACCCTAGACCTGATATAGTGCTTTCAGCCTTCTTTCATCAAAGAGCATGAGTTCTTCGAACCTACTTTGCTGCCAATCTGCCTCAGCTATCTGACACTTAGCCAATACTCGTAATGACAGAACCTCAACTTCAATAGGCAGAACAGCCTCTATCCCATAAACCAAGAAGTACAGAGTTGCCCCAGTAGAAGTTCGGATTGAAGTCCGATAGCCGCAAAGAGCGAATGGCAGCTTATCTGGCCAGTCCCTGTAGGTTTCCACCACCTTCTACAGAATGTGCTTGATGTTCTTGTTGGCGGCCTCAACTGCTCCGTTGGTTTGCAGCTGATATGTAGATGACTTATGAAAAGCCACGTTGTACTTCTCCAACAAGTCGATCACCTCCTTCTTGAAGTGGTAACCATTATCCAAAATAATCTCATTCGGGACCCCGTAGCGAGAGATGATGTTGTTCCTGATGAACTTTGCAACTTGCGAAGCCTTAAACACCGCGTAAGATTGCGCCTCAACCTATTTCATGAAGTAATCTATCGCTACCAAAATGTACTCATGCCCGTTGGACCCCTTCGGAGTGACAGCCCCAATCACATCAATCCCCCAGACTGAAAACGACCATGGCGAAGTCATGTTGTACAGCTTCGATGGCGGAATGTTCATGCGGTTTGCATGGATCTTACATTTGTGGCATCGCCGAACAAAGCTAATACAATCCTACTCCATGGTTGACCAATAATAACCTTGTCTAAGGATCTTCCGGGCTAGCATCACCCCACTCATGTGCGCTCAACACTCTCCTCCATGGATGGCCATCATCAGGCGCTTGGACTCTTCGGCATCAACACACAGCTTGTGCATCCCGAGATGACCCCTCTTATACAGTTCACCCCCGCAGACGATGAACTGAGCAGCCATTTTTCTAATTGCCCTCTTATCTTTGGCATTTTCCCTGGTGGATACGCTTCCTTCTCCAAGAAGTTCCAGACGTCGTAATACCAAGGATTCTCATCTTGTACCTCATCTATGGCAGCAATCAGCTCATAGGCCGGCACGAATTTCTGTTCGATGATAATTGGACGCATCCAGACTTCGAAAGGGATGTCTGTCATAGAACATAGAGTTGCTAATGAATTAGTGAACCTGTTGTTCTCTCTTAATAGATGGGCGAAATTCAGTTTCTCAAACTGAGGAATCAGAATGTCCAAGGTCTGGAGATAGATTCTCATCTTTTCTTCTTTAACTTTCCAATCTCCTTTGGCTTAAGATACAACAACGTTCGAGTCCCTAATGACATCCAACCGTTTTGCCCCTAGTTCCAGGGCGGCTTCTAGTCCAGCAATACATGCCTCATATTCTGTCTCATTGTTCAATACTTTGAATCGGAGTTTGAATGCTAAGAGTATAAGGGAATTGTCGGGTGCTATCAGCAACACCCCTATCACATACCTGTATTGGTTTGACGCTCCGTCAAAGTACATCGTCCAAGTTTCTTCTTCGATATGAAGAATGGCCTCGTCTAGGAACAGATACTCAACTGCTTCATCCTCTTTAACTGGGTGATCGGCTAGGAACTCCGCTATCGCTCTCCATTTTACTAACTTGGGCGTCATGCACTTCAGATCAAATTCAGAAAGCAAAAACAACCAACGGGCTAGCCTACCCGTAAGTGCGGGTTTCTCGAAGAGATATTTGATGGGATCTAATCTCGAAACCAATATTATAGAGTGAGCTAACAGGTAGTGCCGCAGCTTCCTGGTAGCCCATACCAAGGCCAAACAAGCCTTCTCTAGCGGAGTGTAGCGGGTCTCGTAATCCATCATTTTCTTGCTCAGGTAGTAGATAGCTATCTCCATTTTGTCCTCAGACTCCTGTGCAAGCATGCAGCCCATTGTAGCTTCGGTCACTAAAAGGTACATAATCAACGGTTTCCCTGGCTCAGGCGGTGATACACAGGTGGGTTCTGTAAATATTGCTTGATCTATTCAAAAGAAGCTTGGCATCGACCGTCCCATTGGAACTTCTTTCCTTTCTTCAGGAGACCAAAGAGTGGTTCACAAGTCAAGGTTAATTTTGCAATAAACCGTCTTATGAATTGCACTTTACCCAGAAAGCCTCGCACCTCCTTTTCAGTCCTTAGTGGTGGCATTTCTAGGATGTCCTTGATTTTGGAAGGATCGACCTCGATACCTCCCTGTGTGATCAAGAACCCCAGTATTTTCCCAGTTGTAACACCAAATGTACATTTCTGAGGATTACGGCGCAACCGATACTCTCTGATCCTTTCGAAGAATTTTTGCAAGGCGGTGTAGTGGCCTTCACTTTCCTTGGACTTGACAATCATGTCGTCCACGTACACCTCAACCTCTTTATGGATCATGTCGTGCAAAATTGTGGTCGCAGCCCGTTGATATGTAGCGCCAGCGTTCTTCAGCCCAAACGGCATCACCCTATAACAATAGGTTCCCCACGGGGGGGTAAAAGCAGTCTTCTCCCGTTCTTCGAGTGCCATCAGAATCTGATTGTAGCCTGAAAACCCATCCACGAATGAGAGCAGCACATGCCCTGTAGTAAAGTCCACTAATTCATCGATATGCGGCAGAGGAAAATCGTCCTTCAGACTGGCTTTGTTCAGGTCCCTGAAGTCCACACATACCCAAATTCTGTCGTCTTTCTTCGGCACCAGAACTATATTAGCCAGCCAAGTTGGGTATTCAAATACCAGCAGGAACCCTGCGTCAATTTGCTTGGTGACCTCTTCTTTGATCTTGAGAGCCCAATTCGGCCAGATCCTTCAGAGTTTCTGCTTAACAGGTCGGGCCTTTGGGTAAAGAGGGATCCAGTGCTGTACAATCTCAGGATCGATTCCAAGCATGTCTTCGTAGGACCACGCGAAAACATCTTTGAAATCTTTTAATAAAGCGACTAAGCGCTCGCGCTCCTCCGAAGACAGCATGGACCCGATCTGGACTAGCCGCGGGTCCTTCTCAGTACCAACATTAATTGTGCTAATTTCATCAACCAAGGTTTTTACAAACCTCTCCTGCTCTTGATCAAGCAAATATTTCAAAACCGGAGGAATTTCTTTCTCGTCGTTTTCATCAAAATTTTGAAAGTCTTGATTAATGCAATAAATTAAGGGCACAGAAAAGTACTCGGAAGCCACAGCGTACCATTCTCATTAATAACATTCAGTCCATCTGGTTCCTCTGTTACAACAGACTCAAAGGAAAAAGAAAAAGACGACTTGGACATGACAGTGGCATCCAGGTTGTCACCCCCAAGAATACCGGACTCAGACTCAGACGAGCTGGAACCTGATTCCGACTCCACAAACTCAGTGGAATCAGATTCCGACTCACTACCTAACCTGGTGCTGCTCGATAAAAAGCCCTTCTCATATTGCCAGACGAGGGAGGGTGCGATGGATGCATCCAGAATGTTTGAAGATGGATTCCCAGCCGCTTCATTCCCAATCATAGAAACTGAGTTATCCCCCAAGCACTCATGTGCGATATGAGGATTTGAGAGTAGACAAGCCAGTGTTACCCCCATTTCAGTTTATGTGCTCTCGGAATCCTCCTCCTTGCACTGCTCAGCCTCGGCTGGTGGATATGCCTGCTCTTCGACAACATCATCCCCGGATAATTGCAGGTCAAAGAAAATCTCAAATCCCGGCAAGCGCCGCCTCTCTACATTTAGCCATGGCTCTGGAAAGCCGCAGAATGGGAAGTCCTCTCCCTCCCAGACAAAGCGTCCGTTCAGGGTACCCTGGATAGGTCAGTGCATCAACTCATAAGGCTTCCCGGTTTGCTTTGCTCTAGCCTTTCCGACCATCTCTTTTCCTTTCCTCACCCAGTCCTCCTTCGTAGGCAAATAACCTAAACCAAAGGTATGTGGGTTATTGTAACAAATCCGCGGGGGACCTCGCTACAGTTCGGACTCTCGATTTGTGTCGCGGTTCTTAATCTTGAACCAAAGAGTCCAAATCCGGCAAATCGTTTTGAGAAATAGATTTTTTGAAAAGAAGTGCCAAACATGGACTGCTTTGCCATATGTCCGTCATCACCAGAGTTGTCTCGGCTCGGGAGCTTGGGTACGATCGGGGAAGGTCAGCTATGAGCACCCCCTTTCGCCCGGTCCGAAGACCGGCCTCTACTAACCGTGATATCCAATTTTGAAAACGTTATGTGTTCTTAAACCGGTTATTAGCCTAGAATTACTATGTTGTGCGTGCAGCAAACAAGTATAGACCAAATCGCCCAAATTGGAACAAAACATTTCATGTTTGTTTTGAAAATGGTTTGCTACTCGCAAGTACGCTAAAATGCGGATTTTGCCACCCTCAAGTGGGCTTTTAGAAAAGATGATTTTGCCACTATGTAGTGGGCTTAAAAACTCACAGTTTTAATGCATTATTCCAATTTAGGTAATTCAACCTCCATCCACAGGCATTCAAGCAGTTATATCACATAAGCAGCTAGCCCCATGGTAATCATGCTATCACGGCAACATTCACACGCATGTGATATGCTAAAGCATAAAAGCTTACCTAGTACTCCATACCAAAATAGTAAACTAGTTAGCAAAATGTGCGTGTCCTAGTTCATGTTAAATTGCCTAATGCAACACATACAAGATGCAATTTAGATAGGCTCGGTTAACCTAAGCATGGCATATGTAATGCGATCAATTATCACATATTCGATTTGTAAATTGAAGTACAAATGCAGTTAGCGTGATGTACAGAGCCTAATGCATGCGATACAAATGGATACACACGTGCATAGCATAAGGTATGCTAAATTAAACGTGCCATAATCAACAATCATAAGTAGGTAAATAAAAGGGAAGAAAGAAGTGGGGTTGGAAGACATACACACCACCCACACACACTTATTACAGATTTGCCCTCACTCGGAGGGACCAAATAAATATTACAAATAATTAACTACGCAAGCTAATTAAATATTACAAACTGCCTAATCAACTAAGCAAATTAACTAAAATTAAGAAAGCAGGAAAATCGCCTCGGGAAACGCGCCGCCATGCATAGGCTGCCTCTGTTTTCCTTCCTTCACTCCTCTGGAGGCTGTCAAAACCTCAGGACTGCATCCCTGGACACTGGGGAGTGCCACCGGCTGAGTGGAATTACCACCGGCAGTGGTGTGTGGCCATCGGCACAAAATGAAGTTGTCGGCAGAGGAATTGTTGCCGGTCGGCACCTCACACTGTCGGTCGGCAGAGTGTTCCTGCAGAATCTGTATATGGCAGCAACAGAGGGCAAGGCAAATCATGGCAGCACAATTCAAGGCATATATGCACCAACCATGTCCCTTATCATGATAATGACTCAAAGGGGCATGTGCCTCGATTCTCGGACCACCAATCACGCATTTCCATGCATGATGGCCCAAAGAACCAAGTATGCAACTTTGATTTCAAATGCAATGCAAACCAATCAAACCAAACAAGGCCCAATTCCTATCATCAAGTCAAGGAACAAGGCATGCATGCAAGATGCAATGCAACCTAAGCATACAAGCTAAGGATGCAACATGGCATGGGGACAAGCTTATGCAAGCATACAAGCATACATATGGCAATGCAAATAGATGGAAAGATGGACTTAAACATGAATTAGGCAGCTCTAAATAGGCCTAAAACAGTAGCCATAATGCTATAGTGAAGGACCAAATACACATGCACACATACACATGTTGAAAGGCCAACACTTAGGCACAAATTGGACAACCCTCAAACACATTTGAAAGGGGGAATCATGAACTAATTAGCATGCAACATAAGCATTGAAATCATGCTAAAACATGGTGCCAAACCAAGCAATAAATCAAGCCAAGCATGCATCAAATGGCCTAAGTGCTCAAAACAAACCAATGGAGCATTGGACTACACTTAGCAAGACCAAACATGGCATGAAATCATTGACCCAAAACAGAGTTTTAGGACATTAATACAAGGCCTAAGGACCACTTAGATGGCATCTAAATGATTCAAAAACAAAGGCATGCATAAACACAAAAACATGGAGCATGAGATGACAACCTTACAAGGCATTAAAGGGGCATCAAATGCAAGCTCTCAAGCATACAATAAGGTCTGAAATGGCATGGTGGATGGTCCCAAATCACCAAAACAATGCAAGGATAGCATGATATACATTCACATACTTAAGGCCAACAAGCCGGAATGCAAAGGGGCTATATGATGCATGCCAAATTCGACCCAAACAACCTAGGACAGACTTAGGACATGGCAAAACATGCACAAAATCTTCACGAGACTAAGCCTAAAACATGCTCCAACAAAGGCTAACAACCTAAGGCACATTGAGGCAATAACATGGCATTACATGGCAACTATGCTAAGCATACATGGAGTACCAAAACCAATTTAAGATCATGTTATATTATGGATATATAAGCATGAAAAATAGCCTAAGCATGCTCAACACACACTCAAGCATAGGCTCTCTTAAGAGGCCAAAACATGCCCTTTTCAAGGACAACAAGGAGAGGGGGTGGCCCTCTCCTTCTTGGGACTTCAAGGCATCAACTTCACCACTGAAATCCCTCAAGATTTCAGTGGTGAAGAGACCCCAACACCAAAATCCCGGAGCTAGCACAAAAGGGTACAAAATGAGGCCTTTTAAGGCCTAAGGGTGTTCAAACTTACCCAAACCACAAAACACTCTTAACAAACAATCAAGAGGACTAAAAAACAGAACTTTTTTGTGTTATACAATAAGCACGAAAATAACTCTAAGATAGGTAGAAAATCAATGCAAAAATGGGGAAAAATGAGACTAGGTTCTCACCCTTGAAGACCCCTTCACAAATGGTGCTCCAATGGCCTCCTTTAGCTTGAATCCAACACCAAAACCACAAAATCAGTCCCTTAGAACCTCAGTTCCAAGAGGAAGGTGAAACACTAGGTGTTTGTGTGCAATAGTAAGACACAAAACACCTAGAGCACACAAGAGAGGGAAAGAGATATAGGAAGTGTATCTAACTCAAACCCTAAAACCAGAGCTTAACAATGGCTATCTAAGCTCTCAAAATATCTTAAGTCTCTCCCTCTTTTTGCCAAGAGAGCCATCCTCTCTCTATATAGCCCTTCTTGTCTTGTAAAGCTTACAAGACAAGCTTCATAAGAGGGAGATCCCTCCATACACGTGTATGGAGGGGAGCAAAAGCAAGACAGCTGTCTTAAAATATCTGCAAAAGCAGATGCACAGTAATCGGCCGGCCAAAAATGCCATCTTGGCCAAAAATAGTGCCGACCGGCACTAAAAAGTGCTAACCGGCAACAAATAGTGCCGGCCGGCAATATACATTGCCGGTGGCAGCAAAAACCAATCGGTGGCCTCTAGCCACTGCCGGTGATGGGTGGGGATGGTCTACAAGCCCTACCCTGCCTTTCCAAGGCAAAACACAAGTGTTTGGTGTGAAACCAGACACTAAACAGTCAAGTTCGGAGATCCTGAGGCAAGGCACGCGAGCCGAGGCCTCCGGGAACTCCAAACGAACACAAACATGGATGATCACCGAGTGTTCAAACGGTGACGTCCAAGTCTTGAGGACGGTCAAAAATGGGGTGTCTACAGTTGCCCCTCTTTGACAGAACTCGGATGTCATAACAATGACGGGAGTGAATGTCAAAGCCCAGAGACGACCCATTTTTCACAAGGCCGAAGACTTAGACAAACATGCAAGACAATCAAGATATGCGCCCGAAGGCAGGGGCAAAATGCAAGACAATGCACGAAGCCGAGCATAACTTATGATCATGCAAAGAAAGCTGTAACGAAGCATACATGCGACAGTTTTAAGCTAGCATACATCAAACTACACTACAATGCAGAAAGGATGTAAGAGAATTATGCAATTCTCCATACATCTCACTCGGGAGATACAATACCTGTGCGGCTCGTCTGGTTGCACCAACCTCAAATGAACCGTACATACAATATCGTGCCTGAAAAGAAAACAAACTTAACAGGTACAATATTGTTAGCAACATGCATGACAATGCAAATGTGGATGCAAAACGAAATGCAATATATACAAAACAATGTATGAACAATGCAAATGAAGATGCAATGTAATTGAAATACTACAAACTACATGCAAAGCATTTGAATCATGATCCAATCATGAGCGGTTCGAAACCACACCTATGTCAAATAGATTGATGGAGGTAACAAGTCTGTCTACCATAGAACGGTCAACTGAACTATGAGCATTGTAGATAGACGCAAGAACAAGTATTGGGTGGACTTGACATAAGTGGGGAAACGACCCGCTGGAGAAAGGACTACGATCCTAATGCCGGATGCAAAAATTACACTACAATGTAATATGTATGGATATGCTAGGAAGATGGCAATGGATATGGCACGCCGACCAAACTAAATCTTGCCTAGGAAAGGCATGTACACATACGAGCCATGTGTAACACAGAAAAGGTGTCGCAACCCTCAACCAACATATCAGTGTGGAATCGGCGTGATACACATGCAGAACTGTGTTTTAACATGAAAAGTAAGGGCACATACCGGACCAAGCTCAACCTGGAAAGGCGCAAGCCATAGGCGGAAGGCGATGTAATGAATGCATGCAATCTACAATGCAATATCTACAAATATGCAATGAAATGGATATGGATACAATGGATATGGCACGCAAGCCAAACTAAATCTTGCCTAGGAAAGGCATGTACACATACGAGCCATGTGTAACACAAAAAAGGTGCCGCAAACCTCAACCAACATATCAGCGTGGAA
The DNA here is from genome assembly GCF_055761805.1 of Camellia sinensis. NCBI lineage: Eukaryota > Viridiplantae > Streptophyta > Magnoliopsida > Ericales > Theaceae > Camellia > Camellia sinensis. The sequence continues at coordinate 30,440,369 of NC_138964.1, read as the reverse complement.
TCGGCGCGATACACATGCAGAACTGTGTTTTAACATGAAAAGTAAGGGCACATACCGAACCAAGCTTAACCTGGAAAGGCGCAAGCCATAGGTGGAAGGCGATGCAGTGAATGCATGCAATCTACAATGCAATATCTACAAATATGCAATGGGATGGATGTTTACAAAAATGCATGACAATGCAGTGCGATGCGACTACTGGGAAAAATGCAATGGATGCATGCAAGCTACAATGGAAATGCATGACAATGCACTATGATTGTTTTTTTTGTTTTTTTGTTTTTTTTTTTGAGATGCACATGATGCAAGTGCGACACGTATGCCTCATAAGATGCAAAAAAGATTTTGACAATTGGACTTATACGCTATGCGAAGCCGGTTTGTGTTCAAAACAATGCAATGTACCTACAAGTACAAGCGAGGTGCGCAAGATAGCGCGAATGGATACATGCAAGATGCAAGTGAGGTGCACAAAACAGTGCGATGCGCAAAACAGCGCGATTGAAATACAATGCACAAAACAGTGCGACAATTCGAATTGCACAAAACAGTGCGACGGTTTGAAATGCACAAAACAGTGCGACGATTTGAAATGCACAAAACAGTGCGCCAGTTTGAAATGCACAAAACAGTGCGATTGATATGCGATACACATGGGGCAACTTTTGGACCTCGTAAAAGTCAAAAGGATACGAAAAGGATACACCTTGCATGGGTTGAAGTGCTACGCACGGCAGATGCAGTCCGAAGTCAAAACGGAGGCCGGTTGAGCAACGGAGATGCTCTTTCTTGCACTTTCTTGAGCTATGAAGACCAAAACCTTCTCACATGGCCTAAACAAGGCTGTCGGAACACCACCGGCCGGAAGGGGAGGCCACCGGCGGTCCACCGGCTGAGGAATAATTCCATCGGCACAAAAATGTGCCGGCCAGCACAAAACATTGCTGACCGGCAAACAGTTGCTGAATCGGGGCAGTTTCGACTTTTCACTTCGGGTGTTTTAAAATAGGGTTTCAAACCCTATTTCCTCACTTCCCTACCGCCGAAAACTCTTGCCCTCTCTCTCTAGAGCGTTTTTGTCTCCCCGTTTCTCCGTTTCTTCGCGTTCTACGCCCGTTTCGTCGTCGGATTCGTAATTTTCTTCGCGTTTCGGACATTTTCAACCGATCACATTTTTGTTTCAGTGCCTCGTTTGGCGTTCCCACCTTTTCAGGGTTTGTTCCCCTTGTTTTCCTCTTCATTCCCGTGCCTTTTCATATTTCGGCCTTCCCGGCCATTTCCGACCTTCTCGGGAGTTGACTTTTCAATTGACTCTTCGTATTCCGGCCCGATTTTCCTTCCTCCGGCCATTTTCTCATCATTTCTGATATGGCGGACGATATTCCACGTGGCGGGACTCCCCCGGACCACGAGATAGATCCCGGGGTCGAGCTCCTACCACTGAGTGAGCGCCCGTTCGACCTGGCGACCTACCGACCGGCGATCCATGTTCTACCCCCCGACGGCCTGCGTCAGTTCCGGAGCTTCGAGAGGCACGTGGCGCCTGAGCTACTACTGCGTGAGCCTACCTCCCACCTTTCATTCGGCACTTCTGAGGTAACTTTCTTTCTTCTGCTTTACTTTCCGCAATGTAGGATACAAAAACTGTCATAGTTAGTTGTACTCTTTAATTGCTTGAATCTGATATGCTGTAGACTGTAGTTGACTGTAAACATACATACAACTGATATCTGCTTGAGACTGACACATGCACACACACTGCACTAGCCCTGAATCACTCAAACACACTGCACTCACTGTATTTCACTGCATACACACTGGCACACAGTATTTGTCCGAATCTGTTAAATTTGCACACATGCTTTATCTGCTTTTTCAAAACTGCATTTTGAATATTGTCTTGCAATTGTTATTTTCGGTTTACAGGAGGGTTTCCATACCATCCGCGGGTATGGGAATACTGGCGCTCGGGAGTGGTACGGTGAGCTCCCTGATGCAGTCCGGCGCATCGTGGATCGAGTGGGTTTCGGCGCCTTCTGCCGAGGACTCTCTAGGCTCTCCACTTGTAGGCCTCTCCTTGCCGCTCTGTCGGAGAGATGGTGGGACACCACCGATTCTTTTCATTTTTCCACTGCAGGGGACATGACGATGACCCCTTACGATTTCTCGATGCTCACTGGCATCGGGGTAGGGGGTGATCCGATCCCTTTCGACATTGACATGGATGAGTGGACCGCCGCTCAGGTCCATCTACTGGGGGAGGCGCCACTCCTAGCTCGCCCAGGTTTCGTCCGATACTCCTGGTTCGAGGTCCAGTTTCGAGTCCAGCCCGTGTTGGAGGAGGAGGCGGAGATGACCCAGGAGGACGTGGAGAGGTATGCTCGCGGCTTCCTCTTGTTCCTGTTCGGGACTACCATCTTCGCCAACCGGGCGAACACCATGCCTCTCTGTCTTCTCAGCGCACTGGTGGACGTCCGGGACATCCTGCACTATGATTGGGGCGGCGCCGCTCTGTCCACTCTCTACGGGTACATGAGCTCGGCTTCGCGCGGCAGCGGCCAGCTACTCGGAGGCTGCTGGCGGGCTTGGGAGGTACACTTCTTCTCCGCTTTTTCATTTTTGTCTCGTACTTTCTGTACTCTGTACACTGCACACACTGTAGTCTGCTTTACTCTTGCTGTATACTGTACACACGGCACACACATACATTCTGCTTTACACTGACTGCACACGGCTCACACTGTACACTGCACAACACACGGCTCTGCCATTTCTGCTTTATTCAGCATTCTGCTTCAACTGATAGTCATACTGACATCTGTTTTGCAGTTGTGGGTTTACGCCTACTTTCCTAGGCTCGCTCCTGTGCCAGTTGCGGAGACTCCTCTGGTCGTCCCGTTTTCGAGTCGCTTCGACGGGAGATGCACCCGGCGACCACGGGAGACATTCGGCTTCTTCCGCCGATACTTCGACACTATCACCCCTGCCGAGGTATGTTTTACTTGCAGTTCATTTAAGGTTCGCTTTCCCACTGCATATTTCAATAACAGTAGATAACAAACTGTCTGTCACTTTCAGATCACATGGCGGCTGTGGGCTCCCTTGCCGGCGGCGATGCGGGATCGGTTTGCTGGTACGGAGGAGACCTCACGTTTCCGGATCTTGCTTGAGGGCCCGGTCTATCGGGCTTGGTACCTGGGGGAGTGTTTCCTACGCCAGACCCTGGGGTTACCTGAGCAGATAGTCCCGGTTCACCCTCCTGTGGATATGAGGGAGACCGAGAGGCTCACCAGCGAGCAGATGGACGACTACAACATTGGCTGGGAGGAGGCCGGCTTCAGAGGCACCGGAGACTATCGGGAGTACGTGTAGACGTACCTGATGCGACCTCTGAGCGGCCGTCGAGCAGAGGGGGCCAGGCCTGTGGCATCGGCAGCTGGGGCCGGAGCGGGAGTTGGAGTAGGGGCTGCGAGGAGGGCCCGAGTCCGTGGCAGGGGCGGAGTTCAGGGAGGACGGGAAGCTGGCTGGCCTGCCCTGCCCTGCCCGCTGTACTGACTTTCCAGGGGCAGGGTGGGGCGACCTATCAGATCCCCTTCGCCCCTCCACCGGCTGGTCACGATTTCATCGACGTCCCTGACTTACCACCGGCACGTATTACTGCACTTTGTATAGTCATTCATTTTCAGTTTATTTGATATTCCACAGAATATTGATGCATCTGATACTTTTGCAGGCTTCTTCTGGGTACACCCGTCAGTCGTTGGCGATGAATGCCTCGATGATGGGGATGCTCCAGCGGACATTTGATCTCCTAGCCCTCTACAGCATACCGGTATGTCCTTCTGACACTGGCCTCAAACCATTCATACACTGCTTTACATAATCTGACGCACGGCACAACACCTGATACACTGATCTCACAGTATCTGAACACTGCATACACTGCATTCTGCACTGTTAAACTGCCCACGGCATTCATACACTGTACTCACACACTGCATTCTGCACTGATAGACTGCTCACGGCATTCATACACTGTACTCGACATTGCATTCTGCACTGATAAACTGCTCACGGCATTCTCACACTGTATTCATACACTGTATTCTGCACTGATAAACTATCTACAGTATACTGATGCATTTCCCTTTTGTGTACTTTTTCAGCCTCCTTTCCAGATTCCCATGGCAGGAGGTGCTCCAGCTGGGCCTTCTGTCCCTGCCCGGGGGAGAGATGAGGAGGGCCGGATATTTCCCCGTACCAGGGGAGGGCATACTCACATCGGGAGTCGCTCGCGAGCTCCAGTCCCGGACGATGATGATGACGAGGAGTCAGAGGGGGAGGCAGAGGCGGAGTCAGAGTCATCAGAGGAGGAGACCGGAGGAGGCACTAGCTCGGGCTCTGACGACGATGCTGATGATGCTCCTGGACCCTCGTCCAGGAAGAGGACTAGGACGGACTGACGGCCCCCCGGAGTGCTCGACATGGATGCAGATTTTTGTCACCTTTTCTTCTTTGTACTTTTCCTTTTGTTGGTAGTTAGATTACCTTGTACTGCCGCAGGCAGATTTTGTTTTCTTCAAAATTTTGTACTTGAAAAAGATTATGAAATGAACAGATTTTTGCTTAAAAAGTGTTACATTTACATATCTCATGCATTGCATCGCATTCCATCATGTTACACCTCAATGTAAATGAAATTGATTGGTTATTTGAAAATTGAACACTCGCACTGTAATAATCAGATAATTAAACAGCCAACAGCAAAATAACCCAAGCAACCCACTGCCTGATTCCGGATACACGGCCCTTACTCTGTTGGGGATTAATCTGCATACAGCCCATAACACAGCATTCGTTTCATTCTGCACACAGCAAACTTCTGAACAAACGGCCCAATCTAACAGGACGGACCTCAAAGGTGAAACCGGCTGGAGTCGAAACACGTTCAAATGTAGAGAATGGCACAGCATTCCGAGTGTAAATGATTTTTGAAATCGAATGAGGGTTTTTCAAACCGGGATATCGAGCCTACAACTGAACACAGCGGGGAGGACTCAAATATAGGTACACGACCTAAACACAACGAGACACGCTCAGAAAAGACCTAAAACAAAGGTTGAGATATACAAAACAAAAGACACGACACACAGACGCATTAACAACGACGGGGGACCTCAGATCACGAGGAGCCAGTTTCTCTGGGTATTGTCTCCCACCCTTTCTGATTTGTGATTCTCACATCACTCGGCTCTCGAGCTCGGATTTTCTCTCAAAACCCTTTTCCTCACTTTTCTCTCAACTTACACCTCTCTATTCTTCATTCTCTCATTTTTCATCCCTCCCCGGGGTGATTGATGGATAAATAGAAAGGTGTGGGTTCATGCTCAACACCGTTAGCTCACGGCCGTTTCTTCTGGTGGGCAGAGTGCTCTTCTGGCAAGTACGTCGATGAGGGGGGAAAGACAGAACGCCTGGCTCAACTGTGCCCCTAGTTCATCATTTTAACCATTCTTTGTTTTTGCTTTCTACTAAAACAATTTTGATCAAAATGAGAGTCGAATTAACGTACTTGTTCAATTTTTTGATTTGAAAAGCATGCAAGTCAGGCAGCAAGCACTGAAAATTTTCCTTTTTTGGGTCCAAGACAATGGTCCAGTTTTGGAAAATGAAATAGTTTTCGAGAAAATAGTCAACCTCAGTAAAAATTTTCAAAAACTATTTTTCAAACAGCTGATGCTCAATAAGCATAGAACTTACTCTTCGAGAAGCGCAACCTCGGATCGGAGGCAATGGAAAATTGCCCCTGGTTTGAAGGGGGGGAGGCAACGGAAAGTTGCCCCTGGTTTGAATGGCGGCTCACGGCGGCTCGTGGCAACGGAAAGTTGCCCCTTGTTTGGGTGGTGCCGCAGCAATCCGCAGACAGTCTTCATTGGCGGTGGTCGAACTCTTGGACACAGCGATGACGAAGACGGTCACAACAAATATATGGACACAGTCGCCTTTGGAAGCGTTGGCGACTAGACTTTGGGATGAAATCGAAACCATTGCATGGACTGAGACGCTATGAAAGCGTTGGGGGCTGGACTTCATGATGAAGTTGCCTACGTATCCCAAACATGGGAATCAAGCCTTACGTAGTTCCGGTTAAGGTACACTCGGGTATTTTAACCTTCACTTTGTTTGGCTCTTACTTTTGCCAAGGCGCCCAATGCGGGTTTTCGACCTTGCGAGCTTCTTTTCATTTTCTATTTCTTTTTTTTCATTTCTTTTTTGCATCTTCTTCTTTTTTTTTTCCTTCTTTTTTGTATTTTTTGCTTTTCTGTATTTTTCTCTTGCTCTAACTTTTGCCTGGGTCGCCCTTCCGGGTTTTCGGCCCAGCGAGCCTCTCAAAGGGTAAAAGTGTAGCAAGTCCATGCCAAATGATTTTTTGAATTGAAGCCCCCTCTGTATCTAAGAGAACGGCTGTTGCAATGATTTATAGGAGAATCCATCCCGGTTACTCCACGAGCTTCTTCCGGCAAGATCCGCTCCTTCTGATTTGGCTTTGGTGCCTCTTGCTCGAGGGCTGTTTCAAAACTGGCCATACAGACCTTTCATGGCGTTTGTCCGTTGAACTTTCTGAACGTTCTGAACGGGTTCAAAGTCGGAAAACAAACGGGTTGAATCTTGAGGCTGAGAGCGATCCTAGGCTGCGCAACCTCAAGAGGGATTCCACACAAGTCTTCACAGGGCCGCGTAAAACATTTGCTTTTAAAAGTTTTTAAGAAAGCGACAAATCGCTCGCGCCGAAGATAGTGTGGAACCAATCTGGATCAAGCCAGGATCCTCCTCAGTACTCACGCCGACAAGCATGATTTCATTCATAAAAAGGCTTAGCACGCTTCTCTTTCTCTCAAAATGATCAAAATTTGCAAAACCTGAGGAATCCCTTCCTCTTCGTTTTTATCACCGCAGTGTTCAAAAGGTTTGTTTTTTGAAAAACTTAGGTTAATGCAATGAGTTTGGCGCACAAGAGAGCAGGCGAGATGTACTGTCAGCCCAATCAAATTCTCTGGCGCTTATGCTGAAAGCAAGCATGAAGTTGAGATAGCAACAGCTGTTTCACTCGGATTTGTTGGTGCAACTGGCCCCTCAGCAGAAACAGATTCAAAACAAAAACAGATAATTACAAGACAAAACGGTGTTCGGGACAACCCCAGAATCACCTGGTATTATATACAAAGGGGACTGACTCGACACAACAAGACAGACCCTTAAGCAAAAAGACTGACTCAAGACAAAGAGACAGACTCAAACAAAAGACTGACTTGATATCCAAGCCAGGATTTACAAAACTCGGTTTCACCGATGCTCAAAAAATGCGTGCCAGACGCTACATCCAAAATATACCAAATGTCGCCCGCAGGCGGTTCACTTTACATACTCGCAGTATCTGAGCCCTCGAAATCCAACAACTGGGTAGTGACGGACTTGGCCGAGGTGGGTGGGAGGATAACCTTGTTATCGATCAAATCCTGCACTTCATGACGAAGGCGGGAACATCCATCGGTACTGTGACCGGACTGTTGGTGGTACGCGCAGTACAAGGTAGCATCATGCGTGGGAGGGAGATTCTTCGGGAGTGGCCGAGGCTCCAAAGGCTTAAGATGCCCATTCTTCGCCAATATTAGCAATGCCCTAGACAAAGGCATGTGGAGGTCGTGAAAGACCCTGCGCGCTCGGGGCAGGTACTTTGAAGTTTGAGGATTCTTGCCAGATGCGCTAGCGAAAGGGTCAGCTGGCGCTGCCTTGGCTTCTTGACCCTTTCCCGGTGCAGGGTTGGGAATGACAGGAATTGTCTGGGCATGACAGGGCCCATCCCGATTTTCTACCTGGCTTGAACTGCCTTTGATCGGAGCGGGGAAAGCATCATCCACAGCTTTGATCACGATCGCGGATGTTTGTTGCTTGTTCATCCCTCTGACTTTCAGAGCCTCGACTGCCCACAGCAGTTGTTCAATAGGGTCGGGGTCTACCTTTGCCTTGTCTTTTCCTCTGGCCTCAGCCTGATCAAGGGTCTGGGTCGGCGCCGGCATGTCGCGGTTGTAGCTGGAAGCCACCTCTGGCTGGCTGAGCTCTATCACAATCCGCCCCAGTAGCGGGGGCTCCTGTGGTATGAAATTCCTGGCATACGGCGCCGCTGGCGGTGAAGCCGACATTCCATAGGCCAGATCGGCCACGGACCTATGGAGGTCACCGATCATTCCCATCAATTCAAAGGTGGTGGGCTCACGAGCCTGGTATAATTGGGGAGCCCAGACCGGGTGCACAACGGGCGACCTGGATGGATGTGACATATTGATGCTAGCCTCACTCTGCGGAGCGGTTCCCTGCTCCAATGCAGTCGTCATAACCACAATTTCTTCTGAATTTTGTGCCGCCATAAATCCTGCCTCGGCAAGGGGAGACACTGGCTATTCTGTATCAACTCTGCAACTCTCTGAACTGAAAGGGAAAAACAGACAGCATTTCAGCCCAAACTGATCAAACACCGGTGTAGCCAAACAACTGTACCCTACTGCTGATCACTGTTCCCAGAAATCACTGTCCCCAAAATACTGAATCTGATACCCGCGGATAACTGATTCTTGATCACTGATTCTCAACAATACTGATTCTGGTGCCCTCGGGCCCGATACTCAAACTCGCAAACTGGTATATGCGTTCCTGTAGAGATACACTCTAAAAGCACATAGCAAGTAAGTGAGAGCCAAAACACCCCTATGTTGGGGTAGGGTTTCCCTGTCCTATTTCGTCAGGAACTAGGGTTTCACTACGCACACAGCGGTTTTCAAACAACCTAACATTGGGTAAGCAACCTGTCCTATTCTTGGAATGGTCACTATGGATCCGAACATGTACTAGGTCGAATGGTCAGAAAGGGTGCCCCGGTAAACCGGGGTTTGTGTTCCCATGCTGTCAGAGCCCATAGCCGATCAGCCTTATGGACATGTCTTGACAAGACAAGCCTCCGGCAAACCGTTCAGGAATGGCAGATGGCAAACATTGTGTTCCTAGGCGCACCAATGCACATGCAATGCAAAGAAACACATAAGCGAAATTAAAACAGGATATCATGAGTTCGAGTCAAGCTCTCTAAACTCCCCAGCAGAGTCGCCAGAAACTGTAACAAATCCGCGGGGGACCTCGCTACAGTTCGGACTCTCGATTTGTGTCGCGGTTCTTAATCTTGAACCAAAGAGTCCAAATCCGGCAAATCGTTTTGAGAAATAGATTTTTTGAAAAGTAGTGCCAAACATGGACTGCTTTGCCAGATACAGAGTCGCCACCTAAATATTTTAAAATGGGGGAATTTAGGAAACCCTGACTCGGTGCCGAAGGCCACATGTCCGTCATCACCGGAGTTGTCTCGGCTCGGGAGCTTGGGTACGATCGGGGAAGGTCAGCTATGAGCACCCCCTTTCGCCCGGTCCGAAGACCGGCCTCTACTAACCATGATATCCAATTTTGAAAACGTTATGTGTTCTTAAACCGGTTATTAGACTAGAATTACTATGTTGTGCGCGCAGCAAACAAGTATAGACCAAATCGCCCAAATTGGAACAAAACATTTCATGTTTGTTTTGAAAATGGTTTGCTACTTGCAAGTAGGCTAAAATGCGGATTTTGCCACCCTCAAGTGGGCTTTTAGAAAAGATGATTTTGCCACTATCTAGTGGGCTTAAAAACTCACAGTTTTAATGCATTATTCCAATTTAGGTAATTCAACCTCCATCCACAGGCATTCAAGCAGTTATATCACATAAGCAGCTAGCCTCATGGTAATCATGCTATCATGGCAACATTCACACGCATGCGATATGCTAAAGCATAAAAGCTTACCTAGTACTCCATGCCAAAACAGTAAACTAGTTAGCAAAATCTGCATGTCCTAGTTCATGTTAAATTGCCTAATGCAACACATACAAGATGCAATTTAGATAGGCTCGGTTAACCTAAGCATGGCATATGTAATGCGATCAATTATCACATATTCGATTTGTAAATTGAAGTACAAATGCAGTTAGCAAGATGTACCGAGCCTAATGCATGCGATACAAATGGATGCACACATGCATAGCATAAGGTATGCTAAATTAAACGTGCCCTAATCTACCATCATAAGCAGGTAAATAAAAGGGAAGAAAGAAGTGGGGTTGGAAGACATACACACCACCCACACACACTTATTACAGATTTGCCCTCACTCGGAGGGACCAAATAAATATTACAAATAATTAACTACGCAAGCTAATTAAATATTACAAACTGCCTAATCAACTAAGCAAATTAACTAAAATTAAGAAAGCAGGAAAATCACCTCGGGAAACGCGCCGCCATGCATAGGCTGCCTCTGTTTTCCTTCCTTCACTCCTCTGGAGGCTGTCAAAACCTCAGGACTGCATCCCTGGACACTGGGGAGTGCCACCGGCTGAGTGGAATTACCACCGGCAGTGGTGCGTGGCCATCGGCACAAAATAAAGCTGTCGGCAGAGGAATTGTTGCCGGTCGGCACCTCACACTGCCGGTCGGCAGAGTGTTCCTGCAGAATCTGCATATGGCAGCAACAGAGGGCAAGGCAAAGCATGGCAGCACAATTCAAGGCATATATGCATCAACCATGTCCCTTATCATGATAATGATCAAAGGGGCATGTGCCTCGATTCTCGGACCACCAATCACGCATTTCCATGCATGATGGCCCAAAGAACCAAGTATGCAACTTTGATTTCAAATGCAATGCAAACCAATCAAACCAAACAAGGCCCAATTCCTATCATCAAGTCAAGGAACAAGGCATGCATGCAAGATGCAATGCAACCTAAGCATACAAGCTAAGGATGCAACATGGCATGGGGACAAGCTTATGCAAGCATACAAGCATACATATGGCAATGCAAATAGATGGAAAGATGGACTTAAACATGAATTAGGCAGCTCTAAATAGGCCTAAAACAGTAGCCATAATGCTATAGTGAAGGACCAAATACACATGCACACATACACATGTTGAAAGGCCAACACTTAGGCACAAATTGGACAACCCTCAAACACATTTGAAAGGGGGAATCATGGACTAATTAGCATGCAACATAAGCATTGAAATCATGCTAAAACATGGTGCCAAACCAAGCAATAAATCAAGCCAAGCATGCATCAAATGGCCTAAGTGCTCAAAACAAACCAATGGAGCATTGGACTACACTTAGCAAGACCAAACATGGCATGAAATCATTGACCCAAAACAGAGTTTTAGGACATTAATACAAGGCCTAAGGACCACTTAGATGGCATCTAAATGATTCAAAAACAAAGGCATGCATAAACACAAAAACATGGAGCATGAGATGACAACCTTACAAGGCATTAAAGGGACATCAAATGCAAGCTCTCAAGCATACAATAAGGTCTGAAATGGCATGGTGGATGGTCCCAAATCACCAAAACAATGCAAGGATAGCATGATATACATTCACATACTTAAGGCCAACAAGCCGGACTGCAAAGGGGCTATATGATGCATGCCAATTTCGACCCAAACAACCTAGGACAGACCTAGGACATGGCAAAACATGCACAAAATCTTCACGAGACTAAGCCTAAAACATGCTCCAACAAAGGCTAACAACCTAAGGCACATTGAGGCAATAACATGGCATTACATGGCAACTATGCTAAGCATACATGGAGTACCAAAACCAATTTAAGATCATGTTATATTATGGATATATAAGCATGAAAAACAGCCTAAACATGCTCAACACACACTCAAGCATAGGCTCTCTTAAGAGGCCAAAACATGCCCTTTTCAAGGACAACAAGGAGAGGGGGTGGCCCTCTCCTTCTTGGGACTTCAAGGCATCATCTTCACCACTGAAATCCCTCAAGATTTCAGTGGTGAAGAGACCCCAACACCAAAATCCCGGAGCTAGCACAAAAGGGTACAAAATGAGGCCTTTTAAGGCCTAAGGGTGTTCAAACTTACCCAAACCACAAAACACTCTTAACAAACAATCAAGAGGACTAAAAAACAGAACTTTTTTGTGTTATACAATAAGCACAAAAATAGCTCTAAGATAGGTAGAAAATCAATGCAAAAATGGGGAAAAATGAGACTAGGTTCTCACCCTTGAAGACCCCTTCACAAATGGTGCTCCAATGGCCTCCTTTAGCTTGAATCCAACACCAAAACCTCAAAATCAGTCCCTTAGAACCTCAGTTCCAAGAGGAAGGTGAAACACTAGGTGTTTGTGTGCAATAGTAAGACACAAAACACCTAGAGCACACAAGAGAGGGAAAGAGATATAGGAAGTGTATCTAACTCAAACCCTAAAACCAGAGCTTAACAATGGCTGTCTAAGCTCTCAAAATATCTTAAGTCTCTCCCTCTTTTTGCCAAGAGAGCCATCCTCTCTCTATATGGCCCTTCTTGTCTTGTAAAGCTTACAAGACAAGCTTCATAAGAGGGAGATCCCTCCATACACGTGTATGGAGGGGAGCAAAAGCAAGACAGCTGTCTTAAAATATCTGCAAAAGCAGATGCACAGTAATCGGCCGGCCAAAAATGCCATCTTGGCCAAAAATAGTGCCGACCGGCACTAAAAAGTGCTGACCGGCAACAAATAGTGCCGGCCGGCAATATACATTGCCGGTGGCAGCAAAAACCAGCCGGTGGCCTCTAGCCACTGCCGGTGACGGGTGGGGATGGTCTACAAGCCCTACCCTGCCTTTCCAAGGCAAAACAAAAGTGTTTGGTGTGAAACCAGACACTAAACAGTCAAGTTCGGAGATCCTGAGGCAAGGCACGCGAGCCGAGGCCTCCGGGAACTCCAAACGAACACAAACATGGATGATCACCGAGTGTTCAAATGGTGACGTCCAAGTCTTGAGGATGGTCAAAAATGGGGTGTCTAAAGTTATGCGGCACTTCAGCTGATGTTACAACACCTTTCCGGTCATTGTGCCCTAATCCCATCTCGGGGATATGCTGGAGCTTGTTGATAAGGTAGACCGATTGCGCACTGACGTATAGCCCCTTATCAACAGCGAGAATGTTTTGTACAACCCGGGCCTCAGCTAGGGTGAACCCTGACAAAAACATATCCTCCGCGCCATGCTCAATCTCCAGAACTGGTGTAGAAACCTCTAGCGGCGGATGTATCGAAGAATTCCCAAAAACGATGGCCACCCCCTTCCCGTGGGGGTACTTCAACATTTGATGCAAGGTACAAGAGACGGCCTTCACCTGGTGCAGCCACGGCCACCATAGGAGTAGATTAAAGGTTGTGGGAACGTCCAATACATGAAAATCAATATCGTTTTGTCTGGGACCGATCTTAGTCCGAATCTGTACCATCCCCATCACCTTTCGGCTAGTATTATCATACGCCCTTATCACCTGGGCAGTAGGCACAAAATCTGCGGGCTTCAACCCAATAGCATATGTCGTTCTCGATGGACACACATAGATAGCAGATCCTGTGTCAACAAGGACCACCGGTACCCACTTCTCTCTACACTCGACAGAGATATAGAGCGGTTTGTTATGATTTGAGCCCTCAGGCGGCAGTTCCTTGTCAGTGAAGGTCAATGTTGGGGAAGCTCCTCCTGGAAAAACCAACCCTATCAACTGTTCGGGCGTGGTATCAATTGAAAGTTTGGCCTTGTCCATTGCAGAAAGGACAACTTGTCTGTGAACTCTTGAGGCCATCAACAGTCCCCAGATGGAGATGTCTGCTTGGATTTTCTTAAGCTGCTTTAGTACAGCCTCCTCCTCAAGTAGGATTTCCTTCTGCCTCTCTGCCTCTTTGTCCTTCCTGGACGCTTCTGGCTGATCCAAATGTGGGGCTTGAAGTACCGCCCACTCCTGGTCATGTGGTCAACCTCCTCCACGTACCAGGTATCATCCAGTCGGCTCTGCCCCCATTCTTCATCTGTGTGGACAAGACATAGGTCGTCATCTTCCCACCACATACCATCGGCAACCGACAGACACCTATCTGATTTCATTACAACTGCTCTTGTGCTCATAGCACGTTTGATGTACACAGCACGTTCCGTCCCCACAGGGGCTTTGGCCTTTCTAGCCCTCTCCAGATCTTCGATCTTTCCTGCTTAAACTGCTTCAGTGCAGCCTATTGTTCGGTATCTCCTGTATTCAAACTGCCCGGATCCCGAGCAAAATTCTTAGCACCGGTGCTCTCCGGCAATCCCTTCTGATCCTCGGCCATTCCGGCCATTGCTGAAGTTCCCATTCCTGATGGTCCCTGTTCTGGCTGAGATTCTTCAACAACATCTGGTTGGTCGTCAAGCCACCCAATAGTTTCTGCTGACCCATCTAAGTCGAACCTGTTGAAGTTTACATCCCCTGAGTCCTGCTCATCGAAGAACTGCAAATCTGCAATGCCCTCTTCTAGCTCTGTTAGATCATTTAACCCTTGACTCGGTCTATCCTCCCGAACTACACTGATCTCTGCTACCACTGGCAACTCAACCCTCAACTTAACCTGATCTGTTGGCGTGATATAACCGCTCGGGTTATACTCAAAACTCGCAAACCCCTCAGGCTCTGAATCCTCATTCCTCTCTGCCCCCAAAGTGATCCATGTTCTATCTTCGATAGTCACCACCACTAGTTCTGGTTGGGTTTGGGAGATGTCCAAGATGCACAAGTCCGTGCTGTCCAGAATGAACACCTCCAGCTTGGGTAGGCGGGACGGTGTGATATATATGCTCGGGTCATATGGAATGACCGAGGTTTGGATTAGATTGATGCATTTGGGAGGTGGTGCTCGGTTATGTGGTGGAAGAGGGTTGGTTTTGACATTCGGTTTTTCTGGAGGCACGATCACCCTATTGTCAATGAGATCCTGGATCTCTTGACATAGTTTGTAGCACTGGTCGGTGTCGTGACCATGCTGTTGGTGAAAGGCACAGTATTTGGCTGGGTTATGGGACGCGGGAAGTTTCTCTGGTAATGGCCGCGGCTCCAGGGGCTTCAAATGCCCTTTCCTGATTAGAACCCCCAGAGCTTTGGACAGGGGCATGTATAGTGGAAAAAAGGTTCTCTAGCCTCGGGGTAGATATCTGGCTATTTGTGAGCTACTTCCGGACGCACTGGTGAATGGTGTGGCTGCGAGTGTTCTTGGAGGGGTGGTGGTGACCATGCCCACATCTGAAATCCTGGCAGCTGTAGCATTGCTCGTGTCTGCATTCGTACTGCAGGAAAATGCCCTCTTTGGCTGCTCTCTCTCATGGCCAGTGAGACCCTGCTTCATGGCGTCCTCAATCTATACCCCGATCTCATGTAAATCTGCAAAGGTAAGGAGGGGTAAGACGATCATCTTTTGCATGAATTTGGGTTGGAGGTTGCGCACAGCCATCCGTATTTGATCTTTGTCAGTCGGCCTGATGGTCATCATAGAAGCTTTGGCCCTCCAACGGGTTAGAAAGTCGGAGAAGCTCTCTTTTGGCTCCTGTCTTGTTGTTTCAAGATCACGAGTTGTGATCTCGATCTGCGTGTTGTAGGAGTATTGGGCTACAAAGGCCTCAACCATTTCCTCCCAGCTTCCCTTGACAGAGTCCTCTAGCTTTGCGTACCAAATAGCCGCAACACCCAACAGGGTCCGGCCGAATAGGGAAAGCTTCTGCAACCTGGAGAGGCCCATTGGCCTTTGGATATCTAAAAACAACAGCAGATGGACCATGGGGTCCCCAGAACCGTCAAAACGTTCTATATGTGGCATCTTGAACCAGCCCGGTAAAGTTACCACCGAATCGGTATATCCATCCTCTATGTCTGGAATGGAACTGACTCCCTGGACCCGTTTGAACAGTTTCTCAAGCTTACTCATCTTCAGGGTGGTTGGGTCCATCTCAAATTCAAAAGGTGCATCTGTTGAGAAGGTTGGTGACTTTCAAATCTGCAGTAGAACTAGTGGCGGAACTAGCCCCGTTGGGATGTCCATATCTTCCTAGACATTTGCAACATCCCCAAGTATCAGAACTCTAGGTGGGGTTGGAGGTGGGTGCGAAGCAAATGCCCCGACTTGTTGCAGTTGTTGCTACTGCTGAAGTCTGGCAATCAACTCTGCCTGTTGTGCCACAACCTCTGCCTGACGCGCAACAGCCTCTGCCTATTGGGCAGCATCCCGCTGCATGCTTGCATAGTTTCTTGGAGCTGACGCACCATGTCCTCCATACTTGCCATGAGATGTGGGTCTAACTGAACAACCGGTATATCTGTCTCTATGGTGGAAACTGAAACCTCAGCCTGATTACTCACTGGCGGGGTGGATAAGGACCACTGATCTGGTAACTACTGTACTAATGAACCGCGCCTAACTGACCTCTGCCTAGCAACCGGGGGTAAGGAAAAGAACACTGGTTGTCCGTCTATCAGATCCTCGGATCGATGAAGTCTTCGACCTCTAACCCAGAGTGCTTGGGGAATATCTGTCTGGTCAGAAGCAATTGTGCTAAACTACCAAGCAAAAAGATAAATAAAGCATAAATAAGGAAACAAACAACCACAATAACAAACAGCATAACGGCTTAAATAAACACAACACACAGTTGATATTTGTAAGCTGAATACACTATTCTCAATACTAATCATTGTTCCCAAATCGCTGCCTCAGATCTAATATCCTCAGGTAAAACTGATTCCCAAAAAACTGATGCCTGCAGGCCTGACACCCAGACTTGCAAACTGATACGTGCATTCTTGCAGAGACACACTCTAAAAGCACATAGCAAGCAAGTGAGAGCCAAAACACCCCTATGGAGGTGTAGGGTTTCCCTGTCCTAGTTTCGTCAAGAACTGGGGTTTCACTACGCGCATAGCAGTTTTAAACAACCTACAATCGGGTAAGCAACATGTCCTAGTTTTGAATGGTCACTATGGATTTCGATATGCACTAGGTCGAATGGTCAAAAAAGGGTGCCCCCGGCAAAAATCGGGGTTTGTGTTCCCATCGTAGCAGGGCCCGTAACCGATCTGCCTTATGGCACACAGCCTCTGGCAAAACGTTCAGGAATAGCAGACAACAAACACGATGTCCAACAAACATGGTGTCCTAGGTGCACAAATGCAAATGCAATGCAAAGAGACACATAAGTGTAAGCAAAACAAGAAATCATGAGTTCGAGTCAAGTTCTCTAAATTCCCCAGCAGAGTCGCCAGAAACTGTAGACCGCCCGAGAACATCCGGCTCCACGCATGAGGGCGCGAACCGTTGTTCTTAGCTACTACAGTTCGGACTCATGTCACGGTTCTGTATCTAGTCTCACAAAGTGCAATGTAAGACTGATAAATCACCAAAGAGTCCAAATCCGACAAGTCGTTTTGGAAAACTGATTTTAATCAAGAAGTGCCAAACATGGACTGCTTTGCCAGATTTACAGAGTCGCCACCTAAATATTTCATTTTGGAGAAATTTCGGAAACCCTGACTCGTGCCTAAGGCCACGTGTCCGTCATCACCAAAGTTGCCTCAGCTCGAGAACTTGGGTACGAGAGGGGAAGGTCATGCAATGAGCACCCCCGCTCGCCCGATCGAAGGATCGACCCTTACTAACATGATATGTTGTTTTTGAAAACACATGTGTTCTTATTCCGGTTATTAACCTAGAATTACTATGTGATGCGCGCAGCATACAAGTATGGACTAGATCACCTAAGTTGCAACAAAACATCGCATGTTCATTTGTAAAAATGATTTGAAGTTTGCTACTCGCAAGTTGGCTTCGTAGATTTTGCCACCCTCAAGTGGGCTTAAAACTCACATTTCGATGAATTGTTCCAATTCAAGCAATCCAACCTTCATCCACAGGCATTCATGCAGTTAAACACTTCAGCAGTTAGCCTCATGGCAAACATGCTATCATGGCAGTCACTTACACACATGCAAGGATGCTAAAGCATAAACACTCACAATGCACTCCAAGCCAAAAAAGAAACTAGTTAGTAATCAATGCATAATCCAAGCTATGCTACGAATGCCTAATGCAACATATGCAAAAATGCAACTAAGATAGGCTTGGCTATTCTAAGATGTCATGTGAATGCGACCAGAAAACATGTATTCAAATTGGTATTGAAATACAATGCAGTTGGTTTGATGCGTCGAGCCCGGTGCATACAATACAGATAAATGGATGCAAACTTGCGTGCATAAGTATGCTAATTAAAACATGCCCTAAACTAACCATCGAAAGCTGATAAGTAAAAGGGAGAAAGAAATGGGGTTTGGAAGACATGCATCACACGCACGCACATTTATTACAACAGTTGTACCCTTTCGACGGAGGGTCCGAAAGAGTAAGCTAAGCTAGCTACACTAAGCTAAGCTATCTAACTAATATAATTATACTAGTTATTTCACAACCAAATGAATGACAAGCTACAACTAGCTATTACACAACTTTAACTAATTAACAAATTAACTAAGTTAACAACTAACTAAACATGAAGACTCAATGAAGTAGGCTGCCTCAGCTCTGCCATGAATGATAAAGGATGCATGCCCGGTCGCCTCGTGCGGAAATCTATCACGATGCCCCAATTTGCCTTTGTTTGCATTTGTTCTTAGAACTTTGCACAAAGCTCCAGAAAACTTTTGCTCCACCATGGGAACCTCCAGGAGGGTGGCCGGCCAGTTGTTGATGTGGTAGACCACCTGCTGACCACTTTTCTTTGCTGCAGACTAGAAAAAGTGGCCGGCCAGCCAATTTTACTAGTTGGCCGACCAGTTTTTGCGGCCAGACTCCAATTTGCTGCAACAGAGAACAAGAAGGGGCATGGCAATGTATTTGCAAGAAGTGTGTGCACAACCACTCTCCCTATCATTTCATGAGTTCAAGGGAGTGTAGTTCTCGACTCTCGGGCCACAAATTACGCATCTCGATGCATGATGGCCGAGATGCCAAGATTGCACAATCAATGTGAATGAATGCACAAATAACACATAGATGCCTTAAACTCTATCATGATTGATCAAGAGGGTCAGCGACCGAGAAACGAGGCACGTTTCATCACTTCAAGTATGAAGCATCCCTCGTTTCTCGTGTTTGGATTAACACCCAATCCAAACACAATGCAATGCAAGGTATGCACACACAATGCAATTCGACAAGCATGCAAATATCACGGAATGCAACAAGCATGCAACAACATACAATCCAACAAGCATGCAACAACATGCAAAATGGACTTAAACCAAATATGGACAGACCTCAATCATGCCCAAAGTAGTGGCCAAAACTCAACAAAACTTAGGCCCAAAGAGCAAGGAATGCACATTCAACACATAGCTCACAAGTAAGGCATAAAGGCACAACTTTCAAACACATTGAATAGTGGCACACATGAAAATATGGTAGTGCTACATGCACTGAAATGAAGTGTTAAATGATGCCAAATCATCCTAACAACACAAATGAGGCATGCTAGAAGGCCTAGAGCATAAGACTAGTCAAGAGCAATACATAAGGAGCATGCAATACTAGGCTTAAACTACTAAACCAACTCTAGGCAGAGCTTAACCATGCCAAGTTAAGGGTCAAGAACATGCTAAAATGGAGCTCAAGTGCTTAGGCAAACATGCATACATAATGGCTCACTTTTAAGGCATAAAGCACAACTCATCAAAAGAATTGAAATAGTGAAACATGAGAGAGTATGGTCACATTACACACATTGAAATCATGTTAGAGATGAGGCCAAAGCAAGCAAACAACTCAAGTAAGCCATGTTAGAGACCATGAAACTCAAAACTAGTGAGCAAAAATGCACTAAGGCTATACAAAGCGAGGCATGCATGACCAAGACAACACAAATCAGAGCTTAAGCATGCTAAAATATGGACAAAAGCTTCCTGGAGTAAAGCCAAAATATGTTAGAATGATGGTCCAAAAGCAAGGTGCATGTTAGGCTAGCAAGGGGGATTGCACTACAAGTGCAAGGAGCATGCAAAGGGCTATCAAGCGAACCCAAAACAAACCTAAGGCATGGCATGCTGAGATATGGCCAAAACATCCTAGAAAGACATGCTCAAACATGAAGCATACAAGACTAGTTTGCAAAATTTACACTACAAGTGTATAAAGCATGCATGAAGTGACCAAGACAACCAAACACAGTGATATTCCATGCTGAGATAAGGCCTAATACATGCTAAGATGGAGCCCAAACAAGCTTACTAAACATGCTACTTTTATGAGCCATCAATGCAAGCATTCAAGACATAAGGAGAGGGGATGACCCTCTCCTATTTGAGATCTCAAAACACAAGTTTTACACTGAAAATCCACTGGACTTCAGTGGTTAAAAGGCCAAGATAAAGTGACCTCAAGGGCCTAAAATGATGGTGTAAAACAAAGCCAAACAAGGCATGCAAGGGAGTAGATCGCTTCCAACACCAAAGAAGCCTTAAACAAACATTACTAACACTTGAAAATGAAGGTTTTTACAGTTGAGAGTCAAGACAAAATGAGCACGCAAAGATGGCTAAAAGAATAACCAAAGCAAAGCTTAAAAGAAGCTAAAGGCCTCACCCTTGAAGAACAACAAAACCAGCAGCTTCTCTGAGCCAAAACCAACTTTAGGAAGCCTAAGCAAGTCCTAAACAAGCCTCTCTCTTATAGAACTCCAAGCTTTTTTTAGCTTCATGGAGAAGCTAGAAGCTTGGTTAAATCCCTCCATACACGTGTATGGAGGATGTAGTCTGTGCCCTCCAGCTGGCACAGCTGGCATCCACAGACTGTGCAAAATCTATAGGAAAGCTGCCGACCACTTAAAGTGGTCGGCCAGCTATTTGTAGTGGTCGGCCTACCACCACAAGTGGTCTCCCAGGAAAGAAAGTGGTCGGCAGGTGGGGGAGGTGGTCTGCACACTGAAAGCAAGCCAATGGTGTGGTGGCCGACCACTTTTGGTGGTCCAAAGACCAAGAAAACCAATTGGCCGACCAAAAAACTGGCTGGCGGGAAGAAAAGTGGTCTCCAAGGGGAAGAACTGGTCTCCCACCCTCATTCCACCCTCCAAGCAACGAAAACAAGGTTTGTGCCAAAAACAAACCAAAAAGGATGCAAGATAAGAGTCCTGGGGTCAAGACGCGCAGCCGGAAATCCCGAAAACTAGTCTACGGGCACCAAAAGTGGTCTCCGACCACAAAAAGTGGTCTCCAAGACCTCTGTGCCCCTCTAGACCAAGGTAACAAGGTGTGGTCCGAAAACCAAGCCAAAAGGAGAACGTTAAGCGGTCCCGAGACAAGGCACACGACTGAAGGCATTGAAAACTGGAAACTAGTCTCCAAGCAGAAAAAGTGGTCTACGACCAAAAAACGGTGGTCTACAAGACCTCTCACTTCCTCCAGGGAAGGGAAACAAGGCTTGGTCCACAAATCGAGCCAAAACACAAAAAGTTCAGAGGCCCGGAGGCAAGGCGCTCAGACGAAAACTCCGGAAACTCAAAACGATCATAACATGCACAACCATTGGGCGCTCAATCGATGACGTCTGAGTCTTAAGGTCAGTCAAAAATGGAGTGTCTACAGCCATCTAAAGTGGATATCCAATCCGTGAGTTTTTTGGCAAGAAATGTCTCTATTTATGGAAGAAACAGCAGTTGAAATGAGGTTTCAGAGAAAAAATCACGAGTGAGGACTTTTTATTAAAGATAGGGTTATGAGTGGAGGCCAGCTGTCAGCAATTCGGTGATCCTTGCATTAGTGGCTAATGGTGGCCGGCCATCCACCTTTGTTGTCCTGTCGTCCACTAACAGTGGCCAGCCGTCCACTTGTGGGCCGGGCAGTTTTGGCAGCCTATTTTGGTCTTGAACTCTGTGTTGTACGGTTTTGTTTTGAGTCTTTTGGTTTTAGCAAGTGTGCATATCTGTTTTAGTCTGTTTTTCCTTTGTTTTTTTGGTTAATCGAGTTATATTTCGGTTGTTGGTCAGCTCATTACCCGATTAACAACATTATTTCAATTAAGCATTCTCGTTGCAAACTCAATTCCATTCTCATTTTATGCAAATATGGGGCTCGTGATGCAAAAGCAAAAACTCTTTTCATAAAAATTGTGAGGTTTTATTCCGATTATGGTTCTTACAATAGGAAGTACAAGTTTCAAAGCAAAAGTAAAACCTATCTGAAGTTATACATGTGCTAAGCTACCTAACTAAAAGAAACTACGGAAAAAGTCCAAAAATCGGCGCCAATCATCTCAAGCTCTAGAGGCCCTCTTCGTCCTCTTCTGGGAAGGGCACTTAGGGGCACTATCTCTATCGGCACTGCTGTTACAACCAAACTCTGAGCCTCTGCTCCGTGCCTCGGAGCCAGCCTCGGCATCATCTCCACTCCCGGATCCTGAGTCAGCATCATTGCCCCTGCTCTCAGACGACTCAGAATGTTGACCCGCTACCTCCTTGATGTCACTATTCTCGGCATCATCATCACTCAAAACGGGCTTAGAGGGACTGCTCCGATTCCGAGCACCCCTATCCCTGCCTCGACTGTGGCACACATCTCTGTCACATGCTAGGGCCTGTCTCTCTCCTATCCCTGTTGCTGGAGGAGGTGTTGCCGGTGCTGGAGTTATTGCTGCCATTGGTGCCCTCAGTGTAGATGGAATATGAAAATAGCAGATGTCAACATATCAGATACAGTGTGCATATCAAATACAATGTAGTGTGCAAAATGAGAGTCATGCAAAAACCAGCGACAGCATGAGTACAGTGTGCCAATCCAGTGTAGCAATGTGAGATGGTATGAATACTATAGTGGAGGTGCCAATGTATCAGTAGGAATATGATAGTGTGGTGCACAACAGAGTTAGTAGTGAAATTCATGCTAAAATAGAGGAAACTACTTGAATACTGTGGAGACCAAGCAGCTTCTCTCTCCTTTGCACCAAGCCAATCAGAGAGGCAACAAGCTCGAGGAGGCTCTCTGTATACTCTGTTCGTGCCAGCAAGTGCATTTGAATAATCAATAACTGAAATGAAAAATGTGGGGTGCAAATTGTAAAGTGTGGTCCATACCTGAGGTGCAGCTCGAGCTCTGACATACGCGTGCCCTGCCTCTGCCGGCTCGATCAAAATCTGGTAAGTTGTCCCGATCGGCCGCCAACATGTAAGCACAGTTGGAATCTCCAGCCAACTGGTAATCTGCCCAACGGGAGGGGACCCTCAAGTATTGGCCCTGGTTTCCTAAGTCGCCTCACCTGCCATGGGAACTCCCGCTACCTCGCCCGCGCGAATGCCCGTCAGAGGGGGCATGAGATGAGTCTGGACAAACGTCGCGTTGTCGCTCTCCGCTCTGAAGAAGTCAGTATCTAGGCCCATCATGAATTGGATGATCGCCTCAACTGGGAAGATATCTGCTATCCTCATAGATTCTCGAGGCGGCATGGGAATAACCAAATCAGGCGAGCCAATGGTCTGGCGTACAAATCGCTCACTCAAGAACCAGGCCTGGCAGACTAGGCCCTCTAACAAAATTTGGAAGCGAGATGTGGCCCAAGCCCTGGTGTACTAGTTCCTTACCCCAGGTGGCATCGTCACCTAGGGCTACGACATGATCTGCAAATAGAGAATGTACAAATTGTTAGTTATCGTAAGATGACATAATATGAATCAGAACAGTAGTGTAGCAAAAATGACTGTGAGTCTCAGGTTACCTTGTCGACAGCCACCGTATTGAAATATCGGCGGAAGAAGGCAAAGGTTGTGTCATCCCGGCTCCGGCGCCGACACCGACAGTCATAGCGTCGGGAGTAAGGCATGACAGGGGGGAGCTCATCTACTACCTTTGGATCAAGGGCTGGGAAATAAGCATAAACCCATAACTGCAAGGAAAAGGTCAATGGTCTTGTCAAACAGTGTCAACAGATATAGAAAGCACAAACCAGAAAACACAGTGCGTGAATAGATACAGAAAGTGTACATCAGAAAGCATAGTGCATGGATAGATATTTAACAGAGATAAAGCAGAAAATGTAAAGCAGAAAGCACAAGTGATAGAATTGAAAGTTGAGTGCATACCTCCCAGGCTCTCCAATAGCCTCCGATCTACTCTCTCCTCATACAGAAAATGAAACTCATGTAGCTATAGATTGTGGTGAGGCTAGCTCCACCCCAGTCGTAGAATCGGACCCGGGGCAAGGTCACTAGGGCGCTCAGTAAGTACAAGCCTACGGTGTTCCACCTGTTCACAAACAAGGTAATACCAAAGAGGAACATCTGGAATCCCCGGGCATACTGCTTTACCTCCTCCGATGTCTCGGGCTCACTCCCACAGAAGTGCTCAAAGAACTAGTTGTATCTCACCATCACTAGTCTCGATACAGGTGGGCGCGGATCACCCCCTACTCCTAAGCCTGTGATCATAGAGAAATTGTAGAGAGTCATCGTCATCTCCCCAGCAGACGAGAGGTGGAAAGAGTTGGTGGTATCCCACTACCTCTCCACCAGCGCTCTAAGAAGAGCTCGGGTCGCCATGTGTCGTAAAAGCCCGGAGCAAAATAGGCCGAAGCCAACCTCGTCAATAATGTCGCAGACACCAGCGGGAGCTCGTAATACCAATCTCTGGTTGTCACTACTTCATACCCTCTGTACAAATGGGAGCCCCCCTGTGGCAGAGAAAGGGTGAATCAGATGATCAGACGAAAAGCAGTGACAAAAGAGCATTCAAATAAAATGTAGTGCAAGAAATGTAGGTAAAGGAAACCACAAAGATTGAAAATAAAGTTCTTACCTCTGTGGCGCCGCAAGAAAGGTGGGAGTCCGGCTCCCTCTGTAGAACATCCTCTTGCATGCCCCTATCAAAATCACCGACGCGCCTGATGCCTCTAGGCGGCAGTAGGTGTGTGCGAGGATGATAAGTCATCGGATCAAAGGGCCGTATCCCTAGTGGTAGTGGCTCAGGCTCGAGCCTTAGAGCAAACTCTGCCTCAAGGTCAGCCGCAATGCCCTTTGCTGCCTCGCCAGCCTCGGCGACCACTGACTCCTCGAGTTCAGCAGGGGGAGATAGTGGAGGTGGAACCTTGGGAGGAGCACCATCATCTGGAATGTCGTCCACCATTTGAAAAGTGGGTGAAAATGAAGAAAAATGGAGGAAAGAGAGAAAACTTGAAAAAGTCAACCTTAGGAGAGAGAAAAAGTCAAAACCCAGGAAAGTTCACAAAACCTGAGAGAAACTCAAGGAGAACAAGCCTAAAGTGGTGAAAATGCAAGAAAACCGACGAAAACAAAATCTGGCCAGTTCAAAGTGTAGAGAATCAAGGGTGTTTTACGAAAAAAGTCTACGTGGGGCGTTGGAAAACGCATATAAAGCACAAATCTAGAGAAAGAAAGCACCTAGAGAGAGAGGGGGTTTTCAGAGGTATGGGAGTGAGGAAATGAAGTGTGGAGGTGTGTTTTTAAAGACCCGAAGCAAAAATGGCTGTTTTGCCCCCGAAATGGCACGGGTGGCCGGCAGGCCACTATTGGTGGTCGGCAAGCTACATTAGTGGCCGGCGGGCCTAACTGGCAATCGGCTAGTGGACAACAGTCTTCCCTCGTGGCCGGCATGTGACCGGTGGTCCGCATTTGTGGCCTGGCACTATTTTCTGCCTTTATTTCCCAAACAGTGTATGGAAGGTTCTTTTCGCGTTCAGATTGATTCTTGGGGAGCTCAAAACTGCGTTCCCTCACGTGAATCTGTCCCACTTGCCAATATGAATGAGATGTATCCTTTTTGAGCATGTTGTGAAGTCTCCAAGAGGTAAGTCAGAGGTTGTCGTTGAGCATCACTTTTGCTCGGCTTGTCAAATTACATATGTGTTCACATACACTTATGTTGCACGCGTGCCTTGCATCGTTCATGCTTCATGCATAGAGCATGCTTTCAATTTTGCATAGAACGTGCTCTTTCACATGCTTTCAATTTTGCATGGAATATGCTCTTGGTTTGTGCCTCAATTGCACTTGTTTATTTTGTGCATCTATTGCACACGCTCACTTTGTGCATCTATCGCACACACTCATTCCTCTTTGCAGCATTTGCTTTTATCTCAGGACGCATGAAATCCGACCCTGAGTGGTTTTTCTAGTATATCAGGACGTGTTAAACGCGACCTTTAGCGGTTTTGCTTTTATCTCAAGACAAGTGAAACGCGACCCTCAGCAGTTTTTCTCTTATCTCAGGACGCGTGAAAGGCGACCCTGAGCGGTTTTGCTCTTATCACAGGACGTGTGAAACGCAACCCTAAGCTGTTTTGTTTTTATCTCAGGACGAGTGAAACGCAACCCTGAGCGGTTTTGTTTTTATCTCAAGACACATGAAACGCGACCCTAAGCGATTTTGGGCGTTTCACAAGACGCGTGAAATGTGACACTGAGCTGTTTTTATCCTATCTCAGGATGCGTGAAACGTAACCCTGAGCTATTTTTCTCTTATCTCAGGATACGTGAAAAGCGACCCTAAGCGGTTTTGTTTTTATCTCAAGATGCGTGAAACGCGACCCTAAGTAGTATTGGTCGTTTCTCAGGACGAGTGAAACATGACCCTGAGCAGTTCTTCTCTTATCTCAGGATGCATGAAACTCGACCCTAAACGGTTTTTCTCTTTTCTTACGATGCATGAAACACAACCCTGAGTGATTTTGCTTTTATCTCAAGACGCGTGAAATGCGACCCTGAGCGGTTTTTCTCTTATCTCAGGATGCATGAAACGTGACCCTGAGTGGTTTTTCTCTTATCTCAGGACATGTGAAACGCGACCTTGAGCCGTTTTTCTTTTATCTCAAGATGGGTGAAAAGCGACCCTGAGCAGCTCTGGTCATCTCTCAGGACGCATGAAACGCAACCCTGAGCGATTTTTCTCTTATCTCAGGATGCGTGAAACGCGACCCTAAGCGGTTATGCTTTTTTCTCAAGCCTCATGGAACACGACCCTAAACGCTTTTGGTCGTTCTTAGGACTCGTGAAACACGACCCTGAGTGGTTTTTCTTTTACTTGAGGATGCCTGAAATGCGACACTGAGCAATTTTGCTCTTATCTCAAGATGCGTTGAATGCGACGCTGAGCAGTTTTTCTTTTATCTTAGGATGCGTGAAATGCGACCCTGAGTGATTTTGGTCATTTCTCATGACGCGTGAAAAACGACCTTGAGTGATTTTTCTTTTCTCTCAGGATGCATGAAACGTGACCCTTCGCGGTTTTTCTCTTATCTTAGGAAGCGTGAAACACGACCCTAAGCAGTTTTGCATTTATCTCAGGACACGTGGAACGTAACCCTAAGCGGTTTTGCTCGTTTCTCAGGATGCATGAAATGCAACCCTGAGCAATTTTTCTCTTATCTCAGGACACGTAAAATGCGACCCTGAGCGATTTTGCTTTTATCTCAAGATGCGTGAAACGCGACCCTAAGCGGTTTTGGTCATTTTTGAGGATGAGTGAAACGCGACTGTAGACGCGCCCTCGGGCCTCATGCTACAGTTCGGACTCAATTGGTGTCACGGTCCTGTATCTAATCTCACAGAGTGCAATGCAAGACCGATGAATCATCAAAGAGTCCAAATCTGGCAAATTGTTTTTGAAAACAAATTTTTTTTTTGAAAGAAGTGCCAAACATGGACTACTTTGCCAGATACAAAGTCGCCACCTAAATATTTTTTATGGGGAATTTAGGAAACCCTGACTCAATGCCAAAGGCCACATGTCCGTCATCACCAAAGTTGCCTCGGCTCAGGAGCTTGGGTACGATTGGGGAAGGTCAGCTATGAGCACCCCCTCTCGCCCAATCCGAAGATCGGCCTTTACTAACCGTGATATCCGTTTTTGAAAACGTTATGTGTTCTTATTCCGGTTATTAGCCTAGAATTACTATGTTATGCGCACAGCAAACAAGTATAGACCAAATCGCCTAAATTGGAACAAAACATTTCATGCTTGTTTCGAAAATGGTTTGCTACTGGTAAGTAGGCTAAAATGTAGGTTTTGCCACCCTCAAGTGGGCTTTAGAAAAGATGGTTTTGCCACTATCTAGTGGGCTTAAAACTCACAGTTTTAATGTATTATTCCAATTTAGGTAATTCGACCTCCACCCACAGGCACTCAAGCAGTTATATCACATAAGCAGCTAGCCTCATGGTAATCATGCTATTATGGCAACACTCACACGCATGCGGTATGCTAAAGCGTAAATGCTTACCTAGTACTCCGAGCCAAAACAAAAGATAGTTAGTAATCAATGCATGATCCTAGCTCATGTTAAGATGGCTAATGCAACACATACAAGATGCAACTACAATAGGCTCGGCTATTCTAAGATGGCATGTGATGATGCTACAACTAACATGTATTCAACTTTGGAATTGAAATACAAATACAGTTAGTATGATGCGCCGAGCCCGATGCATGTAAGACGAATGTATGGATGCACGCATGCTATCATACTGTATGCTAATTGAAACATGCCCTAGGCTAACCATTGACAGCTAGTAAATAAAAGGGAAGAAAGACGTGGGGTTGGGAGACATACACACACTCACCCACACTTATTACAAGTTAGCCCTCACTCGGAGGGACCGAATAAATATTACAGTCCGAATAAATAATACTAAATTAATTATTACAGAATTTCTAATTAATTAACAAATTAAAATTTCTAATTAATTAACAAATTAAATGCAAAAAGAAGGTGGCCACAGCCCCGCCTCGGGATGCGTGAATGATGAGTGCTTGACTCGTCTCGCCCAGAAACTCGCTGCCATAGCACTGTTGCCTCTGTTTACACTGCCATGCCCCTCTAAAAATTCTGAAAGTCCCCAGAACTGCTCCTTGAGCGTTGTGGAATGTCACCGGCCGAAACAAAATGCCACCGGCCATGAGAATGGGATTATCGGCCAAATATTATGCTCTCGGCGAAACATGTTTTGCCGGTCGGCACCAAACACTGCTGGCTGGCCAATTCTTCCTGCTGAAACCTGCAACTGACAGCAGCAGAGGGCAAGCAGTGTATGGCATGGAATTTTCAAACAAATGTGTGCATGGCTACACTCCCTATCATGCAATGAACTCATGGGAGCATGACCCTCGACCCTCGGGCCATCAATTGCGCATTTCGACGCATGATGGCCTAAGAGGCCAAGTTTGCAATTCAATGTAAATGCAACAAAAGAGATGAGTGCCAACACCCTATCATATTGAAGTCAAGGGCATTGGCTACCGAGGGTTGAGATGTGTTTCGTCACTTGGAGTACGAACACTCCTCACCCCTCAAGTTTGGTTTGACACCCCAAACCAAACAATGCAATGTATGTATACAAACTTGGCTCAAAGATGCAACATGAGGCTAAGATGCAAAACATGCCAAATGTGATGCAAGCTAAACATGCAAATGTACAATGCTAGGCATGTATGATGCAATGCAATGCAATCAAACATGTAATGTAAACATGGCACAATGCAAGCATGCAACTAAAGGTAACGAGTCAAGCATGCAACCATATACAAGAGTGGACTTAGGCTGAAATGGGAGGCCCCAGCCACACCCCCAAAACAGTGGCCAAAGATGCCAAAATAATGGACAATAAGCATACCAAACAAGCAAATCAAAGGGGCGTAGAGCTAAGGCATGGAGGGCTATTCTCAAGAGCACTCAAAGGTGAGGTACATGGATACCAAACACTCATGTTAGACTCTAAAATGCATGCAAAAGATGGCACCAAAACATGCTAGGAAATGGATACAAAAGAGGAAGCATTCAAGGCCACTAAAGAGAGTATCCTACTACAACCACCCCAACCACTCATGGCATGCACTTTTCAATACAAATCAGAGTTTCAATATGTAAAATGAGCCCCCAAAATCCACTGGTATGGTAGCCTAAGTGACTTAAACAAAATGCATGCACCAAAGCTCATTTCTAGGCATAAAAGAACACATCCTCAAAACATGAAAGAGGTGATGAATGCAAGCATACAAGCATGGTTTGAGGACTGAAATGACATATAAATGACTCCAAATCATT
This sequence comes from Camellia sinensis, assembly GCF_055761805.1. NCBI lineage: Eukaryota > Viridiplantae > Streptophyta > Magnoliopsida > Ericales > Theaceae > Camellia > Camellia sinensis. The sequence goes on along the minus strand of NC_138964.1, from coordinate 30,410,316 downwards.
GAAATAACCCAACTAAAGCATGCTAGTGACTCACATGCTCAAGGCTCACAAGCCAAAATGCAAAGAGGCTACCCTATACATGGCAAATATGACTAAAATAGCCCCCAACAGACCTTAAACATGGCAAAATATGACCAAGGACTTCACAAAGCAAGGCCAAGATATGAGAGCATGGTGGTCTAATGGTATGATGCACTTTTAGACAACATGGAGGAATGTAAAGCAAGTATAATATGCATGCAATGGGTCATTAATCCGACCAAGACAGAGGAAACATATGACCTAAACAACACCCAAAACATCTGATATGGAACCAAAAACAAACCAAACATGCATGTTACCCTTATGAGCCAAAACATGAACAAAATGAGAGACCAAGGGAGAGGGGTGTCCCTCCCCAATGCAAGACCTCAAAGCCTCTTCTTTACCACTGAAAATAAACTGGATTTCAGTGGTGAGAAGGCTAATACTCAAGGGTAACCAAAGCTTAGCAAAGAGAGCACCAAAAGGGCCAAACAAGGCCTAAGAGGGGGAGATCGATCCCTAACACCAAAACAACCTCAATGAAGTAGCTTAAGCATGAAAATACAAGACTTTTTTCAGTTATACACAAAGTCTAAAATAATGAGCAAGATAGGCGAAAGTCTAGTGCAAGATTGGGGAATCTAAAGTAAAAGAGTTACCCTTAAAGAACCCTTGATGAACAGCAAGTGCAGCCTTCTTCTTTTGATCAAAACCAGTCCAAAACCTCAAGAACAAACCCCCAAAGCCTCTCAAATTTGAAGTAAGGTGTAATGCTATGTGTTTTAGTGCAAAACTAAGAACAAACACACACTTTAGGCCCTCAAACACACACAAAATGAAGAGAGAGAGGATGATATATATCAGATATATATGTGTATAGCTCTGGTTTTTTGCTGAACCAAACAAAGGAGGAGGAGGGGCTCTTATATAGGCAAGGTAATTGGCCAAAGCTTCTAAGAGAAGCCACTGAAAAGGGTCAAGGCTTACAAGGGAAGCCAAGCTAAGAGTGCAAGGCTTCCTGAGGAAGCTAGGACAGTTGGCAAGCTTCTTGAGGAAGCTTTGGAAAAGGGTCAAGCTTCCTCAAGAAGCTTTGACCAAAAGGGTGAAAAAACGGCAAAACAGCCACCTCTGGGGCAGGTTTGGTGCATTCCAGCTGCCACAGCTGGCATGCACCATGCCTGAAAAAGGTAAAAAGGTGCTACCGGCCAGAAAAGGAGGTCACCGGCCAAACAGATGGTCGGCCGGCCATACTGAGTGCCGGCCGGCCAATGGTATAATTCACCAATGGCCGGTAGCCTCAAAACATGGCCGGTGGCCCCAAACCATGGCCGGTGGGTGTCAGGGGTAGCTAACAAGCTACTTTCTACCCTCAGAAGCAAAAACACAAGTGTTTGGTGCAAAACCAAACACAGAATAGTCGAGTTGAGAGATCCTGAGGCAAGGCGCGTAGCCGAGACCTCCGAGAACTCAAAACGAAACACAAACATGAGTAATCACCGAGTGTTCGAGCGGTGACGTCCAAGTCTTGAGGACGGTCAAAAATGGGGTGTCTACAGTTGCTTCTCTTTGACAGAACTCGAAAGTCATAACAATGACGGGAGTGAATATCAAAGCCCAGAGACGACCCATTTTTGACAAGGCCGAAGACTTAGACAAGCATACAAGCTACAGATAAAGATATGTGCCCGAGGGCAGGGGCAGAATGCAAGACAATGCACCAAGCCGAGCATAACTTATGATCATGCAAAGAAAGCTGTAACGAAGCATAACATGCAACAGTTTTAAGCTAGCATACACCAAACTACACTACAATGCAGAAAGGATGTAAGAGAATTATGCAATTCTCGATACGTCTCACTCGGAGAATACAGTACCTGTCCGGTTCGTCTGGTTCCACCAGCCTCAAATGAACCGTACATACAATGTCGCGCCTGCAAAGAAAGCAAACTTAATAGGTACAATATTGTTAACAACATGCCTAATAATGCAATCGAAAGTGTGTGACAACGCAAGTCGAGTGGGACGCATAACAATGCTGTGAAGGTACAAACACATGTAAGTAAAGAACACGTGACAACGTGCACAATGTGTATGAAGGAATTTGAACACATGTAAGTAAAGTATGCGTGTCTACGCAAGCAATGTGTATAGAAACTTGAAATTGAACACATGTAAATAAAGCATGCGGTCTACGCAAGCAATGTGTATAAAAGGAGGTTGAACACATGTAAGTAAAGCATGCGGTCTACGCAAGCAATGTGTATAAAAAGGAACTTGAACACATGTAAGTAAAGCATGCGGTCTACGCAAGCAATGTGTATAGAAAGGGACTTGAACACATGTAAGTAAAGTATGCATGTCTACGCAAGCAATGTGTATAGAAACTTGAAATTGAACACATGTAAGTAAAGCATGCGGTCTATGCAAGCAATGTGTATAGAAAGGGACTTGAACAAATGTAAGTAAAATATGCATGTCTACGCAAGCAATGTTTATAGAAACTTGAAATTGAACACATGTAAGTAAAGCATGCGGTCTACGCAAGCAATGTGTATAAAAAGGAGCATGAACACATGTAAGTAAAGCATGCGGTCTACGCAAGCAATGTGTATAAAAAGGAACTTGAAAACATGTGAAGGTAAGCTATCCAAGATGTCGAAATACAAAGTACTGCAATACATTATAATTGAAGTGATTTGTGGAGTTCACAAGATACACGAAGGATACGGGAGGGGATGCTCCTCGCACGCACGGAGCATTGCTCATAGCAGACACAATTTGAGGTCAACTCGGAGGTCTACGAACATTTCAAAGGTGTACTTCCTTGCACTGCCTTGAGAAACTTGAGGTGACACACCAAACAATCGATCCCAACAAAGGCGCGAGAGATGTATTGACCTCGAGGGATGGGTTACCGGTATCAACTCTGATACTTTGCTGCCCTACTCTATTTTTGCTTTACTTTCCTTTTTACTAGTAGTCTAAGCACATTGCACTGCCTCAGGCAGGGTTTGTTATCATTTTTTCAAAATTGTGTATTTTTGCAAAACACATGATGGAAATGAAACTGCTATCTTTGTTCAACAGGGTGTTACATTTGTGCTTTTTATGCATCGCATCGCATGGGATCACATAACAATGCAAATGAAATTCGTTTGAAAATAGAGTGTTCGCATCGTAATAATCAGGTAGTGAACCCATTTACAACTCGATAGCAAAACAGAGAGACTTGATACAACCAAACAAGTGCGAGTACAACCCGATAAGCAAATCAAAGACCTAAAGGGAGTGAAACATAACTCAATAAGCAAATATACGACAACTCGATAAGCAAATAGGCATGACTTCGCAAGAATCGATCACCGGAGGGCATAGGAGGTGGTATAGTTCCCCAATCCTCAGCATAAGCAGTTCATAGAACAAGGAGGAAGACCACCGGCCAGGGGTAGAGTCCATCGGCCATGATAACTTATCACCGGCCAAAAGTGGTAACCGGTCAGCACTACATTTGGCCGGCCGGCCATAAATTTCTGGGACCACCAGAACTTTGACATCTGTCCTCCACTCACACCTTATCTCCTACAAAAGGCCTCAGCTTCGTAGTTCTACTCAATTCAACACTGATTTGCTCGAAATGGAGGGATTTCTTGCCCAGAATCTCTCGTCCTGGATTAACAACTTGGATGGCTCGGAAAAACTGAATTTTCGGGGTTTCGGCATAAACGCACTATTCACTCTGGGTCGTACCCCGTTACACCTCCCATTTCTCTATGTGGCGGCAAGGTTTTGGAATCCGGTGACACACGTCTTTAGCTTCGGCGGGCAAGAGATGTGTCCGACTTTCGAAGATTTTCAAGTTTTGACGGAGTCCGAGCGCAACGAGGAGATTTTGTCCCAGCTTCGCTTCGGTCACGCCCAAGCTTTAGGACAGATGTGTGGACTCACCATGCACGATGCTCGGTCTCTGATCTGCAACGGGGAACTGGATATCCTTGGCTTGATTTATCGCTTTTCTGATGCGGGTAACCGCGTCGACCATCATTGGCAAGGTTTTCGGCAACACGCCCTTTGCTTGTGCATACTATCTCGCTTTTTGCTTGCCCCGAGCTTTAGCGGATCTAGTATTCGTCTGATTGAAGTTGCTCAAGGCTTGAAAGAAGGAAAGAGCTGCATTGCCCTGACATTGGCCAAGACGCTGATCGGCTTGGATGCTTTCTATTGCCGAGAGACGACCAGATTCGCGGGAAGTCCACTACTGCTGCAGGTAATGTTTCCCACCCTTTCTCATATATGTATTGCTCACATCACTCGGCCCTCAGGCTCGATTTTTCCCAAAAAACCCTTTTCTTACTTTTCTCTCACCGTACATCTCTCTATTCTTTATTCTCTCATTTTTTTATCCCTCCCCATGTATGGTTGATGGATAAATTGCAAGTTGTGGACTCTTGCCCAGCCTACTCAGCTCGCGGCTACTTCTTCCGACAATGACTAGTCGATGCCCTTGATGAGGGATGGTGGTTCGACTAGATATGCAATTTGTCTGCGGATCGCATTGCTTGGCGCTGTCTTTGGCTCAATCTCTTGGCAATCAGCTATAGCATGTCCCAGCAGACCGCGATCCAGTTGATTGGTCTGACTCACTGTGTGTTCTACTTTCTGTTCCGGTTCCAGCGCCAGTTCGGCCATGATCAGACTTGCCCCGCAGAGGGGATAGAATATCCTGTTGCCTTTCCTTTCTGAGGCGCGCAGCTTGTCCGGCAGGCCGCAGCATAGAGGACTAGAGAGCTCCTGGCCCCCGCTCCCACTTTTAGTTGTATTTTGTCTGATGAGTACATAGATTGGCTTAATGAGGAGGCACAGATCGGGCCCAGCTTGGCACCGGGGGCTTCGACCAACTCTGGGAGGGGGCGTAGGAACACATGACTTGACTATACCCCAGATTTATTGCTTTATTAGTACTTTCAAGTTTTCCTTATGAATGTAATAAAAAGCAACTTCAATTTGTATGCAAGAGCAGGAGGACTCTGTATTGAAATCAGTGAAATTGAAGGTTGTAGGTACTAAAAATTTTCCGCTTTGGTCCAAAAATGGTCTAAGTTGTAAAAAGATTAATTTTGAACAAAGCCAACTTTTATTAAAACTTTTCAAAACCATTTTCGATATGGATCAGAACTGGACATGCCCGAGATCTCTCACTGAGATGCACAACCCCGGATCCCAGCAACTGGAAAGTTGCCCCTAGTCTGAAGAGCACTACACCGGAGATCATAATCGAACTCTTGAATGCTGAATAGACAAAGATGGCCGAGGTGATCAAATGGACAAAGTTGATCGAGGAAAAGTTTATGGCCGAACTCCAGGATGAAGTTGCCTACGTATCCCAAAGATGGGAATCAAGTCTTACGTAGTTCAGGCTTAGGTTCACTCGAGTATTTTCGCTCTCCTTTTACACTCTAACTTTTGCCAAGGCCGCCCTTTGCGGGTTTTCAACCTTGCAAGCTCAGTTTTTATATTTTGTAATTTTTCGTGCTCTAACTTTTGCCTAGGTCGCCCTTTCGGGTTTTCGGCCTAGCAAGCCTCTCAGGGGTAATATTTCTTCAATTTGTCCATGTTGATTGGTTGGGAGAACTCTAGGCCATCGAGGTCCATCAGAACGACAGCTCCACCCGACCAAATAGTCTTAATGATGTAGGGACCAGTCCAATTGGGTCTGAACTTGCCCCTTGGGTCATGGATGGGAGCTCGGTTATCCTTAAGTACCAAATCTCCTTCTTTCAGATTCCTGGACTTAACCTTCTTGTTGAAAGCCCGGGCAATTCTGCGCTGATAACCTTGAACATGGTACAATGCCTTCAGTCTTCTCTCGTCAAAGAGCATGAGTTCCCCGAATCTACTCTGCTGCCAATCTACTTCGGCTATTTGACACTCAGCCAATACTCGCAATGACGGAACCTCAATTTTGATAGGTAGAACGGCCTCCATCCCATAGACTAATGAATACGGAGTCGCCCCAGTAGAAGTTCTAATTGAAGTCCGGTAGCCCCACAGAGCAAACGGCAACTTATCTGACCAGTCCCAGTAGGTTTCCACCATCTTCTGCAGTATGTGCTTGATGTTCTTGTTGGCAGCCTCAACTGCTCCGTTAGTCTACAGCCGGTATGTGGACGACTTGTGAAAAGCCACATTATATTTTTCCAACAAGTCAATCACTTTCTTCTTGAAATGGGAACCATTGTCTGAAATAATCTCGTTTGGGACCCCATAGCGGCAGATGATGTTGTTTCTAATGAATTTCGCAACATGTGAAGCCTTCAACACCGCATAAGATTAGGCCTCGACCCACTTCGTAAAGTAATCTATCGCGACCAGGATGAACTCATGCCCATTCGACCCCTTCGGAGTAACAGCCCCGATCACATCGATTCCCCAAACTGAAAATGGCCATGGCGAAGTCATATTGTACAGCTTCGACAGCGGAATGTTCATGCGATTTGCATGGATCTGGCATTTGTGGCATCGCCGAACAAAGCCGATACAATCCTCCTCCATGGTGGACCAGTAGTAACCCTGTCTGAGGATCTTCCGCACTAGCATTACCCCATTCATATGTGCCCCACATTCTCCTCCGTGGATGGCCTCCATCAGGCGCTTTGATTCCTCAGCTTCTACACATAGCTTATGCATTCCCAGACGACCTCTCTTATACAGCTTGCCCCCGCAGATGATGAACTGAACGGCCATTCTTCTGATTGCCCTTTTATCCTTGGCGTTTGCCTCCGGTGGGTACATTTCCTTCTCCAAGAAGTTCCAAATGTCGTGATACCAGGGGTTTTCATCCTGAACCTCATCTATGGCAGCGATCGACTCGTAGGCTGGCGCAAATTTCTGGTCAATGATGACTGGACACATCCGGACTCCGGACGGGATGTCTATCATGGAAGATAGAGTTGCTAAAGAATCTGCAAACCTGTTGTTCTCTCTTAGTAGATGAGCAAAATTTAGCTTCTCAAACCAAGGAATTAACAAGTCCAAGGTCCGGTGATACATCATCATCTTTTCTTCTTTGAATTTCCAGTCTCCTTTTGCTTGAGACACAATAAGGTTTGAGTCCCCGATGACGTCCAACCGTCTTGCCCCTAGTTCCAGGGCTGCTTCTAGACCGGCAATGCATGCCTCATATTCTGCTTTGTTGTTCGAGACTGTGAACTGGAGTTTGAAGGCTAGAGGAATACGAAAGTTGTCGGGTGCTATCAATAACACTCCTATCCCATACCCGTACTGGTTTGACGCTCCGTCAAAATACATCGTCCAAAACTCGTCGTCGATATGCAAAATGACCTCATCTGAGAATGAGTACTCAACTGCTTCACCTCCTTCCACTGGGTGATCGGCTAAGAATTCTAGTACTGTTCTTCCCTTCACCGACTTGCGCGTCACATATTTCAGATCGAATTCGGAAAGCAATAGCAACCAACGAGCTAGCCTACCTGTAAGTGCCGGTTTCTCGAAAAGATATTTGATGGGATCGAGTCGTGAAACCAACATTACGGAGTGAGCTGACAGGTAGTGCCGCAGCTTCCTGGTAGCCCATACCAAAGCCAAACAAACGTTTTCCAACGGAGTGTAACGGGTCTCGTAATCCAGCATCTTCTTGCTCAGATAGTAGATGGCCTTCTCCACCTTATCCTCTGATTCTTGTGCGAGCATGCAGCCCATTGTAGTCTCAGCTACTGAAAGGTACAATATCAACGGTCTTCCCGATTCTGGCGGTGACAACACGGGTGGGTTCTGTAAGTATTTCTTGACTTGTTCAAAAGCAGCTTGGCATCGGCCGTCCCATTGGAATTTCTTTCCTTTCTTCAGGAGACCAAAAAGTAGTTCACAAGTCAAGGTTAATTTTGAGATAAACCGTGTTATGAATTGCACTTTACCCAGAAAGCCTCGCACCTCCTTTTCTGTCCTTGGTGGTGACATTTCTAGGATGGCCTTGATTTTGGAAGGGTCGACTTCGATACCTCTCTGTGTAATAAGAAACCCCAGCATTTTCCCTGCTGTGACACCGAACATACACTTCTGAGGATTCAGCCACAACCGGAATTCTCTGATCCTTTGAAAGAACTTCTGCAAGGCGGTGTAGTGGCCCTCCTTTCCTTTGGACTTGACAATCATGTCGTCCACGTACACCTCAACCTCCTTGTGGATCATGTCATGCAATATTGTGGTCGCGGCCCGTTAATATGTAGCTCTAGCATTCTTCAACCCAAACGACATCACTCTGTAGCAGTATGTCCCCCACGGGGTGGTGAAGGCAGTCTTTTCTCGGTCTTCTGGTGCCATCACTATCTGATTGTAGCCTGAGAAGCCATCCATAAATGAAAGCAAAGCATGCCCCACTGTGAAGTCCACTAACTCATCAATGTGCGGCAGGGGAAAGTCGTCCTTCGGACTAGCTCTGTTCAAATCCCAGAAATCCACGCATACTCGGATCTTGCCATCCTTCTTTGGTACTGGAACGATGTTAGCCAACCAAGTTGGGTATTCGGATACCAGCAGGAAGCCTGCGTCGATTTGCTTGGTGACCTCTTCCTTAATCTTGATGGCCCAGTCAGGGCGAATCCTTCTGAGTTTCTGTTTGACAGGTCGGGCCTCGGGGTCAAGAGGGATCCGGTGCTGTACAATCTCAGGAACGATTCCAGGCATGTCTTCGTAGGACCACGCGAAAACATCTTTGACATCTTTTAATAAAGCGACTAAGCGCTCGCGTTCCTCCGAAGACAACGTAGACCCAATCTGGACCAGTCGCGGGTCCTTCTCAGTACCAATATTCACAGTAGTGATTTCATCAACTAAAGCTTTAACAAATCTTTCCTGCTCTTGATCAATTAATCGTTGCAAAATTGGAGGAATTTCTCCCTCGTCGTTTTCGTCAAAATTTTGAAAGTCCTGATTTAAGCAATATATCAAAGGCACAGAAAAGTACTCGGAAACCACATCCACATTATTCTCATTAAGTACTTCCAAACCGTCCGATTCTTCTGTTACAACAGACTCAAAGGAGAAAGAAAAAGACGACCTGGACAGGACTGTGGCATCCGGGTTATCACCCCCAGGAATACCAGACTCAGACTCAGTCGAGCTAGAACCTGATTCCGACTCACAAGACTCGATGGAATCAGATTCCGGCTCACTACCAGACCCGGCGCTGTTCGACAAAAATCCCTCTTCGTATTGCCAAACGAGAGAAGGTGCGATGGATGCATCCAAAATATTTGCTGGTAGGCCCGCAGCCGTTCCATTCCCGATCACGCATACCGAGAAGTTATCCCCCAAGCACTTCTGTTCGATCAGAGGATCTGAAAGTAGACATGCCAGCGCTACCCCCATTTCACTTTCGGCGTCCTCAAACTTCAATTTCTTGCTCTGCTCAACCTCAGCTATTGGGTCTGTCTGCTCTCCGGCAACGTCATCCCCGGGTAGCTGCAGGTCAAAGAAGATCTCAAACCCCGGCACACGCTTCTTCTCCGCGTTTAGCCACGGCTCTAGGAAGCCACAGAATGGAAAGTCCTCCCCCTCCCGGACGAAGCGTCCGTTTAGAGTACCCTGAAAGGGCCGGTGCATTAAGTCAAAAGGCTTCCCCATCTGTTTCGCTCTGGCTCTTCCAGCCATTTCCTTTCCTTTCCTTACCTAATCCTCCTTGGTGGGCAGATAACCCAAGCCAAAGGTATGAGGGTTATGTGGCACTTCGGCCAATGCTGCGACGCCCTTCCGGCCGCTCCTTCCTAACCCCATCCCGAGGATGTGTTGGAGTTTGTTCATGAGGTATACCACTTAAGCACTAACATATATCCCCTCGTTAGCAGCCATGATGTTTTGTATAACCCAAGCCTCTGCAAGGGTAAAACCGGATAAGAACACATCCTCCATACCGTGCTCAATTTTCAAAACTGGCGTAGATACTTCCGGCGGTGGATGGATTGATGAATTCCCAAAAACAATGGCTACTCCCTTTCTATGGGGGTATTTCGCCATTTGATGCAAGGTAGAAGAAACTGCCTTCACTTGATGCAGCCATGGCTGCCCCAAAAGCAAATTGAAAGTGGCGGGAACCTCTAGGATGTGAAAGTCAATTTCATGCTGCCCCGACCCAACCTTGGTTTGAATTCTTGTTGTCCCCATGACGTCTCTGCTTGTGTTGTCGTAAGCCCGAATCACCTGGGCTGTTGGCACAAAGTCCGCGGTCTTCAAGCCAATTGCATAGGCAGTCCTTGCTGGACATACATTGATGGCGGACCCTGTGTCGACAAGCACCACGGGTATCCATTTGTTTCTGCACTCCACGGAGATGTAGAGTGGCTTGTTGTGGTTCGCACCCTCAGGTGGCAGTTCTTTGTCAGAAAAGGTCAACATCGGGGTAGCTCCTCCCGGAAAAAGTAAGCCCACCAGCTGTTCGGGTGTGGTGTCTATAGAAAGCTTGGCCTTGTCCATGGCAGATAAGACAGCTTGTCGATGTACTCGCGATACCATAAACAGTCCCCAGATGGAGATGTCTGCTTGTATCTTCTTTAACTGCTTCAGTACAGCCTCTTCTTCGACTTGCTTCTCTTTCTGTCTCTCAGCTTCCTTATCTTTCCCAGATGCCTCCGGCTAGTCTAGGTGTGGGGGCTTGAAATACCGTCCGCTTCTCGTCATGTGGTCGACTTCTCCAAGGTACCAGGTGTCATCGGGTTGGTTGTTTCCCCAATCTTCGTCCGTATGGGCAAGACATAAATCCTCATCTTCTCACCACATTCCATCAGCAGCCGACAGACACCTGTCCGGCTCTGGTATGACTGTTCTCGTACTCATGGTACCTTCCATCCCTATGCTCGTAGCATTCTCTGTTCCTGTGCACACAGCAGTTTCAGTCCCCACGTAAAGCTTTCCTGATTCTCTCAGAATCCCCAAACCTTTCATGTTCCAACTGCGTCAGTACAGCTGTTTGTTCAACAATTCCTGTATTCAAAATGCCCCAATCCTGAGCGAAATTCTTGACACCGGCGCTCTCCGGTGACGCATTCTGATTTCTGACTCCCTCGACTGTCACCGACATTCATGCCCCTGCCGGACCCTGTCCTGGTTGGAACTCTTCCACCACATCCGGTTGATCATCCAACCACCCAGTAGCCTCTGTTGATTCCTCATAATCAAACCAGTTGACTGTTGCGCCCCCTGGATCTTGGTCACTGTAAAACTGGAGATTGGCAAGGTCCTCTTCCACAGCCCTTAAATCATCTGTTCCCTGTGCCAGACTATCCCCTTGGATCACAAACCGTTCTCCCCCTGTTGGCAATTCCACATCTGGCCCATCCTCGCCTATTGATGAAATGTAGTCACCCGAACTATATGTCTTCTTAATACGACTCCCAGATTCTGCAGACTCTGACTCAACAACCTTTTTCTCCTTTGGGATCTCCTCTCTCCTGTTCTCTATAGTCACCACCGTTGGCTTAGGTCGGGTCATGGAGATGTCCATCATGCACAAGTCGGTGCAGTCGGGAAGGAATACCTCCGGCATAGGCAGGTGGGAAGGAGTGATATAGATGCTAGGATCGTAAGGCACGACCCCAATTTGGATGAAGTTGATCCTTTTAGGCGGTGGAGCTTGGTTATGTGTGGGGAGAGGGTTTGTTGTAACATTGGGTTTCTCGGGAGGCAGAATCACCCCGTTATCGATGAGATCTTGAATCTCATGACATAATCGGAAGCACAGATCGGTGTCATGACCGTGCTGTTGGTGAAATACGCAATATTTGGCTGGGTTGTGGGTAGGGGGAAGTCTTTCTGGTAAGGGCCGCGGTTCTAGGGGCTTCAAATGCCCATTTCTGATTAAAACCCCCAGAGCTTTGGATAGGGGCATATACAGTGGAGCGAAGGTTCTTGTGTTTTTGGGTGGGTATTTGTCTGTTTGGGTATGGCTTCCGGACGCGCCGGAGAATGGCGCAGCTGCCATGGTTCTTGGAGGGGGGTTGGTGGTAACCATGCTCACTTCGAAGGCTCTTGTAGTTGTTGTACCGCTCGAGCCTGCATTAGTGTTGCGGTTGAAAGTTCTTCGGGGTTGCTTCCGGTCATTATCAATTAAGCCTTGCTTTAAGGCATCCTCAATCTGCACCCCCATTTCATGTAGATCAGAAAAGGTAGGAAAGGGGAGTACAATCATCTTTTGCATCAACTTCGGCTAAAGATTGTGCACAATCATCCGAATATGATCTTTCTCTGTAGGCCTTAAGGTCATCATCGAAGCCTTGGCCCTCCATCTGGTCATGAATTCTGAGAAACTCTCTTTAGGCTCTTGCCTTGTTGTCTCGAGATCACGGGTTGTAATCTCGATTTGTGTATTGTATGAGTATTGCGTAATGAAGGCCTCGGCCATCTCATCCCAGTTTCTCTTGATATCATCTTCTAATTTGTCATACCATATGGCCGCCACACCCGACAGGGTTCGGCCGAACAGAGACAGCTTCTGAACTCTGCTGAGGCCCATTGGCCTTAAGATGTCTGAAAACAATCTCAGGTGCACCATGGGGTCCCCGGACCCATCAAATCGATCAATGTGTGGCATTTTGAATCTGTTAGGCAGCGTCACAGCTGCGTTGGTATATCCATCTTCGATGTCAGGGATGGTCTTGACTCCTTGGGATCTCTTGAACAGCTTTTCGAGCTTGCTCAACTTCAATGCTGTGGGGTCTGTCTCGAATTCAAAGGGAGAGTCCGGTAGGTTGGTGGGTGTTTTGGATAACTGGGGTTGGATTTGGGGTAGGATCGGGGGTAGAGGTGGTCCCGTGGGAATGTCTGTATCATTCTGAACATTAGTTGTCTCCCCGAGGGTTGGAATTCCTGGTGGGGGAGGAGCTTGCTGCGAAGCAGATGCTCCGGTTTGCTGCTGTAACCTCACGATTAACTCTGCTTGCTCATTCATAATCGTGGCCTGCTGCTTGGCGAACTCTGCCTGTCGGACAGCATCCTGCTGCATCATTTTCATACTCTCTTGGAGCTGGCGCACCATCTCCTCTAAATTGGCCATAATGTTCTGCTCTGACTGAATTATCAGTATATGTTCCCTTTCTGTGGGAGAAGCAGAATCTTGATCCCTACTGTACACAGGTGGGGTAGACAAAGCCCTCTGTACTGACTGTTGAACTGATGCCCTCTGCCTAGCTGTCCTCCGTCTAGTAACCGGGGGTAGAGAGTGGTACACCAGTTGTCCGTCTACCAGATCCTCAGATCGATGGAGCCGACGACCTCTAGTCCAGAGTGCTTGGGGAATATCTACTGGGTCAGAAGCAATTGTGCTCAACTACCTAGTAAAAAGATAAATAAAGCGTATAAATAAACAGACAATTGGACAGTGTAACAACGTAAAATAAACATAACACACAGCTGGGTATCACAACAAATTGCCAACAAGTTGAATGCACTGTTCCTTAGTCACTGATCACTGTTTCCAAATCGTTGCCCCTAAGTCTGAATTTGATACCCGTAGATGACTGATTCCCAAAAAACACTGATGCCCGCAGGCCTGACACTCAGACTTGCAAACTGATATGTGTGTTCCCTGCATAGATACACTCTAAAAACACATAGCAAGTAAAAGAGAGCCAAAGCACCCCTAAGTTGGGGTAGGGTTTCCCTGTCCTATTTTGTCAGGAGCTAGGGTTTCACTATGCATGCAGCAGTTCTCAAACAACCTAACATCGGGTAAGCAACCTGTCCTAGTTTGGAATAGTCACTATGGATTTCGATATGCACTAGGTCGAATGGTCGAAAAGGGTGCCCCGGTAAAACCAGGGTTTGTGATCCCATACTGTCAGAGCCCACAATCGGTCAGCCTTATGGCATGCTTTGACAAAGTCAAGCCTCCGCAAACCGTTCAGCAATGGCAGATGGCAAACACGGTGTCCTAGGCGCACCAATGCACATGCAATGCAAAGAGACACATAAATGAAATCAAAACAGGATATCACGAGTTTGAGTCAAGCTCTCTAAATCCCCAGCAGAGTCGCCAGAAACTATAGACGCGCCCTCAGGCCTCATGCTACAGTTCGGACTCAATTGGTGTCACGATCCTGTATCTAATCTCGCAGAGTGCAATGCAAGACCGATGAATCATCAAAGAGTCCAAATCTGGCAAATCGTTTTCAAAAACAGATTTTTTTTAAAAGAAGTGCCAAACATTGACTGCTTTGCCAGATACAGAGCCGCCACCTAAATATTTTTTATGGGAAATTTAGGAAACCCTGACTCGGTGCCAAAGGCCACGTGTCCGTCATCACCAAAGTTGCCTCAGCTCGGGAGCTTGGGTACGATTGGGGAAGGTCAGCTATGAGCACCCCCTCTCGCCCGATCCGAAAATCGGCCTCTACTAACCATGATATCCGTTTTTGAAAACGTTATGTGTTCGTATTCCGGTTATTAGCCTAGAATTACTATCTTATGCGCACAGCAAACAAGTATAGACCAAATCCCCTAAATTGGAACAAAATATTTCATGCTTCTTTTGAAAATGGTTTGCTACTCGTAAGTAGGCTAAAATGCAGGTTTTGCCACCCTCAAGTGGGCTTTAGAAAAGATGGTTTTGCCACTATCTAGTGGGCTTAAAACTCACAATTTTAATGTATTATTCCAATTTAGGTAATTCGACCTCCACCCACAGGCACTCAAGCAGTTATATCACATAAGCAGCTAGCCTCATGGTAATCGTGCTATTGTGGCAACACTCACACGCATGCGGTATGCTAAAGCGTAAATGCTTACCTAGTACTCCGAGCCAAAACAAAAGCTAGTTAGTAATCAATGCATGATCCTAGCTCATGTTAAGATGGCTAATGCAACACATACAAGATGCAACTACAATAGGCTCGGCTATTCTAAGATAGCATGTGATGATGCTACAACTAACATGTATTCAACTTTGGAATTGAAATATAAATGCAGTTAGTATGATGCGCCGAGCCCGGTGCATGTAAGACGAATGTATGGATGCACGCATACTATCATACTGTATGCTAATTGAAACATGCCCTAGGCTAACCATCGAAAGCTAGTAAATAAAAGGGAAGAAAGATGTGGGGTTGGGAGACATACACACACTCACCCACACTTATTACAAGTTAACCCTCACTCGGAGGGACCGAATAAATATTACAGTCTGAATAAATAATACTTAATTAATTATTACAGAATTTCTAATTAATTAACAAATTAAATGCAGAAAGAAGGTGGCCACAGCCCTGCCTCGGGATGCGTGAATGATGCATGCTTGACTCGTCTCGCCCGGAACTCGCTGCCATAGCACTGTTGCCTCTGTTTACACTGCCTTGCCCCTCTAAAAATTCTAAAAGTCCCCAGAACTGCTCCTTGAGCGTTGTGGAATGTCACCGGCCGGAACAAAATGCCACTGGCCATGAAAATGGGATTATCAGCCAAATATTATGCTCTCGGCCAAACTTGTTTTGCCGGTCGGCACCAAACACTGCCGGCCGGCCAATTCTTCCTGCTGAAACCTGCAGCTGACAGCAACAGAGGGAAAGCAGTGTATGGCATGGAATTTTCAAACAAATGTGTGCATGGCTACACTCCCTATCATGCAATGAACTCAAGGGAGCATGACCCTCGACCCTCAGGCCATCAATTGTGCATTTTGACGCATGATGGCCTAAGAGGCCAAGTTTGCAATTCAATGTAAATGAATACAACAAAAGAGATGAGTGCCAACACCCTATCATACTGAAGTCAAGGGCATTGGCTACCGAGGGTTGAGATGTGTTTCGTCACTTGGAGTACGAACACTCTTCACCCCTCAAGTTTGGTTTGACACCTCAAACCAAACAATGCAATGTATGTATACAAACTTGGCTCAAAGATGCAACATGAGGCTAAGATGCAAAACATGCCAAATGTGATGCAAGCTAAACATGCAATGCTAGGCATGTAAGATGCAATGCAATGCAATCAAACATGTAATGTAAACATGGGACAATGCAAGCATGCAACTAAAGGTAACGAGTCAAGCATGCAACCATATACAAGAGTGGACTTAGGCTGAAATGGGAGGCCCCAGCCACACCCCCAAAACAGTGGCCAAAGATGCCAAAATGATGGACAACAAGCATACCAAACAAGCAAATCAAAGGGGCCTAAAGCTAAGGCATGGAGGGCTATTCTCAAGAGCACCCAAAGGTGAGGTACATGGATACCAAACACTCATGTTAGACTCTAAAATGCATGCAAAAGATGGCACCAAAACATGCTAGGAAATGGATACAAAAGAGGAAGCATTCAAGGCCACTAAAGAGAGTATCCTACTACAACCACCCCAACCACTCATGGCATGCACTTTTCAATACAAATCAGAGTTTCAATATGTAAAATGAGCCCCCAAAATCCACTAGTATGGCAGCCTAAGTGACTTAAACAAAATGCATGCACCAAAGCTCATTTCTAGGCATAAAAGGACACATCCTCAAAACATGAAAGAGGTGATGAATGCAAGCATACAAGCATGGTTTGAGGACTGAAATGACATATAAAATGACTCCAAATCATTGAAACAACCCAACTAAAGCATGCTAGTGACTCACATGCTCAAGGCTCACAAGCCAAAATGCAAAGAGGCTACCCTGAACATGGAAAATATGACTAAAACAGCCCCCAACAGACCTTAAACATGGCAAAATATGACCAAGGACTTCACAAAGCAAGGCCAAAATATGAGAGCATGGTGGTCTAATGGTATGATGCACTTTTAGACAACATGGAGGAATGTAAAGCAAGTATAATATGCATGCAATGGGTCATTAATCCGACCAAGACAGAGGCAACATATGACCTAAACAACACCCAAAACATCTGATATGGAACCAAAAACAAACCAAACATGCATGTTACCCTTATGAGCCAAAACATGAACAAAATGAGAGACCAAGAGAGAGGGGTGTCCCTCCCCTATGCAAGACCTCAAAGCCTCTTCTTTACCACTAAAAATCCACTGGATTTTAGTGGTGAGAAAGCTAATACTCAAGGGTAACCAAAGCTTAGAAAAGAGAGCACCAAATGGGCCAAACAAGGCCTAAGAGGGGGAGATCGACCCCCAACACCAAAACAACCCGAATGAAGTATCTTAAGCATGCAAATACAAGGCTTTTTTCAGTTATACACAAAGTCTAAAACAATGAGCAAGATAGGCAAAAGTCTAGTGCAAGATTGGAGAATCTAAAGTAAAAGAGTTACCCTTGAAGAACCCTTGATGAACAGCAAGTGTAGCCTTCTTCTTTTGATTCAAACCAGTCCAAAACCTCAAGAACAAACCCCCAAAGCCTCTCAAATTCGAAGTAAGGTGTAATGCTATGTGTTTTAGTGCAAAACTAAGAACAAACACACACTTTAGGCCCTCAAACACACACAAAATGAAGAGAGAGAGGGAGATATAGAGAGAGAGGATGATATATATCAGATATATATGTGTATAGCTCTGGGTTTTTGCTGAACCAAACAAAGGAGGAGGAGGGGCTCTTATATAGGCAAGGTAATTGGCCAAAGCTTCTAAGGGAAGCCACTCAAAAGGGTCAAGGCTTACAAGGGATGCCAAGCTAAGGGTGCAAGGCTTCCTGAGGAAGCTAGGATAGCTGGCAAGCTTCTTGAGGAAGCTTTGGCAAAGGGTCAAGCTTCCTCAAGAAGCTTTGACCAAAAGGGTGCAAAAAGGGCAAAACAGCCACCTGTATGCCCCGGGGTAGGTTTGGTGCATTCCAGCTGCCACAGCTGGCATGCACCATGCCTGAAAAAGGTAAAAAGGTGCTACCGGCCAGAAAAGGAGGTCACCGGCCAAGCAGATGGCCGACCGGCCATACTGAGTGCCGACCGGCCAATAGTATAATTCACCAATGGCCGGTAGCCTCAAAACATGGCCGGTGGGTGTCAGGGGTAGCTAACAAGCTACTTTCTACCCTTAGAAGCAAAAACACAAATGTTTGGTGCAAAACCAAACACAGAACAGTCGAGTTGAGAGATCCTGAGGCAAGGCGCGTAGCTGAGACCTCCGGGAACTCAAAACGAAACACGAACATGAGTAATCACCGAGTGTTCGAGCGATGACGTCCAAGTCTTGAGGACGGTCAAAAATGGGGTGTCTACAGCGACCCTAAGTGGTTTTTCTCTTATCTTAGGACGCGTGAAACGCGACCCTGATCAATTTTCCTTTTATCTCAGGATGTGTGAAACACGACCCTGAGCGATTTTGCTTTTATCTCAGGACGCGTGAAACACGACCCTAAACGATTTTATTTTTATATCAGGACAAGTGAAACGCGATCTTGAGCGGTTATAGTGATTTCTCAAAACGCGTGAAATGTGACCCTGAGTGGTTTTTCTCTTATCTCAGGTTGCGTGAAATGCGACCCTGAGCTGTTTTGATTTTATATCAAGACACGTGAAACGCAGCCATGAGTGGTTTTTCTCTTATCTCACGCGTCCCTGAGCAGTTTTTTTTTCTTTTCTTAGGATGCGTGAAACGCGACCCTGAGCAGTTTTACTTTTATCTCAGGACACGTGAAACGCGACCCTAAGTACTTAGTGTTGTGTCTCCGGATGCGTGAAATGCGACACTGAGCGATTTTTCATCTCGAGACATGTGAAATGCGACCCCAAGATATTTTTGTTTTTCAGTTTCTTAGGACGCGTGAATTTTCATCATGAGCGGTGTTTTCTTTCCTCGTCACACGCTTTTGTGTGGTTATAGTGTGTTTTAGCTCTTTTTGCGTGGGACCTAGCTTGAAGCTACTCATTCACATGTTGTTATCTTGTTATCACTTATTGCACCTGTCATTGCATGTTACATCATCTGGCATGATCTTGAGTTTTCGAAATAGCCGGCTACGCGGAGCGTGTGAGTCCAGCCTTCAAAGTATTTTTCATGCATGTCATCTGCATCTTGCCCCCGAGCTATGCTGGTTTCATTCCCAACAAAGGGATATGTAGGCAGTTTGCGAGCGCAACCAATTTAATTTATGTCTTGATTGTTTTGCCCAAGTCTTATGACCTTGTCAAAATGGGTCGTCTTTGTGGCTTTGACATTCACTCACGTCATTTCATGACTTCGAGTTCTGTCAAAGAGGGGCAACTGTAGACACCCCATTTTTTACTGTCTTTACAACTTGGGCGCCACCACTGGCACACCCAATGATGAATTTGTATATGTTTGTCAAGTATTCAAAGTCCTCAGCGGAATGCCACAGCTTTGAGCCCTCAAACCCTACACACCTCTTGTCTTGTTCGGGACCAAAACCACAGTTTTTCAAGCCTAAAAACCCTGGGACCTGCCAGCCACTTGTGTGTTTCTGCAGATATTTATGCCAACTGTGCCAGCTGTTTCCACAGGTGCTTGCATCTGCCCACACGTGTATGTATGGATGTTTCTTAGGGAGGTTCATGTTTTTCTATAAATAGGAGACCTCCCCTTCAATTTTTTAGGGTTAGAGAATTTGGAGCAAAATATTTTCTCTCTCTCTCGACAATTCTCTCTCTCTCTCTTGCAAATTCTTAAGCCTTTGCCTATACACTCTAAACCAAACCTTGTGGTCTTTGAGCTGAGGTACTTTTGAGCCTACTTTGAGCTCTTGAGGGTGTGTAAGTGTTGATTTGTTGCTTGGAAAGGGTTCTCCTCTTAAAGAGGTACAAGTCTTGGCTTATTTCTTTGCTTTATTTGCTATCTTTCCTACTATTTTTAGACTGTTTTAGATATTTTAAACTCTGTATTTTGGGCTGAAACTTGTGGTTTAAGGCCAATAAGGGTGGAGGGGTGGATCACTCTTCTTTGCACCTAGCTTCTTAGGCCTTTGCCCTTGTGTTTCCCACCTTTTTGTCAATTTTTTGTTAGCTTTTTAATACTAAATTTTAGAGTTTTTCAGAGGCTAAAAACCATGTTTTGAAGTCTCAAAAATGGAGGGGGTAGCCTCCCCTCCTTGTGCTTGTTTACTAGCTTACATAGCTCCACGTTGTAGCTTACCTTTTTTAGTTATTTTGCTTTCATTTTCAGCACTATTTTAGCTCCGTGTAGGACTATTTTAGTGTGTTTGTTTCATTTATGCCTTGTATTGTATGCTTGTAGTGTAGTAGTCCTCATAGGTTTGGAGGTTTACGCCTTAGCCACCAACCTATTTGAGTTGGTAGCATTTATTTCTTGCTTTCCATACTTGTGATCACCTCTAATCGCTTCTACAACCTCTCTCTTTTCTTGGCTTTTTCTTTGTTTTGAAAGTTGCTTCAAGCCAAGTGTTTGTTTAAGCATGAGATTGAAATATTGTGCTTAATGGTTTAGTCCCTTTGGGGGTTCATTACCAATGGCATGGTGTCTCTCTCATGCCCAAAGCAACTCTTGGTTGGATGCTTCTTTCCATTAGAGGACTTTAAACTCATTTTTGGACTCAATGAACTAAGGAATGGTTGGCAAGTAAAATGGAGTAATAAAATTGGGACTAAAAAATGGTGCAAGATAATAACTTGGTTAGGGTTCAATCGGACATTAATTGAACCCTTGAGTCTTAAGTTGTTTCATACTCATTAGTGATGAAAATGGTTCAAAAGTCATTGTCAACCACTTCCCTTGATCAATCCATAATATGGAGGAGGTTTTTGAGAGTCTTTATTTCTGCATTTATTGAAGTTATACCCCTTAATTCCTAGGCCATCATGCAAATGAAATTGTATCGATTGATGGCTTGCGAATCAAGTTTACCACTCCTTTGAGCTGTTTGATGATAAGGATAGGTAAGGTGCACAAACATCCCTTGAGAATACCATGTTTTTGCTCTGTATGCTCTCTGTTGCAACAGGAAGAACCAAACTTTTGTGGCTTACCAGCCACTTTTTCTAGCCGGCAGGCCTACTTTTTTGGACGGCAAGCTACCTTTTGTGGCCGGCCAGCCACCGCTTTTGGTTTGCTGGATACTTTTGCAAAACCAGGCAGTGTCTTTTTCTAGCAGAGCGGAGCAGAGGCTGAAGTGAAAAACAAAGAAAATATTCTAACTGTGTAACAAAGGCCTTCTGGCAACAAAACAGTGGCTTTTCGGGTGGAAATCTGCGTATGCATGAGCATACTCCTTGCTTCTCGGGGCTGATTAGTTTAATTACTTAGCTTAAATGTTGTATTCATGTTGTAATTAATTAGTTAATTCTAACTTGTAATTAATTAATTAGTGTAATTAATTAGTTAGTTCATAGAATAGTTAATTAATTTATTGGTTTTGTAATAACTAGCTAGCATAGTTAGTTTATTCGGTTTGTAATAACTAGTTAATTCATTTTGTAAAAGCTAGTTAATTAGCTTAGCTAGTTTACTCGAACCCTCCTATGTAAGGGCACAATTGCAATAATGTTTATGTCTTCCAACCCCACGTCTTTTTTCCTTTTATTTACCTGCTTATGCTGGTTAGTTTAGAGCATCATATTTCGTTTAGCATATCTCATGTTTGCATCCACTTGTCTTGCATGCATGAGGCTCAGCGCATCATTCTAACTTGCATTGTTATTGCTTAAATTCTTTGAATACATGCTTAGACTGCATGCTATCAAACTGATTCACATGCCATATTAGTAGTCGAGCCTAGTAATTGCATACCGCATGTGTTGCATTAGTCATATTGCATAGTTAGGATCATGCATTTTTTTCTAACTCTTTCATCTTTTTTTGGCTTGGACTACTAAGTGAGCTTTTATTTTCTTTAACATGTTGCATAAGTGTGATTGTTACCATGACGCATGTTCACCATGAGGCTAAGTGCTTATATGATAAACTGTTTGAATACCTATGGATGAAGGCTAATTTCTTGAATTGGGATAGTTTGATTAATGTACATTTGAGCCCACTTTTCAAGTGGCACATGCACAAACTCTTTTCAAAAACAAACATGAAATCCAAATGTTCCAATTTTTGCAAATTAGTCTATACTTGTGTGCGTCACATAGTAAATTAGCCTAATAAATTGAAACATGAGCATATTATGTAGATAAGAATCACATCATGAATAGTAGAGGCCGATCTTTGATCGGGCGAGTGGAGGTGCTCAATTCATGACCTTCCCCTCTCGTACCTAAGTTCTCGAGCCGAGACAACTTTGGTGATAACAGACGTGTGGCCTTTGGCATGAGTCTCGGGTTTCCTAAATTTTCCAAAAAATATTTAGGAGGCGACTCTGTATCTGACAAACCAGTCCATTTTTGACATTTTGATTCAAAATCAATTTTTCAAAAGATTTGCCAAATTTGGACTATTTTGTGTTTATCTATTTCACATTGTACTTATGGAATTAGATTCAGAACCACAGGAATCCGAACTATAGGGCTTGTCGTCTTCCGAAAGGAGCACAAAAAGTTGAACACACTTGCTTTTGCTTGGCCAAGGGATTGGGTGGCTATATTGAAGCGAGACCCATTTGTTGTTGATCTGTCATCACCCAGACTTGATATAGTTTCAGGTTGGCCCTTTTCAACTGCAGCTCACCCCAAGATTGGGGAGTTTTTTTATGGGATCGAAACCCCAAATGTTAAATCTACCACCGCTCCTTGGAGGTCTTCAATCATTTCCAACATCTCAGCAGTACTGGGTTTGGCCTTTTGGCGTTCTTGGCATACCCGAACTGGATTGGGTGCATCCATCATCCACAAATCAGTACTTTCAATAATGAACACCTCTGGCTTGGGTAGATGGGATGGAGTGACATATATACTGGGATTGAAGGTTAGGTGGTAGTGTATGGATGAGGTTAAGGTGAGAAGGAGGTACTTGGTCATGTATGGGAAGTGGGTTAGTGGTAATATTGGGTTCTTGAGGTGGAGCTATCGTCTGGCTGTCAATAAGATTCCAAATCTCATGACCAAGGAAGTAGCAATGATCGGTGCCATGACTATGTTGTTGATGGTATGCACAGTATTTGGTAGGGTTATGTCTAGCAAGGAGTGGGTCAAGAAGAGGTTGGTGATCAAGGGGTTTGAGATACCCTCTTTTTATCAAGACTTTTAGTGCACTGGTTAGGCTCATATAAAGGGGGTGAAAGCTTTGCCTCAAGCTCTGGTTAGGCTGGATATTTATGGGTTGGCATTAGCAAAGGGGTTGGCAGTTTTGGGATTGGTTGCAACGGGTATTGATTTCAGTGGGTTTGGGAATAGTGCTACCTCTAGCATTGGTACTCCCGGAAAACACCCTCCTTGTTGGTTCGCTTGCTCTAAGAATAATCCCTTTGTTAAATGCACTCTCAATCTGAATCCCTAGTTCATGCAAATTTTTGAAAGTGAACAATGGAGCGACTATTAATTTTGCAACATATCAGGCTCAAGGTTCTGCACCACTATCCACACTTGGTCCCTCTCAGAAGGTCGATTTGTCATTTGTGCTACCTTTGCTCTCTACCTTGCAACAAATTCCACAAAAGGTACTTTAGGATTCTAGTGGGTTGCTTCAAGCTCTTGGGTAGTCATTTCAATTTGGGCATTGTAAGAATACTGATTGAAAAATGCCTCAGCCAAATCTTTCCAGCTTTGCTTTACTTTATCTTCTAACTTGGTGTACCAATTACCTACTATATCCCGACAGGGTTCTTCCATACAAAGAGAGTTTCTGAGACTTAGTCAAACCCATCGGTTTCAAGATGTCCAAGAAAAGCCGGATATGTACCATAGGATCTCCAGACTCGTCGAAATGGTCAATGTGTGGCATTTTAAATCTGTCTGGGAGCCTTACGGCAGCCTCGATGTACCCATCCTCAATGTCAGGAATGGAATTAAGTCTCTATGCCTTTTTGAATTGCTTATCAAGGTTAGCAATTTTTAACAAGGTCGGGTCGAGATCATTAATATCAAGGGGAAAAACCCCTTCATTAGCCTACACCAGGGGTCTGGAAACTCGAGCTTAAGCCAACCTTTCTCGAGGATTTGGACCTTGCAAATCTTCAACTGGCAGGGGTGGATCAAAGTTCAACTAGGGGCCTAGGACTAGATGTGCAGTAGATGCCCCAGATGAGCGTTGCATGTCGGCATTGGTCTCATCCTACATGGCAATTCCCTAGTTTCAGACCGTCATCATGGCCACAACTTCTTCTGGACTGTGCCATCATGGGTCTACTAAGTTGGCAATCGGGGAAATGGATGAGTGTAAGCTGAGAGCTGACTGACAAGGATTTTGACCCAATTTGCATTTGATGTATCTGGATTGGATTAGTCTAGACGGGGTTTGACTGGATTGGGCTTTTTAGAAAGGGTCTTTCAGTATTGGATGAATCTTTTCTGAGTTGGCTTTTTGGGGATCAAATGGACTGGACCTTAGTTGAGCGGGTTTTTCTTGGATTGGATGGATTGTGTTGGGTTAAAACTTTCCAGGTTGGATTGGACTTGGCCTTTGCTAAATTGGGTACTGCTCTTTCTCTGGCTCAAACAAACTTGGCATTTTAAAGAACAAATGCCCCATCAGATCAAGATACCAGGTATGCCAGGCAAAGCAAAGAAAGATACAATTTTGGGCCCTGGTTCTGGTTTTGCTGAAAATTTGCCCATATCAAACACAAACCCCTAGATTTTGACCCAAATTCTGATTCTGATATGACCCCCAAGTTTGAAAAGAATCGTCTCAAGATTAAGACTCTCCTAGGATTGCATCACACATTTCCAAAGATTTCATATTTTGCACAAAAGCACTCAAAACACCCCTATGAAAGGTTAAGGTTTCCCTGTCCTAGCTTTAGAATGATCTAGGGTTTCACTACTTCAAGCAAGAAGTTTCACAAAATCGTGCATATGGGTGAGAATCATGTCCTAAGTTTGAACAGTCACTATGGCTTTACTATATGCAGTTAGTCCAAATAGTCAAAGGGGGTACCTTAGCAAGACCACCTAGTATACCTCTCACACCTAACACCGAGGAGTGAAAGAAGGATCAAACGGTACAGCGGTAGCCCAGATCCAAGGGTATTGTTCCCAACATAGCAAAGCCCACGACTGGTCAGCCTTTTGGCAAGCTTTTGGGCAAGTCTCTGGTGAACCGTCCAGGAATAGAAATTGGCAAACAAAGTGACTTCAGCGCACCAATGCAAATGCAAAGAGCATATAAATGTACATAAAATTTCACATCATGAAGTCCGAGTCAAGTTCTCTAAGTCCCCAGCAGAGTCGCCAGAAACTATAGCTCAACTTTTTGTGCTCCTTTCGGAGACGACTAGCCCTATAGTTTGGACTCCCGTGATTCTAAATCTGATTTCACAAGGGCAATGTGAATTAGATAAACATAAAAAAGTCTAAATCCGAAAAATCTTTTGGAAAATTGGTTTTGAATCAAAATGCCAAAAATGGATTGTTTTGCCAGATTACAGAGTCGCCACCCAAATATTTTTGGAAAATTTAGGAAACCCTAGACTCACACTAAAGGCCACTTATCCGTCATCACCAAAGTGTCTCAGCTTAGGAACTTAGGTACGAGAGGGAAAGGTCATGAATTGAGCACCCCTGATTGCCCGATCAAAGATCAACATTTACTAATCATGATGTGATTCTTAGTTACGTTATATGCTGTTGTTCCAATTATTAGGCTATCTTTACTATGCGACGCACACACAAGTATCGACTAATTTACAAAAAATTGAACATTTGGATTTCATGTTTGTTTGAAAATTGTTTGAATATGTACCACTTGAAAAAGTGATATCATATGTACATTACTCAAATTATCCCAATTCAAGCAACTAGCCTTCATTCACATGCATTCAAAACAGGTATATCATTTAAGCACTTAGCCTCGTGGTAATCATGTTTGATATGGCAACAATCACGCTCATGCAACATGCTAAAGCAATAACTGTTCACCTAGTACTCCAAGGCAAGCCAAACAAAACAAAATAATTAGAAAATATGCATGTTCCTGGCTAATGCAACATGACTAATGTAACACAGGCAATATGCAACTAATAGGCTCGGCTACTAACCATGACATGTGAATCACCTTGATAGCATTAAGCACATTTTCAAGTAAGAAATAAGAAATGACAATGTGTGTTAGCATAATAAACCGAGTCTTTGTGCATGAAAGACAAATGGATGCAAATCATGAAAAATGCTAAGCAAATATGATGCTCTATTCTACCATCATAGGCAGGTAAATAAAAGGGAGAAAGACGTAAGGTTAGAAGACATACACCTTATTACATATTTGCCCTCGTTCAGGAGGGTCCAAATGAATGTCCTAACTAAGCTAATTAACTAGCTATTACAAACCAAATTAAATGCATTAACTATACTAGCTAATTATTACAACACCACAAATTAACTAACTATTCTAGCTAATTAATTAAATACAACACAAAATAAACTAGCTATTGAACTAAGTAATTTACAAGTCCACTAGTTAACGGGTCCTGAGAATTGAAGGAAGGTTCATACATGGATGCAGATTTCCACCCGAAAATGCTCTCCGTTTTGCTACCAAGAGGGTTCTGTTTTGTAGCCAGAAACTTGCACTGTTTTACGTCAACCTCTGCTCTGTTCTAAAAAAAAAAAAAAAAAAAGAGTATTGCTTGGTGGGCAAAATTGGCCGGCAGGCCAGAAGTAGTGGCCGGCCGGCCACAACTAGTAGCCTGTCGCCCACTAATGTTAGGTTTCTCCTACTGCAACAGATTACAAACAGAGCACAAACAGAAAATTCTCAGGGGATGTCAGTCCACCCTGCCTCTCCTTATCATCAAATAGGTCAAAGAAGGGGTAGGCTCGACTTGCAAGCCATCAATCGGTGCAATTTATTGCGTGATGACTTATGAATCAAGGGATACAATTTCAATAAATGGTAAGGAAAGACCAACAAAACCTTCTCCCTATCATGGATTGATCAAAGGAAGGGGTTGACATTGGCTCTTGAACCGTTTTCATCACTAACAAGTATGAAACAACTCAAGACTCAATAGGTTCAATTAACATCCGATTGAACCCAAACTTGATTTTATTATCTTGTTCCATTTTATTCTAATTTTAATACCTCTTTTAATTACCTTTCCATTCCTTAATTCATTTAGTCCAAAAATGAAGATTAAGTCCTCTAATGGAAAGAAGTGTCAAACAAAAGGTTGTTTTAGGCATGAAAGAGATGTCATGCCATTGGTAGTGAACCTCCGAAGAGATTAAACCATTAAGCACAACAATCTCAATCTCAAGCTTAAACAATCAATCGGTTGAAACAACTCTCAAAACAAAGGAAAATCCAAGAATGAGAGAGGTTGCAGAGATGATTAAAAGTGATCACAAGTGTGAAAAGCTTGAAATAAATGCTATGAACTCAAATAGGTTGGTGGTTAAGGCCTAAAACACCAAACCTATGAGGACCATTATACTACAAGCATACTATACAAAGCATAAATTAAGAAAACACATAAAAAAAAGTCCTAAATGAAGCTAAAACAGTGCTGGAAATGAAGTGAAGATAGCTAAAAGAGTAAGCTAAAATAATGGAGAAATTGAGCTAGTAAACAAGCATAACAAGGGGTGGCCAACCCCTCCATTTTTGGGACTTCAAAACACATTTTTAGCCTCTAAAAACCTCTGAAAATCAGTGGTAAAAAGCTCAAAAAATTTTTGATGAAAAGATGGGAAACACAAGGGTAAGAACCTAGAAGACAAGGTTCAAAGAAGGGTAGTCAACCCCTCTACCTTTAATGGCTTTAAACCACAAGCTTCATCCCATAAAAATAGTTGAAAAACAACCCAAAAATAGCAAGAAAATATAGGAAAGAAGTAGCAAAGAGATACTCAAAATTATACCTCTTGAAGCAAGGCAACTCTTTTGTTAACAAACCCACAAGTTCTCACTCTCAAAAGCTGAAATTTGAGCTCAAGAACCTCAGCAAGAAGAGCTAAATTTTTAGTTTAGGAAGTGTAGAGAGAGTGTGTGTAGGTTGCAAGATATAGAGAGAGAGAGAGAGAGAGAGAGAGAGGGAGAGAGAGAGAGAGAGAGAGAGATTGCTATGCAAGTTTTGGAGTTTTTGGAATTTTTTCTAACCTAATTTCAAGAGGGGAGGTCAAGTATATATAGAAAAACATAAGCCTAGGTCAGAAATATCTATATACATACAGCTGGTATCATGCATGAACTTGTGGGGGACAATTACTAGAAAATATCTGGTTTTGACACAAGTCGTCGGCAGGCCACTATTAGTGGGCGGCATGCCACTTGTAGGTGGCCAACCAAAAATCTGTTTTCAAGCCCGACTTCAAACAGACATATCTCCCTCATCCAAACTCGGTTTTAGGTCATACTTGAGTCTAAATTGAAGCCCCAGAAGTCTACTTTCCAATGGAGTTGACCTCACATCTAAATTCTAAGTGTGAAAATAGATATTCCTATTTTAGTGAAGACTGCTCATTTATGTTCTAACAGATTGATGCCTAACTTGTTCCCCAACTAGTTTTCTTCCCTCCCCTCCTATTTTCTTCAAATCCAAACCTATAAAAAAAAAGGTTTTAAATATTTTTCAAAGAGTTCACCTCCCTTTTATTTATTTCCACTTTGTCCTTACTCGGTTTATCGAAAAGTACAACATTTTAAACGAAATACGAGCCTTGAAACACCGTAGAAACATTTGAAAAAATATTTTAGGAAAGACGGTTTTAAGTCTAAAATAGATTTGGTCAAAAATGGGTTGTAAGGTTGGGATTTAGAAGCTCTTCTTGCTGAAGAAATCGAATATTTGTACATCGTAACTTTCATCATCGAGTGATTAACCTGAGGCGCCCAAGTCTTAATACAGGTCAAAAATGGGGTGTCTATAGAAGAGCATTTGATCATTGCAATTTCTAACTGGAACTCTGGTAATGTCGTGGAACGATCATTATCTAGAAAGGAAATTCATTTGTGATTATGTGATTCGATGCTTATATGGAGTGAATTACTTGTTGTCCACCGTAGTAGGATGTGAGTGAATTAGCTTCGGTACATTTATAAATGTCCTAATCAATTGCATTACTTTTATTACGATGTCAGAATGTGGACATGGCGGTAGTAGGTATGGTAGGCCTAGGCAGCAAAAGGTGTCGATACCAGATGAAATTCTAGCACAAGAGAAAGGAGTTGGTCAGGCCAACATGGCTAAGCCAGTAAGTCAGCAAGCCATCGGTGCTTTGCCCTACAAAATGGCTGGAGCTTTGTAAGAATCCATGGAAATTCTCAGGACTGAGAGCCAAGTCCAAGCCCACGTTGTAGGAACATAGTCGTCGTTTTTGAAGAGGGAGTTTTTCCAGTCGACGCTAAATGAGTTTTTAGGGGATCCAAAAGAGCCATTGAAGGCTAATGAGTGGTTTGAACAAATGGTGAAGACATTCGAGATACTTGGCATCGAGGACAGTGATTTGAGGGTGACCTTTCCAGCTAATGGGAGATGTGGGTCAGTGGTGGAAGTATGCATGAGGGGGTATCTGGGTGACTTGGGAGGCTTTTGTTAATGCTTTCTAGGACAAGTTTTTGCCACCCACTATTAGGAAGAAGTTGAGAGACCAATTTCTGAAGCTCAAGCAGCTAAACACACTAGTAGCTAAGTTTGAGGTTGCTTTTACTAGCCTATCAAGATTTATACCGGAACTTGTGGTGATAGAGGAACGTCGTTGTATCAAGTTTGAGAAGTGGTTCAGGACCGGGCTCCTTTTCAAAGTGGTCGGGTCTATGATTAGGGCATACGATCGCCTTGTGAAGGGGACGACTCACTTAAAGACCGTGATTCAAGCAAAGGAAGAGTGGATAAGGGGCTCTAAGCAGAGGTCCTAGGATGTTTAGGGAGACACAAAGGACAACAAACAGTAAAGGGCTTCCACCCCACAGCAATCCCAAGCTTCACAGTTTAGATCTACTTTTCTAGTACCGAGTTTAGGTTTGGGGAAAGGTAATCTGGGTGGATTTACTTGCTTCAAGTGTGGTCAGTTGGGCCACAAGTCTTTAGTTTTCCCGTAGAGAGGAAAAGGACAATAGTCTGCACCATCTTTGCCTCGTCCTCAGAGCCAGAGTCAGGGAAGAGGGCAACCTCCTACCCACTACTACAAAATCAGTTAAAGATCACACTTTGATAAATGAAAATATCTTACTTTTATTGAAAGTGTGATAAAAAAAAAAATAGATTGATATTTTAATCACACTTGGGTTTGATTGAGTGTGATAATATTTATTTTTTATGTCTCTTTTCAATTAAGTGTGATTATATATATATATTTTGAATATATTGTTTTTATATAAAAATATATCCCAAAATTGGCATCTTTTTCTCTTCCACGCCTATCATGAACAGGCACGACTTCTTCCAAAGAAGACTGAATTTCCAAACATATCAAACTCTTCCTTTTCCAATTCGCTTTGCCTCTCTTTCTGATTCATTAGCCCTAATCCGATCTCTAGCTCCAAAATCACCATTGTTACTCACTCAACATCGACATTGAAGTTTGACTCTTTTGAATCTTCAAACTTCTGGCGAGTTCCCTCTCTCTCTCTTTTTTCTTTTTTTCTATAATGCCCCTTTCATATGTCATTCATAAGATATGTTTGTATATATTTATGATTATGATTATTATTAGTGGAATTATATAAATATAGTGTTTGATTGTGAATGAGGGTTTTGGGTGGGAATGTTGATACTTTATTTGTGCTTTGTAAATCATAGTTGGAAAGCAATTATATATATATATATATATATGAATAAATCAGATCATTAAACGTGTTAATTTTGTGCTCCCGTGTGTGGAAGATGTGGTCTAGGGTTGATGAAATGGTGGGGATTGCAGTGGATTGTGCTAGAAAATAGGCGGTTTGTTTGATTGGTGACCCAGCTTTCAATTTTAAGAAAATGGTAAAATTTAGAGTACCTTCAAATACAATTCTTCTAGGTTTTCTTATTCAGTACATGATTTGGTTTCAAACCTGCATCAAGTAAAGTTCTCTTTAACAAGTATTGGGTAAAGATTTTGTTGATGGTTGGTGGGCTTAACAGAGGGTGGAGAAGTCTATAATAATGGTAGCTAGCATTCCTCTTCTTTATTATTTTTCTGGGGGAAACAAGGGATGTAGTTAGGTTAATAATGGGATTCTCTGATTCTTTTTGTGTGTAATGATGGTACAAATGTTGAAGAATGATCAATGACAACAATTAAATTGATTTCTAATTTACCTTTTCAGCCATGAGTCATGTTATGTACAATTAATCTCTGTGAAATACTCAGAAAAGCTGATTGTGGCCTTCCATGTTAGTCCTGGAAATTTGGTGTTATAACAAAGTTGCAAGAATTGCCAAAAAAATTATATTCACCAAACAAATGTGTTATTTTGGTAATCACCTTTTTTTTTTTTTTTCCAATGCAACTGATGTTGAAATTCTAATGCCTCTGACTAGTATTAGTTGTATGTGTAACTGCTATCTCCTCCTTCCTCCTCCTCAGCCTTTCTATCCTAAGAGGATGGGATTTCCACCAAATAGCCAATCTCACTTTAATGAGAACACATATATATGCTTGTTATTTGTAGTAATTTATCCTATATTTTTATTCCCTACTTTCTATGTAACATGAACAAATCACTTAATAGTTATTATTCAACATACCAATCACTAACTCCCAACTTGGGTGTGCTAACTACATGTCGTCTGTCCCCCACAGGCCCTATTTGTCACGAGGAAGCTGCCCATGACATCCATAGAGTGGTTTGCGGGTTGTTTTGCATTTTCGCCCCCCTTTCAACTAAGTTGAACGCGTTTTTTAGTCTAACTCCCAACCTAGATGTGCTAACTACATATCGTATGTCCCCATAAGTCCTATTTGTCATGAGAAAGCTACTTATGACATCCATAGAGTGGTTTGTGGGCTATTTTGCATTTTCGCCCCCCGAACCCCCTTTTTCGACTACGTTTAAAACGTTTTCAACTCTAACACCCAACTTAGGTGTGCTAATTGCATGTCGTCTGTCCCCAAAGGTTCTATTTTTCACAAGGAATCTATCCATGACATCCATAGTGTGGTTCAGGAGTTGTTTTGCCTTTTCGACCCCCGAACACCCTTTTTCGACTAAGTTTAATGGGTTTTTGACTCTAACTCCCAACCTAGGTGTGCTACCTACATGCCGTCAATCCCCATAGGTCCTATTTGTCACAAGGAAACTGCCCGTGACATCTATAGAGTGGTTCGCGGGAATTTTTGCATTTTCACCTCCTGAACGCCCTTTTTCGATTAAGTTAAAGACATTTTTTACTCTAACTCCCAACTTAGGTGTGCTAATCACATGTCATTTATCCCCAAAGATCCTATTTGTCACAAGGAAGCTGTCCGTGAAATCCAGAGTAGTTTGTTGGTTATTTTGCATTTTCGCCCCCCAAATGCCATTTTTGGACTAAGTCCCCTTCTTTCAAGAACTGACATAAGAGAACCTTTCATGCCTGGCGGCTACCTCACACCCATTAACATGTATATTTAGTTTTTTGACTTTAAAATAGTTGGCTTTTATTTACTATATTTAAACAATAGTTGGCTTTTATTTTGGTTTTATGACTTTAAAATATCTGCCATGCACTGAAGATTTTCATTTTGGATTTTTTGATTCTATGTATATGTCATATCTATACGGTAATCCAAACATTTTATACTAGTAATAGTCAAAGTGGTTCTTCCTTTTCTGTTGATGCAGGAGATGAAGAGTCAATGTGATAAGAAAATGACCGACTTTATCTTTTCTGAGACTAGAACAGTCTCTACAAATAGTAAGCTTATTCATATGTTGCTAGCAATCTCTGAATTAATTTGTATTTTCATTTTTCAGGTTAGATATTACATGGAGAGATGCAAAATATGGTCAAAGAATTTAAGAACTTTGTTCTTCAAGTTTTTTCATTTTTTAATATATGTAATCACAGTTAAAAACTTTTTATTGATTCATTTGTATATACTTTTGAACATTCAACTTTCATTTATGAAATATATGACGTTATTCCATTCAATATGTGGTTGAGATTCAAAGGATATATATAGTGTGTATTATATTCTGCAAAATGTGTGATGGAATCATCTTTTAATGACACTCAAAACGTGTGACTAAAAATTACCCTTTTTAATCACACTCCCAAAGATCACACTTTGAAAAAACTTAAAACGTGTGATTAAATAACATAAAGTGTGATCTATCTATGATTTTATAGTAGTGACCTGTTATCAATGTGGGTAATCAGGGCACTTGAGGAGGTTCGTCCCTCAAGCATATGGCATATCTGGTGTATCTGGTTCGCAACAGACATAGAAGCATCAGCCTATCCATTCAACATAGGCCTCGAGGGCCAATCAAGGAGCCTCTTTGGCCCAATCTATGTACCAGACCTATGCTCCGAGGGGTGAATAGGTAGAGCAGAGGCCTTTAGGGCGTGTGTATGTTGTTACCACTCCGAATTAGTCAACAACACCTTCTATTGTGAAAGGTAACTTTTTATTGTTCAACTCTATTGCCAACATGTTGATTGATACTGGTGTATCTCATTTCTTCATTTTGTTTGCATTTGCATCAATTTTGGGGTTAGAAATGGCTCAATTAGTGTCTTCGCTTAGGGTAGAGTCACCAGTTGGAGGTAAGGTTGCCTTGGACCGGGGATGTCGCAGTTTTGAGATAGAGGTTGCCGATCAATGACTTGTTTTTAATTTCATTTTGTTAGACATGTCGGGTTTCGATGTCATCTTGGGCATAGATTAGTTGTCTTCATATTGGGCCATCATAGACTACTACCATATGAGGCTTACTATGTGCACCTCAAGTGATGATTGTTTTTATTTTTGAGGAGACTGAGCTGATAGATTTTTGTTGCCATTGTACGACTCACGTGGTTGAGGCAAGCTTAATTTTCTCCTTGCAACCTTCTTTGGTAAAGATAGTGGCGTGGTCTAAGGCGATTTGCTGAGGGTAGTTTGTAAATACCCAGACGTCTTTCCTGAAGACCTTACCAGTTTGCCACCCCACCAGGAGATTGAATTCTCTATTGACTTAGTGCTCAATAGGGCACCGATTTCAATGGCACCATATAGATTTGCACTTGTCGAGTTACACGAGTTGAAGATTCAACTCTAAGAACTGTTAGATAAGGGCTTCATCCACCCTAGGGCTTTACCTTGGAGAGCACTGGCTCTCTTTGCAAAGAAGAAAGATGGCACATTGCGATTGTACATCAATTATCAAAAGTTGAACTGGGTAACTGTTAGGAACAAGTACCCATTACCACAAATGGATGATTTGTTTGACCAATTGAAGGGGTGTCGTTGTTTCTCTAAGATTGATTTGAGATTGGAGTACCATCAATTAAGGGTGAAGGAGGACGATATTCAAAAAATGATATTCCGTACACAGTATGGCCATTATGAATTCTTAGTAATGCCTTTTAGGCTAACCATTGCACTCGATTCATTTATAGATTTGATGAATCGAGTCTCTTTGAGTTCTTAGATCCATTCATGGTTGTCTTCGTTGACACCATCTTAGTCTACTCACCCTTCGAGGAGGAACACAAGGAACACTCACAGATTGTACTTGAATTGCTTAGAGCACACCGTTTATATGCTAAGTTCAGGAAGTGTAAGTTTTGGCTAAAAGAAGTAAAGTTCTTAGGCCATATGGTATTCGGGGAAGGGGTGCCTGTAGATTTATCTAAGATAGATGCAGTGTAAGATTGGGAACAACCTAAGAATGCATTTGAGATTCAAAGTTTCTTGGGCTTAGCTAGGCATTGCTGACGTTTTGTGATAGATTTCTCTAGATTGGCTTCACCGTTAACCAAATTGATAAGGAAAGGAATTAAATTCGTATAAAGTGAGGCTTGTGAGAAGTCGTTTCAAGAGCTTAAAGATAGACTCACCACTGCTCCAATTTTGATTATTCCAGAGAGAGGTTTGGGTGATTCGGTTTATTATGATGCATCTCGAGAAGGCTTGGATTGTGTATTGATGCAAGAAGAGAAAGTGCTGGCATATAGCTCAAGACAATTGAAAACACATGAAAGAAACTATCCTACTCACACCTTAGAGCTAGTGGGGGTGATTTTTGCCTTAAAAATCTAGAGTCATTACCTATACGAAGAGAAATTTGAAGTATTTTCCAATCACAAAAGTTTGAAATGTCTATTTTCACATAAAGAGTTGAATTTGAGGCAAAGGAGGTGGATGGAGTTTATGGAAGATTATGATTTCGAGTTACACTATCATCCGAGAAAGACCAACGTAGTGGCCGACACTTTGAATAGGAAATCCCTAAGCAGTGTAGCTAGTATCGTCATCCGGGAATAGGAGATGTTTGGTGTAGTGAGCAAGTTTGACTTGCATCTTGACGAGTCTATCCAGTCGGCCATTTTGTTTACTATAGTTGCACAACCTACTCTAGTGAGCCGAGTTATAGAGGCACAATGGGATAATCGCGAAGTGGAATCTATCCAGGGAAAGATATCTAGTGAAAAGGTAGAGAAGGGCTTGAACGTTTATTCTGACTCAAGTGTAAGGTATCTAGACTGCCTTTTTGTGCCAGAATCTTATTAGGGGAGGTACTCCGAAAGTTCCATCATTCATGCCTTGCAGTACACCCGAGAGGCACAAAGATGTACCATGACTTTAGTCGCCCATTTTGGTAGAGGGGGATGAAGAGAGATGTAGCCTTGTTTGTTTTGAGGTGCCTTACTTGTCAACAAGTGAAGGTTGAACATCAACGACCGGCGGGTTTGTTACAACCTTTACCTATAGCCGAGTGAAAGTGAGAGCACGTCACGATAGATTTTGTGGTGGGCCTTTCGAGGACTCAATGGGGTAATGATGCCGTATGGGTGATAGTCAACCGGTTAACTAATCAGCACACTTTGTACCTATGTACACAAGTGGCTTGGTGGACTACACTGTCGACCAATATGTTAGGGACATAGTTCGATTTCATGGGGTCCTAGTGACTATCGTCTCAGATAGAGATCCACGTTTCATGGCTCGGTTGGGGCAGAGCCTATAGAAAGCCTACAAAATGCCTTAAGCACTAGGTTGACGTTTAGCACCGCCTATCATCCTCAAACTGACGGGCAGTCCAAGCACACCATTCAAATTTTAGAGGACATGCTCCAAGCTTGCATTCTCAACTTGAAGTGGTCATGAGAGAGGTATTTACCTTTGGCGTAGTTTGACTATAATAACAATTTTCAAACAAGTATTGGTATGGCGCCTTTTGAAGCCTTGTATGGTCAACCGTGTAGGTCTCTAGTGTGTTAGGCCGAGATGGGTGACGTACCTATGCTAGGTCTTGAATTAGTTCAGGAAATGATAGATAATGGCATGCTTATTCGTAATAGGTTGGTTTCAGCTCAGAGTTGCCAGAAAAGCTATGCCAACCGTAGA
Source organism: Camellia sinensis (assembly GCF_055761805.1). Classification (NCBI taxonomy): domain Eukaryota; kingdom Viridiplantae; phylum Streptophyta; class Magnoliopsida; order Ericales; family Theaceae; genus Camellia; species Camellia sinensis. Next base: position 30,373,875 of record NC_138964.1, on the reverse strand, counting down.
GGAGGCCTTTATCTTTTGAGGTGGGGGATCATATGTTTCTAAAAATATCACCGAGACAAGGTTTGATGAGATTCGTGAAGAGCAATAAGTTGTCACCTAGATTCATTGGGCCTTTTGAGATTCTAGAGCACATTAGGGAGGTAGTTTATCGTTTGGCCTTGCCGCCCCAATTTTTTGGGGTTCATGACATGTTTCATATTTGTATGCTCCGAAAATATAAGCCTGATCCTTCACACGAGCTGGATTGGACCGAGTTAGAGGTAGATGAGGTAGATGAGGATGCCTCGCACGAGGAGAGATCAATTCGGGTGTTAGATACTCAGGATCAAGTCTTGAGATGCAAGACTATCCCATTGGTTAAGGTGTTATGGTGACACCATGGAGTCAAGGAGGTGACTTGAGAGCGTGAGACGAAAGTCCATGAGAAATATTCGGACCTATTTGTTGTTGCTTGAGACTTGTGTTGAAAATTGTATTCATGTTGTAATATATGAACATTGTAAATGTTTCGGAAAGTTGAATTGCACTATCTTGTGTTAAAAGACTCTATTTTATCATTATCACTAGTGTGGATTGTCAATGGAATTAAATTCGATGGTTATTGGTTTCGTTTAAAATTTCGGGGACGAAATTTCTTGAAGGGAAGATTATAACGGTTATAGGCCTGACCCATTTCATATTCTTAGATTTGAAATCTCATATCTTTAATTGTTGTTTTTAACCTTTTTACTTTGTTGTTAGATGAGTTTGGTCATTTAGGAGTTGTTGGTTATGTTTGAAACAGGTTGGGAGTTAGTTTTTCAAGAGAGTTGTTATCTAGTTTTCTTCTTGTTTGCTTCTTGTTTGCTTGAGCGATTTTTTGGTCGCTCGAGCAGTATTTGAGATCTCTCAGTATTTTTGCAGGTCCACAAAACTTTTGGGACTAAAGTGATCTTCGCTCGAGCGGTGTTTCTTGTGCTCGAGCGGTCTCCTACAGTCTGTAAAACTTCTGGGAGGGGATCATTGTGTGCTTGAGCGGTGTTTTTGGATGCTCGAGCGATGTCACTTATTGTATTTGATGCTTGAGCGGTGTTTTGGTGGCTCGAGCAGTCTGTGTGTATATTAGATCGAGAAAAAAATAATTTTTTTGTCACTCTTTCATTTCTCTCTCTCTCTCTCTGAAACACCTCTAGCCCTAATTTTTTCACTCACTCTCTCTCTCTCTCTCTCTCTGAAACAGCTTAAATACACCTTTACCCATTGATTTTTCCACCATAGCTCTTTGGAGAAAAAGGTAGAGCTCATCAAAAGCTTCATTCCAATCGGAGATGATCTTGTTTTTGGCTTCGTGAAAGTTTTACCCTTGCTCTCTTCATCTTCTACTCTTGGAGTAAGGATTTATTCAACCTTTGGTATGATTCTTAGCCTAATTATTTGCTCTTTGAAAAGGTTGAGTGATTTGGGGATTTTGGGTTAAACCTAGGGTTTGATTTTGGAATGTAAAAGAGAGATTTTTCAAATTGATTCTTGAGAAAGGTTGTGGAAGTGTATAAAATGTTAGGTTGTGTTGAAATATTGAAATTTCCATACATAAAAGTGATTTTCAAAGTAAAGGAGATTTTGTTTGAAAATCATTGATATTTGATTTATGAAAGAAAAGGGAAAAGATGTTGGGTTTTGAAAAGTTAAAAGGAATGCATCTGTTAATAATGACAGTCAAGTTATAGTATCACTCCCATTTTGAAAATGATGAGATTATATCGGTTGTTAGGAAATTATATGTTGAGTAGAAATATCTGTTTTGGGCTATCAATGGAGAATAGCTTTGATTGTTGTAGAAATTGAATGAGGATTAGGTGAATTAAAACTAATTACTTATACATCTTGCATTGAGCATTGTTTCATACTTAAACATTGAAAATTTATTGTTTTGAGAAAAATGGGTGTATACCTTTGTGAATCTGGTTAGGAGGTATGGTTATGGTTATTATGTTGGCCTGTGTGCCCGGTGAAAGTCTAAAAACCCACGTAGTTAGGTGCTGATCCTTCCAGTTAGTACTGGTAAAATGGCATGCATATGCATTCACGTTATGACTTCATTAAGTTTTATACATTGTGTTAAAATATCTCTACTGGGCTTTAGCTCACTTTATGTGGAAAACAACTTTCAGATGCTAATGATATGCCTTCATTAAGGACATAGCTTGGGAGAACTTGGAGTCAAGAGCTTTTTTTGTTTCTTTTAATGTAATTATTTTTGTAGAAGTCGTGGGCTTTAACTATATTGAGTTGAATTCACTTTTGTTGTACCCAAGCATTGACTTGGAAAGATATAGTCATTAGGGCATAAACTTGTATCTCCTTATGTTTCAATTCATTTATACATTTCATATGCTATAGATTCAGGATCTAGGATTTATAAATGTATACACGCATATGTCATCTTTTGTACTATTAAAGAGTATTAATGAAATATTAAATATATTGCAAGTTATACATTTTACGTAATATCAAGCTATGGATCATTGTTATCATCTCTGGGCATTACACACAACACTCGTCAATACCCTTTGCTATTTATCAAGATCTCCAATTTGTTGATGTTCAAACATAACCCAACCCCTACACAACACTAATCACTTTTAACTTTCTACAATTCATTGATTAAAAGCTAAGGCCTCCCAACTCTACATCCTAAACATGTTCAAATGCCACAATCACAAGCCTAACCCTTAAACCCATAAGTTCAAACCCTAATTCACCCATATGTTTTTAATAAAATCAGATATCAAAGTCATGCTTTTAATGCAATAAAAATGTCACATCCTGGATTTCCAAGGTTCGACCCAAGGGAATTAAAAATTAAATTATAAAAAAAAAGGCAATAATAAACTAAATGAAGATGATATCTCTCGTGCAAATGGATTTAATAATGTCATATATTACATGAGTTCCTCCAGTTACATACACTCTATATTCAATATTTAAGTGAAATAAATGTTCTGTACATAAAGATAAACAGTGATACCGGACATAATTAAAACGCCCACATGCTTACATCATATCCAATAGTATAACCCTTACAAGGATGGCACTCAACCTACAAAATATATGCCCAAGGCCTACAGGTAGTAGAGTTATGTCTAGGCATGTCATGAACACCTGAAAAAGATTTCAACCACATAGGGTGAGCATATAGCCCAATAGGGAACATTTCATAAACTAATACAACCCCACAAATATAGATGATCATGATGCTACACATATATAATAAGCTCAAAACATTTTGCTTAACACGAGTTTTGTTAAATTAATCCACTCTTCATTTATCAACACTCTTTGTTTGATTAAACCAGTTTTCCATCATCAACGCCTGGTGAATCCTCTCAAGTCGATGTTTCTACCAGTGGTCATCATTGAGCACCACTTAAGCCAATGCATTATCAGAAGTTGCACTCTGCCAGAGACCATCGCTAAGCATCACCTAATCCAGTAGTCATCATGAGTACCACATATACCAGTGTACAATAAGAGTTACACTCCACAATCCAATGCACTATGCTAGTAGCCATCGCTAAGTGCCACCTAACCCATCGCTATATCATCTCAACCATACATGACCCAAATTCACCCTAACCATTCAATTAAAACCAAGTTGTTGTTGTTGTTGTTGTTGTTGTTGTTGTTGTTGTTGTTGTTGTTTTTCTTTTTCTTTTTTTTTAATTATAACCAATGCATCAAAGCATTATCCGATTCTTACAAAATGTGTGCCTTGTACCACTGTTCAATAACAAGTTTTCATTCTCATCAAAACATCTCTGTAATACAATGTGAGTTATTAATAACCACCAACACCATTTCATTTTTAATGGTTACACCCTATTCATTAACAATATAATTTCATAAATTATATTCACAATTTCCCAATTCATTCATCTTTTATCAATTTCATTTTCACAACATAATACTCATTATGGTATTATCAATTTCACCACATGCTCATCAATTTCTCAATTCCCAAAACATTAACACTTAAGGATTTTTTTTTCACAAATTGGGGCTTTCTCATCTTTAAATACCTACATGAAATTTTATATAAAGAAAATATGTTTAATAGCAAGATTATAGATAATCAAACCCCCAATTCAACCAAACCCTCAACCCTTAAATCATGATTTCCAAAATCAACTACAACACAACCACAACATGGTTTTTTGTACCAAAATACTGCAAATATAATAGTGAACTCTTATTGAGTTAATGAAATAGAATCCTACCTCCTGAAGAGAAGAGGAGAAGGTAGAAGCGACCTCCAATGCTCGAATCAAGAGTTGGCCAAGATTAAAATGAAGTTCTCGCCAATCTTTCCAACAACCGTGTTTGGATCAAAGATCAAACCCAAGTGTAAACACTCCAAAATCAAGGTTTAAGCCCAAGAAACTAGGGCTAAATCGCTCAGAGGAGAGAGGACAGAGAAAAGGGATCAAAATCTGATATTTTCATGCACTCAATAGTCTTATATAAACGAACAAATCATAGCCACAGTCTAATACCTCACAGGTGCGAACCCTCCCTTTGCGGCCACAGTCTTGAACCCCACAAGCACGGCCAAGCCAAACCTTTAGTTGCGGGCGCAACCTAATAACTCGCGAGTGCAGAACAAATGCTCATATAAAAGTACTGGGAGGTGATTTTGGTCGCTGCCCTGCGTGGGCGCGACTAACCACACTCATCCATAGTGGGCATGATGGTGTTGATCGTAGGCACGATCAATCTGGAACAGATTCTGCTCTTGGGTTTCTTAGGACAGTTCTAAGGCAACACCAAGGGTCCCAACCACAAACAGAAAAAAATGTACATGAAAGTAATAACAAGACCACCCATATGTTCACAAGCGCGGAAGCTAAACAGGGCATCCATTCAAATGATTTCAGGTTGGGTTTTAGAATCAGGACACTACAAAAAAATATTACCAGACGTCTATTTATAATGAGGTATTGAAAAGGAGCAAGAAAATCCCAACCTCTCAAAGTGAAGAAGAGAAAAGTTAAAAAACCCATGGTGACGAAAACACGATTTGCTTAGATTAAATGAAAGTCCTCACTGAGCTCTACATTTTGGTATATGGAACTAGGGGCAAAAAATGGGTAGAAATAGATTAAACCCAAGCTTGAAATTTTGAAAGAAACATAAATGGCGAAACAGAGGAAACAAAAGAGAGACAGAGAGGCTAAAATCTAACTTTTCTATGCCTTAATGGACTTATATAGACTCACTATTACAGGCACGATGAAGCACACAGCAGGCGCGAGAGACAGTCACAATCGTAGCCACGACATTTGCAGGTACGACTGTATAGGTCGCAGGCCCTCAACTCAGGCCACGCAACCATCGCGGGCCACGGCCCTTTCTCCCAAGCCAACAGACCTGAAGACCATATTTGGTCGTGGCCTGGTCACAGCCCATCGTAGGCACGACCTTCACACTACCTCTTCACAAGCACAACCCAACTAGGATAGGAAATTTCTAGGTTGCCTTCCGAAGATAACCCGAGCATTCTATGGTCCAAATTCACAGGGGATGGTCAAAGTCAACAAGGACAACCACGTGCCCCAACCAAAAAATTAAATGGGTTGGGTTTTTAGACCTAAACCACTACAAAATGACATAGCGAGAGATACGAAAATGATGAGAGACATGATCCCAACATCAAAACCCTTTATATTCTATGCCATAGCCTAAAAAGCAACACAGTCGCGACCATGGTTGTAACTTGTCGCGTTTATAAGGAGGAATGAGAACAAAACATGCACAATAAAAGACTCGAAGTTCTATATAGGAAGAATATGTACCATGGAGACGTTCATACGGGTTTGATTTTCAATGACAAGAGATGGGATACGGTTAATAGTGTAAACAATCGTAAGGGCAGCTTCACCCTAAAAATGCTTAGGACAAGAAGAAGAGATGAGAAGAGCTCTGACTGTATCAAGAATGTACCTATGCTTGCGTTCAGCTTGACCATTTTGCTAGGAGGTGTAAAGACAAGAGCGATGGGGAAGTGTATCATACTCACGAAGAAGTTTTAAAAAATTCATTTCTTTATATTCTTGAGCATTGTCAGATCGGAAAACTTTGATAGAATAACCAAATTAAGTTTTAATCAGTTTAGAAAAATCAAAATAAGTTTGAGCCAACTCAGAACGTTGTTAAAATATAAATCCAAGTGAATCGGGAATAATCATCCACAAAAATGAAAAAGTATCTAGAGGCCCCCATAGTGGTATTGGGAGAAGGACCCCAAACATCAAAGTGAACTAAATCAAATGGAAATTTTGAAATAGAATCACTTGTATTAAAAGACAAACCTTGTTGTTTATCAAGTTGACAAGTTGGACACTCATTATTATAATTAGAAGAAACATAACCTAAATTGCCACTAGATACTAAAGTATGCAGCCGACCAAAAGAAACATGCCCTGATCTAGAATGCCAAAGAACAAGAGAAGAAGTGGATGCAACGTACTGAGTAGTAGGTGCAGAAGATGGTAGATGGAGATTGATGAGCTCACACAAACGTCCACTTTTACGCCCTATCCCAATAGTCTATCCTATTCACGAATCTTGAGTCTAACAACTAGAGGAGGAAAAGAGAACAGTTAAACCAAGTTCACAAAGTTAACCAACAGAGGTAAGATTTATAGTGAGGGCAAAAATATGATAATTATCAGAAAAAGTCACAGTGGAGGTAGAGACGCTATCAATATGACTAATAGACATGTGAGTACTATCAACAGTATGAATAGTAGGTAAAGTACCAGAAGAAGCAAAAGAGGAGAAAGTAGTAGAATCTGATGTCAAATGATTACAACATGCAAAATCAAAGAACCAAGAAAAGCTACCTGAGGTGACAGATAAAGCAGTGTTATGAGAGGTACTAGAATGAGCTTGTTAAAGCATGGCCTTCATATCATTTTGAGAATAACATGGAGAAAATGGATCTATAGAAGGAAAGGAATCCTCAGCCGCAGCAGTACCAGATCAAGAGGTAGGCTTATACTGAGACCCTGGTTTATAGTGACCCTCTCTTAAGTTCCGAGATGAATTGTTTTTCTGAGATTGTTTTGGGGGACAGTAATGCTCAAAGTGACCAAGCCCTTGTTTGTGACAAAACAATAATCCCTAACTGGACAATGAAGAAGAGAATGACTAAAACTGAGGCCTCGATTTTTATAGTTCCAACAAATCTGAGTGAAGGAGCCAGAAGGAGTCTGTGTGTGAGGAACAACAAGAACAATGTTAGTAGTGGTCTTGAGAGTACCAAGACGAGTCTCCTCAAACAAAAGTTCAATCACAGCTTGTTCTAGAGTGAGTAAAGGATCCTGATGCAGTAGAGAAGCTTGGACAAGCTAAAAAACAAGAGTAAGAGCCATAAGAAACTCAACCAAGTGATCTTCATCGCGATAATTAGCAAAGGACTAAGCATCTTTCGTCATAAACCCAAAAAGGCTCACAAATAGAAAGTTGATCCTATAAACTATACATGGATGATAAGAAATCATTAATGGACTGACCCAGTGCCTAACGTTGACCATGAAGACTAGTTCGAATCTGACGATATCGATTTTTGAGAAAGTCCCATATGGATTTAGCAAGAGCAGGGTTGGTATCAGTTTGAAATCACCTAAACTGAAGCCAAGTAATAATACAATAATTTTTACCATCCCATGCATCCAGGCGGTCAAGAAATTTGGCTTCAGTTTCATCCGTGGCTTGGATTGGTTTCTTCTGTTCTCTAGTAATAACTTGCCATAATTGTTGACCTTTGAGAAAGGTAGACATAGTTTGAGACCAAATGAGATAATTGGTGCTATCAAGAACCACAGATTTCGGTTGAGTAGGGTCGGAGCGATCCATTTATGTAGGAAATACAAAGAGCAATGCAGAAAATAGCAGAATTTGGAAAAACAGAGGTTACTGTTGAACTTAGAATGCAAAAAAATAAAAAAAATAAAATAAAATAAAATAAAATAAAAAAATCTTAGGAACCGATCTATATATATCAAAAACAGGGCTGAAACTCAGTGAACCAAACAAAACAATGGATAGATCTAGTCTAATTGAACCAGATAATGTCAACACGCAGCAAAGAGGTGCTAGGGCTGACATCAGCAAAAAGGAACACAAATGATGTCAGCAAGAGGCAAGCGACAACGTCAGTAGGAAGTGCGAGAGCTAACGTCAGCGAAGACGCGAATGACACACTAGGGCTGACATCAGCGAAAGCGGCAGAGAGGCGCACGTGTGAAAGAAACGTGTTGTGTGGATAGTGAGCGAGAGGCGTGTGGATGCGCATGTTGGGACTGGTGGCATGTTGTCAGACGCAGAAAAGAACAGTGTGTGGAGGTACATGATTGGGTTTTTGGAGTGAGGTTGGCAACACCGAAATCATCGTGGAGAGAGGAAGGGTCTGGTGGCTTTATTTTGTGATTATGTTCACTGATAAGAGAGCTGTAAGGTACCAACATATCAAATTGATTTGGTGATATGCCGGAAATAGTTATCGATGGCTAAAAGTGCCGGTAAGGGAGCTAATGAGCAAGGTTTAGAACCTGTGCTCTCTTACCATGTTAACACAATTGAAGAAATAGAAAAGTATATGTAATAATATTGTGTATATCAAAATACAATATATATAGGTAAGGAAGAATGGTGACCAAGAAAGAAAATCCTAATATGGAAATAATACATATTACTATTGTATTTACTAACAGTATGTATAAGATAGCTGACGAAATTAATTTTTTGCATGATGACCTTTATTATGTGGCATATGAGGTAGGTGGTTCAGATCATTGATGTGAGTTCGAATTGAGACTTACAAGAGGATTATAAATGGGTATGAAAAGATGAAGTATGAAAGGAAGCTCTTTTTGATTAGTAAATGATTAATTTTTTATTTTTTATTTTTATAAATGATTAGATTAACAAAGTATTCTTGATGAATTAAAATTTTAAAATCTCATCGACTTGTTCAATTTGTGGTAAAAAAAAGTCTACCGGAACAATGTCATTGGCCTTCTGCCACCAAAACCACTAAAACATGTTTTTTCAAAAAATTGCTTAAAATTAAAATCAATAGTTTGGATTTAGAACTCGGATATCATTGGAATGAGAATTGATTTTGCAATTTAGTGATGTGTTTCAACTTTATGCACTAGAATGAAGATCTTCATTCCATCAATGTAAAGGTTATGATCTAAATCTATAAATTGCAGAATGGTATGGGTCATAACATTTTCAAATTCTTTATCTAATTGAAAAGTAGAATTTTTAACATTAATAAGTATCATTTTTTTGTCCATTTAAAATAATGTATTTTTTGTTCACTATTTTACAATTGATATAGTATGCAAACATAATAATATGGTATAGTGTTTGTAAATTGGACAAATTGAATTAAGATTAAATCAAACGTTTTTACGAATAATTTCGTCCTGTAGTAATTAGTTTCTTAAAATTAATCAAGCAACTGTGATTTTAACGAGAGTGGTTGAAGGCAAACCGAGATTCAAAGATGAGATTGAGCCAATTGTTCGAGACGTACTTGAATCCGATTAGGGATTTGACGAGTACACTATATATGCGTAAGAGAATCTATAATGAGATCTTCATTACTCGCAATTACTTCTTCCTCAACCGGTGTGATTTGCGATGAAGTAGAACTGATGATCATTTTTGTTCTTTTGCTGGATAGTTTCTTCGCCATTATTGGCCAGGCACAGATTCTGATTATAAGGAATTAGGGTTCGTATATGGGAAAGTTTTGGAAATAGAATGAGTTTGCAAAAATTTTGGTAAAACATTAGCAGCTTCTAGCATTGAAAAATTAGCAGCCATTTCCCTTAGCAGGCATTAAAGGCTAAAATAGTTTTATAATTTACATTGCAAATATGACCATTGTATACAACATTTATAAAGGGCCATTAAATACTTTAGCCGACATGTTTTAAAACATCGTAAAGTCTTGCATATATTAATGGCATCTCAATTAATGGCTAATGTCATTATAGTGAAATTTGGTGACCTTTTCCACAAAAAAGTCGCATGTGTTTGGTTTAATTTTGAAATTGTGATTTTAATAAAAAAATTCAAAAATTTTTTCAAAACCTATAACCAAACATACAATTCAAAACTACTCAAAACTCAATTTAAAAATTATTTTTAAAACTCATAATTAAATACACAACTCAAAATTCTTTTCAAAACTCAAAACTACAAAAATCTATTTTAAAAAAAATAAAAAAATTCAATTTTTTTTTTTGTTTTATTTTTTAAAATTATTTTTGAGAATTATGATTTGAATGTGAAGTCGTATTTTGAGTTGAGTTTGGAATGAGAAAATTTGTTTAGTTATAAGTTTTAAAAAGAGTTTTGAGTTGTATTTTTAAATTTTTTGAAATTATTTTTTTTAATATTTAAAAGTTTTCTTATTGTAAATATTTTGTATTTTAAATATTTATTTATTTAATTTAATGTGCACTGTATTTCATACATTTATGTGCTGTATTTTTTTAAAAATATTTTGTAAATATTTAAAAATTTATAAAATTTTATTTTTTTATTTTAAATACTTGATTTTATTTTATAAATATATTTTTACATTTTTTTTAATATTTAATTTTTTAAAATTTAAAAAAAAAATGAATCATCATATATATCTAAATCATAACAAATTATTTGACCAATACTTCAAAAAAAATATATATATATTTTTCTTCAAAAATAAAATAAAAAATTATTGTTTCCAAAAAGTAAAAAATAAAAAATAATTTTAAAGGGAAAAATTAAAAATATTTTTTTAAAATAGTTTTAATAGAATTTTGAAAAGAGTTTTGTTATAGGTTTTGAATTATGTGTTTGATTGTGAGTTTTGAGTTATGTGTTTGTTTACGATTTGAGTTTGAAATTGTGTTTTGAGTTTAAAATATTTATAAAATAAAATAAAGTATTTACAATTAAAAAATTAAAAAATATTTAAATAACCATTATATATTTAAAATAAAAAAATAAAATTTTCTTGCATTTTTAAATATTTTTAAAAAATATTTCAAAATACAACTCAAAATTTAAAATCTTAAAACTCAAAATACAACTCAAAATTCTTTTCAAAATTTAAACACTTTTTTTAAAACTCTTCTGAAAATTCTTTTCAAAACTCATAATCAAATATAATTTATTTTTTCAAAATTTAATTCATAATTCAATATTTAAATCATAACTCCATACTTAAATTATAATTTTAAAACTAAACCAAACGAACCGTCATTTTTCCCCAGTGGAATGACATAGCACCGTGTTGATCAAAAGTAAACAACTAAAATCATGAAATAACCAATGCCATAGTATCTTGTAATTACAATTTAAAGGTTAAAAGTATATATGTATATATATTTGAAAGTTCTAATTGAGCACTTTTAATCCACGCCTAAGATATGGAATGGATCCTACTCCTCACATCTCATGTTTTCTCTCTATCTCTCTATTGTTTCTTTTCTATCTCATTAGAAGTAATATATTAGGGGGAAAAAAAACCTATTACATTTTGGGTAAATTACAAATACATCCCTGAGATTTGATTAAAATACAAATCGCCTCATGTGATTCTGGAAATTACATTTCACCCCTTGAGGTTTCTAATTTTATAACAAATCTTCTCTTTTATTAATAAAGCATCAAGTCAATTAATAATGTTATAAATATGTTTCAATTAATAATTTAAGTAATTTTATTATTGTATAAGAGACCAATTATAAAAAAAAATTTAGTTAATTTTGTTAAATAAAAAATTTTAACATGAAATATTTATAATTTTTCAAACTATATGGGACAATCTTTACTTGAAGCAAATCTCAAAGGATATTTGTAATTTACCCTTATATTTTTTTTTTAACATGAGGTAATTTAGATTATGTTTTCCATCTAAATGATGAGTTCTCATGGATGTTTATTTTTAGAAATACATTTGTTATCTAATTTTTAGAAGACAAATATAATAAAATAAAAATATTATAAAAATACTTTTATGAATTTTCAATTTATATTTTTGTATTTTTAATGATTTTTAAAAATATTTTAATCATATATATATTTACCTAGATCCACTTACGCTTCGTTTGGGACACAATAAATAAAGTTGCTTAACTTATTGGCTTTTATTTTAATCACATTATCTCTCTAATTTTTTTACACATTTTTTCTTAATAAACAAAAAAAAAAATCCGAACCAATAATCATAATATTTTGAAAAAGTTAAATTTCTCTCATATTCATATCTCAACATGATAGAACTTGAGAGATTTGTGAAGCCCACTACGAGTCCTATTTTAATGATCTGAAACGTTCAATTTTTAAGACTAACTAAGTAGAATATTGATGGAAAAAATCAAGATGATCGGTCATTGGTAACTATATATTTGAATCAAATTTGTATTACAAAAATTAGATGATTATTTTTAAAATTATATTTATCATCCATTTTTTAAAAATAAATATGATTCAAATATATAATTACGGATATTCAATCATCCTAATTTTTTTCATAAATATTCTACTTAATGAATCTAAAAACGTAGACGATTTAGATTACCGAATTTGGTTCTGAAATGGACTTATCAAAATCAAACTGTCTTTAAAATTGAGATGATAGATGCCAAAAAGTAATTAATTTGTATAAAATTTTATAAAAAAATTCATTAAGGTCTTGTTTGGGATTAGACATTTTTGGTAACTTTTTAGATTTTTGGCTAAAATGTGATCTAAAAAAAAATTAGTATTTTTTGGATATTTTTTGACTTTTTACGAAAAGATATGCATAAAGTAGAGAAAAAATGAAATGTTTGACTTTTTTTATAGGTTGTTGGCTTTTTAATTTTTTTTAGTAACTTTTTGACTTTTTGACTAAAATGGACACTTGTCAAACGAGGCCTAAATACAACAATATATATATATATATATATATATATTGGTAGTTGATAAAAAAAAATTAAAAATATTCACAAATATCAATATTGTAAAAATTGATATTTATTGTAGGATTAACTTTTTTTTTTTTTTTTTTTGTGGTTATAATGATTGGCAATTTTCTTTCCAACCAATGATTCCAAACACCAATTTTAATATTTTAATAGAATACTAATAACATAATAAAAATAAATAAATAAATAAAGTGAGACCAAAACATCATAACAATAAATAATAGATGATGAGCTGGCTTTAAATCTCAAAGCATTTTTCTTTCCTTCTTTCCCATTGCAGACCCCTGTTATTCACACCTCTGCGCAGAGGCAGAAATGGCGAACAAAATATCCTGCAAAAGAAGAAGAAGAAAGGCGATCACCACCTCTGCTTCATCGGAAACCTCAGTATCGGCCTCAGCAGAAGTCATTGCTAGCAACGTCGATCTCCTCTCAGAGATCCTTTTACGTCTTCCTCCCAAATCCCTAATCAGATTCAAGTCCGTCTCCAAGAATTGGCTTTCATCGAATCTCCTGCAACAATCAGGATTAAAAGCTCTTGCAATGGCTTACTATTGTGCGAGATTTATCACGATGTTTCTCAGAGAAAAAGAGTAGGTTACATTGTTTGTAATCCCACCACCCAGAAATTCACTCCACTTCCTGATCATGGTGATAATCCCTCACCTGCTTGCTTGGCTTTTGATCCTTTGCAATCACCTCATCACAAAGTTGTTTTGTTGCATTACATTCCCTCTCCTGAATTTGCTATCTACTCTTCGGAGCGTAAATCTTGGAACCCTATTACTGTCGATGCACTACCTGTTACATATCTCAAAGGGGTCTTTTGGAATGGAGCAATCCACTGGTTAACTGATAACTATCACGTTCGATTCGAGCTAGGTATTTCAGAGAATGTGATAGTCATTTGCTTCTTATTCATTCTTCTATGGGATTCAGAATCCTTAAGATGGAAAGTGACTCCTTCTGTTGGATTGTGAAGTGTCGCATCAATCCCTTAATTTCTGTCTTCCCTGATATAGATGACACAAGCAAAGACTACAAATTTCACGTGCCGTGTGTTGCGAAGGAAGTAAACAAAAATGAATTCGGACTGGTGTTAGCTACTGCAGGCAAAATTATTTATTATAATCTCAACTGCAAGGTGTTTTATGATGATTTGCCCAAAGTTGACTTTTACAGATCGTATTTTAAGAAATATCCTTATAATTGTACTTATCAATTCGTTGAAAGTCTTATCCCCTGTTTGAATATGTTTAACATTATGGAACAGATGTTTTGTTGTGTCTTTTTTTGTAGATGTCATATTTATTTCTTTTGAATCAGTTTCGTAGTGTTAAGAAAATGAAATATTTTGCCCTCCCAAATTTCAGTAGGTGCTTGTTATAAAACTTTTTAGGTTGTAATATCTTGTCTTCAGAATATTATAAAACTTAAATTCAGAATTCTATGATGTATGATCTGTTGGATGAAATGGTTCTAATTGGTCTATGATTGAATGGAAAAGATATAAAAAATAAAAATTTTTAAAAAATAAATTGAAAAGCTTTGTTGACATAATTTGATTTAGAATTAAGACATTATCATGTTGTTCAAGTTTGCAAGGTTAAAGTTGGTTTCTTTGCTAAGTTACAGAGGCTTTGAATCCTGTAAAGTTAGGTATTGCCTTCTCATGTGCAGGTACATATGGTTTTATCTTCTGCTATTGTGTTCTTTATTTTTGAGTTTGTTACTTCATCTGAACATCATTAAGATCAATTGCAACATTGGTAGCTGTGGGAATTGACAAGGCATTATGATCTGAGAAAATTCAATATGAATCACAGTTGAAAAAATTACAAATTAATTTTACAAAAATGTTTAAGAGATTTGGTCTGTGATTCATTAAATTAGCGAGTTCAAAAATCTGCGTTTGCTCTTTCATCACAAGTAAAATGAATTGATAAGCAGTGAATGCCTTCAATATTTGAAGTGACAATATCACTTAGCACAGAAGAAATGGAAATCATTACAATGACTAGGTTCTTCACCAAGACATTTCTTGGTGTCTGTTATTTTTGCAAACTGGTTTTCAACTGCTTTCATTCATCACCAACAAGACCTGCAATTGAAAAAATCGGCTATTTTCTGATAGACATAGCTTCCTCTACATCAATTGAGAACAACATTGACCAGTGTAAAGCACATTTTGATAGCCATCAGACCAAGTGTTAATAGATGGCAAAATATCATGGAACTTGAGATCGCAGTTGTATTGGCAATGTAAGACTATAACTGCCACTGCATCCTGTTGAGTTCGAAGACTCCATGGCTATAAAGCACATTTTGATAGCCATCAGACCAAGTGTGTTAATAGATGGCAAAATATGATGGAAACTTACGATCGTGGTTGTATCGGCGATGTAAGACTATATAACTGCCACTATATCCTGTTGAGTTCGAAGGCTCCATGGCTATAAAGTAACGATCTTGATTTTTATTCGATTTTCAAATTTGATAGAGAAAACAATTGGATTTACATTTGATTTGTTTGAATTAGTTTGATTGGCCGAAGCGCTTGCTTAGGGTTTCAATTTTCATTGATGTGCTTGTCTTGACTCTTTATTTTGCTTACTCAAGATTGCAGAAACCATAGATCTAAAGATTCAGGTAATTACAATTTTTTCCATAGTAATAGACATTTTCCTCTGTTTTCTGTGAACCGACTTGGGGATTGATTCCTCTTTGATTTTCAGAAACTTGAGAACACTCACTTGTAATCAGAACTAGCTTGGCACAGCTTCTCTATATCGACCTTGTGGTATGAATTTTTGCAATTAGAGTTTTTCTCTTTGTTGCTGCTATGTGCTTCTTATGTGGATCGGTTAGATTCATTGGAAATAAAACTAAAAGAATACTGAGTGGCCACCATTTTTTTCGTTTGTGTAAGGCTGTGTGCAAAGTACAAGAGAATTAATTTTAGAAAAATTTGAAATAGAATAGCACCAAAACACACTTTGCTTTCTACGAAAGTTGAGATTATCTAATAGATGTATTTAAAAAAATAAGATATTTGTGAAAAAATCTGTAAGAAAATTAATAAATACAAAAATGTATTGATTTTTGTATATATACAACAACACTAGGTGGCCCGAATTTTCATGATTCAAATGGTTCGAATGTCTCAAAATGACGTCGTTTTGGTAAAATAACGTCGTTTTGACAAATTCAAGCCATCGGGCCACACAAATTCGGGCCACCAAACATTTTTTATTTAGATTAAGTGGATTTAAAAAGTAAAAATTGATTGAAACATTTAAAAAATTCACTAAAAACAATACAATTTAAAAACTAAAAAATTATTTTTAAAAACTTCAAAACCAAACAGAATATGCTTGGGAGACTTTGTGCTAGGCTAAAGAAGGTGGGCTGGGTTTCAAGTCTCTCCAAGCTTTCAAGCTTGCTATTGCTTGCTAAGCAATGTCGGAGATTACTCGCTAATCCTAACTCTTTACTTGGAAAAATAGTCAATACAAAATATTTTCCAATTGCCAACATGAGAACGGAATCTTCAAGGGTGGTTCAATAAATTCAATGGAAATCTCTTCCGATGCATTTATTCATGATAAATGTCGATGACAATTTGAATTCGGAAACAAAATCTGCATTTTAAAAATGCCGCCATAGGCTGTAAAAACACCATCAAAGGATAGAAAGGCGTTTACAGTTTTACGTCTGTTTTACGCTGGCCGTCTTCAGTTTGTGGTGCCTTTTTAACGACGTCACTACACTTATAGACGACATATTTTGAAGCTATGTCTATAAGAAAATGGCTTGTTTTTTCAATTGCAAGTTTTGTTGGTAATGAATTGAAGCAGTTGAAATCTAGTTTTGCAAAATATGCCGAGTCTGTCTAGCTCTAATAACAGACACCAAGAAAATTCTTGGTGAAGAACCTACGTCACTAGTATTGGTTTCCATTTTTTTTTTGATCAACCAAAAGAACTTTATCGATGAGGAAAACTTTACAACAAAGGTATAAACACAACAATAAAGGAGGGGGCGGGGGGATGATGCAAAAGTTTGAGTGATGTTGTCACTTCAAATATTGAAGGCATTTACTGCTTATCAATTCATTTTATTTGAGATGAAAACTCAGATTTGAACTCATTAATTTAATGAACCACAAACCAAATTTCTCAAGCATTTTTGTAAAATTAATTTGCAATTTTTTCAAAACATGATTCATATTCAATTTTCACAGACCATAGATCCAGGACTTCGTTATTGTGGGGGCCAAAAGGGAGACATTGGGACGGATGTAAAAGGGTTGTTTGAACTAGGTTTAAATGAATGACATATATTATTCTAGACATATGAAAACTTAAAATTGTTCGAGGGAGATGTTTTAGTCTTTCAATTAGTTGAACTTAACAATTTTATGGTCACATCTAGAATTATGATTTTTCTCTCTCTAGATTATATGATTTTGTTATTGATTATTTGTTCAGTATATATTTTTGTCTATGATAGCTGAAATAACAAGTGAATCTTGACTACAATATACAATTTTCTTGTTTTATAATCTGTTATGTACTTGCAAATTTAGGTTCATTTTTTTTTTTTTTATTGTCTTAAAAAAATTGTTCAAACTATAAAATATATTAACAAAGTGTGTACACAACATAACAAACACCTAACCAGTGCGCAGAAAGGACTGAGCAGCAAGGATTTTTTATTTTTTATTTTTAAAATGAATAGATTAATGTATGAAAGGTGGAAATAGAGAGACCAAACTTTCAAGGCTTTGTTAATTGCCTTTGCTACCAATGTTGCAATTGATCTTCATGATGTTCAGATAAAGTAACAACCTGATAAATAAAAGAACACAATAGAAGATGATAAAACCATGTACTTTCCTGCACAAGAGAAGGCAATAGCTATGAAGGCAATAGCTACCTTTACAGGATTCCAACCCTCGGTAACTTAGCAAAGATATCAACTTTAACCCTAAAAAACTTGAACAATATGATAATGTCTTGATTCTAAATAAAATTATGTAAAAAACGCTTTTCAATTCCATTTTTTTTTTCTTTTTAATATCTTTTCCATTCAATCATAGACCAATTAGAACCATTCATCCAACAAAGATCATACATTATAGAATTCTGAATTTAAGTTTTATAACAATCTGACAACAAAAGATGTTAGCACCTACTGCAATTTGGGAGGGCAAAATATTCATTGTCTTAACACTAAGAAACTCATTCATAAGAAATAAATATGATAAAGTTCTACAAAAAAAGACTCAAAACAAAACATATATGTTCCAACATGTTAGACATATTCAAACGGGGAATAGACTTTCAATGAATTGATAAGTACGAGTATAATGATATTGGTTAAAATACAATCCGCAAAAGTTACCTTTGGGAAAATCATCACGAAGCACCTTCAATGTCTTGCACTTGAGATTATAATAAATAACTTTGCCCGCAGTAGTTAACACCAGTCCCAACTCATTTTTATTTACTCCCTTCGCAACACATAGCACGTGAAATTTGTAGTCTTTGCTTGTGTTATTTATCTCAGGAAAGATAGAAATTAAGGGTCTAAGATTGACGCGACACTTCACAATCCAACAGAAGGAGTCCCTTTCCATCTGAAGGATTCTGAATCCCATAGCAGAGCGCAATCGCATCTGAATAAGAATCAAATGATCATCACAATCTCCAAAATATCTAGCCTTGTCCACGGAGAGAATTTTAGGAGCAATAGGATTTGGAATTTGTATCAGCTCCTCTGAACCAACATCAAATCTGATGTGATGGTCATTACTTAACCAGTGGATTGCTCCATTCCAAAAGACCCCTTCGAGCCGCTTAACAGGTAGTGCATCGACAGTAATATGCCTCCAATACTTACTCTCCGAACAGTAGATATCGAATTGATAAGAAGGGGGAGAGTAATTATACAAAACAACTTTGTAATGAGGTGATTGTGAAGGATCAAAAGCCAAGTAAGCAGGTGGTTGACTATCACCATGTTCAGGAAGTCGAGTGAATTCCTGGGTGGTGAGATTACAAACAACGTAACATGTTGTCTTGCGATTGTTAATAAAGCAATCAATGTCGCACAAGATTAATCCATTGCAAGAGCTTACAATCCTAACTCTTCTACATTCGATGAAGTAGGGTGTGGGGAGGCTTGATTGGCCGAGAAGCGCGACAGACTTAACTTGTTCATTTCTAGACCAATAATGGTTGTAGAAGAATAAGCCAGAGACAGAGCGATTGCGATTTCGGCGAGCGTGCTTGGAGCCAAACTGAGAATCGGAGATTAGATCGAGCCAATTCTTCGAGACAGACATGAATCTGAGTAGGGATTTGGGAGGAAGACGTAAGAGGATCTCTGAAAGGAGATCAACGTTGCTAGCAATGACTTCCGAGGAAGCTAGTGAGGTCTCCGATGAAGCAGAATCGGTGATCAATTTTTCTGAAGCTGGTGAAGCTTCCGATGACGTAGAATCCGTGATCAACTTTAACCTTTTTCTGAAGGATATTCTGTTCTCCATTGTTGCCGCTGCGCAGAGATTGTGAATAACAGGGCCTTTAGGGTTTGCAAGGAAGGGGTTAATCCTACAATAAATGTCAATATTTACAAAATCTTGAGAAATAAATTCACCTCTTAAATCCAAATTTCAACTTAGAAATAATTTGCCAACCGTGAGCTTGCAATGGCCTCGTTTGTTTTTGTTTTGAAATGTTATTTCAAAAATAATTTTTGAAGAGAATTTAAAAATTTTAAAAATTTATTTGGTTATATATTTTGAAAATAATTTTAAAATTTTAAAGGTTGAAATAATTTAATATTTTTTTATTATTGAACAGATGCGTGTAAAGAAAAAAATAATTGAAAATGAGAGAAGAGAAAAAAAATAATTTATTACTATATAATGGAGAGACAAATGATTTTGAATTTTTTTTTTTTAACTTTTAACAAAACATTTTTTAGAATTTTTTCTCCCAAAACATATTTGGAAAGACAAACCAAATATGCCATATAATTTTTGTTTCCTAAAGTCTTTAATCTAAAAAATTAGATCATTTTATAATACTATTATTTTATTATATTTATTTCTAAAAAAATAAATGATAAATATGTTATTAAAAATCCACATTCAGGAGAGCTCATGCATGTAACTATAACAACATAAAGGCTTTCGGAAGAATATTGGGTTAAAATAGTCTATTAAAAGATAAAATAAATTAAAATAATTAATAAGATAAAATATCACATTTAATTCATAATAATTTTATTTTTTCTCTCACAATCATTAAATTAATAACACAAAAAACTAACAAACTTTTCAAATACAACTTTTTAGTCAAATTAAAATAATTCAAAAATCAAATAACCAATTAAAATAATTAACTTCTCAATCAAGGTCAAACTAAGATAATATATACAACCCAATATTTGTCTTTAAATTATAATTTCAAGATACTATTCACTGTGTTTGCTTTGAGTTTTCTGAATTAAGTTTTTTGAAAATTGACTTTTTTGGTTTTTGTGTTTTTTTGTTTTTAGTAAATATTTTTTAAATTTTAAACATTTTTTTTTACTTTTTTAGATGCACCTTACTTAGATGTATTTAAAAAGTAAAAAATTTGTGAAAAAATATTTTAAAAAATTAATAAATACATAAAAATATAAAAAATGTACTGAATTCTTGTATTTTTTTGCATTTTTGGTATTTAATGAATTTTTAAAAGATTTTTTTATAATTTTTTTAATTTTTAGGTATATTTATGTTATGTGTGTCTAAAAAGTAAAAAAAAATTGCTTAAAATATTAAAAAAATTCAGTAAAAATAAAAAAATATGAAAAATAAGAAAGTTGAATTTTCTGAAAAGTGTTTTGGAAAACTAGAAACCATGCCATTAGTTATTTCTTGATTTTTGTAATTTACTTTGAACAAAACAAGCAACATCTATGTCATTTCAAAGGAAGAAAAAAAAAAACGCAAGGATGGCATGATTTTGGAAAACATCGCTAAATGTCGCATAATGACATTAGCCTATAATTGAGATGTCATTAATACATGTTAAAATTTATGATATATTAAGAGGTTGTTTGTGATATCTTAAATAAGTATATTTTTTTACTTTTTTGACTAAAAAGTTGAGAGAAAAAATATGGTTGTTTGGGTTAATTTTTTGACTTTTTTATGAAAAAATGTGTATTAAAAAATTATATAAATTAGTGTGTACGGAAAAATTAGGATTGAGAGTTATGCAACCGTACTTTTTGACTTTTGGTGAATAGTGATAGCTTTTAACTTTTTGAGTAATTTTTAACTTTTTGACTTTTTACGCACATGCCAAACTTGACCTAAAAATGCCGACTAAATTATTTAATGACACTTTATAAACATAAGTAAACAATGATGGCAAACGTTGTTTTAGCTTTTAATGGTGTTTTCAGGATCTATTTCGGTGTTTCTCACGTATCACTAATTTCAAAATTTTCAACAATGCATGTGTTTTATCTCGATACGTTGAATCATTAATTTTTACCATTATAGATTATCTATTAAATAAATAATATTAATATGGAATCACATTTCAATGTATTTGCTTTTAAAAAAATTAATTAAATAAAATTTTTAAAAAATAGACCATTTATGTTTATTTTTATTTTATAAATAAGACGATAAAATTATAAAACTATTTTATCTTATGAATTTGATAAATTACACTGGCACCCTGTCAATACCTTTGAAATTACATTATCACCCCATGTATTCTCTCAAATATCACTCATTCCTTTACTTTGAAATTTTTTTTTAACAACTGCCCCATTTGAGGTGTTGGTTTTCTGGTTAAAATAATCAAAAAGTCAAAACACTCAATTATATCACTCTTCCCTTTTTTTTTGTATGTATTTTTATAAAAAATAAAAAAGACAACTAAAATAATCACTTCTCAAACACTTTTTAGTCAAACTGTTAGTCATCCACACTACGCCAAAACAGGGTATTAACGGCGGTTTTTTTAACGGCAGTAACGAAAACCGTCGTTAAAGGTACTATTAACGGCGGTAACGAAAACCGTCGTTAAAGGTATCATTAACGGCGGTTTTGTTATCGCCGTTAAAAAAATCGCCGTTAATGCTCACTTTTAACGGCGATAACAAAACCGCCGCTAATGCCCAATCAGTACCGCCGTTAATGACGGCGGTCTTTGCCGGCGAAACTCCGGCGTGCTCTTGCGAAACTCCGGCGAGCTCCGACGAAACCATCTACAATAAAGTAAAAGTAATGTTTAAATATTTATTTAGGGAATATACTTCATGAAGAGTGGCTATGGTAGAGTGGATAGTGTGGGTGGATAAGAGGTTGAGGGTTCAGGACTTAGGGAGTGCAAAAAGAAAGAATTATTTTTTGAAAAATTTAAACCTATTTACGGCGGTAAAAAACCGCCGTTTTTGGTCCTATGTTACCGCCCGTTTTTGTCAACTTTTAACGACGGTAATTTACCTTTTTACGACGGTTGTACTTTTTCCGACACGCGCATAAACGGCGGTAACAAAATCGCCATTAATACCGTCGTTAAAGACTTTAATGGCGGTTTTACAGCCTTTAACGGCGGTAAAAAACCGCCGCTAAAGCCCAATTTTGGCGTAGTGCCATCTATTGATTAATAGAAAATCATAACAATATATATATATATATATATATATATTTATTAATAATGCATAAATTATCAAATTTACTCCTATCATTTATCTCTCCATTCCTTGAATAGTTCTAACATATCTCTTTATTTATTTATTTATTTGTTTATTTAATTATTTATTTTTTCAAGCAATCCTACTCCATCATCCATCATCACTACAACTCCAAATGTGTGCTTATGAGTTGTCCTACCAACTCCAATAAATAATGGCTTCAGCCCATAAATAAGTAGTAAAATAGAATAATTATAATTTTTATCTTTTTTGGAAGTGGAAATATTTTTTTTAAATTTCAAAAATATTTTTTTAGCAATTATTTTTGTCGACACAGTGCAACAGCTCAATTTCATGAGAGACTACACTTAACTACATTGTTGTCTCAATTTCATCAGAGACAACAAAGGTGTCAACATTGAAAAGAGTGAATGTGGAGAAGAAATCGACATTCTAACACTGTAACTGTGCTAATATTTAGCAATAGCATGCCAATATAGCAATTGTGCATTCGAGATGCTCTTAAGCATTCATGAGACTTTAATATATAGAACTTAGAATCGTTGGGAATCTATATAACTTCCTGTGCTTAATTTATTGTCATGGAAGTCCAAACCTTCCTTTCTATTTTCTCAACAATCAAAACAGACCATGCAATTTGTGATTGGTTGATACATTTCAATAAAAGAAATGAGGTATATGTTTACACCTTCTGTTTGGAGCTTGTTGAGACAAACCATTGAAATTTATATCTATTCAAAAAATTTCTTACCAATTATTCACTGGAATTGTGCTATGTTGTCAATTAAAGAGCCTAAGAGGGTTCTTGATAAGGAAAATGCTATAGGTCCGAAATTGTCTACCAAACAAATAACTAAATGTCTCACATAAGTGTGGGGCGCACACCTATGTGAGACATTTAGTCATTTGTTTGATAGCCCCACACCCATGTGAAACATTTATTTGTTTGGTAGAAAATTTGGTATCCCTAACATTACCCTCTTAATAATGGCATAAAGAGCCTAGGATTTTGGTTTCAGCAGCTTTTGTATTGGAAAAATTATGGATTGTTTGAAGTCCCATGTCATGCTCAGCTCTTAATGGAAGTTCGAACCGACAAGGAGCGGGGGCAGGAGTACTGCTGATATCTCCAGATGGAGAAATAATAGAACAGTCCATCCGTTTGGGGTTCAAGGTCTCAAACAATGAAGCGGAATATGAAACATTAATTGCAGGGCTAAAACTAGCAGCAGCAGTAGAAGCAGATGAGGTAATAGTTTTTTGTGATTCACAGCTTATTGTTAACCAGTCAACAGGAGAATTTGCAACCAGAGACGAAAGGATGTCGGCATATGCAAAAGAGGTCATCAGATTGGCAGCCCTATTTCAAAACTGCCGACTACTCCAAGTTAGCCGAGATGACAACACCCACGCCGACGCGTTGGCTAACCTGGCAAGTTCAATACAGACTGGAAAAACAAGGACAATTATGATCGACTATATGTCGGACCCGAGCGTAGAACCACAGAGCACAGAGCAGGAAGCAATGTGTGTGGACATGGGGCCAAGCTGGATGGACGCAATTGTTGCATTCCTGAAAGAAGGAAAGCTGCCAAAAGATCGTAAGGAGGCACACAAAGTCAGATTGAAATCGACAAGATTCAGTCTGACAGCAGATCGACACCTCTACAGAAGGTCCTTCACTGGACCCCTTTTAAGGTGCGTACACCCTTTGCAAGTTGAAGATTTCCTATATGAAATTCATTAAGGAATTTGTGGAAGCCATGCTGGGGCCAGATCATTGGCCCACAGGGCCATTACCTAGGGATATTGGTGGCCCTACATGCAAAAGAATGCTGAAGCCTACGTGAAGAAATGTGAACAATGCCAAAGGTTTGCACCTTTGATACATCAACCAACTGCTGACCTAAACCCAGTATCCAGCCCTTGGCCGTTTGCCCAATGGGGCATGGATCTTGTTGGGCAACTTCCCCAAGCAACTAGGTAGAGAAAATACTTGCTGGTAGCAATAGATTACTTTATGAAGTGGATAGAGGCAGAACCTCTTGCCAAAATCCGAGATGTGGACGTCAAGAACTTTATATGGAGAAACATCATCACCAGATTTGGGATTCCAAGAGCAATAGTTGCCGACAACGGAACACAGTTTGACAGCAAACTCATCAAGAACTTTTGTGCGAAATTCAAGATCAAGAATTACTTTTCAACATCAAGTTTTCCCCAAAGTAATGGGCAAACAGAAGCATCCAACAAAGTAATTTTGGATGGAATAAAGAAGAGGCTGTAGGCAGCAAAAGGAAAGTGGGTAGACGAATTGCCCAACGTGCTTTGGGCATATCGGACTACGCCGAAAAGATCAACAGGGGAATCCCCCTTTGCCATGGCTTATGGCACAGAAGCAGTCATTCCACTGGAAATCGGCATCCCAGGGATCTGAACCTAGGGAGTTGAGAACGGGACAAATGACATACTCTTAGCCCGAGATCTGGATCTTTTGGAAGAACGAAGAGAGAAAGCTGCAATTCAGCGTCGCAGTATACCAGCAACAGCTTGCCAGAGCTTACAACAAGAAGGTCAATCCAAGAGATTTTCAAGTCGGCGACCTAGTCCTGAGAAAAGTCGTCGGCAACAAGAAGGATCCCAGAGAGGGCAAGCTTGGCCCAAACTGGGAAGGACCCTACAGAATTACTTCAGTATTAGGCAATGGAGCTTATCAGCTTGAAGATAACGAGGGCAAAGCACTGCCAAGACCTTGGAACACTTGTAATTTCAAATTCTTCTATCATTAGATGTGCATTATTTTTGGCCGATGTCATCAATAAAATCTTTTCCCTTTTCTTTAAACACATATGATTGATAAAGTTACATATTGGTGTTTTTGGAGAAATGAATAATGAGAACCCAAGTAGAACTTAGGTTCACATTGGGGGCAGAGAGAAGACAGAAACACTTAATTCACTTGTTGAAATTTGTAGCAATTTACAAGTTGAAGTTAAGCTGAGATGGTTCCTTATATTCACTTGTTGAAATTTGTAGCAATTTACAAGTTGAAGTTAAGCCGAGATGATTCCTTATCTTCACTTGTTGAAATTTGTAACAATTTACAAGTTGAAGTTAAGCTGAGATGGTTCCTTATCTTCACTTGTTGAAATTTGTAGCAATTTACAAGCAGAATTTAAGCCGAGATGGTTCCTTATCTTCACTTGTTGAAATTTGTAGCAATTTACAAGTTAAAGTTAAGCTGAGATGGTTCCTTATCCTTACTTGTTGAAATTTGTAGTAATTTACAAGTTGAAGTTAAGCGGAGATGGTTCCTTATCTTCACTTGTTGAAATTTACATCAATTTACAAGTTGAAGTTAAGCCGAGATGGTTCCTTATCTTCACTTGTTGAAATTTGTAGCAATTTACAAGTTGAAGTTAAGCGGAGATGGTTCCTTATCTTCACTTATTGAAATTTGTAGCAATTTACAAGTTGAAGTTAAGCTGAGATGGTTCCTTATCTTCACTTGTTGAAATTTGTAGCAATTTATAAGTTGAAGTTAAGCGGAGATGGTTCCTTATCTTCACTTGTTGAAATTTGTAGCAATTTACAAGTTGAAGTTAAGCTGAGATGGTTCCTTATCTTCACTTGTTGAAATTCGTAGCAATTTACAAGTTGAAATTAAGCTGAGATGGTTCCTTATCTTCATTTGTTGAAATTTGTAGCAATTTACAAGTTGAAGTTAAGCCAAAATGATTCCTTATCTTCACTTGTTGAAATTTGTAGCAATTTCACTTGTTGAAATTTGTAGCAATTTACAAGTTGAAGTTAAGCTGAGATGGTTCTTTATCTTCACTTGTTGAAATTTGTAGCAATTTACAAGTTGAAGTTAAGCTGAGATGGTTCCTTATCCTCACTTGTTGAAATTTGTAGCAATTTACAAGTTGAAGTTAAGATGAGATGGTTCCTTATCTTCACTTGTTAAAATTTGTAGCAATTTACAAGTTAAAGTTAAGCCGAGATGATTCCTTATCTTCACTTGTTAAAGTTTGTAACAATTTACAAGTTGAAGTTAAGCTGAGATAGTTCCTTATCATCACTTGTTGAAATTAGTAGCAATTTACAAGTTGAAATTAATCTGAGATGGTTCCTTATCTTCACTTGTTGAAATTTGTAGCAATTTACAAGTTGAAGTTAAGCCGAGATGATTCTTTATCTTCACTTGTTGAAATTTGTAGCAATTTACAAGTTGAAGTTAAGCCGAGATGGTTTCTTATCTTCACTTGTTGAAATTTGTAGCAATTTACAAGTTGAAGTTAAGCCGAGATGGTTCCTTATCTTCACTTGTTCAAATTTGTAGCAATTTACAAGTTGAAGTTAAGCTGAGATGATTCCTTATCGTCACTTGTTGAAATTTGTAGCAATTTACAAGTTGAAGTTAAGCTGAGATGGTTCCTTATCCTCACTTGTTGAAATTTGTAGCAATTTACAAGTTGAAGTTAAGCTGAGATGGTTCCTTATCTTCACTTGTTGAAATTTGTAGCAATTTACTAGTTGAAGTTAAGCTGAGATGGTTCCTTATTTTCACTTGTTGAAATTTGTAGCAATTTACAAGTTGAAGTTAAGCCGAGATGATTCCTTATCTTCACTTGTTGAAATTCGTAGCAATTTACAAGTTGAAGTTAAGCTGAGATGGTTCCTTATCTTCACTTGTTGAAATTCGTAGCAATTTACAAGTTGAAGTTAAGCTGAGATTATTCCTTTATCTTCACTTGTTGAAATTTGTAGCAATTTACAAGTTGAAGTTAAGCCAAAATTACTGTTTCTCTTCGCTTGTTTAAATTCGTAGCAATTTACGAGTTGAAGCAAAGCTGAGGTTATTGCTAAACACTTGTAGCAATCTACAGGTTGGTTAAACCAAAGAAGATGCTTAACACTTGTTGAAATTTGTAGCAATTTACAAGATAACGTTAAGCCGACATATGATCATCTGTTGAAATTTGCAGCAATTTACAGCTCGAGGAAGAAGCTAAGTATGTTGTTTAAACACTTGTTGAAATTCGTAGCAATTTACAAATAGATTATTGTTTAACACTTGTTATGTTAATCTTTGTTGATCCCTGTTACAATATATGTTAATCCTTGTTGAAATTTGTAGCAATTTACAAGTGGGCTAGACCGAGATCACCGTTTAAACACTTGTTGAAACTTGAGAAAAAGTTTGCAAAGTTAACATTGAGTAGTATATGTTTCACACTTGTTAGAATTTATGAAAAGTTTGCAGGTCAGTATCTTGCCGAAGTAAAAGTTTTATAACTATTATACTCGAGGTATGTAACCCCGAGAAGATTGCACAAAGGAGGCAAAGTATGAAAGGCATACAAAAAATTCTAAGTATAGAATCAAACAGAGGCAGTCAAAGAAAAGGCAAAAAAGAATGCAGTCATTCAAAGAAAGATAGTTATGTTAAAATATCCAACACAAAGGCACATCGGCCGTACAGAAAAGCTTCTACTGTCTAGGAAACAAAAAAGTACAAAAAACAAGAAAAGAGGGACATCCAAGTTATGATTCTTTTACTTCAGGCGCAATTTGAGACTGGACCTCGGCCGATTCTTGGAGAACTACCTCGGCTGATTCCTGGAGAGCTATTTCGGCAGTCTTTTCCGCCTCGATTTCGGCGTCAATCTGCGCAAGGGTTTCATCAAGACTTTTTTCGGCTGGAGGAACGTCAGATGAGGCCTGTTCAGGAGTAGTTTCCTTGGCAACTGCATCACCATCATCATCTTGAGTCAGGTCCAAGACCTGCTCATTCAGAGAAGGAGACTTAGACCCAACAACCTCCTTGGATTTCCTTACTAAAGCCTCATCCTCACCTTCCTTATCATCTTCAGACTCAGATTCAGATTCTTCTTCAGCTTGACTTGGAGGTGGAGGAGGAGGAGGGAATGGGAGGGGAATAGCTTCGACCTTGTGCAGAGGTGAATCTTCAGGAATATTGAGCTTTTTGGCCAGGGACATCCAACCAAGGGAAAAGCCCCTGTTGCATGCCTGCCTAACTCTTAATTTGTATTCCACTGTAACATCGACCATTCCTTGGGCATAGGCTTTTTCGTCGGCCTCTTTGATTTCAGCGTCTTTAGTGGCCAAGGCCTCCTGAAGTTCCTTTTCGGCTTGGGCCTTTTTGTCCTCGGCTTCTCTCTTCTCGGCCTCGGCAACCTTCTTGATGGCCTCAGCAGATTCGGCCTTTTCTTCGGCTAGGGTTTGGGCTTTGGTGGCAGCCTCAGCCTGGTCTTCCAGTTTTTTCATTTTTGATTGAAGAGTTTTGTTCTCCTTCTTAAGGGCAGAAACCTCCCTCTTCATGTCGGCCAACTTTGCCCTGTTTTCAAAAGCTTGCATAGAGAGAGAGTGGGCATGTTGAATGGCCTGAAAGAGCACAGGGCAAAAATTATTACAAAATTTTACAAAGTAAAAGAGAAGACAAGTTTCCATGTAAAGACACTTACTTGGACAAAACGTTGGAGCATAAAGGCATAGTTCTCGTACTCACTCATCTTGGCATTCCGCTCAAGATCACCTGGGAGAAGTAGGGCGGTACTAAGTGCTACGCCGACATTAATGTCGTCGGCACTATCGCTGGCAAGAATAGACTTATCTTCTAAAGTAATTTCAGGCGTCCAGGGGACTTTTGGTATTCTGGACCCCGAGGTCGTCGCAGACGATGACCTCGGATTCTTTGATTGTGTAGACTCTGATGGCTGTGTCTCAGCAGACCTTTTTTTGGGAACGGAAGTCATCTTCTCACTCCCTGCCAATTGTGAAATTGTCAGGGTATCCTCAGCCTCAACTTCAGTGGCTTTAGCCTTTGGCTGGGCTTTCTTGGTTCGTTTCGGCTTTGGTGGGGGCATGGTTTGCGTCGGCGGAGCATCGACGTCAACAAGGAGATCGGCAAGAAGGTCTTGAGCAACGGGCTTTGGGTGACCCATCTCAGCAGTTTTGACAAGTCTTCGCCGACGTTTTCGTTCTTGTATTGGGACCAAGTATAGGGCCAAAGTAGATGATTGATTGGTTGGGTCAGATGTTGACTCTTGATCTGTTCATGATATAGAGGCGGTTTGAGTTGTGGCAGTAGGAGGGAAAAGGCTTTTCTTCTTTCTTTTGGGGACGTCGGACAAAATCGATTTGTATGTAGGAATAAAGTTGAGAAGAAGAGGTGCTTTTCTTTTGTGAACTGGCAAGTCCAGGAGTTTTTTCAAGTCCTTACTAGGAACGTAAGATTGGCGAAAGTTTTTCACTGGCTTGCGCACGTCTGCAAGAAGAAACAGACATTAGAAACAGATAAAATATTGAAGACTTGAACAGAAACAGCTAAGTATTGACACTGGGCTCTTACCCTTGCCCTCTTTAACTGATCGGGGAAGAGGGTAGAGATGGGCGTCATCGTCTGCGCCAAACTCTCAATTTCCCGAAACAATAACATAATCATCTCCAGCCCCCTTGTTGGAGTCTGGAAGGTCGGCTACGATTTTGAATTCAGTGGACCTCGGCTTGAGGTAATAGACGTAACCTTTTTCCTTCAGGTTAAGGGCGCACATGGTATAACAGTATTGGATGTCGGCAAGGGTAATCCTAACGTTCTCCTACCTAGTTAAGGCGATAATACCAAAAATCACTCGATAAGAATTGATTGCCAGTTGCATGGGGTTCAACTTATAATAATGAAGGATCTCGCGAAAAAGAATGTTGAGTGGGAGCCGGAGTCCGCACTCAGTAAAAGCTACAATGGGAAAGGGCATGGCGTTTTTTATAGGCATGATGGAGTCATCATCCCCAGCAAGTCTCAGATGGACATCGGCAAGGATGGAGAACTCCTGCCTAAAGTACTCAAGTTTGGTCGGGGTATCTACCCTGTGCCTCCACATACCCATAACATCGGCCTAAAATCAAAGGGCTAGGTTTCAGAAAGAAGATGCTCTTAAGGGGTTATCGGGACCTCGGCGAAACCCTAGGTATATGCTGGTAAGGATTGTTTCAGTTTTTTCCTAAGAATTGATAGGTTCTATAGACAAATCCCAAACCTAAATCTATAAAGGCAAAGATTGAAAGCAAAAATTGAAGGCAGAGATCTGGAAAACAACACAGGAAACAAGAAACCAGAACGCAGTTTCAGAATGAAGAACAGAAGTGGGGTTCTCAAAAGCATAAAGAAAACAAGAACTACATGGCCAAGAACAGTGGCAAAAATGCAAGAAGTAATGAACAATAAATATGATTCACAGAATTAACAATTTAAACAGAACAGTAATGGCAGCAAGAAGATAGAAGAACATCAGTGAACTGAATACATAAAGAATAGTGGCTTACCAGAGAAATTGAAGCCGGAATAAAGTTTGCCGAAAACAGACGACGGTTACAGAAGTGACAGAGTAGCGAGAGCCTCACCGGAGAAACAAATGAAGTTGCAAAGCCTGGAGCTTGAACAATGGCGAATTCGAGAGACAAAGCTTAGTGATAGAAAATACAAGTGAATCAAAGCGCAAAGTGAAGAGACGAAAGAAAGGGGGAAAGATTTTGTCAAAAAATGAAAACGGCGGCAAAAGCAATCAATACGCCTAAAAGAGCGCATACGTCATACGGCGCATGTGAAGAAGAGATGACTTATGGGCGCGTCACAGGCACGAGCCAGTAAGAAAGAAACGTGTGTCTAAAACGGTTGAATTGAAGTGCATGACAGCTCATACGCGTAAAAAGTTCCTTAAAAATCTTTGATTTTTTAGGGAAAGCATGTCGGCCAGAAATGAATGATCTCGGCTGTCAAATCTTAAGTCGATTTACTGGAAGAAAATACAGATATAGGTTGCATCACCTCAGAATACCGAGGTAATAGAACCTAGGGGGCAGTTGTGGGGATGTATTTTCTGAATACCAACACGTGGCAAGGTGACGCCGACGTGTCAGCCGGAATGCCACGTGTCCTGGTTGTGACGCTGAGGTTATCTCGGCAAGGCCGAGGTTATCTCCGAAGATATCGGAATCCGAGATAAGCAGATAATGGATAAGGGGCAAGAGTCCTAGAGTAAAGAGAAGACTTTGCTAAGATAAGGATAAAGCTCTTAGGGAGTTTATCTTTATCTCTTGAGAAATCCAAAGTAAGTACAGAATTAGAGTCCATAGAAGTCAAGCTTCTAGTGGGATTTGGATTGAGTAAACTATAAAAGAGAGGCACCCCCGTGGGTCTAAGGTACGCAGTTTTATGCTTTGAGTAGTGAGTTTAGCACTTGATTATCTTTGAGAGATATACTGACTTGATCGTCGGAGTGCCCCCAGGTGGAAGAGCCACCACCGGAGCCTTTTCTTTCTGTTACAGGTTTGCTGAAGCCATCTATTCTGCCGGTGCTCTCCAGCTGATTACTAGGCGGGTAGTGTGGTCAGAAAATCACTCACACAGAAATAGAGTCGTATCAGCCCGTAAAAGATCTTAGATGAAGATATATATACTTTGTGCATAGGCTCTTTTATCTATATTTTCTAGAGGTGCAAAAGAGGATATCATTACATGGTCTTCAGATTGCTCAGTGTATCTCATCTTCATTTTTTTTTTTTTTTTTTTTTGGGGTTTTGCAGATGATAACTTGTTTTTTGGGAGAGGTACTATGGAGGAAGGACGTAATTTAAAAAATAAAATAAAATAAACTCATCTATGTATGAACAAGCTTCTAATCAACTGATTAATTACAAGAAATCAGTTCTCTCTCTGTTTGTTCGAAGACTGATGTTGATTTGAGGGATCACTTGAAGTAGCCTTTTGGAGATCCAAGGGTGCAATGTTACTATGGTAGGAAAAGATGGAAAGAGGGTTTTAGATCAAATCCCGAAATGATTTTTACAAGGGTGAAAAGAAAATCAATATGAAAACTTGGTAAGGAGGTGTTGATTAAAGTTGTTGCACATGCCATTTCAATCTTCTCTATGAACTGTTTTATATTGCCAATGACTTTGTGCAATGCCAGTGACTTTGTGCAATGGTATTATAACTCCTTTGTGGCCAGGTTTTGGTCGGGGCAAGATCAGAATAAAGAAAAAAAAAAAAAAACTACTTGATTTTCAATTTTGAAAAATAATTTTTAAGTTTTTAATTCATATTTTTATTATTATTATTTTTTTAATGTTTAGATGCATCTAATAGATGTATGAAAAATGATTCATCCTCCAAATTAAGCCCTTCCAATTCCACTCCCAATGACGACACCCAGGCTCTCTCTCGCTTCCTCCTTGGTCGTCGTTGGAGATAAGACCCACTAGAGAGTGGCATCAGTCTGTCTTCTTCTCTCAGACTTTGGCCTCATCTTCTCCATCCCCACCAGCTCCGGCCAATCCACCAAATTAGTTCCATTTTTTTCTTTTTCTTTTCTTCGCTGGTGGGTTGCTAAGATAGAGGGTCACCATAGGTGGTGAGTTGGCCGCATCCTCCTCCACTCCTCTCTAGTTTGCCTGTGATGACCCCGCCACGTATAATATTTTATATTTGGTTAATTAAAGAGATTTGGGATTTTAATTAGTTGTTATCTTAATTTAATTTGGGATTTATAAGAATTGTGGAATCTGATTTGTATAATTCTATTAAAGATTTATTTTGCAATTGCAAATTAAGGGTCCAAATGGCTTAAAGACGTGAAATTAAGAAGTTGAATCAATTTAATTTTTAATTACGGACCCATTTGAGAGTTTAATTAAATATTCAATTCAGTTTAGTAAAATTGAGATTTGATTAATTAGGTCTGAATTGCAGGTGATTAAGTTAATTAAATTATGAGGATTGAGAATTGTGATTATTACGAATTAAATTTATTTATGGGGTGTCCAATTTGAATATGTAATTTATTGACAGATATTAGGAGTCTGATTAGAAATTGAAGGGCTAAATGGTTTGCGAAATCAAAATTGATGATGATAATAAGTTCAATTCAATAATTGGAGCCTTTGGAAGTTTGACTAAAAAAAAATCTAATTCAGAATGATAAAAATTAAATATAATTAATTGGGCCTTAATTGAAGTCATTTAGACTAATTGGGCTATGTAGAAATTTATCGATCATGATTAGATATGGTTAATTGTGGCTTAATTAAGTTTATGTGTAATGATGTGCCAAACCTATCCTAATCAATAAAATAAGATTAAAAAACAAAACAAAATAAAAATGGAGATGAAATGAAGTTAGGGACAGTTCTGGAGCCATTCTTTGGCTGGAGGAATAATAATAATAATAATAATAATAATAATAATAATAATAATAGGGTATGGAATCAAAAAGGAGGGCAAGTGTGCTAACCCTCTAGGGATTAACTGAAACAATTAAAAAGTGTTTTACAACTCTCTCTCTCTCAACGAGAGCATCTCTCTCTAGCCTCTTTCTTTAGGTTTTTTCACAGTCAGCGCCGTTTGGGAGTGGGAGGGGGCTCCAGCCTCCGGCCACCCCTCTCTTCTCTCCCTCATTTCTTTCTTTCCATCTTTACTGCTTAATAAACCTTGGAAGTCCTCTATTCCCAACCTCCCCCTCTTTGTGAGGCGTCTCTTCCCCTTGGTGGAAGCTTTGCTAGGTTGCGCCTCCTCCCACCGGTGTCAGATCTGCCTTGGTCTTCTGCTCCGTTGCTCGCCATCGCTGTCTTCCCATGTCCTTAACCAGATCTGCCTTGGATCTGTTTGCCTCCATTGTTCACAAATCAGATCTGGTTGCCTCCGGGTATGAGGTGTATTTTCCAGTTTTTTGTTTTCTTGCTTGGGTGTGTTTGTATAGAATCCATCGGAGCTTTTAGGTGGCTTAGTCACTCTGTGGTTACAATCTATGACCTATCTTAGACACGCTCTATAGTTGATTTTATTCAACCTCTGCTTTGTAGTACGAGCGCGAGCACTTGTTGTGCGTTTGAGATTCTCATAGTTTTTATACCCGTGTGCTTGTTTGATCTGATTTTTCTTAGCTTAGTGTAAGCCTTTTGTTGGATGGATTCCTATGTAAATGCCGTTTGGCTTCAGTAATGAAATTTCTTCCTGATCAAAAAAAAAAAAAGTGTGCTAACCCTCTTGACTTCAAAAGTTCTGCTAAGGAAAACCGTGGGAAAGAGAAAGGCAGAGAGAGAGCACCGAGAGGGAGAGAAAAATAGAGAGAATGCAGAGAGGGAGAGATGGCTCAATTTCTTTGAAGAAGAGAATCACTTTTTGTTGGAAATTATATGGGAACTCAAGAAATCCAACCATTGAATAGTTAAGGTAAGAAATTGAAGCTCAGACTTTATAAATAATTTAGCTAAAAGTTGAAATTAAGAAGTAATTTGAAGATTAATTATATAAATTGATAGGAAATTGGGTTTTGAA
This sequence comes from Camellia sinensis, assembly GCF_055761805.1. Lineage (NCBI taxonomy): Eukaryota > Viridiplantae > Streptophyta > Magnoliopsida > Ericales > Theaceae > Camellia > Camellia sinensis. The sequence goes on along the minus strand of NC_138964.1, from coordinate 30,338,772 downwards.
TGTTAAATCAAGTTAGGTTGAAAAACATGAGTTATGATTCTTTTCATTTGTTAGATTTGGGTTCAATTTAGAGAATTATTCTTGGAATAAGTTCTATAAATTACATGCAACAAGGGTTTATTAAAGTTTTGGCCCATGCAAATGAGTTAGGTTAATGATTATGGAAATTAATTATTTTGGGTTTGATGATGTAATCTTGCATAAAATTAAGTCTCATTGTTACATGCATGGGCAAACTCTACAAGATTAATACTTTAATTAAACATGCATTATAGAATTTCAAGGGTTTGAGATTTTAATTCATGTTTAAAAGGCTTAAGGATTTGAATTTGGGTCTAATATGGAGAAAATAAATTAAATCCAAATTTGGACAAATTTGAATATAAATTATAATTTATATTTGAGAATCAAAAATAAGTTTGATCTTGATTTAAATTTCTTTCATGTAAATATTTTTGAAAGGGCTTTATAGCTTAAATTTATGTTTTATTAAACAAAGAAAGAAGATGGTTGGAATTATTATATTCATGAAATTATTGGTTTAATGATCAATTTGATGGTCATTTTGGAGATTGAGATTTGGATTAATCTAGATTTGAGTGTGATGTAAAAATTAGAGATTTTGGTGTTAGGAAATTTATATGTTGAAATTGATTTGATAAATGGTGGATTGGGTATCTCTATGTTCTACAAACGATTTTGGAGAAATTTTATTAATGATTGAAGTGGTTTTACCTAAGTTGTTGAGTTTATGAATATGTTGATTTTTGACTTTTGTGGTTTAATTGATGGTGGCATTGTGCATATAAATTGGTCGGATATTTAGAAAGGTTAATAACTCAAAAATGTGCAAGGATGGGTGTTGTGGAGATTGGGTAAGTTGTTTGTTTGGGTGACTTGAAGTTGGAGGAGTTCTTTAGCTTGTCATTCCATAGTATGTCTTATTTAGGAACAATTTTGTAGATGTTGTAATTTTCATTGAAAGCTTTTCCTTAATTTTAGATCCTATTTACTAATTGTTAAGATTGGAGGAAGGTGTCTCTACAGCTCTTGGGAATTAATTCGTAGAGTTTTAAATCTACGCTTTTGCTATTTTTTGGAGGTGAGTATACTTACCATGGAAATTTACCTTATCTCTATCTTTAATACAAAGTTTGAAAATATTTTTGAATCAAAGGAAGTAACACATTTCATCATGATATATGTATAAGAAGAAAATCTATAAATTTATTGAGGTCAAATGTTGAGTTTAAATAAATATATGATTTCATTTGTATAATGAAGCGCTAATTTTTTATGAGAATTTATTCAAGTTGAGTCCTTCAAAGTTTATGATGATGATGATTAAATGACAATGAAACGTCATGCGAGAGTATTTATTTTTATTGGTCTCATAACCAAATATAACCTTTGGGGCCACAAGGTCCGAAATGCATAAGGGGTCCTGGGGACCGAAATGTTTTAAGGACCATAAGGGTCATTGTACATAAGGGGTCCTGGGGACCGAAACATTGAAATGAGAATTGAAGTGTTACGATGACATGAGTTATGTTCCTATGGTTATGTTTTGGGTAACGGTACCGTCACCACCTAAGTTGCAAGGTAACGCGACCCTAAGACCATGTAGTGGTTTGTATGATGGACATGAAATCTTAATGTATTGAAAAGTTGTATTTTTGTTTACTTTCCTTATTCAAATGTATTTTTCCTACATTATGAGATTCTTTGGAAAAATCTTGATAACGATTTGTGCAAAATTTTCTCAATTTTTATAATTTTCAATCCAATCAAGCTCTTGTGTTTATTATCTTATTTTGAACCCAATTGGAAGGAGCAAGCTTTATAACTCCATGGGATTGGTATACTTTTTGGGCTCTAGCTCATTTTTTTCAGATTCCTAGACTTTTGTGTGGCTCGCCTCAACTTGGAAGATTCGAGTTTCTGGAGGATCAAATGTAAACATTTGGTGGTTGAGGTGTTGCTTAGGATCACTCTAGGATGTAGTTTTATCCTTTGTTTTATGGAGTAGGTTGATTGTAAATATTTGCTTTGTGAAGTTGGATGTATTGATGGATTCACTAATAGTATGATTTATTTTGGGGGTAGTGGTGCATGGAAACTATCTTAGTAGCATGATGATATTTTTATCTTTTAATGAATCATCTCATAGATGTTGGCCAATCGAAGGGTCTTATGCACTATTGGTGATGGGATATAAGAATTATACAGGTGATTATTGTGTATAGGTGTTATAGCGTGGAAGTACCCCTTCTTGGCAGGGGTTGCCTTGCCGAGATTGGGTTGTGCCATTGCCTTTTGTTTTTCTTCTAGAGAGAGAGAGAGAGGGTTTGAGGAAGAAGAAGAATGAAGAGAGAGGAAAAAGAAAAAGGGGCTGCGTTTGAGACAGTGATAGTAGTGCTGATGGGTAGAGGAAGGGAGTGGTGGAAATGGTGTGGAGAGGGTTGTCGACGAGGGTGGTGGGTTTAATAGTTTTTAGAGAGAGAAAGTAGAAGAATGAAGAGGATGTTGGAGAGGGAGATGCTCGCCGGAGAGGGATACCGGAGAAGGAGTGAATCTATTTTTTTTTTTGTTTCCCCTTATGTTTTTTGTAAGTTCATGAAACAAACACTCATTTTGCAATTGATATATAAATTCTACTTTCTCAACCAAATCATTGGGGGTGCAATTAGGAACTCAAAAAAAAAAAAATTTGAAAATGTACTAATTTTTGTATATATATATTGTATTTTTAAAAAAAAAAATTATTCAATTTTTAAATATTTTTTAATAATTTTTTTAACTTTTTAAGTGTATTTAGGTTAAATGAATCTAAAAAGTCAAAAAATATTGATTAAAGTATTTAAAAAGTTCACTAAAATTTAAAATAAAAAAAATACAAGTTGAAAACACAAACTATTTTTAAAAACTCCAAAACCAGACAAAATTGCTTGGGAGACTTTGTGCTTGGCTAAAGCATAAGGTCAATTCTAATCCCAAAAAAAAAAAAAAAAGCACAAGTTCAGTTGGGTTTCAAGTCTCTCCAAACTTTCAATCTTGCTATTGCTTGCTACGCAATGCTGGAGATTGTTCACTAATCCTAACTCTTTTCTTGGAAAAGTAGTCAATGCAAAATATTCTCCAAATGGCAACATGAGAATGAAGTCTTCAAGGTAGTTCAATAAGTTCAGTGGAAACCTCCTACGGAGCATTTATTCAACATAAATATCAACGGCAGTTTGAATTCGGGAACCAAATGTGTGGTGATCAGAGACAGTTCAAAACGCCGTCATAGGCTGTAAAAACGCCGTCAAGGGACATAGCAGCGTTTATAGTTTTACGTTGCTGATACGACTTCCATCTTAAATTTATGGCGGCATTTTAGAAACGTTGATAAAGACTTATAGACGGTGTTTTTTGAAGCACCATCATATTCTGTTGTTCGCTAACAAACTTGGTCATAGTTAACTGATGGCTATCAGAAAATGGAAGCTACCTATGCTTTACACTTGCCAATGTTGTTCTCAATTAAAGTAGAGGAAGCTATGTCTCTTAGAAAATGGCTAGTTTTTCAATTGCAGGTCTTGTTGTTGATGAATACAAGCAGTTGAAAACCAGTTTGCAAAATAGCACATCGAGAAAAATCTTGGTGAAGAGCCTGAGTCATAGTATTGGTTTCTATTTCTTCTATGCTAAGTGATGTTGTCACTTCAAAGGAAAATGACTTGGACCCCACAGGGGGCACCCCCACGACCCCCTCTGGCTATGATTGGCTAGGTTTTTTTTTTTTTTTTTTTTCTTCTCCTCCAATCACCAGCCCCCACGTGTGTGCGGGGGTGGTGGAGGTGGTGATTGGAGGGGGTTCTCAATCACTGCCGCACTTCAAATATTGAAGGCATTTACCGCTCATTTTACTTAGTGATGAAAGATGCAAACTCAAATTTTAACTCGCTAATTTAATGAACCACGAACCAAATCTCAACATTTTTGTAAAATTAATTTTCATTTTTTCAAACTACGATTCATATTTAATTTTCTCAAACCATAATTCCTTGTCAATTCCAACAACTACCAATGTTGGAATTGCCTTAATGATGTTTAGATAAAAGTAACAAACTGAAAAATAAAATAACACAATAGCAGAAGATAAAACCATGTACCTGAACATGACAAGGCAAGACCTATCTTTACAGGATTCAAAGCCTCTGTAACTTAGCAGAGAAACCAACTTTAACCTTACAAACTTGAACAACATGATAATGTCTTGATTCTAAATCAAATTATGTCAACAAGGCTTTTCAATTTCTTTTTTTTTTTTATATCTTTTCCATTCAATTGTAGACCAATTAGAACCATTCCATCCAACAAAGATTATACAATATAGAATTCTAAATTAAAGTTTTATAACATTCTAACAACAAAAATATTACAACATAAAATGTTTTATAACAAGCACCTACTACAATTTGGGCGGGCAAAGTATTTGTGTGAGTAAATTTCTGACCACACTGCCAACTCAGTATTCAACTGGAGAGTACTGGCAGAATAGGATAAGCCCCTACGACCTACGACAGAAAGAAGAGATTCTGATAGTGGTTCGTCTACCCGGGGGCACTCTGATGATTAAGTCAGTAATCAAATATCTCTCAAAGATCATCAATAGTGCTTAACTCACTGTTCTGAATATAAATTGCGTACCTTAGACCCATGGGGGTGCCTCTTTTTTATAGCCAATACAATCCTAGTCCGAATAGAAGCCTAGCTTCAATTGACTTCTGCTTAGTACTTATCTTGGATTTCCCAATAGATAAAGATAAACTCCCTAAGAGCTTTATCCTTATCCAGGCTGAAGTCCTTCCTCATTCTAGGACTCTTGTCCCTTATCTACTTATCCCGGATTCCGATATCTTCGGAGATAACCTCGGCCTAACCGAATAACCTCGGCGTCACGACCAAGACACGTGGCACCTCGGCCGACATGTCGGCGTCACCTTGGCCACGTGTTAGTACTCAGAAAACATATCCCCACAGTATTCATTGTCTTAAATATAAGAAACTGATTCATAAGAAATAAATATGACAAAGTTCTACGAAAAAAAAAAAACATATCTGTTCCAACATGTTAGACATATTCAAACAGGGGGTAGACTTTCAACGAATTGATAAGAACGAGTATACGAATATTGGTTTAAATACAATCTATGACACTTACCTTTGGGAACATCATCACGAAGCACCTTCATTGTCTTGTAGCAGAGACTATAATAAATAACTTTGTCGGCAGTAGCTAAGACCAGTCCAAATGACCACAACATTCTCCAAAATATCTAGCCTTGTCTATAGAAAGAATTTTAGGAGCAATGGGATTTGAAATTCGTATCAGCTCCTCCAAACCAACATCGAATAGAATGTGATGGTCATTACTTAACTAGTGGATTGCTCCATTCCAAAAGACCACTTCAAGACTATTAAATGGTAGAACATCGACAGTAATATGCTTCCAAGACTTATTCTCCAAAGAGCAAATATCGAATTGATAAGAGGGATTAGAGTAATTAAACAAAACAACTTTGTAATGAGGCGATTGTGAAGGACCAAAAGCCAAGTAAGCAATTGATGAATTACCACCATGTTCAAGAAGTAGAGTGAATTTATGGGTGGTGAGATTACAAACAATGTAACCTACTCTCCTGCAATTATAAACAACGCGATGAATCTTGCACAAGAGTATGCCATTGTAAGATCTTTTAATCCTGATTGTAGCAGGAGATTCGATGAAGGCGACTGTGGGGAGGCTTGATTGGCTGACAAGCGAGACAGAGTTAGCTTCTTCATTTCTTAACCAACAACGGTGGTAGAAGAATAAGCCAGAGATGGAGCGATTGCGATGACTTCTGATGAAGCAGAATCGATGATCAACTTTCTTCTTCTTTTGGTGGATATTTTGTTCTCCTTTGTTGGCCCTTTGCAGAGATGTGAATAGCAGAGGCTTTTTAGGGTTTGCAAAGGGAAAACTGTGATTAATTAGAAGAAAAAAAAATGGTAAGTTAATCCTACAATAAATATCAATATTTTCAACAATAATAGAGATCCACATTTTGCACCTACAAATACATATTTACAATATTTTGAGAAGGAAAATTCTACTATACACACTTTCTACGATATGCACCCTTAAGTTATCGAATTTTATTCTTTAGTTATGATCAATTTTCTTCTTTAATTATAATTTTATTTTAATTATGACTTATGGGATTTTTTATTATGTCTTATATGCTATTTGTTGTTTGGTTATAATTTTTTTTAATGACTCAAAAAGTATAAAATTATACTATTTTTCTTCTTTAATTATAATACATAAATATTCATCATTCAAATTTAAGTTTAACTTAGAAATAATTTGCCAACCGCGGGCTTGCTATATATTTTGTTTAATGTATATTACACATTAAAAAATACTAAATTATTTTAATAATTATATTATCATTTTATTATATTTATTTCTTAAAAAATAAACAATAAATATGTTTTGAACAATGAACACCAATGACAGCTCATGCATGATTTTAGTACTTTACTTCTGAACAAAACAAACAACATGGTGCCACGTTCTTTTGAAGGAAGAAAAAAGAAGAGTAATATTAAGAATTATGAAAAAAAAATATTATAAAAATAATCATGAAAGATTTTTTACTTTTAGATTGTACATACAATAAAATATTACACACTAATTAAAGAATAAAAAAAATATTTATGATACATTTGATAATATTTTTTTTATAATTCTTAATGTTATTCGAAAAAGAAAAGATGTCATGTTTTTCGTCACTAAATGCCGTCATAATGACATTAATTGATAATTGAGACATCATTGATATATGCAATTGATTGAGACGTCATTGATGTGTAGGAGTTTACGGTATTTTAAAAATGTCGGCTAAATATTTAATGGCACTTTATAAATATAAGTAAACGGCGACCATTTCTATGGCTTAAATTATAAACATCGTTTTAGCTTTTAATAGTATTTTTAGGACTCATTGCATTGTTTTTCACGCATTACTAATTTTAAGAATTGTCTATAATGCATGGATTTCATCTCGATAATTTGATTAATTAATTTTTAAGATTGTAGATTATCTATTAAAAAAATAATTTTAATACGATAATTGGAGTCACATAATTTCAATATATTTGCCTTTAAAAAAAATATTTTTTTTAAATAGACGATTTATTTCATTTCTATTTTATAAATAAGACGATTAAATTATAAAACTACATTATCATATGAATTTGATAAATTGCCCTGAAATCCCCTCAATACCTTTGAAATTAAATTATCAACCCATTTATTCTCTCAAATATCACTACATTCCTTTACTTTGGATATTTGTCTAACAACTGCCTCGTTTGGGATGCTGTTTTTTTAGCTAAAATAGTCAAAAAGTTAAGCACTCAATTATAATTTATATTATTCTCTTAATTTTTCTGAACGTATTTTTGTAAAAAGTCAAAAAATTAATTAAAATAATCATTTTCCAAACACCCCTTAGTCAAACTGCTAGTCATCCATCCATTGACTAATAGAAAAACATAACAAAAATAGTTATAATAATGCATAAAATATCAAAATTACCCCCATTATTTATCTCTCTCCACTCTTGTAATAGCTTTAACAGATCTCTTCTTTTCTCTTTCTTATCAAGCAATCCTACTCCATCATCCATCACCACCACAACTCCAAATGTGTGCTTATGAGCAGTCCTACAGACTCCAACACATAATGGCTTTAATGCATAAATAATAACACTTAGATACCAAAATATTTCTTTGTTGTTATTAGGGACTAGTTTTTCTACTGTGGTTTACAATCAGATTGCCAAGGGTTATCTCTGGCCCAATTCGAAGCCATGAGATTTGGAAATGTCAGGTTTCATTATGCATGTTGTTCGAGAGATTTTCTGCACAACCAACATCCAAAAACTAGGAGAAGATGGGGGGATATGAACTACAGTCCGATGGATAACTAACCTGTAGCAGATGAGAGTTGGGTTACAGCATCGATGCTGTAGATGGGGGTTAGCTAATGTATCATTTAACTCCATTACATCTCTAAGTTGTTTGACAAAATGCCCTATCCACTTCTCATGCATACAACGGCCACTGCTTGCTTAAGAAGCTTACGGTCTTCTAGTGCTTCTTGTGGCCTCTTTTAGGACTTATTGGTCAGTGTGGTAAGTTATGGTACAACAATATTACATATGTGGGAGATGTTAAGAAGATAAACTATTGCCCAATTCAGTTAGTTTGTGATTTGAAGATAGAATAATTACTGATGATACTGGGTACTCCAGATGGAACGGGTCGGATTGATCCACGCTTCTCAAACCGTTGCTCGAGTGCTAAGCCCCGCAGAAAGACCTGCACAAGAGTTCAACGGGGAACGGGGAGTCCCCTAGAGAACCCTCCAACGATCAAGTTAGAGAAAAGAGAGAGGATGATGAAATGTAGAGATAGGATGGTGATAGAGAACTTAACATTTTCTTCGTCTTAGAGACCTACTTATATCCTTTGCTCATCATTTTCTTATCCACTCCGAGCCGTCATGTTGGCCGAAAGTCTATGTTCTAACTTGCCTTGTTCATGGTGAGGCTGTTCTGTTCCGACGTGAAGGGTTATCGTAATAAATGCTGCAGGGGAACTCATTAATGGCTGATGTGTGGTGCAATAACGTTGCAAGATCTTTGTCTGCTGACGTGGCTGGTTCTTCACTTACCAAGTGTTTAGATGTCATTGGCGCTTGGTGTAGCATTGGGTCCCAAGAATGTTAAGCTTTAGTATTGGAGTCATGAATTGGGCCTTAAGTGGTGGGCCATATCCTTAATGGGCTTACCCATGTCAGTAGTCCCCCATTTCCAAGTGCAACTTCAGTCCAACGAAAGGAATAAGGAAGAAAATGAGGGTTGTGAGGGTGGCCGAGTGGAGGGACCGACCATGAGGAGGGCCGACCGAAGGGTGGTCGAGTGGAGGGACCGACCGTGAGGAGGGCCGACCGCGAAGCGTAGCTAAGTGGAGGGGCTGACCATAAGGAGGGTCAACTACAAAGGGTGACCGACTGGAGGGACCGACCATGAGGAGGGCCGACCGCGAAGGGTGGCCGAGTGGAGGGGCCGACCATGAGGAGGGACGACCGCAAAGGGTGACCGAGTAGAGGGACCGACCATGAGGAGGGCCAACCGCGAAGGGTGGCCGAGTGAGAGAGGAAAGTGGCTGTACGCGAGGCTCGAGGAACGATGGGGCACGTGGTGAAGTAAAGTGGAATAGACAGGAAAGAGAAAGAGAGTAGTGGATCGTGGGTGTACATGTGGCGTAATCCTTTAATGGGGGAGGTGACGCGTTGGTAAGAAGTGAGGGGACAGGGTAATATAGGGCAGTGAAAAGGCAGGGGTGGGAGTTTTTCAAAATTTTTCAAACTAGCGAAATTTAATCTTGACCCTTGGAATATAGGCAAACCGTCAGCATTTGGAGTTATTCGTTTGACCTATCTTATCGCCAAAAACCAACACATCCCTGAGGTGAACTCATTTGTCTCGTGTGTATAACACTTTGCAAACTTTCTTGTTGTAGCGTCCGAAGCAATACGTAGAAACGTAGGAGAAATGGCCCGAGAGGAAGTGTCAGCCGCCAGGCTTGACTCGTTAGGCGATGACGACGCGGTGGAACTGGTGAAATAGTATCGGGAAGAGAGAAGGGAGGGGAGGGGAGCTAGTCAAGCGGTGCAGGCTCGTCCGATGACGATGATTACGGCCGCGAGGCCCATTAGCCAAGTGGAGCCGGACCACTGGCACACCAAGCCAGACAAATCCACGTTTACGGCAGAGGAGTTGGAGGGGGCACAGAGGAAGTACCAAATTCCCGCAAAAATAGGGTTGAGGCTGCCCATGTCCAAGGAGAGGGTGTCGGATGTACAATCGAACGAGTTTAGCCTATACGAGGAAGCGTTGTGGGAAGGAATCTAATATGGAGGAAGTACCAGATTCTCGCGGAAATAGGGTTGAGGCTATCCACATCCAAGGAGAGGGTGTCGAATGTACGATCGGATGAGTTTAGCCTGTACGAGGAGGCGCTGTGGGGGGGGGTCTGAGGGTACCCCTCCCCTAAATTGCGGTGGACGTGCTCAACAAGTTAGAAGTGGCATCCGGGCAGCTGATGCCGAATACCTGGAAGATAGTGATGGCCTTTGTGAGTGCCTGGGCACAGGCGATCGGAGGGGCGGCCATGACAGTGGAGGAATTCTTCTCATGTTACAAGGGCTCCGGTCAACAGGAGACGTGGGTGACCTTGCAGGCTGTGGCGGGCAGGGGTCTAGTGGCGGGCTTGCCGTCTTCGGTGAAGGGGTGGAGACCGAGATGGTTCTTCGTGTCAGCGAACGGTGGAAGGGGAGTTCGTATAACATGGAAGGTCCTCACAAAATCAGTTGAGCCGAAGTTGGATGTGGTGGCTAAAGATCAGGTGAAGAAAGTGAGGGAGTGGAGGGAGGAGAAAGGGGTGAGGTGGGAGGAGCTGGTCCTTTCTTCAACGTTGTTTGCTCTGAACTTGGGGCCGCAGCTGTTGGAGGAGGATCCGGCGAGGGGGGAACTGGAGGTACGTAGGAAGGCAGAAGAGGAGGAGGAGGAGAGAAGATTGTTCGCCAGAGCAGACAAATACAAGGAGGCACAATTGGGGCTTGCCCCAAAACTGGTGATGAGGGAGCGGGTCCGAACGCGTCCCAAGACGCTGGGTGACAAAGACTTAGCTGGCTTTGCCCCACTACCGCCCCCAATAAACCCGTTGAATGAGAGGGGTAAGCAGGAGGTGGAGGCGGTTGTGAAGAAGCCAAGAAAGAAAAGGGGGACGTAAAGCGGGGGAAAGAGGCCCCTGCCTTGGAAAAGATAAAGATGGGGGGGGAGGGTGCCTCTTTGGTGGGAGAGATGAAGGAGAGAATGGTAGAGGCGGCGCCAGAGGAGATGAAGGAGACCGCCCAAGTGGCGAAGGAAGATGAGGGTCCGCGTGCCCAAGTACTGAAAGAACACTTGGGCCCAACTGCCCCTATGGAGACGACGGTGGTATTTGCGCCAGAAGGAACCCCCAGTCTCAGTGAAGGGAAGGTTGGGATCGACAAGCAAAAGATGAGTGCCGTGCTAGCGACTGCGTTGTACCACGTGCGTGCGCTGGTAGGTCACTCGGTAGAAGAGGAGGAAGCTAGGGTTGCAACCAATCGCCTGGTTAGAGTTGTGGAAGATGCGGCTGTACGGTCACTAGCGCGATTGACCGAGACCGACCTCCTGAAGGAGTTCTGCTCAGCCCAGATGGAGACAGCGACCCTGGCGACTGCCCTAATGAACAAAGCAGCGCGCTCAAAGATGGAGATAGAGCCGCTGAGGGCCCAGCTGGAAGAGTCAAAGGTATAGCTGCACAATCTGAGGGTGGAGACGACGGGGTGGAGGAAGGCCGCTCGGAGTGCGTGTGCCAAGGGGCTAGAATATGCACAAAGGGCGAAGAGCCTGGAGGTGTTGGCACTGGTGCAGAGCTACTCAGCGGACCGAGCAAGTGCCAAGCTCCTCGCAACCAAGTCAGAGCTAGAGGTGGAGCGTCGCAAGGCGATATCGCTAGAGTTCGAGTTGGCGGGCAAGAAGTGGAAACTAGAGGAGGTTCAGAGAGCCTGCACCACTGCCAACGAAAGATGGGAGGAGGCCATGGCTAGCAATGGAGATCTGGTTAAGGACAAAGAAAAGGCCAATAGTCGGATTGCGGCATTGGAGAAGGAACTGGCGAAGGAAAGGGCGAAGTTGGCATCTGAGAGTGCGGCGTACCTTGACCTGTGCATGGCGGCGATGGAGCAATTCAAAGGATCCGCCAACTTCTAGATGGCCATAGATGTCGTGATCACAAACAGCCTGGCTAAGGAGGGTAGTGGGGGGGCTGGGCCATCGGGAGCGACCGCTGGAGGTAGAAGTGAAGAGGAAGTTATCCAGAGCTTCCAGCGGTTGGATTTTTATAAGCATGAAATGACTGAGTTCTGGGACAGCGGCTGGAAGACCTTCAAACGTAAAGCAGAAGAGTTGTTCCCAGACGTAGACTTTAGCCGCGTGGAGATAGGTGAAGACGATGTTGCCTAGACCCCCCTGGACGAGGGGATGAAGGAGGAAGATCTAGCCTCTACTGAGGAAGAGTGATCTTTGTAAAAATTTTGTGTTTGTGTGTTTTGTTTATTTGTTATTATGTGTAATTTCTGCAGTGAATTGTATGTAACTGTAAGTTTGTAAATAAAACAACGAGTTTTCCCTTGTACTGTTGTCGTTATATCTTCTGAGTTGTAAATTTGAAAATAATGAAAATGGCAAAGCAGAATTTAATGAAGAAAGGTTGTAAAAGTAAGACTTGTGCATGAATTGTGAAACTTGCTAGTAGATTGTGATGTAAAAAGTTTCGAAATAGGCAGCCAGACTAACTTGTGAGAAAACCATGATGCAAAAAACGTTAAAAATAGGCATGCACGAAAATGTGAAAAATGTTAAAAATTAAAGTTGGGCGTGGACGACTATGGACATGGATTCTGACTAAATTAAAAATGTGAAATTAGGAATGTAAAAATTGTTAAAAAATGTTGTAGTATGAATTGAGATTTTAACTAAGTATGGCGACCACGCTGTAACATCAAATTACGAAAATGGACCGGTCGAATTCTTCATTCGAGTTCTGACTAAGACTGGGAAGGCTCAACCATGTTGAAACTTTAATTGATGCAGTTCGGTCGAGCTCTTCGTGCTCAGTTTGGCTGAGGCGTAATTAACTCAATCTGGCTGAGCTCTTCGTGCTCAGTTTGGCTGAGACTTGATTAACTCAGTCTGGCTGAGCTCTTCGTGCTCAGTCTGGCCGAGGCTTGATTAACTCAGTCTGGCTGACCTTTTCATGCTCAGTCTAGCTGAGGCTTGATTAACTCAGTTTGGTTGAGCTCTTCGGGCTCAGTCTGGCTGAGGCTTGATTAACTCAGTCTGGCTGAGGCTTAATTAACTCAATTTAACAAGTTGTTATGGAAACACAACGTAGATAACGAAGATACAAAATCATTGTCATTTAAGGCGTAGCCTATTGATCAGAAATTTACACCATGTATGAAAAGGGCAACAATAAGCAACTGTGTAGATTATCATACAGCAATTGATCAATACAAAAATAGGACATGGTACTTTACTGGAAATAAAGCTTCAAGTGTTTAGCGTTCCACAGGTGGGGGAGGTCTCGACCTCCTATGTCCTGGAGTCGGTAAGTGCCTGGGCGAGGTCTGGCCTTAACAATGTCCTTCCCACTTGGCTGCCAGCTTGCCCTCGGCAAGATTTTTGGTGGCTAGAGTTGCTTCGCGCAAAACTAGGTCCCTAACGGCAAACTCCCTCGGTCGGACTTTGCGTTTGTAGTGTGCTCTCATTTTCTGTTGATACGAGGCCTGTCTAATAGTAGTGGTCTTTCGGAGCTCTTCAATCAGGTCTAAGTCAACCCAACGTAATTCTTCGGTGGGTTCAGGATTCAGGTGCAAAACCCTCGGGGTTGGCAGGCCGATTTTCACTAGAATGACTGCCTCAACGCCGTATTTTAAGCAAAAGGGGGTCTCCCCAGTGGAGGTTCGAGTGGTAGTGCGGTAGGCCCATAGTACATTTGGTAATTCCTCAACCCAAAGTCCCTTAGCGGCTTCTAACTTAGTTTTGATAATTTTCAGGAGAGAACAATTGGTTACCTCTACTTGCCCATTGGCTTGGGGATGACCTGGGAAGGAGAAACATAGCTGAATATGAAGCTCTGCACAGAATTTTCTGAACTTGGCATTGTTGAATTACTTGCCATTGTCTGAGACGATGGCTTGAGGGATGCCAAATTGGCATACGATCGACTGCCAGATGAATCTAGTTGTGTTTCGTTCGGTGATTGTGGCGAGGGGTTCCACTTCCACCAATTTAGTGAAGTAGTCAATGGCGACGATAGCAAACTTGGTTTGGCCCTTACCAGTGGGCAATGGGCCAACTAAGTTGATCCCCCATTTGGCGAATAGATAGGGACTGCAAAGTGTGATCAGTTCTGTAGGAGGAGCACAGGGGATGTTGGCAAAGCGCTGACATTTATCACATTTAAGCATGAATTCAGTGGCATCTTGGTTGAGGGTGGGCCAGAAGTAACCAATGCGAAGTATTTTATGGGCTAGTGACCGGGCACCCGAATGATTACCACATACACCCTCATGGACTTCCCTCATCACATAGGTCGCTTGGGCAGGATTGAGGCATCTGAGGTATGGTCGTGAAAATCCTCATTTTTACAGGAGGCCACCGATGATGATGTAATTGGACAACCGGGCCCTGACTTTGGCAGCCTGCTGTTTGTCATCTGGCAACTCCCCATTTGTCAAAAACAGAAGGATGTCCGTCGCCCATGGGATAGGTTCATTTTGGAGGAAGTGGACCTCCTGCTGGTTTGGCGAAATAGTCGGGTGGGCTAGGTATTCAAGGCGGACCCCACGGCTGAGGTCTGACTGGTCGGCTAAAGCTAATTGAGCCATTTCATCTGCCTTAGAGTTTTCTGACCGAGGTATGTGTTTGATTTGGAAAGTGTTAAATAGGCGAACAAGAGGGAGTGCAATATCCCTGTAAGCTCGCATTGTGTCTTCCTTTGTGTCAAATTCCCCCGTAATTTGTCCAACAATCAGTTGAGAGTCACTGAACACCTGGACATGGCTTACACCAATGTCCCTGGCGAGGCGAAGACCTACTATCAAGGCCTCATATTCGGCCTCGTTATTGCTTGCATCGAACAAGAAACGGAGAGCACATTTGAAATAACCACTCTCGGGGGCGATGAGGATGAGACCAACCCCACTACCTTCCTTGCGGGATGATCCATCGACACTGAGGGTCCAAGAGTGGGGATCTTCTACCTCGGTATTGGATGGCCTGGGCGGGGAGCCGTGGTTGGGGTGGGATTGGTAAATTCCAAGATAAAATCGGCGACAACCTATCCTTTGATCGCTGTTCGAGGTCGGTAGGAGATTTCAAATTGGCTGAGCTCGACAGACCATTGCATAAGTCTGCCAGACAACTCTGGTTGCTACATTATTTTCTTCAAAGGTTAGTTAGTGAGGACCACTATGGAGTGGGTTTGAAAGTAAGGTCGAAGTCGTCTTGAGGCTATGACCAAGGCCAGGGCCAATTTTTCAAGCAACGGGTAGTTCTGTTCTGCTCCCCTGAGAGCCCGACTAATATAATAAACCAGACGCTAGACTGAGCCATCCTCCTTGATGAGGGCCGCACTGATTGCGGTGGTCGATACGGCTACGTAGAGAAAAAGGGGCTCACCCGTGAGCGCTTGAGAGAGTGGGAAGGGTTGGCCATGCACTGCTTCAATTGTTAAAAGGCCTCTTCAAATTCGGTCGTCCGCTCAAAGGCCTGCCGAAGAACTTTAAAAAAAGGAAGGCACTTGTCTGTGGCTCAGGAAATGAAACGGTTAAGGGCGGCGACTCTGCTAGTAAGCCTTTGAACTTCTTTAACCGTTCTGGGTGACCGCCTTTCTATCAGGGCCTTGATCTTTTCGGGGTTGGCCTCGATACCCCGTTGACTGACCATGAAACCTAAGAATTTTCCAGATCCGACGCCGAAGGTACATTTCTCCGGATTCAGCTTCATTTGATACTTACGCAGGGTGTCGAAGGTCTCCCGCAAGTCTGCTAGATGATCAGAGGAGAGTTTTCTTTTCACAAGCATGTCATTGATGTACACTTCCATGTTCCGACCTATCTGGTGATGAAAAACGACATTGACTAAACATTGGTAAGGTGCTCCGACATTTTTCAACCCAAATGGCATGACACGATAGTGGTAGGTTCCCCGGTCAGTGATGAAGGAGGTGTGTTCCTGGTCAGACGGGTGCAATAGAATTTGATCGTACCCAAAGAAGGCGTCCATGAAACTGAGCATTTGATGTCTGGTCGTGGTGTCGACAAACAGATCTATGCGAGGAAGGGGATAACTATCTTTGGGGCAAGCTCAATTGAGGTCAGAGTAGTCAACAAAAAATCGCCATTTACCGTTGTTTTTACGAACGAGGACCATATTTGACAGCCATCTGGGGTAGTCCACGTTCTTGACAAACTGTGCCTCCAGTAGCTTATCTACATCAGAAGTAATAAGGGCGTTGCGTTCCAGGTGAAAGATGTGCTGCTTCTGGCGGAAGGGTTGGAAATGGGGCTCGATGCTGAGACGATGAGTGATAAAGGAGGGATCAAGACCCGACATGTCGAAATGGGTCCAAGAAAACACATCATTGTGCTCGATCAGGAGGGTTGTAAGATCGGACTTGACCTGGGGGGATAGCTGGCTGCTGATCTTGGTTATTTTTGTTGGGTTGGTAGGGTCGATGGGGACTTCAACAAGTTCTTCCACTAGTTCCCCTCTGACTAACTCGTCTTCGTCTCTGACGTCAAGTCCTTCGATGGTCATAGTCTCCTTCAGCTTGACTTCTTTAAGTGAAGCGACGTAGAATTCTCTGGCCACAGTCTGCTCTCCCCTCACGGTGCCGACTCCAAGGTTGGTGCGAAACTTCATGGCCAGATGGTACGTGGATGTAACCGCTTGTAAAGCGTTAAGGGCGGTGCGGCCGAGGATGATGTTGTAAGCAGAGGGATAGTCAACGACGAGGAAATTGAGCAACTTAGTGGTATGTCGGGGGTATTCTCCAATGGTGATGGGAAGATCGATGGAGCCTATGGAGGTCACCCGATCTCCAGCGAAGCCGACCAGTTGGGTTTGGAGAGGTGACAGACTTTCTTCCTCGACCTTGAGCTGGCGATAGGCGTTTAGGAAGATGATGTCTCAAGAGCTACCGTTGTCGACAAGCACCTGTCTGACTTTGTAATTGGACAGAAGAGCAGAGATGACGAGGGGGTCGTCATGGGGGTAACAGATGCCTGTGCAATCAGCCTCCGTAAAGGTGATGGGCTCCATCCACTGCTTGGGGTGTTAGAAGGGACGGTCCAATGTTGCGACCTCCTTATCGGCGCCCTGCCGGATTTTTCTGAGTTCTGCTTGTTGAGCCGAATGGGATGGTCCACCACATGCCAGCCCGCCGGCAATAACTCTGATCTTTCCAACCGGGGGGGCAGGGTTGCCTTGTGCTCGGGGTTGCTATGGGGGTCGATCATTGCCTTCGTTAGGTTGGGCGGGTAGTCAAGGAGGGGTGTGTTGTTGGTTGTTTCTGGTAGGTTCGATCCTTGGTCGTTGGTGAGGGCGGGCCGCCGTGAACCAATTGAGACTCCCTTAGCATATCAAGCTCTCGACCTGGTCTTTAAGGTTAACACACTCCTCGGTATTGTGGTCGTGGTCCTGATGGAAACAGCAGTACTTGGACTGGTCTCGCCGGTTGGAAGGAGACCGCGATGGTTGTGGCCATTTCAAGGGATAATCATGTTGGATCTAGTTCAAGACTTGTTCCATGGGGGAATTGAGAGGAGTTTACTGTCCAAACCGGCCGGGCGGTCGGGCAGGTGCCGACTGGTCTGCCCGAGTAAGTCGGTCAGTATACTGAGGTGTTTGCTGTGTGTACTGGGTGGTTCTAGTTTCAAAGTCCTTTCTCTTCTCTCTGGGAGTAGGGTTTTTGGTTGTGGAGTCTTGTCGGGCGGCTAGGGAATCTTCGGCGTTCATATATTTTTGGGCTTTGGAGAGGAGGGCTGCCATGGAGGTTGAAGGGTTTTTTGAGAAGGAGAAAAGGAAATCAGATGATCGTAGACCGGCCATGAAATTCGTAAGAATGACCTTGTCATTGTTTTCTGCCGCTTGCAAGGCTTCGGTATTGAAGCGGGTGATGGAGCTACGCAGCGACTCCCCCTCTGTCTGACGGATGTTGAGGAGTTGAGTTGTCGGATGCCGTTGGTGCTGGGCACCAATGAAGTGGCTGAGAAATGAGTTACTCAGGTGCTGAAAAGTAGAGACAGAGTCCGTCGGCAGCTGACTAAACCACAGTCGGGCCGACCCCTTAAGTGTTACAGGAAAAACCCGACACATGATCTCATCAGGGAATGCATGGAGGATCATGAGGGTCCTGTAGGTTTCCAAGTGATCGACTGGGTCCGTTGTACAATCGAAAGAGTCGATCGAGGGCATTTTGAACTTAGGAGGTAGGGGTTTGTCCCTGATGGAGGCAACGAATGGTGAGTTGGCTGTGGTAGAGGGTTTATTTTTTATATTCTGCATGACACCTTGAAGTTGGAGTTTCATGGCTCGGAGTTCTACATCCCAAAGAGGAGTGTTGTCACTATCGGAATGCAATGGAGGCTGGATGCTACTGGCCTCTCCCTCGGGGGTAGGTGCTTGGACTGATGGAATTGGGGCCCGAGGTGGCGGGTTCATATCTGGGGGAGGGGGTCGCAAGCCCTCCAAGTTGGATGGATGGGATTGTTGGATGGGATGGCTCGGGGCTCGTTCTCAGTTGGGTGGGACATCTTGAGGTGGTGGAGGAAGAATGGGAAGGTCTCTTTGGAGCAAAGCATTGATCAGGGCTTGGTTTTGTTCGGCTAGGCGGTTAATGCTGTTGGTAAGTTCTGTGAAATATTGCGGTGGGTTGTTTGGGTTAGGAGGATCGGCTTGGGGGTTGGTAACGTTGTGTTGAGAAGTCATGGATCTAGTTGTGACCATCCACCTTGGTGGGTGGCGGGTAGGGAGTATCGGGAATGGGTCTCCAGCGACAATGAGCACAATTGCCACATGGAGCAAAAAGGTTCCCATAGACTACGCCAACTGATGATACTGAGTACTCCATATGGAACTGGTCGGATTGATCCAAGCTTCTCAAACCGTTGCCCGAGTGCTGAGCCCCGCAGAGAGACCTGTACAAGAGTTCAACGGGGAACGGGGAGTCCTCCAGCGAACCCTCCGACGATCAAGTTAGAGAAGAGAGAGGATGATGGAATGTAGAGATAGGACGGTGATAGAGAACTTATCATTTTCTTCGTCTTAGAGGCCTGCTTATATCCTTTGTTCATCATTTCCTTGTCCACTCCGAGCCGTCATGTTGGCCGAAAGTCTATGTTCTAGCTTGCCTTGTTCATAGTGAGGTTGTTTTGTTCCGACATGAAGGGTTATCATAATAAATGCTGCAGGGGAACTCATTAATGGCTGATGTGTGGTGCAATAACTTTACAGGATCTTTGTCTGCTGACGTGGTTGGTTCTTCACTTGCCAAGTGTTTAGATGTCATTGGCGCTTGGTGTAGCGTTGGGTTCCAAGAATGTTGAGCTTTAGTATTTGAGTCATGGATTGGGCCTTAAGTGGTGGGCCATATCCTTAATGGGCTTACCCATGTCAATTACGAAAGCAAATTTAAAATAAAAAAATAAAAAATAAAAAAAAAATTGAACAAGGAAGGATGAATGACAAATCAATTCTATGACCATTGTGATAGTGGACTTCTGAACAATAATAATTATGCAAAATAAGATGTACAATTGAAGTGCTCATCAACAAATTATATACGAATCGCATCAACTCTTACAATCATAAATCATAAAGAAAAATACACTATCATATATTGAGATTGAAAATTTAGAAAAACAGAAAAGGCTTTTGATTAGAAGTGGATATGTGTGTAGAGAAAGGAGATAAGAACAGATGGGAAAATGATTTGGAAATAGGTGAATAGGAAATTGACTCTAAAGTTATGGTTTTAATTCGAAATTTATTTAATTTATAATTATTTTTTTTAATAAATTTGTTATTTAAAACATTTAAACGATGGATACATCTTAGTATGTGAAGTGATTAATTATTTATAATATGATGTCAAAACATAGAAGAACTTGCTGTTCAACAACTGAAAAAATAACTCAAGTAGTAAATTCAAATTTTAGAGGTTCCTCGAGAGTATTGTTGTGCACATTTTTCATCCTGTAAGTTGTGATTATATAAAATAATGTAAGAAAGATTTTTTTACAATCAAAATATAATCCATATAGAATTTATAGTTAGATTTCATGTAAAACTCAAAAATGGGTTTGTAAAAGAAATATTTCTTAAATAGAATCTATATAAAATTGGTATTGAGTTTATGGATTATCTGAATTTACGATGGGTAAAGTTATTTTGGGAAATACTTCTTTCACAAACTCAAAATAAATAGAGTTCATATAAAATAGGTAAAGTTAGTATAATTTAAATTGACTTTGAATTTGTGTACATCTCTATAGGTAAATGGAACATGCATGCTGATGTGGCTTTTTTTTTTTATAAAAAAAAAAAGCAACCCCTTAAAATGTGCTACTTAAAAAGGGGGAAAACACTACATATATATATATATATATATATATATATACATAATGTATAGTATAGATAAATATTGAATAATGAGAAATCAGAATCAAAAATTATAGGATCTACCATAAAAGTGTTATCTTTTTAATTGAATTTCAAAATAGATTAGTATATTCTTTTTTTAAAAGACATAAATCATGTAATAATTACTTAATAGATTTTTTTAAATTTTTTAAAATTAAGAAAAAAAGAAATTAGACATGGATTTTTGTTACAAGTAGATATAAATATAGATAAATTTTTCTAAAATATTTTATTGTTAATAATTTTGTATGTAACACAAGATTTTTGCAATTTATTAGATTTTTTTTTTGGTGAAAATAAGATATTTGAAAATTTATTCTATAGAAAAATTATGTGTATGAAAAGATAGAAATATATGTGCATAAAAAGTCAATATTTTAGTATTTGAAATTTGACATCTTTATTTTTTTATTCTGGTGAATCGCTTTCTATATTTAATAGAAAAACAAAGCATTAGTATATTTTTCTTTTAAAAATCATAAATTATGAAATAATTAGGGTTTTATTTTTACGTGATTAAAATGAAGATAACTAATGGAGATTTTCTTAATTGTTTAAAATTAAGAAAATCAAGAAAATTAGTATGATATATTGAAACTCTCAAAATGCTCCATACTAAAATTTCCATTTTCCTTAATATATATACATATAGATGTGATTTTCCATTAGGGTTTGGCTTCTCTCAAGTTGTCATTTCAACTTAAGAGAGCGTTTGGACTTAGTAGATCTATTTTGAAACCGATTTTAGTGATCCAAACTGTTAACTTTTTAAGATTTGTTGAGTATAATATTTATGCAAAAAATAAAGATGATTGGATATTAATAGCTATATGTTTGAATCATATTTTCTTTTAAAAAATGAACGGCAACTGTAATTTCAAAAATAACCATCCATTTTTTATAATAAAAATTTCATTTAAATATATAGGTATCGATATCCGATCATATTGATTTTTTGCATGAACATTATATTCAACGAGTCCTAAAAAGTAAACGTTTTGAATCACCAAAATCGGTCACAAAATAAACCTACCAAATCCAAACACTCTCTCAAATGGAAAATGACCAACATGAGAAAAGTTCAATCTTTTCGTTGAAACCCCCCTTTAAAATATGCCCCTCTTGTCCCAAATTTTTATTTTTGTTAAAAGTGATAAATATTAAAAAAAAAAAAAATTGAATACTTTATTTTTAATTTGATGAAAAATTTAATAAATTATCAATTTGATGAAAACAAATACATGTCCCTTTGATTTGATAAACTTTTGACAAAAAGATTGGAGATAGGGGAAGCCATGGCCTGATGGCCGCGTAACCCGCTCAATCTAGCTTGATATTTTTAGGCTTGGAAAAAAAATTTGGCGCGTAGGATTACGCTTTGCTGAAATTTTGTGCCCTTTTAATTTTTGAATTGGACTTGAAATAAAGAGTTTTAGCCCAACTAGGTCTGATCCAGTCATTTATAAAAATAGTGTGCTTGGTTTGAGTTTTTTAGATTAAGTTTTTTGAAAATTGAGTTTTTTGGTTTTCATATATATTTTTTTTAATTTTTAGTGAATATTTTTTAAATTTTAAACAATTTTTTTATTTTTTTAGATGCACTTTAGTTAGATGTATTTAAAAAGTAAAAAATTTGTGAAATAATATTTTAAAAAATTAATAAATACATAAAAATACAAAAAATGTACTGAATTCTTTTATTTTTTTTTTTGTATTTTTGGTATTTAGTGAATTTTTAAAATATTTTTTTTACAATTTTTTTTACTTTTTAGGTGTATTTATGTTAGGTGTATCTAAAAAGTGAAAAAATTGCTTAAAATATTAAAAAAATTCAGTAAAAACAAAAAAAACACGGAAAATAAGAATGTAAAATTTTCTTAAAAGTGTTTTCTGAAAAATGAAAACAAGCAAGCTGATTGATTTTATATTATAATTTTTGTGGGAGCCGGATAATTGGAATAATCAGAAGTGTACTCTAGAAGACAGACTTTACATGGCTCTACCCTGCACGATAAGGACGCCGAATACAATAGATAGGCCGAATAAATACTGAGCTATGGAGCTGAGTAAAAAAAAGGATAATAAGTGACAAGTGAGCCTGACCACGAGGCCCAGAAAACAAGTATAAATAAAGGAACAACAGACTAAGAAAGGTATGTGAGAATTATTGTGCTTAACTTAGAATACAAGCATTCTTGAGTGTGGATTCTGACTTGTCCGTCAGAGTGCTAATTCCGGCACCCCCGACCTGAGTGTTTATTCCTTTTCAGGTGACCAGAAGAGGATCACGAGCGTTCTCCAGGATCAGAAGAGTATTTCCATACCACTTCTCCACAATTGGCGCCGTCTGTGGGAATACTCAAGCACATCCATGGCGAGCGTAATGGAAGATCCTCCGACAGTCACTGTCGACCTTATACCGCTAGATGAAACCACTTCAACAAACTTGCTACGTGCCTTGAATTTCGCCTCATCCTCGACTTCGGAGCACGAGACAATGCAGGCGATCATGGAACAAGCAAAGCAAAATGAACAAAGGTTGGAAAACATGATCGCTGAAAACAAACGTCTTCGTGAAGATTTGGCCTCAGAAATGGCGAAGTCCAAGCAAGCTGCACGCCTAAATCCGGAATGATCTCCGAAGGCAGGTGGGCAACAACCTCGAGCACGACAAGACACTGATAGCGACTCCGACTCATTATCCCTGGAGCCCAGGAAGAAGGGACGGCATGAAACCACCAGTTCTTCCAAAGAAAGTCCCCGTACAATGCACAAGTGAAGAAGGAACAGTTCGGACGAAGACCAACACGATCCCTTCGTACGACGGATTGTAAAGGCTGTGCTACCCAAGAAATTCAAAGCACCGTCGTTCACCTTGTACGACGGCAAATCAGACCCCACCGACCACATCCGCCACTACAAGCAGGCCATGAAATTGCATGCAAACGACGAGGCCCTCATGTGCCGAATATTTCCCAGCAGTTTGGGACCATTGGCGGTCAGGTGGTATAATAAACTGGAGCCGGCTTCGATTAAAACCTTCCACCAACTACAGAAATCCTTTAGGGCTAGATTCATCACCAACGAAGTCCAGCCAAAGCAAGCTGACTCTCTCTAGGCAATGCAAATCCTGCCAGGAGAAACACTAAGAGCATATTCGGCGCGATATTGGGAATGCTTTAATCTTGTTGATGACGCTTGCAACGACTCCATGGCCATCACCGCCTTCAAAATGGGATTACACCCAGATAGTGCCCTCCGCAGTTCCTTGACTAGAAGACCCCCCAAAATAGTTTGGGGGTTGATGAAGAAAGTAAAGGAATACTGCAAAGTAGAAGATGACGCCTTGCGGGTTAAAGCCGGACACGTGGCCAACAAAATGGCCCCTCTCGAAATTGCTCAGCCAATAAGTTCTGCACCACCTCAGAGCCCTGAACCATGACAGCGGGCTAAACGAGACAAGAGACAGGATTCTCGCTGATCCAGCGATCAGTGTTCACACCAAGCAAATGAGCAACTGTAGGTCGATAACAGGCACACAAAGCGCTCAGACAAGAAATATACGGAGCTGTCAGAGCCAATTAGCTCGATTATGTCCAAAATCCAACATCTTCCGTTCTTCAAATGGCCGTCCAAGATGGTGGGACCTTCTGACACGAGAAGGCGGGACAGACGTTGTGCATATCACAAAGATCACAGTCATGACACGGACAGTTGCTATGCCTTAAAAGACCACCTTGAGGAATTGGTGCAAGATGGTCGGCTCCAGCAACACGTCCGGAAGAGCACAATCAAAACTGTCACCCTTCGGCAGGAGTCACCTCCCCTTGGCGTTATTCATCTGATATGCAACCTTCCAACGCCACGAACCATACACGCAATTCATTCAAGCCCCAGACGCAACGCACACAAACGAAACAGCCCCACGAAGCTCCGAGCATTACCTTCAACGATTCCGATCTTATCGGTATAACGCTCCCCTATATTGATCCATTGGTCGTTGAACTACACGTGAACCGATTTACCATTGAACGCGTCCTCATAGACCAAGGGAGCACTTCGGAGGTCATGTATTACAAGACCTTCATCAAACTCGGCCTCAACGAATCAGCCCTGTCTCCGGCTCCTCATCCATTATTCGGCTTCAACACAAATCCGGAGTACCCGTTGGGGAAAATCACTTTACCCGTTCGGGGGGACTCCCAAACGGTGGATGTGGAATTCTTAGTCGTTAAGCTCCCTTCGCTGTATAACCTCATCATGGGGCGAACTTGGTTGCATACTATTCAAGCCGTGCCAAGCACCTATCATCAGCTGCTACGCTTCCCGACCGAACACGGCGTTGAGCAAATTCGTGGTTCCCGATAATCCGGACAAGCATGCTATATCCTTTCTGAAAAGACACCAACAGAGACGAAGGCCAACTCCACTGAAGTGTCGAAGCGTGACAGTCTCGACGATGTCGGATGGCTCCATGACGAAAGCCATAGAAGCTTTAGGCGATACCAGCAGCAACTTCCCAAGACGAATGCTTAACGCGTCCAACTGCGCCGTTACACGCCGGGAAAGTTGCTCCTGAAGGTATTTCCGGATGATAGGAGGCTGGTTGATGGAAAATTAGGCATGCGGCCTTGCTCCTAACTCACTTGCGCAAATTCTATTATTAAACCCAACCTATGGGGAATGATATTGGTTTTGAATGGCTCACCATGTACACTTTCCACTTTTGTAATGCAAAGATTCCTGTTTACTCACTGTGCAATCCAGTTCAAAAGTGTTCCAAATAAAGCCTCCGGATTCGGAGCCCCATCGGCGCATGATGTCTTTGGGCCGATAAAGCCTCCGGATTCGGAGCGCCTTTCGTGGATGTCACGATTGGCTAAATGAAGTCTCCGGATTCGGAGCCCCATCGGTGTATGACGTCTTTGGGCCGATAAAGCCTCTAGATTCGGAGCGCCTTTCGTGGATGTCACGATTGGCCAAATAGTCTCTGGATTCGGAGTCTCATCGGCGCATGACATCTTTGGGCCGATAAAGCCTCCGGATTCGGAGCACCCTTCGTGGATGTCACGATTGGCCAAATGAAGTCTTCGGATTCGGAGCCCCATCAGTGCATGACGTCTTTGGGCCGATAAAGCCTCCGAATTCGGAGCGCCCTTCGTTGATGTCACGATTGGCCAAATAGTCTCCGGATTCGGAGCCCCATCTGCGCATGACGTCTTTGGGTTGATAAAGCCTCCGGATTCGGAGCGCCTTTTGTGGATGGCCAAATAAAGGCTCCGGATTCAAAGCCCCATCGGCGAATGACGTCTTTGGGCCGATAAAGCCTTCAAATTTGGCTGACCAAATTGTTCCATCGAGCGACGCTCAAGGGCCGAGTAATATTTTGAATTTGGAGTGCCCTCCAAAATGAAAACATTTGCACATCGAAGCAGGGATATGTAGGTTGAACCAGTACAACCGCATAAACAAGACAAAATGTTCTATTATTCAAAATAAGATGCTTAATTCAGCATACAAAAATTCAGTATGAGACAAACTTTTAGAATGAAACATTTTATTCGATCAAACAGTAATTACAAAAAAACACAATCTGCGTTCAAAGCATTACAATGTCTATTCTCATACGGCGTCGCGTTGATACAAGCGGCAGCCCCGAATCAACGGTCGCTGATCAGAGAGCACCCGCAACTTGAAATGCTTTGATCTGACCGCCCTTGAATCCACGATTCACTACAACGATATAATCACCCTTGAGGCGGGGACCTTTGGGACCATAGACAACGTCAAGGCCAAGATCCAAGACAAGAAAGGAATTTCCCACGAAAGCAGCAATGCTCAATGGTCGCGGCACTACATCGCCCTCATGTCTCAATCGCGATTGCGGAGAACTTCGCCATTGTTGTTTCTCCCATAGAGGTGATCCGCTCTGACGACTTAGAGGCTGACGTTTTTCCCATTTTTTGAACGCCCTACCTCCCGTGCGAATGGGTTCTCTATTGCGATCCATTACAATGTCCAGCTCAGCCAGAGTCTGAGCTTCTCTTTTGCTGCTGAAGAAAAACTCCATTCAACATTCACACTTATCTAACCCCACGCAACAAAATCGTTTTAAATCGAGTCCGAGCACAGTAAGCGAAGTCACTAGAGCGAAAAATCCGAGGCGATTTATTTCTAAAATTCTTGCAGTGGCCCCGAGGCGATTTCATTAACATTGAACTCCAAAAGACGGACGCCGAGCGATATTGGCCGTAGCCACGCCATGGCGTCGCCCTCATCCTCACACTGCTTGACTTCAAAGGCGGAAAATGGAAAATGGTTACGTTGGTACAGTGGCAATGCCCAATCGACCCCTGCTGCTCGGAGAGCTTCCTCGGCCTGAAGTGCCTTAATCCAACCATGCTTAAATCCATGATTTTCGCATCGGCAAACTTCCTCAGCGAGCTTTTCCTTGGTCTTCTGTATCCCTACTTTTCGGCCATCGTGGAAGCCTTTTTCATAGGCCCTCCCCTTCGCGGATTCCATCGTGAACATGCTCACCGTATCATGATCGGCAAACGTGGTACTGATAAGCTGCTGGGTGACCCTTTTTTTCACGATTGGGTTAGCCTGTCTGACGGGTTGTGCCTGAACGGCCTTGGCCTTCCTTAGCTCACGCTCAGCCGATTCCAGGCGAGCCTCTAAGCTTCGGATGCGTTCATCCTTCTTCTCTATTTCTCGGCGGGAAGCACAGAGACGCATGCCGATTTCGTAGGCGGTATAGAGGCCCTTCACCACACCATGAATGCCTTCACGAAACAATTCAAAGTCCTGTCGACCTACCATTGACTGCTGGACCTCGGGAGGAAAAATCTGTCGAGCAAATTCGACTGCTACACTCGAATCTCGAATGATCGAGTCCGCATCTTTCATGGGCCTACTCCCCACGAAGACTGCAAAACTCAATGGGCGTGGGTTCTCACCGGGCTCCCTTCCAGAACAGGGTTGCGGGGATTTGCCCTGTGGCTCCTTGTCCCTCCTAGGCGACCTACTTCGACGACGAGGAGATTGACGTCTCTCCCGATCCCTCGAAATCCTACCTCCCGAGCACGAAGGTTCGCCACTTCGATTCATGTCTCCTCCCAGCTCAGCTAGAGTCCTCGCTTCCCCTTTGTTGTTAAAGAAGAGTCTATTCGACATTTGCGCTTGTTTATCCTTCGTCAAAGACCTAGACTGAGTTGCTCACTGAGCACTTAAATAGGACCTTCATTTATAGATTCCCTACAAGGGCAGCGCATCCAAGGCAATCTCATTAATATCGAAACCTCAACAGCCCGAAGCCAACCGAGTCGTGCCCCCATCAAATACTGATTCATGCCGTTTTAACTTCCGCCAGGGCAAATTCATGAACCAGCTGGGGCAAGACCGGATTCATCAATCTATTCGGCTTGAGTGCCGCAGCCGCTTCATGAATACACTCATCAATATTGTAATATTCGGCGTCTCAAATTCATGAAGCAGCTGGGGCAAGGGCAGATTCATCAATCTATTCGGCTTGAGTGCTGCAGCCGCTTCACGAATACACTCGTCAATATTGAGCTATTCGGCGTCTCAAATTCATGAAGTAGCTAGGGTAAGATCGGATTCATCAATCTATTCGGCTTGAGTGCCGCAGCCGCTTCATGAATCGATTTACTAGTCCTATTCGGCACAAAGAGTCGATTTACTTCTTCGGATAAATTGAGATTAAACTAATATAATGGCCAAGATTACACTGTTATCCAAAGTAGTGGAAGGCAAAACCTTTCATTAATATCAAAAACTGCGTACAAGTAACAGTGAAATGGAAAGGAAATTTTCATTAATAAATTGAGCTCAGATAGTAACTAATTTATACATGAAAATTACCTTGAATCCACTAAACAAAAACGTACATTGAAATTAAAGATACTTGATAAAACTAGAATGTCTCCCAGATCAATCCTTGGGATCAGACTCAAGTGGCTCAACGTCCACTTGCTCGTATGGAATTGGCAAGGCCAATGTAACTCCAGCGGCAGCAAGGGCTTTGAGCCACCCATGTTTGAATCCTCGATTCTCAAATTTGGGGACCTCATCTACGTATTCCTTCAAGGCGGCGCTCTTCCCAGCTTCTAGTGCCGTAGAAGCTACAGATTCGACTTTTTCCTTGGCCACCTTCAATTCTTCTAACTCGGCCTATGCCTTGGAAAGCACCTCCTGGCTAACTTGAGCGACTCCTCGCTCGTGTTCGCCCTATCCTCAGCTTCGGATCTGAGCTGGTCAGCAATCCGAGCCCTCTCATTTTCAGCTTCGGCTCGAGCACTTTCCATTGTGGCCCTCATCGTCTCGAACTCGGCCCTGCTTCTTTTACCTTCAGCTTCAAACTTTAAGTGACCAATTTTTTCAATGGCATCACACTGCCGACGGCCTAGTTCGGCTATCCTTCCAACCGTATGCAAAACAAGTTTGGATCACCACATCAAGCAACATCGTATGCAAACCAAACCAAACGGGAAAAAAAAAAAGTATCGTATATATACCAGAAGGGCCGACTGGGCAGCGAACACTATAGCTACCAAATCCGGCTTTTCTCGAAAGGTGGCCTTGTCAGCCGGTAGCGAAACCGAGACGGCCAAGCTCAACGCCACAACTGGATCCTTCATGGTAGATGCGTCAGAGGAGATTGGCGTGTCTTTGATCGTTGGTTGAACAACGAAGGGGACAACCACGTCGGATTCCTCTAAGTGAGGCCGTTTGTCAGCAGGGCTATCCTTTGAGCCGGCCTCTCCCTCGGCGGAACGTTTTTTGCCCCGCTCTTCTGAAACCAGCCGTTCTTCCGTATCCTGCTGTTCAGCCCCCTCCGTCTCGGCCACAACAACTTGCGCCGTTTCTTCTCTAGTAACCGGTTGTAAGGACTCAACCGGGGCAGGCTCAGAACGAGCGGCCTCAGCTTTCTTTCGAGCGGCCATTCGCTCGGCATTTCTCTTTCTCGCCATCTGCGTGAGATTCTCCCCAGCCATGCCTTCTGAAAAAGTGCCGGGAAGGTCTACCAAGTTCGTAAAAATATCTCCGAAGGAAAACTTCGCCTGACCCGAAGTGGACGGTGAGTTAGGCTGGTTAAGACCGGCTGCCTCAATCGCTGATTTCAGAGCTTCGTCGACCTCTTCGGCCTGGGCGGCGAACTCGCTCGTTAATTCGGCATCTACCTCCACAACTGGCTCTAAGCTTTGCTCCGAATCAGAAGCTTCGAGACCAATTTGCCTAAGGATCTTGAAACTGGGGAAGACAAGAGTCGTAAGGTGTTGTTCGCTGGTTGGGATCGGGATGTCATCTGCGGCCGAGAACGTAGTGTAGGTAGGCTCATACCGCAGGAGAATATGAGCAGCCCTCTCTTCCTTTTGTACGTTTGGACGGCCAAAGTACTTTAGTGCAGTTTTAATTTCCATAAGGATTGCGTCGTCGGCCGAAGTCAAAATCCTCTTCAACTTATTGCCTGCAAGAACAAGGGGTAAGGTTTGGAGAAAGAGCCGCATAAAAGAAAGATCAACAAACAAGGAGTTACACAGCAACCTGGTTCACCCCTCCGTCTGGGAATAAGGTCTAGCGATCTTCGCCTTCGCCGAACTCCCAGTTGCCTCGGACATTGACCATTACATCGTCAACTCGTTTGCCAGAGCTGGCAAGCATCGTTACCAAATGATGGTCGGTGTCCTTGGCCCTGAGAAAGTAGCGCCCGAGCCGACTGGAGGATTTGGCTAAAGCATAGTAGTGCCGAATCGCCGGAATGCCAAGGTTAATCCCGAGACGCCGGTTCAACTCTACGATTCCCATTACAATTCAAAAAAAATTCACATTGGGTTGCGAAGGAATCAGATTCCAATAGCGGAGGACAGCCCTGAGAAATGGGTGTAGGGGAAAGCGAACTCCACCCTCCGCAATAGACAGGAGAGGGAAGACGATTATATTTTGGTCGTCCCTCTCCATATCAAGTGTATTGTCCATTACCAGAGAAAGATGGACATCCTCAGGGATAGAAAAATGTCTTTGGAACCCAGAAATTCGACCCTCGGAAAGGAGGTCTTTCAAATGTTTAGCCATTCTAGTAAGGACTCAATGATATTCTAAATCAAAAATAAAAGCGAAAAATAGGACTGCAAGGAGAAGAGAAGAAAACTTACGAAAGGCAAAGGAGACAAGGAGAGAACGGATAAGAGTTGTAGAAAACGCATCGAAGAAGAGATACCAACTGGCAGTCCAGGAGGTTCAAATATTCGAAAAAGCATATTTTCGAAGGGACTTGAGTTTCAAATCGTAATAAATGCGAGAGAAGCACGAATGGGGCGGGAAAGCGTTACAGTAACCAAAAAACACGTACGCATTCTGACACGCATCGGGAAGAGGATTAACCGCCAATTTTTTGACTTCTAGCCAAACACGCCGACTAACTGATGCTAGCGAGGTGTTTGGGGGGCAATTGTGGGATCCGGATAATTGGAATAATCAGAAGCGTACTCTAGAAGACAGACTTTACACGGCTCTACCCTATACGATAAGGATGCCGAATACAATAGATAGGCCGAATAAATACTGAGCTATGGAGCTAAGTAAAAAAGAGGATAATGAGTGACAAGTGGCCACGAGGCCCAGTAAACAAATATAAATAAAGGAACAACAGACTAAGAAAGGTATGTGAGAATTATTGTGCTTAACTTAGAATGCAAGCATTCTTGAGTGTGGATTCTGACTTGTCCGTCGGAATTCTAATTCCAGCACCCCCGATCGGAGTGTTTATTCCTTTTCAGGTGACCAGAAGAGGATCACGAGCGTTCTCTAGGATCAGAAGAGTATTTCCAAACCACTTCTCCACAATTTTTATAAAAATTGGTTTAAATTCAAATAATCATTAAAAAGGGTCTAGTAGTCCATAAAAAAGAAAATAATAGTTTATATCTATTAAGTTAAATGGGGGGACTTGATAACTCGATTAGGCCCGATGTTGAACTGAGCCAGACTTGGATTGATACATATCCTATATAGTACAAGTTCAGCCCAAACCTCGCCATGTTAAATATTTGTCCACCTCTAATTTTTGAGTATTTTTTTTTATTAAATTTAAATTTAATAAAAAATTAAAAATAAAAAGAGATGCTCCTGGGGTATATATTAAGGGGAATAAAGATTGAGACCCCCTTTTCCCCACCCCCTTTTGACCCCCTTTCTTTTTTGATTAGTCACTTTTTCTTTTTCTTTTTCTTTTTTTTCTCCTCATCCAATCACCACCTGCCACGTGTGTGTGGGGATGGTGGGGGTTGAAGTTGGAGGGGGTCTAAATCACTGCTGATATTAAGGGTTAGGGTTTAAGATTTACATAGGGTTTTTAGGATTTATGTGGACACCTCTCTCTATCTCTCTCCGTCTACCTCTGTGCCGAACAGATTCAATTCATATATTCCCATCCCTACGTATTCTCTTTTGATCTTCCTTGCAAAGCAAACATGATCAATATAACAACATCAAGCAGCACAAGAATGAAGTCGATCATCGGCTGTTCTTCTTCGTCAACGGCATTAGAAGCAGTTGTGAGCAATATAGATCTTCTTACACAGATTCTCTTACGTGTTCCTCCCAAATCCCTACTCAGATTCAAGTTTGTTTCCAAGAATTGGTTCCTTCTCATCTCCGACTCTCAGTTTTCGTTCAACCACGCTCGCCAAAATCAACCCAACCACTCCGTCTCGGGACTATATTTCTGTTATGACTATTGGTGTTCCATGAAACAAGTCATGTCTGTCTCGCTTCACAACAATGCAAGTTTTCCCACACTTTCTTTCCTTAATGGTGTTGGTGTTGAAAGAGATTCTGAAATCAGAATTCATAGCTCTTGCAATGGATTACTCCTGTGTGAGAGTAGTCCATTTGTTTGGAATCCTAATACAGTAGATTTGAATGTTAATAGAAGTTATATTATTTGTAATGTGACCACGCAGAAATACAAGCTACTTCCTCAAACTTGTCAACATTTATCTAGATCATATGCTTACTTAGCTTTTGATCCTTCAAAATCACTGCAGTACAAAGTTTTGCTTGTATTTAAAAGGATTGATAAATTTAATATCTACTCTTCGGAGAGTTCGTCTTGGAAACAGATTGATTTGACTACTGGACCAAGTTTATGGGGAGGAGGAGCTTTTTGGAATGGAGCAATACATTGGTTGGGAGGAAAAGGAGAAGTTCACACTAGATTTGACTTTGATGCAGAGAAGCTCACGGTAATGCCAATTAGGCCTAAAATTCTCTCTGAAGACAAGACTAGGTATTTTGGAGGATGTTGTGACTGTTAACTTCTTATTCAGATGCCTTCGTGTCATTATAGGGAATTCAAAATCCTCGATATGAATAGGGACTACAGCAGTTGGAATGTCAATCTTGCGCCCTTAATTGATGTATTTCCTGGGATAGTTCAGAGCA
Organism: Camellia sinensis; assembly: GCF_055761805.1. Classification (NCBI taxonomy): domain Eukaryota; kingdom Viridiplantae; phylum Streptophyta; class Magnoliopsida; order Ericales; family Theaceae; genus Camellia; species Camellia sinensis. Next base: position 30,305,902 of record NC_138964.1, on the reverse strand, counting down.
CTGTTTTCCATCATAGTTTTTTTGTCTCAAGTGTTGAGAAAAGAAAACGAACACGATTTTGCACTAGTGTTACTCTATCTAGAGAGTTGAAAAATTATTTCTTATAATGTGAATTTGAAGACGGGGAAGGTGCTTATTGATTTTCTCCCAGGTATCTTGGATAATGTTATTTGTCATTATGGTATCTTGTTGGTGTTGAAAGAGATTTTGTTTGATCTCATCAATGTCAAGCATGTTGGAGCAGACTTTTTTTCCCCTCCTTTTGGTAGAACTAGTCAGAATTTGTTTGTTGTAATCAGGTTTTTAGTGTTAAAATATGGAATATTTTGTGGTAATATCTTTTGTTATCATAATTTCTAAGCTCAAGTATTTGTTAGGGTTTAGTCTCTGATGCTACTGTATATCTTTCTATTGATATAGCATTAGATGTGAAAATTTTACCTCCATTCAAATATATATGTATATATATATTAACAATTTGCAATGGACCACTCTATGGTACTCTGGGGAAGAGCTAATTAAAGAAGCTTCGATTAGTTTATAATGCTACCCTCCAAATGTGACCAAACCATGGAAATAGTAATACTGTGTTTAGATCATGAATTTAGGTAGATATTTAAAAAGAAAAAATAAGTGAGTATGTGATGTGTAACTATATCTTATTTACATTTCATCCTCTTTTTTTTTTTTTTCTCTCTCTCTTACTAAATTTGTATACAAAACAATAATAATCTGAACATAGCCTAAGAGTTTAGTAGGGAAAATTTAAGGACATAATAAAAAAATATGTAAAACTTAAACAAAAGATATAAAACTATCATAATGTCAAGTGTAGAGTACCTTAATACTGTGTTTGGTTGGAGATTTGAGGAGAGATTTGAAAAGGAAAATAGAAAAAGTATGTGATATGTGAATAAAACATAACTGTAATTTCATACACCTTTTTTCTTTCCCTTTTCAAATCTCTTTTCAAATCCCCCAACCAAAGACAACGTAAAAGAAGACTCCCATGTTCTGTTTACCTCTTTGTAATTGCAAATTCACCCTGCAATGGTGACAGAGACTTTCATTATCATTGCTTTACATGTGAATTCTGTTTTGACCATTGTAATACATTAATCAAAGTATCACTCATTGGACTGATTGCCAGAGAGGGTAAGTTAAACAAATTTGATTCATGGATTTGATCTCCTCGTGATTTAGTTGGGTGAAATGAATACGAAAAATAAGAATAAAAAATTAAAAAAATGGGGCACACATCTTTTAGGGAAAATTATTATAAAAAAAAAATTAAATAATTAATTAAAATTAGAATTTGACCCTTACGACAAAATAAAATTTTATTTTATCAATTCAAAGTATAGTCTTTTGTCCCTGCTCTTAAAAAAAAAAGAGTATAGTCTTTGATTTGTTTTCAACTTACACAATTTGTCAATTTTTTATAAGTAAACTGATAGAAAAATAGTATTTTAGTTATTAGACGCAATTAAAAATAGTATTTTAGATATTTTATGTATACTTACATTGAGTTCAATGACTAAAATACTTTTTTTCCTGTCAATTTTATTTAATGGAAATAAAAAATAAATAAAAAAATTAGAGTTTAAATTGACAAAATAAAAAATTATGATTTATTGTGTTACAATGGTCAAACTCTAAGAGCATTTTTGGTATGATGGAATGAAACGAAGTGAGAATAAAATGAAAGTGAAAATGGAATACAAGGTTGAATGCAATGGAATATCCATTCTCATTCCATTGTTTGGTTACCAACATGGAATGATATAGGAATAAGATGATAATTCTCATTCTCATATTTGGTTATGCCTATTAAACTCATAGAATAGAATAATTTATTATTATTTATTTATTTATTTATTTTTAACTAGTAATAAATAAATTAAATTTTTTTTATAGATCATGATAATGGCTTCGTTTGGTGTACCTGTTAAAACAAATTATAAATTATAGCTTAACAAATTATAGATTATGACTTTAATCAGAAGCGGTTAATCTGTTTGGTATAGCTATTAGATTATACATTTAAGTTATTGAGTAGTGTTTGTTAAATAAACTGTGAAATAGCTTTAAGTTATGTGATGTGTAACTATATCTTATTTACATTTCGTCCTCTCTTTTTTTTTTTCCTCTTTCTCTCTTACTAAATTTGTATACAAAACAATAATAATCTGAACATAGCCTAAGAGTTTAGTGGCGAAAATTTAAGGACATAATAAAAAAATATGTAAAACTTAAACAAAAGATATAAAACTATCATAATGTCAAGTGTAGAGTACCTTAATATTGTGTTTGGTTGGGGATTTGAGGAGAGATTTGAAAAGGAAAATAGAAAAAGTATGTGATATGTGAATAAAACATAGCTGTATTTTACCTAATTTCATACACCTTTTCTTTTTTTCTTTTCAAATTTCTTTCTAAATCCCCCAACCAAACACAACCTAAAAGAAGACTCCCATGTTCTATTTACCTCTTTGTAATTGCAAATTCACCCTGCAATGGTGACAGAGACTTTCATTATCGTTGCTTTACATGTGAATTCTGTTTTGACCATTGTAATACATTAATCAAAGTATCACTCATTGGACTGATTGCCAGAGAGGGTAGGTTAAACAAATTTGATTCATGGATTTGATTTCCTCGTGATTTAGTTGGGTGAAATGAATACGAAAAATAAGAATAAAAAATTGAAAAAATGGGGCACACAACTTTTAGGGAAAATTATTAAAAAAAAAAAATTAAATAAATAATTAAAATTAGAATTTGACCCTTACGACAAAATAAAATTTTATTTTATCAATTCAAAGTATAGTCTTTTGTCCCTGCTCTTAAAAAAAAAAAAGTATAGTCTTTGATTTGTTTTCAACTTACACAATTTGTCAATTTTTTATAAGTAAACTGATAGAAAAATAGTATTTTAGTTATTAGACGCAATTAAAAATAGTATTTTAGATATTTTATGTATACTTACATTGAGTTTAATGACTAAAATACTTTTTTTCCTGTCAATTTTATTTAATGGAAATAAAAAATAAATCAAAAAATTAGAGTTTAAATTGACAAAATAAAAAATTATTATTTATTGTGTTACAATGGTCAAACTCTAAGAGCATTTTTGGTATGATGGAATGAAATGAAGTGAGAATAAAATGAAAGTGAAAATGGAATACAAGGTTGAATGCAATGGAATATCCATTCTCATTCCATTGTTTGGTTACCAACATGGAATGATATAGGAATAAGATGATAATTCTCATTCTCATATTTGGTTATGCCTATTAAACTCATAGAATAGAATAATTTATTATTATTTATTTATTTATTTATTTTTAACTAGTAATAAATAAATTAATTTTTTTTATAGATCATGATAATGGCTTCGTTTGGTGTACCTGTTAAAACAAATTATAAATTATAGCTTAACAGATTATAGATTATGACTTTAATCAGAAGCGGTTAATTTGTTTGGTATAACTATTGGATTATACATTTAAGTTATTGAGTAGTGTTTGTTAAATAAACTGCGAAATAGCTTCTTCAATTAATTTTTATTTGTTGGTATTTACTACTTGTCTACATTTCTCATAAAAAAAAATAATAATTTATAGTCTATTTGAGTCTTTTTTTATTTTTCTAAAAAAAAAAAATAAAAATCTAAGAGTATAACTATAAATTAACATGTCTACAGCAGAAGTTGATAATCAGAAACAAGGCTGAGTAACTTCTCAGAATCAACTTTTTTGAGTTAAAATAAGTTGTTAGAATCAGAAGCTGTTTGAAATAAGTTTAACCAAACAGTCTAAAATAGCTTTTCCAAAGCTAGAAGTTATAAGTTGGCTCAAAAAGCCCAAACAAACACCCTCAATATTGGTAGTTGTAGAAGTGATGGTGTGAGTTGTAGTGGTGGCGGCATCAATGGTGGTGATATCAATGATAGTACGATGGTGGTAGTACGTTGTTGTGGCTTTAGTGGTGGTGGTAAGGTGGTGTTGGGAGGGCGGTGTTGTGGTTGCGATGGTGGTGGTGGCGATGGCGGCAGCGACGGCGACGATAGTGGTGACAGTGGCGGCCAATGGTAGTAGAGTAATGGTTCTCGCAATGGTGATGGTTGTGGGGTGATGTTTATGAAGGTGATATATAGTAGTGGTTGTGGCGGCAAAGGCAATGGTGGTAATGAGAGTGGTGGTAATGGGAGCGGTGATAGCAGGGCAGTGATTTTAGCAATAGTAATAGTGGTGGTTTTATGGTTGTGGATGTGGTGACAGTGGTTGTGGTAATGGTGTTGGTAGTAGTAGCGACATCGATAGTATGGTAGTGGTAGTATGGTGGTGTGGTGGTTGTGGCGGCGACCATGGTGGTAGTTGTAGTGGTGGTAATGGTAGCAGTGGCGGTGGAGGTGGCGGTAGGGTGGTGGAATGGGTGGTAGGAGAACAGAATGATAGTAGTAGTCAAATAATAATATATATATATTTTAAGTGTTAACAAAAAAATAAAATAAAAAAATTTATAGTAATTTCATGATGAAATGGAATGACCATTCTTTAAGTTAGAGGAATGAATAGACATTCTCATATTCTGTTGGAATAATCCTTCTAATGGAATGACTATTTCCACGTGAATAAGGCGTACCAAATAAAAAGAAAGAAAATGTAAAATAAAAATGTGCATTTCATTTCAGCCTATTACATCGTATCAAACAGGCTCTAAAGCTTTTCTTTCTTTTTTTTTTTTTTTAAATAAATTTTTTGGAACTTTTAATATCTACATAATAAAATAGCTAGTTTTTTTTTTTTTTTTTTTTTTTTTTGGGGGGGGGGGGTGTCCAATCGAATGGTTGAAAATATCCAAGAAATAGAGATGTAAATTGAATTGATGGATTGAGATAACTTCAATTAACCATTAGTTCATCTCTCTTTCTCTCTCTTGGTTATGCTTTTGAAAAGAAAAGGTAGGTTACAATGAATAATTTTGTACAAAAAAAATTATATATAATAATGTGTCAAATTAAACAATTATTATCTTGGTTTAAAATTTTGAAAATATCACTATCACATATTTTGTACAAGTTTTATATACATAAATTTTATATTTTGTACAAGTTTTATATACATAAATTTATGTAAATTATTTTTTATGTTATATTTGGTAAACCAGTTAAAATTTTCATTGCTTACTATATGTGACGTAAGATTAAAAAAATATTGAATATTAAGTATTTTTTTTCTTCTTCTTCTTTGATCAATTTATCTCACTTTTTTTTTTCTTTTTTTTTTTTCATATAAATTGAAATAGCTATCAATGGTTATCCAATCGCTCTTGAAGTCTATTACTTCTATTTTCATGATTAGTTTATGTTGTTAAATTATATATTTTTAGTTTTTTTTTTAATTGAGAAATTTATTAGAAAATCATTTTTCAAGTGTTTTTATCCTAATTAGTCTATAAGATATTCTTATATTTTAATAAGTCCTATTATTTAGACATTTGATCTATCAAATCTTAATTTTCATAATTAAGATATTTTATGACATATTTTGTACAAGTTTTATATACATAAATTTATGTAAATCATTTTTTATGTTATATTTGGTAGACCAGTTAAAATTTTCATTGCTTACTATATGAGACGTAAGATTAAAAAAATATTGAATATTAAGTTTTTTTTTTCTTCTTCTTCTTTGATCAATTTATCTCACTTTTTTTTTTCTTTTTCATATAAATTGAAATAGCTATCAATGGTTATCCAATCGCTCTTGAAGTCTATTACTTCTATTTTCATGATTAGTTTATGCTGTTAAATTATATATTTTTAATTTTTTTTTTACTTGAGAAATTTATTAGAAGATCATTTTTCAAGTGTTTTTATCCTAATTAGTCTATAAGATATTCTTATATTTTAATAAGTCCTATTTTTTAGACATTTGATCCATCAAATCTTAATTCTCATAATTAAGGTATTTTATGAACATATTTTGTACAAGTTTTATATACATAAATTTATGTAAATTATTTTTTATGTTATATTTGGTAGACCAGTTAAAATTTTCATTGCTTACTATATGTGACGTAAGATTAAAAAAATATTGAATATTAAGTATTTTTTCTTCTTCTTCTTCTTTGATCAATTTATCTCACTTTTTTTTCTTTTTTCTTTTTTTCTTTTTTCATATAAATTGAAATAGCTATCAATGGTTATCCAATCGCTCTTGAACTTCTATTTTCATGATTAGTTTATGCTGTTAAATTATATCTTTTTAGTTTTTTTTACTTGAGAAATTTACTAGAAAATCATTTTTCAAGTGTTTTTATCCTAATTAGTCTATAAGATATTCTTATATTTTAATTAGTCCTATTATTTAGACATTTGATCTACCAAATCTTAATGCTCATATTTAAGGTATTTTATGGACATTTTAACCCTTATAAATATATTTTTCAACGGTTAGCAATTTGGTAATGTAAATATTCATATTTTACAATGTGAATATTCACATTGACATGTTAATATTCACATTAATGGTGTGAATATTCACATTATGGAACGTTCACATTGTAAATATGAATATTATTAGGGATATTTTGATAACTATGTCACTCATAGGACTCAATGAAATATAAAAAAATAATGTGGACTACATGGAATATAAATAGGTGAAAAGGGATTTATAAAAAAGTGCCCATTTTTACTTTTGCAACATTTAAAAAATAATAAATGATGAATTATTGATTTTTAGTTATATAGTGCCTTTTAGGAATGGCCATGGTCCAATTGGATTATTGATATTTTGTTTTTATTTAATCTTTGCTTAAGTTCTAATGTGATGTATTTGTGTTTTATTCTTTAGAAAGTATATTCTTTTGAAATTTTACTCAACTCATTTTTATATAGAAGTTATATCTAATAAAATTTTAATGTAATGTCTTATATTTTTCAGCATGTCAATGTGACAAGTGCCTTTAGGCATGGATTAGTTATATATGATATGACAGAAAGATATAATATAATTGATTTGAATTACAATGAAATTAATATGATTTAAAATAAAAACATTATATGCAAAACTTTGTAACTATTGTCACTTTGCTTCTCAACAAAATAGTACAAAAACTTCATGAATAAGATATTTCAACTTATCTGTCCAAAAAAAAAAAAAAGAAAAAAAATTTCAACTTATAACTAAACACTACAAAATATTTTTATTTGGAAGGCACTAAAAACAAAAAAACTCAACTTATTAACTTATGCCACAAAAAAAATAAAAAATAAAATAAAATAATTCAAGTCTCACCTGACAAATTCATTTCTTGCCAAAAAGTCCAATTAAGTTAAATTTGCTTATGCTAAATAATTGTTGAAAAAATAAAAATGTTTGAAATGTTTCGAACAAGTAAGTCTTTTAGCATTAATTTTTTGAATATTTATTTTTAGCCAGTAAGAGCTTCTCTAATGGTATGGTAAAAGGCTTGTGATATAACACAAATTTCAATTTTGAGTTTTCCAATGACTAGTTGTAACGCCTCAATTTCCTATGCTTAAATAATAACACAACCATAATGGCTCCTTAAAAGAAAATAGAAATAATTCTTTGCACTTGCATTACATGATACAATTAGTTTCTCAATGTGATTGTACGTTTAATCCAAAACTAAATAAATAAACAAATAGATACTCCTAAGGGTTTACAAGTTTCTAAGATTTAGGCTTGATTACACAAAATGGTTATTCAAACCCACACAAATACAACCCTTGGCTTACAAACAGAGTTACAGCAAAATGAGAGCCTTATACACTCAACACATATTTCCTTGCCTTTAGTTAGGCGGAACCACCACATCTTTTTCTGCACAAAAATCCCGTAGGGTGAGCATAAAGCCCAGTAGGAAATCCTTAGCAAAGTATATATATACATTTTATACAAGTTTCAAGAGATGAAATGCACATGTCATGCTATGCCCCTTTTTGAAAGTAAATCACATTTTCATCTTTTGAAAACCATCATGCTCAATGATGTCATGCAATTTCAATTGTTCAAAACATAACAATTTATTTGAAGAGCTGTAAATACGAATCTGGTAATCCCTAGGTCGGTGTTTACAAATAGACTATACAAGTACTACCAAATTATCATTTTTACCGATATTAACCGGAAGGCTCGACACCTATCTGCGCAGATTTTTGGCCTTTCACCCTAGACTCTCAGGCCAACTTATTCAATATCATCTACACCACTTATCAAGACTTACCAACGTATTTACCCCAAAACCATTCCATAAAAACTTGTTTCTCAACGTTCTTTTCTCAATGCAAGTTTTCAAATCAACTTTTAAAGTTTAATGTAATCAAATGAATTGATATGCCAATTTCACAAGATGAATATAAATACTTTTATTCGAATTCATCATTCAAGGAATAACACAATTCCCTCTTCTGAAGTATCCTCAACAATTAGCCATTTCAAGACTATTTCAACGTTTTAAACAATAATTTTCAAAATTAACAACAATTCTCATATTCCATGAAATTCATCATGGAATATAACAATAAATATAACAATATTTGAAACAAGAAATTTTCCAAACATTCATTTGTTTTGACACACAAAATAAATATAACAATATCATTCATGGATTTTCAATCTCTTTTAAAAATCTCCAATTTCTAGGTTTTCTCACCAAAACTATACAACTTAAATCTTTTGAAAGAAAACTTTTCAAAATCATTTTTTCTTCAATCAACGAAGATCAAAACCCATAAGATCGTTTTAAAAGAACAAGAGACAAACCCACTTTCAAAATTGTTCAACTTCTTGAATCAGCAATCAATTTTCAAAGCTATCTAAGGATGATTTCGAAAATCATCTAGATCTTGCAAAAATATATATAGAACTCTAAGAAAATCCCTACCTCAAGTGTAGAAAACCCAAGCAACAAGATAGAACTTCAAAGATGATGAAATCAAGTTCTTCTTGGATCAAAATGAAACTCTTGAAGCACTTTACCTTTTTCTCAAAGACACTAGGGTGAAGAACACAATGGATCTAGATGAAATTTTAGAGAGAATGCGAGTTTTAGAGAGAGAGAGACTCAAGGTCTGAGTTTTTGGAAAGTTTTAGAAAGGGAGAGAGAATTGAAAAAGTGATCTGAAATATCAGATTCACAAACTGATATAACATGGTCCGCTCGAGCGTCGAATACACTTTCCCAGTACTTTTACAGACTGGTCAAACTTCTGGAACCAAACATTCTTCGCTCGAACGCATAACCGGCCGCTCGAGCAGACAAGCAACTTCGAATGCAGCTCGATCCTCGGCATACTCAGCGAAGTGGCAAAACATGAAAGAATTAACTTTTGATACAACTCTGCAAGGCACAATTCGGGTTGGATTCGCATCTCAAGGTTTGGAGACATTACCTATTCCAAACACACCGCTACAACCCGACAACCAAAATAAGGGGAATACAGGGAAACTACGATACGTGACACCATTCAAAACCATACCAACCCGAGCCCGGAACACCACAAAGAGACGAGTCAAAACCGGGATCGCTACAACCTTCCCCCTTAAAGAATTTCGTCCCCAAAATTTCAAATCAAATACCCAAACAAAAGGGTTTGTAACGATCAAAACCATGCTACTTCATTTTCAAATCACAATACTAACTCTCAACCAAATTCCATCATTTCCACCATGGTTATCTCATTAACAACAACCTCCCAAATACGCATAAACATGAAATTTTCCAAAAAGTAATGGCAACTCTCAACAACCTTATGCTTAAAACAACAACGCACATACCAACATGTGGTTAACAACTTTAAATACGTTTCCCTCAACACTAAGGAATATTACAAAGAAAAGCAACTTAAGCATTTTCAAACAAATCCAGATATTTGGAGAGGACTTCTGCCTCCCGTTCCCACGTCGCTTCTTCAACCCCATGATGTCTCTACAACACATTTACCAATGGTGTAGTTTTGCCCCGTAGCACTTGCTCCCGAGTATCTAATATTTGAACTGGTCGTTCTTCGTAAGAGGCATCCTCATCTACCTCCAAGTCAACCCAATCAAGCACATGAGAAGGGTCGGGTTCATACTTCCTAAGCATAGTTACATGAAATATGTCGTGAACTCCCGAAAGTTGTGGTGGTAAAGCTAACCGGTATGCCACTTCCCTAATTCGCTCTAAGATCTCAAAAGGCCTAATGAACCTTGGAGATAATTTACCACTCTTACCAAATCTCATCAAACCCCGCCATGGTGAGATTTTTAGAAACACATGGTTACCAACTTCAAAAGATAAAGGTCGTCTCCTCTTATCGGCATAACTCTTTTGTCGGCTCTGGGCCGTAGCTAACCTCTTCCGAATGAGAACAACTTTCTCGGTTGTCTCTCTAACAATTTTCGGACCCAATAACGGTGCATCACCCACTTCGGCCCAACAAACTGGTGATCTACAAGGTCGGCCATACAAGGCTTCAAATAGTGCCATCCTAATACTAGCTTGGTAACTATTGTTGTAAGTAAACTCAATCAATGGTAAGTGCCTTTCCCAAGGCCCCTTAAAATCAAGGACACAAACTCTAAGCATGTCCTAAAAAATTTGAATGGTACGTTCCGACTGTCCATCGGTTTGAGGATGATAAGTTGTGCTAAGAGTCAACTTAGTTCCCAACGCCTCTTAAAGGCTCTGCCATAACCGGGCAGTAAAATGAGGATCCCTATCCGACACAATAGTCACAGGGACTCTATGAAGTTGAACTATCTCTGTAATGTACAACTCTGCCAAGCGTTCAACTGAGTCGCTGGTGCACATCGAAATGAAATGGGTAGACTTTGTCAACCTATCAACAGTCACCCAGATGGCGTCATTGCCTCGTTGTGTTCTAGGAAGCTCAACTACAAAATCCATGGTAACACGCTCCAATTTTCATTCGGCTATCGGTAAGGGTTGTAACAAACCCACTGGTTTTTGGTGTTCGGCCTTCACTTGTTGACAAGTAAGGCACTTCGATAATAATAAAGCAACATCTCACTTCATACCCCTCCACCAAAACGGACGACTAAGATCACGGTACATTTTGGTGCCTCCCGGATGTACCGCAAGGCGTGAGTGATGAAATTCTCGGAGTACTTCTTCTCTACCAGATTCCAATACAAACAAACGGTCTAGGTAACGTACACTCAGATCCGAGTGAACATTCAAATGTTTCTCTTCCTTTCCATTGGAAATTTTAACCCAGATAGACTCTACTTCACGGTCCCCTTGTTGTGCCTCTATGACCTTACTAATCAAGGTAGGTTGAGAAGTCAAAGTAAACAAGGTAGCACTCTCGCTGGACTCACCCAAGTGCAAATCAAACTTTCCAATTTCACCTAGCATAACCCATTCCCAAATGGCCACACTTGCCAAACTACTCACAGATTTTCGACTTGGCCACCACATTAGCCTTCCCTGGATAATAGTGTAACTCAAAGTCATAATCCTCCATAAATTCCATCCACCTCCGTTGGTGTAAATTTAAGTCTTTTTGAGAAAAAAAATATTTTAGATTCTTATGATCAGAGAAGACTTCAAACTTCTCACCATACAAGCAATGCCTCCAAACTTTCAAGGTACACCGCCGTTAATTCTAAATCATGGGTGGGGTAATTTTTCTCATGAGTCTTCAATTATCGTGAACCATAGGCCACAACTTTTCCCTCTTGCATCAAGACACAATTATGTCCATCCCCGGACGCATCACAATAGACAGTGTAATTCAAATCCCTTTCCGGAATTATCAAAACCGGTGCAGTAGTTAATCTAGTCTTAAGTTCTTGGAATGACTTTTCACAAGCTTCACCCCACACAAATTTGATACCCTTCTTAGTCAACCTTGTCAAAGGTGCGGCTAGTCAAGAGAAGTCCTTTACAAAACGTCGATAATACCCCGCTAATCCCAAGAAACTCCGAATCTCGAAAACATTCTTGGGTTGTTCCCAATCCTGTACGACATCTATCTTTGAGGAGTCCACAGTTACTCCCTTTCTAGACACCACATGCCCCAAAAACTTCATCTCGGTTAACCAAAACTCACATTTCTCAAATTTGGCATACAATTGGTGCTCACTAAGTAAACCTAGCACTACCCACAAGTGAGTCTTGTGTTCCTCCTCAGAGGTTGAATAAATCAATATGTCGTCCACAAAAACGACCACAAAACGGTCCAAGTATTCCCGAAAAATTATGTTCATCAAATCCATAAAGGAAGCAAGCGCATTGGATAACCCAAAAGGCATTACAAGGAATTCATAGTGGCCATAATGCGTACGAAAGGCCGTCTTCTGAATGTCTTCCTCCCAGACTCTCAACTGATGGTATCCCGACTTCAAATCTATTTTCGAAAAGTAGTGAGATCCTCTAAGTTGGTCAAACAAATCATCTATCTTGGGTAGAGGATACTTGTTCTTAACTGTCACTCGATTCAACTTGCGGTAATCAATACACAACCACAACGATCCATCCGTCTTCTTCGCAAAAAGAGCTGGTGCTCCCTAAGGTGATGTACTAGGGCGAATGAAGCCCTTATCTAAAAGCTATTGGAGTTGAATCATCAACTCATGCAATTCAGCGGGTGCAAATCTATACGGTGACATGGAAATCAGTGCCGTGCCAGGCACTAATTCAATGGAGAACTCGATCTCCCGGTGGGGTGGCAAACTAGTAAGATCCTCGGGAAAGACATCTGAGTATTCACAAACTACCCCTGGTAACTCAACACGAGCCCTGTCACTCTCACTATCTAAGAGTGTTGCAAGAAGGCCACTAAGCTTGCTCCTACCACGAGGGTCAAAAACTGGTGACAAGGTCCTATCAACTCGGTTCCCCAGAAAATAGAAACAATCACCACCCGAGGTACATACAGTAACTTTCTGACAGTAACAATCAATCACCGCTCAGTAGGAAAATAACCAGTCCATGCCTAAAATGACATCAAAACTCGACATGTCTAGCAATACAAAAGCAAACGGGAGTCGACACCCGGCAACTTCTATTTCACCACCACGACAACCCTGGTCTAACTCAATTGTACCCCCAATAGGTGACTCTACTCTGAGCAGAGACGCTAACCGTGCCACCTCTAACCCCAATGCAGAAACAAATGCAATAGACATAAATGAGTAAGATGCACCCATGTCTATCAGCACATTAGCCAAAGTATTGCACACAACAAAAATACCTCTCACAACTGAGGATCCCGGTGACTGTTCTGGCATGGTAACAACATACACAAGCCCCTGGTTAACCTGTTCATCTCTTGGAGCATAGGCATGTTGCACTGACTGAGCTGAAGCAGCTCCCTAATTTGCTCGTGAAGCCTGAGCAGAATGAGCCTACTGGTGGCTCTAAGTCTGCTTCGACCCTGAGGCGCCAGATGCGCCTCCTAACTGTGGGCAAGTTTTTTTCATATGTCCTGGCTGACCACACTAATAACAATTAAACCCTTGGCCTCTATTTTGAGACTGAGACTGACTTTGAGATTGATTAGGTGGTGGTAACATCAACTGTCCTTCACCCTTCTGTGGGCACGAAAAGGCTTTGTGGTCCGGTTGGCCACACTTGAAGCACGAGAAGCTACTCGATGCGCTTTTTCTCGGACCCGCACTAGGCAAAGGAAAAGTGGATCTAGACTACTATGGTTGGGATTGAGATGAATAGGTGTTGTTGCTCTTCTTGTTCTGCCTATAGTCTCCTTGAGACTCCTAGCCCCTAGGCCTCGAACCCCAAAGCCTCTCCTTCTTGGCTTGTATAGAAATCTCTACATGTGCCGCCGTCTCCACAAGACGATCATATTCCCGAATCATATTCCTGACAAGCTTGAAGAAGATCTTAGTTTTCAACTTCTTTTCAAATTCTATGCAACAGCGCTCTTCCGTTGCCACCAACTACGGTGCAAATCTGGACAAACTAGAGAAGACCGCCTCAAAGGCCACAGGCATGTCGAGTTGTTTGAGGTCATTAAAATCTTGCCTCAATCTCTCCCTAGCAGTGGGAGGTATGTACTTATCTTGGAAAGCAACCACAAAGACGTTCCATGATGGCTCCACCTTACTCTTGGCATTTTTCCACCATTGACCCGCATCTCTTTTAAGGTAGTAAGACGCCAAAGTCACTCTCAACTCGCTATCATCAATGTGAAGCATCTTAAATGTCTTCACTGTTTGTTCGAGCCATTCATCCACTTTCTTGGGCTCGGGGTCACCATGGAATTCATCTGGTTTGGCCCGTAAAAACTCTCTAGTGAGAAAACTCGCCCTTGACTCTACGGTGTTCTCTCAGGCTTGATTCTCCGCCCTCAACAAGTTCGTAGACTCCCTCCAAGTCCCCGCCATTTCTTTGGCAAGGGCCCCCATTGCGGTTTGACCTGCTTGTCCCACCTGCTCGGCCATATTAGCTTGGCCTGCTTGCTTGGCCATATTAGCTTGGTCGAACCCTTCTTCTTGCACCGGAACCCTATGGACCGGTACCTCATGCACACCTCGGTGAGCCCTACCACACCTCCCGCCTCTACCACCACGGACTTGACCCCTTCCTGACATCCTAATAAAGGACACAAAAGAAATAATTTAGCACATTAACTCATATGTGCTCGGAACTTGACTCACATGTTCAACTACAACAATTCCATATATTTCTCTACCATACACACAATTCAATTTCACTTCACATAAGCACTTAGTCAGGCAAAAACATACAGACTATTCTTTTACGATGAAATCCGTCTCACAAAAAACCAAAAATTCTTAGTAGAATGAGTATTGATCAAGTACCCTTCCAATGAGACCTCAAGGAATTTAACAGGCGCAAATAACATCCCAAAAGTCCAATACCATACACATTTAGTCACATAAGCATGTTATCACATAGTCACAAAATGCATAACACTTCTTAAGCATACTAAATGAACCTATTACGGTTAAACAACCACTTCCCACGAGCTCAAAGTATTCAAACCCGGTAGCTCTGATACCAAGTTGAAACGCCCCAATTTCCTATGCTCAAATAATAACACAACCATCATGGCTCCTTAAAGGAAAACATAAATAATTCTCTACACTTGCATTACATGATACAATTAGTTCCTCAATGCCATTATACGTTTAATCCAAAACCAAATAAATAAACAAATAGATACCCCCAAGGGTTTACAAGTTTCCAAGGCTTAGGCCTAGTTACATAAAATGGTTATTCAAACCCACACAAATACAGCCCTTGGCTTACAAACAGAGTTACAGTAAAATGAGAGCCTTGTACTCTCAACACATATTTCCTTGCCTTTAGTTAGGCGGAATCACCACATCTTTTCCTGCACAAAAATCCCGTAGGGTGAGCATAAAGCCCAGTAGGAAATCCTTAACAAAGTATATATATACATTTTATACAAGTTTCAAGAGATGAAATGCACATGTCATGCTGTGCTCCTTTTTAAAAGTAAATCACATTTTCATCTTTTGAAAACCATTATGCTCAATGATGTCATGCAATTTCAATTGTTCAAAACTTAACAATTTATTTCAAGGGCGGTAAATACGACTCTGGTAATCCCTAGGTCGGTGTTTGCAAGTAGACTATACAAGTACTACCAAATTATCATTTTTACCGATATTATCCGGAAGACTCAACACTTATCTGCGTGGGTTTTTGGTCTTTTACTCTGGACTCTCAGGCCAACTTATTCAATATCATTTACACCACCTATCAAGACTTACCAACGTATTTACCCCAAAACCATTTCATGAAAACTTGTTTTTCAACGTTCTTTTCTCAATGCAAGTTTTCAAATCAACTTTCAAATTTTAATGTAATCAAATGAATTGATATGCCAATTTCACAAGATGAATATAAATACATTTATTCCAATTCATCATCCAAGGAATAACATAATTCTCTCTTCTCATGTATCCTCAACAATTAGCCATTTCAAGACTATTTCAACGTTTTGAACAATAATTTCCAAAATGAACAACAATTCTCATATTCCATGAAATTCATCACTTACATAAATATAAATAAGAAATTTTCCAAACATCCATTTATTTTGACACACAAAATAAATATAACAATATCATTCATGGATTTTCAATCTCTTTTAAAAACCCCAAATTTCTAGGTTTTCTCACCAAAACTATACAACTCAAATCTTTTGAAAGAAAACTTTCCAAAATCATCTTTTCTTCAATCAACGAAGATCAAAACCCATAAGATCATTTTAAAAGAATAAGAGACAAACCCACTTTCAAAATCGTTCAACTTCTTGAATCAACAATCAATTTTCAAAGCTATCGAAGTATGATTTCGAAAATCATCTAAATCTTGCAATATATATATATATATATATAATTCTAAGAAAATCCCTACCTCAAGTCTAGAAAACCCAAGCAACAAGATGGAACTTCAAAGATGGCAAAATCAAGTTCTTCTTGGATCAAAATGAAGCTCTTGAAGCACTCTACCTTTTTCTCAAAGACACTAGGATGAGGAACACAATGGATCTAGATGAAATCTTAGAGAGAATGTGAGTTTTTAGAGAGAGAGACTCAAGATCTGAGTTTTTGGAAAGTTTCAGAGATGGAAAGAGAACTAAAAAAGTGATCTGAAATATTAGATTCACGAACTGATATAACATGGTCCGCTTGAGCGTGGAAAGCCCCGCTTGAGTGTCAGACACAGCCTCCCGCTCGAGTACGGAAAGCTCCGCTCGAGCGTCAAATACACTTTCCCAGTACTTTTGCAGACAGGTCAAACTTCTAGAACCAAACATTCTCCGCTCGAGCGCATAAACGGCCGCTCGAGCAGACAAGCAACTTCGAATGCAGCTCAATCCTCGACATACTCAGCGAAGTGGCAAAACATGAATAAATTAACTTCTGATACAACTCTGCAAGGCACAACTCGGGTTGGATTCACATCTAAAGGTTTGGAGACATTACCTGTTCCAAACACACTGCTACAACTCGATAACCAAAATAAGGGGAATACAGGGAAACTAAGATGCGTAACACCGTTCAAAACCATACCAACCCGAGCCCGGAACACCACAAAGAGACGTGTCAAAACCGGGATCGCTACACTAGTTAAGGAGCCGTTTGTTAACGCTTTTGTTTCTTATTTGTTGTTTTCATTTTCATCTTTTTAGAAATTCAAAATGAAAATTTGTTTTGTGTATTGTTTTCGTTTTCAAAAAAGTGAAATTGATTTCAAAATTTTCAAAGTTTTTGAAAACACAAAAATGTGCTTTTACTAACTTTTAAAACAAAATTTCACTTTCTTTTCTCACTCATGACCTTCGGCCACCACCCCTTACCATCACCACCACTAGCCACCAAGCAGTAGCACCCCCCACTGGTGGGTAGAGAGCTCGAGCGAACCTTCAGCGAATCTCTAGTAGGTAGACGACCACAACTCTAGAAATTCGTTAAATATATATATTTTTTATTTTGATTTTATTTGTTTTCAAAATATTTTTGTATACTAAATAAATTTTATATTTTTATTTTTACAAAAATTAAGTAAAACTGGTTTATTGGTTTTTATTAATTAAAAATTGAAAATGTTAACAAACGAAGCCTGCCTCCTTTTTTATTTTTTTAGCACTGCTAACATTTATACCAAAAATTTAACTACAACAAAAATTTAACAAGTTTTGTTGTTTCCATCTCTCGCTATTTGGAGTGGGCAACCATCCACCCAATCCATTAAAATCAAATAACCCAAACCAATCCGTCACCGCATGGATGGTTTCAATAGTCTGAGTGGACGGATGTAGATGCATTTGGGATTTAGCTCTCCTATATATATATATTTTTAATTTTTTGACTTTTCCATGAAGTGAGAAAAAGTTAATGGGAATGTCTTTTTTAGTTGTATGAAAAATATGAATGATTAGTGTGCATGACTTCTTTTTTTTTTAGTGACTTTTTATTTTTATTTTTTTAATTTTTTTTAGCTTAAAATTCAAGTTTGCAAACAAGACTGCTTAGTTTATTTATTTATTTATTTATTTTATATAAAATTTGTGTAACTTAAACTTGTGAGATGACCTTCTCTATACATTTTTTTCAAGTCACTACTGGTTGATAATACTTTGTGTCATAGTCAAACTATTAAAGTGACCGCAACAAGAACTCTTCATAACTCAAAATAATAATTTCACTGTAGGAGATAATTAAGTCATAATTAAATATCACAAAAATTCATAATTTGCCCATATAATATACTACTTTTAATTTTTTTCTTCTTCTCCACAATAGTAAATTACGGGTCAATCTTTTATGATATAAACTCAAATACCTATAGATTTTGCATATTTTTTTAATATATCAATAAGTTGTAAAATACTAATTTCACCACAATAAATAGATGAAAAAAATAACAAAACATATAGGTAAATAAGTTTGATTGATAAAACTGACTAGTAAATTTTCCTATAACTAGTACACATGTGTTGCATGTGATTTTCTTCTTCTTATGAAGTATAACAATTAAATAATATAGATGGGAGATAAATTTTCATTATGTAAACAACAATTCAAAAAAGAATCATTTATCAATTTTTTTTAAAGTTATTATGCAAAAATCATAGATTATTTGCTTATAATTCTCTTAGTCTAAAACAAGCAGGCACTTACAAGAATCAAATTCTTTGACAACACTTATAGGTGCAAATGTCATCTCATTCTAATATAACTGGAAGTACATGAGTTGTTTTTTAATGAATTTCTAACCCTAACTCTTCGAAATGTTGATTAATTGACTATTATGATTAATTGACTATGACACCAACAAAAGAAAATCTAAATCCTAAAGGGGAAAAAAAAAAAAAAAACAATGACAAAATAAAATGAAATGCATAGTTAGAGTGAAAGGATTTATTAGGATTAATGCTCTATTGTATATGCAAGAAGAATACATGGGCAAGAACAATTTAGAGTTTGGAGCATATTTATTCAATTTAAGGATTAAGATTACAAATCATTATTAATCTTTACAATGATAGGAACAATGAATTCTTGGTTCTGCATAGGGGAATAATACAACCTTAACGGGAGGAACTTTAAAAATTTTCATAATTATTTTGTGGGAATATAGCGCTGATGAGATCATATATCTCGAATTATGCTCTTTTGTATCAATATGAGTGAGAAATATTGTAGTCTTTTTAACCATAATCTTAATTGTATTTTTCAGAGGTTGCTTTATGGTCAACTTGTTAGTTCCAAGCCTCCTACCAAGCTTTAACTTATATAATTTTAAGGGAAAATTACACAAATAGTCCTTGTAGTTTACACGACGTGTCAATTTGATCCATGTTGTTTCAATTTGCTCGATTTTACCCCTTAATGTAACGGATTGTGTCATTTTAGTCCAATAAATAACGGTTATTAAGTTTGATGGACGGAAAGTCAAACTATGTGTCAATTTGGTCCCGTAGTTTACACAATGTGTCAATTTGGTTTTTGTCAAAATCGAGCAAGTTAAAACAACAGGGACCAAATTGACACATTGTGTAAACTATAGGGACAAAATTGACACATTGTGTATACTTTCCATCCACAAAACTTAACAGCTGTTATTTATTGGACTAAAATGACGCAATCTGTTAGATTAAGGGAAAAAATCGAGCAAATTGAAATAACATGGACCAAATTGACATATCGTGTAAACTATAGAGACCATTTGCATAATTTATCCTAATTTTAATTATTTTTTGGACAACTTTCTTTCCTTCGAATTGAAAGATCTTATTACTATTTTAGGTGGGTTATTCATGTGCCTTGTTATTAAAAATCAAAATAATAGATAGCCAAACATTTTTCATTAATTGACCGCTTAGTACGCCAATGTGTTACAATTATTCATTCGGATACCGGTCATTATGCTACTAAAGTATTTAAACAAATATTATTCTAGTAAATGAACATCAATTTCGATGGAATTTCTCAAAACTGTTAATAGAGTCTTAATTGTTGAATTTGTTCAATACATACAAAATAAACAACTATATTAAATTAGAAATAGTTCTACCTGAATTAATGCAGTTTAAATGAAAAATAAATTAAAATGTGCATATTTTACTAAAATGATCACATAAAGTAGAACATGGGGTAATATTTGGCTTGGTTTGGCATCTAATTATGAAGTCATTTTTATTTATTTATTTATTTTTTATTTTTTGTCTTTAGTATTTTTTTCAATTTTTTTAACATATTTTTTTAAAAAAATGTGCATTTTTTTATTTATAAAAATGATCACATAAAATAAAATAGGGATAGTATTAGGCCACCTGGGGCAAGTGGCGATGAACCACTCTATTCTGACGGGGATCTCCCCTTGTGTTCTTCGAACACTTACCTTCAACTCACAGTACAAAGGTCCTGAAATGCTGACACGGGGTAACTTCTGCATGTAGAAACCACAAATGCCGTTTTCCTTCCTGATCATATTCACAACTTTCCCTATTCTCCAACGGGGTTACAGACTAGGTTGGTTCAGTATCCAGAATTGAGGCGCATACACATGCTATCTCAATCTATGGGGCTTCCATATAGATTTTAAGCTGAGGATACACCCTTGGGTATTTAAACCAGACTTTAGTCTTGGAAATCCCAAACCTTTGTGTTCTAGGCATCCGCCATTCGAACTCTAGTTTCCACAGTCGCAGTTGATCTTCTAGGAGCTCATTGCAAACACAGCCAAGATGCCTCCGGCAAGGACTGGTTTTTGGGGGGAGCCCTTCTGATCGCCATTCTGGCTTGAAGCAGGCCTGATCTTGAGCTTGAGGTAGAGGCATACTCATACTTCGGTGCATTGACAAGGCCTAAAAAGGTACATTCGAAACGCAATCTCGAAATTTTCTAAAGTTGAAATAAACTTAGATGCTTCAATTTTCCATCTTTTCTTTTGCCTTGCAGTCTGGAACCCATATAGCTTCAGATAGGTCGTGGTTTTACTGTTCTGACATGACTTGGGTTGAACCCTGCAGTTTTATGAAAGAACAAATCCTGTTTTGCACAAATATGGAGAATGACACAGCATTCTGAGCACAAAACAATTTTTGAAATCGAAATTTGAGGAACAAGTTTTTAACCGGGTATTGAGCCTACGACTGACCACAGGAAAAATGACTCAACAACGGAAAACAAAGGTAAAACAACCTAAACACATCTATTGACACTCGAAACGACTCAAAACAAGAGTCGAGACAGACAAAACACAACAAAACACAAGACTCAAATATGCACAGGGAGCCTGTTTCTTCGGGTTGTTTCCCACCATTTTCTCATTTGTGATTCTCACATCACTCTGACACTCAATCTATTTTTCTCTGAAAAGCCCTTTTCTCACTTTTCTCTTAGTGCACATCTCTCTATTCTTCAATCTCTCATTTTTTATCCCTCCCCTGGGTGGTTGATGAATAAACAAGAAGTTACGGGCTCTTGCCCCTAGCATTCTGCTAGATTCTCTTTCTTTCACTCACAACAGTGGGCTTTCCCACAGAGGGGTTGCGACAGGATGTGCAGTAGATCCGTAGCTGACATTGGTTGACGATGCCCTTGATCAGTTTGGATGTGATCAGACCTATCCAGATGAGAGAGTGGAATATCTTGATCCATTCCAGTTTGTGCTTCGCACTTGGCTTGATACCTCGCTGCTTGGAGCATGAGAGAGCTTTCGGCCCTTTGCTGTTAACTTCAGTTGTGCCCTTCTTGGTGAATATGGTGCCCTTTCTGGCAAGTATGTTGACAATGGGGAAAAGACAGAACACCTGACTCAACTGTGCCCCTAGTTCATTATTTTTTTGTTTTTGTTCAACTGTGCACCTGACTCAACTGTGACTCAACTTGTTCCTTTGTACTGTGAGTTGAAGGTAAGTGTTCGAAGAACACAAGGGGAGATCCCCGTCAGAGTAGAGCGGTTCATCGTCACTTGCCCCATGAGGTGTTTTTTATTTGATCAACAAGATCAGTTAATAAATTTTCTTAAAATTAAGATTATGACCTATTTTGGAAGTATGTTAAAACCTATTTTTTGGCTTTTTTTAACTATTTAAAAAAAATGTGTAAAAATGTAAAGAGATGATATTAGTTGAAAAAAATCAAGAAATTAAAAAATTAACTTTTAATCAATTAACAAAATAAGCCTATGTTATAATACACAAATTTTAAGATCACCAAGTGTAATGATGACACTATCCAATGAATAATTTGATTTTGATATAGAGACCACAACCTGATTGGATTAGTAAAAGCCTAGTCAATATTTTCTCATACGCGTTTCTCCCAAATCCTTACTCAGATTCAAGTCTGTTTCCAAGAATTGGCTCAATCTCATCTTCAACTCTAACTTTGCATTCAACCACGCCCTCAGAAATCGCAATTCCTCCATCTCTGGCTTATATTTCACATCCCTCGACTCTTGCTTTGCAAAGGAACAAGTGAAGTCTGTCTTCCTTCAAGGCCATCAAAATCTTCCCATACTCGCCTTCCACGACCACGGTGCTGGATCAGAATTTCCAATCAGGATTCAAAGCTCTTGCAATGGATTACTATTGTGTGATTGTGTTCAAATTATTTGGGATTGTAATAGAACCGTTGTTGATCGTATTACAATGAGTTATATTGTCTGTAATCTGACTACGCAAAAATACAAACTACTTCCTCAACCTTGTGGATGTTTTTCCTGATCATATGGTTGCTTAGCTTTTGATCCTTTGAAATCATCGCACTACAAAGTTTTGTTGGTATTTAATTATACTAACAAATTTGAAATTTACTCTTCAGAGAGTTCGTCTTGGAAACAGATTGATTTCACTGACGCAGAGAGTTTTTCGGGAGGAGTTTATTGGAATAGAGCAATCCATTGGTTGACCGAAGAAGAAAATGTTCATACTAGATTTGATTTTGATACAGAGAAGCTAATAGAAATTTCAAATGCTCCCAAGCCTAAAATTCTCTCTCTAGACAAGATTAGGTATTGTGAAGAATGTTGTGGCCGTTTACTTCTTATTCAGATGCCTTTGTTTTATTCTGTGGACTATCGCGGTTGGATTGTGAATTGCAATGTCAATCTTGCATTCTTAATTAATGAATTGCCTGGGATAGTTCAAAGAACCGACTGTTACGCTTTTCATGTTGCAAGTGTTGTGAAGGGAGAAAAGCGAGATGATTTTGAACTAGTGTTACTTTTTCAAGAGCCTTGTAAAGTTATTCGCTATAATGTGAAGTGCAAAACAATGAAGGTTGTTATTCATTCGGGGGAAAGTCTATAGTACATTTTGTTCAAAAAATGTACGGCATATAAAAAATCAATGGCTAGGATTGAACCACATCATTAAAAGTGACCTTTTAAACAGGTCACTTTTTATAGTTATGAGCTAAAATCATATTTCTTCATAACTATAATCAAATTGATCATAACTTAGGCCAAGTTGGGGATACTTAAAAAAAGCCAAAAAGCCAAAAAGTTACTCAAAAAGTTAAAAAGTTAACAGTATTCACCAAAAGTCAACAATTACGGCTGCACAACTCCCAATCCTAATTTTCCTCTACAAACTAATTTTTACAATTTTTTATTACACATTTTTCCATAAAAAGTCAAAAAGTTAACCCAAACATCCATATTTTTTCCCTCAACTTTTTAGTCCAAAAAGACAAAAAGTGCACTTAGTTAGGACACCCCAAACAACCCCTTAGTTATAACCACATCTCATAACCAACACTATTTTGTTCACAACTAATATCACATATTTCATAACCAACACCATTTTGTTCATAACTAATATCACATATTTCATAATCATAATCACATATCGCATAACCAGCATCACTTTGATCATAACAAATATCACATATCTTATAACCATTGATCATATATCTCATAACTAGTACCCACATAAATCATAATCACATCTCATAATCAGCCCCTTTGAGTCATAACCAATATCACATATCTCATAATCACTAGCCACATATCTCGTAACCAACACCTTTTTGTCATAACCAACATCACATATCTCATAACCACTAATCACATATCTTATAATTAACACCTTTTTGTTCATAACCACACCACTTTGATCATAACCAACATCATATATCTCATAACCATTGATTACATATCTCATAACTACATGAATCATAACCACATCTCATAACCAGCTTCTTTGAGTCATAACCAACATATATCTCATAACTACTAGTCACATATCTAATAACTAACATCACATATCTCATAACCACTAGTCACATAACCAATATCTCATAACTCATAACCCTTAATACATATAGCATAACCAAACACCCTTTGACACCACTTTGCTCATAACCATTACCCACATATCTCATAACCATTAACACATATAGCATAACCAAACACCCTTTGACACCACTTTGCTCATAACAATTACCCACATATCTCATAACCACTAACACATATAGCACAGCCAAACACCCTTTGACACCACTTTGCTTATAACCATTACCCACATATCTTATAACCACTAACACATATAGCATAACGAAACACCCTTTGACACCACTTTGCTCATAACGATTACCCACATATCTCATAACCACTAACACATATAGCATAACGAAACACCCTTTGACACCACTTTGTTCATAACCATTACCCCCACATATCTCATAACCACTAACACATATAGCATAATTAAACACCCTTTGACACCACTTTGCTCATAACCATTACCTACATATCTCATAACCAACATCACATATATCATAACTACTAATCACATATCTCATAACCAAACACCCTTTGACTTATAACTATACCACTCTGCTAATAACCAAAATCGCATATTTCATAATCACTAATCATATATCTCATTACCTTTACCCACATATGTTATAACCACATCTCATAACCAGCACCCTTTGTTTCATAATCAATATCACATATATCATAACCACTAATCATATATCTCATAACCACTGCCCACATATAGGGGTGCAAATTTGGCCCACAAGCTCGCAGCACACCCCAAGTCCGCTCGTGCTCTGGGTAGGCCCAACTAGGCTCGAGCCTAAACCCAACCTAAGACCCTGGTGTGTTATTGTGATATCCCTGTTCCGTAATATGTTAATTGGTCCTTAACATGAATGTGATTATGTGTTTCATATGATTTTGTATGCCATTATGTGAAAATATGTGGTTTTGAATTTCTATCTGTTCACCGTAGGAATATCTGTTTGATTGTCTGCTTTGGAAATTAAATTGAAGGCCCTATCGGCCACCGAAATCGAAATTGGTCGCGCCATTGTGATTGGCATAATTTTTAGAGCCTACAGTGAAGTTTAATTGAAAAATTGATTCAGATCATAATTAATTGATTTAATTAATGGCATAGTGCATAAATTATTTAATATTAAATAATTATGGTTAGTGGGACTTGTAAAGAGAGGCACTATACACTCAATTCATACACTTGAGCTCAAAATCAGATTTTGGGCCTTAGAAAGAGAGAGGGCCGGCTATAGAGAGAGAAAGGGAGAGAAATTGTGCAAGTTTGGTTTAAAGGTTGGAAACCTTGAAGATTTCTCAAGAATTTGCTATAGATTGTGAGAATTAAAGCTCCTAGGTGAGTATTTCATGGATTCTAGTTTGTAATTTTGTGTATTCAAGCTAGTTGGGTAATCAAGAGTAAGTTTGACATGAAATTGAGTTGATTTTGGTTGTATTTGAAGTGATGGAATGCATGCATGTGCATAATAGCCATGAATTTGTATAGTTGAGCATGAAAAGTATGATCCATGTAGAATTGTGGCTAGAATCCATGCTTGTGACCACCATTTGTACAATTTGAGTTGAAATAGAAGTTATATCTCACATGCATGTACCATTTATAAGAAGTATGAGCTTGAATGCATGAAATTGTTATGTTGAAAGTGAATTTGGTGTAGATTGGGACATGCATGTGATTAATTTGTGAAATTGAGCTCCATTGTGTTGTAATTTGGTGTTGGTACCATGTTAGTGTATGATTATGTGAAGTTTGAGCCAAAAGCATGCATCTAGAACCATTGAATGTTGAATTGGAGCTCAAGAACATGTTCTGGAAAACCCAGAAAATTTGATGTCCGCTCGAGCGGGGAAACCGCCGCTCGAGCGTGAATTTCGCGCTCCCAGTATTTTTTTGCAGCCTTGGATGTTTGCTCGAGTGGGGAAGTTCACGCTCAAGTGGGGAGCTATATAGACAGACCTTCAGCTCGAGCGCCAGACTTCACGCTCGAGCGTAATTTTGATGTATCCAGTACTTTTGCAGGCCTCTTGGGTCCGCTCGAGAGGGGAAGTCCACGCTAGAGCGGGGACCCTATTTTCTAAAATTTTGTTTATGCGTTCTGTGTTTCGTTTTTCGTCCTCTTTCACTTGTAAGCACTCTTAGGCATGCATTGAGCATTGTAAATGAGTTAAAGAGATAAGAATGAAGCCTAAAGAGGAATATGTGAATTAAGGAACGGATTGAATCGTTTGTGACCCGTATGTGCTATGTGATGTGTAGGGTCAAGCTCCAGGGCAAACCAACCAACCAACCGATCACTGTGAGTAATATCTTAACAAAGATATCTGAAATATGTTGTTGTCCAAATTACTTACTTCTATATAAGTTTTATAAGTTCGTTGATTCGATTGGTGGACAATGTTGTTATGCCAAATGAATGGGCCAGAGGCCAGTTTGATCTGATCGATAGAGTGAATGGGCCAGAGGCCGTTTTGACAAGAATGAATGGATGGGCCAAAGGCCGTTTTGACATGGATGAATGGGCAGAGGCTGTTTTGACATGAATGGATGGGCCATAGGCCGTTTTGACATGAATGGATGGGTCAGAGGCCGTTTTGACATGAATGGATGGGCCGAAGGCCATTTTGACATGAATGAATGGGCCAAAGGCCATTTTGACACGAATGAAAATATGAATTGGGCCCAAGGCTGTTTGAAGTATGTTGTTTTACATATCGTTTGTATAACTTCTTTATTTGATATTATTCACTGGGCTATTGCTTACGCTCATTCATGTGTTTGTAGGTGAGCCAAGAGAAGTCCAGACCCAGCCCCAGTGATCTCTGTGTGGAACAACAAAGGTTTTGAAGAGTCAGCCCTTGCGTCTCACGCACGAGACCCGCCTTCGCCTTTTGTCATTCTGTTTTATTTTGTCATGTGGGTGAAGTCTTTGAATATGTTGTATATAGTTTTCTTGGGTTGACTTAGACTTATATGATCCTGTATGTACAGAACCTTGTGTAGTACATATTTTGTTGTGAGTTATTAATATGCATACGTATGGTTTGTTGTGATGTGCCATGTAAGCACAGCTCTATGGACAAAGTTTTAAACTACTTCCGTTTGGCCCCCATTAACTTTGTTAACATACATTTGGTTTGGTTTGAGGCCATAGGTAATCTCATGATTACTGGCCAGTTATGTCCTCAACCCACGGGGGCGGGTTCGGGTCATGACAGTTAAGGAGTGTGACCCATCCCGTGAGCTCGCCCCAAAATTTTCTTCCCCATTTGGCTCGACCCGACCCCAATGGCTCCATGCCCCCATTGTCAGTGCAATGGTTAAAAATTTAAATCAAAACAATTTGAAAGAGTCATATAACCGTTAATTCCACCAACAATCAATTTTATATTTTTTTATTTTTATATATATAAATTAACTCCTCCCTCCCAAGTCCTGTAAATACCACCCCTCTCACATTTTATTTCTCACAAACAAATCTGTCTCTCAAACTCTCATTCTCTCTAAACTCTCAACTCTCTCAATTAATTTTGAAGTGTCATCCCTAAGTGACAATTGCAATTGATCACCTATCTCTATTTTAGATTTATTTTTAGTGATAGTATCTTCATTAAAGATAATAGAAATAATAATATACAAACGATATACTTTTTAAAATATCTATATACACTTATAGACATATATATATATATATATATATATATATAATTTAACTAAATTTTATTAAAAAGAATGCTGAAAAAAATTACCTATGACGTGATTTTATTTTGTTGTACTAAATAATTTTTCTCCTAAATTTTTTTCCCAACTTTTCTTCATTTTTTTCTTCACTCAATTTTCTTTCCCTTGATTTGTCCTAGTTGTGCCTGAGCTCTCTCTCTATTTCTTAATCAAACTTCTCTATTTCGCTCAAATCATCGAACGGCCATCGTTGATAGTTCTTCCTCACTGGATTCTTCTTCTCTATACTCTTGTGTCTCTACAATAGATCCTTGAACTTGTCACTATTCTCTTTGTCTATTTCAGCACTATTCATTCTGGTGATATTTCTCTATCTCGTAAATGCATTTATCTCGAAACTCTTGTTCTTTCACATTAATATGTCATACATATACAAACCTTTGGTTGTAGTTATGATTTTATCAATTTGTACATATGTTATAGAATTGTTGAAAAATGAATATTACGCATTTTGTTGTACTGTTCTGCTATCTCAACTCTCTTCATCCGTCAAACATCTCTCTCATTCCTTACTGTCACTGTAGATATCTCCGATGTTCCATATCGGAAAAAACACCATCTTTGACATTATTTTCACAGGCGATAAGTCCGTTCAGTCTCTCTTTCTCATATTCCCTTTCCTTTTGCTCTATTGGTTAATCTTCTCTAACTCTCATTTTCTGTTCCATGGCTATAAGTCATGGATTAAATTATTTAATTATTGTCATTACATTCTGTGTTTATCTGTATCATTAGAGATCCCGATTGGTGATTCTACGATTTTTAGTGATTTGTTAGTCATTTTATGATAATTGTTATGAAACTTTGTTGCTTGATTACGATATTTGTGGTTTATAAAAAATTTGTATATTTTTGCTACATTAATTAGTTGTGTTGTTACGCATTTTGTGATTGATGTTATGGAATTTTATGGATTGGTTATGACATTTGTAATTTGTAAAAATTTTGATTATTTTTATTATGCCAATTAATGGTGCAGTTAAGCATTTTGTAGTTGATATTTTTAAATTTTGTGAGTTGGTTATGACATTTGTGGTTTTTAAAATTTTTAGATGTTTTTGTTACATCAATTAGTGGATAGTTACACAATTTTTGGTTAATTTTATGAAATTTTGGAAATTAGTTATGACATTTGTGATTTTCTATAATTTTAAACAATTTTGTTACGCCAATTAGTGATGCATTTATGTATTTTCTATTTTATATCACAAAACTTTGTGACTTCATTACAATATTTATAGTTTCTAAAATTTTAAATATTTTTATTATGCCAATTAATGGTGTGATTATACATTTTGTAGTTGATGAGTAAAATACTTTTTTTTTATATTAATTTTACTTAATAAAAATAGATGAGGATTTATATTAAAAATAAAAAAAAATTTGAGTGTAAATTGATAAAATTATAAATTAATAATTTATTTTATTATAAGGCTCTAAATGTTTTAATTTTTTTATTATGATTATTACATAATTTCCCCCAAATAATTTCCTCCAAAAATTTGGAACAAACATCCAAATTTTGTGAAAATCAAAATTCCCTCCTTCCATGACAAATCCCTTAGACCCTTTCTTTATCCCAAACGTCCTCAAAAATTACTCTCTCTCTCTCTCTCTCTCTCTCTCTCTCTCTTAGTCGTTGCCACTGCCCTTGCCACCACCGAGACCTATTTCGCTTTTGCCGCCGCATCCTCCACCACGGAGAGAAGCTCCCAAAGCTGTTGACGAAGATCTCTACAAGATCTCGCCGGAGCTCCTCCTCGCCAAGCACCGAAGAGTGAATTTATTCCTCTGCCTTTTTCTTTTCTTCCTCGTTTTAGCAAGCTACATGCCTCAATGTATGTCTCTCTGTCTCTCTCGCTCTGCAACTTGTTTCTCTCTGTTTCTCCATCTCCATTCTATGAAACCCTAGACTGAAATCCCCTTCTGCGAAACTGCCTCTACCACCTTTGTGAACTCCCTAGGTTGGTTTATAAAATTAGGAAAATATGATTTGAATAGGTTTAGGTTTTTTATGTTTGTTAGTTGTGTTGATTCCATATATATATATATAAACTTGTAATTTGGATTGTGTGTGAAATCTGATGTGTGGGTAATTGAATTTTGTACTCATGTAACTGATATGAGACTAATTTTTTATTTGCTTATTGAAATCTGTTTATTTTTCTAACAATTACTCTTGTGGTGGCTTGATTTTCTTTTGAGAAACAAAATTAAAGTGGTTTGAATGTATTACCTTTAGCAATTTTTTGGGAATTGTATAAACTGAGAAACAAATGGATATTTTGATATTACTGTATAAACCCATTAAGGTTTTATAGTTCACAAGCTCACAGACAAACAATTGGATATTGTAAGTTCATGAAGATGCATTGATAATTCTTTGTCACATTTCCATTTCATTTCCCTTCTTACATCCCTCCTAAAATACTAGATCCAAACATAACCTTAGTCGATCAGACAATGGATATTTTCAATAGTAGTATACCTGTAATCCCCTGGTAAGATGGGTATAATTTTCTGAATTGGCCAAGTAATAGAATCTTCAATAGCATCTCGTATCATGTCCTACATAAATAAAAATGACAGCTTCATGTTACGACACACCTAAAGATCCAAAAACCCTACATCCATAATTGTAAAGAATATATAACCTGTCTAAAGATAAGTTAGTCAGTAATACACGAGTGTGAAACAAATAATAAATAAATAAAAATATAAAATTTCTCAAACCTCAATAGCATCAGAAATTCCGAGAATTGCTGATAATTCCCCACCTACAACTTTCAGTTTAAAGTGCATGTTTTTTTGTGGCAGAATCATATGGGGAATTGTAGTATAAAAAATCAAGTGCCTAGTAATTTTTCAAAATTTTATATAATTCTTTTTATGATGATATGATAAATATATGAATATTTGCACAAATTTGCGTGATTTATCATGAAGTTGACTTCCAAAATGTTGGAAGCTAGACTAATAAGTTCAAAGAGTGACAAAGATACAAAGTACCCACCTTTTACATCAAAGAATAACAAATAGCCCCAAAATATGGAAACTCATCAGCTAGTGGTTTGAAAATTAATCTGAAAACTCCCGTGAATCCAATATTTTGACCTAGATGAAAATATATACGAAAAAAATATTGAAGTGGCATCTTATGGTAAAATTCCAATAACCGAACATTCTTTACTTTATATCATGTCGTCCAATTGTTTAGTCACCTATTATTCTTCAGAGAGAGTGAAAGCAAACACATTGATTATCTATAAAATAAGTATTAGAAGTACTATACACACAAAAATTAAAAGAAAATAAAAAGTGAAAATAAAATAAATTTCAGAGTAGTTTTGTAGTAGTTTTGCTACTAGGAAAAAGTTTTATTGATATGAGAAATAAGTTGAAGATCACTTGTATAGGTAAATCCAATGAATCTAGTTTTAACATCAAGTACGATACTTTCCATCCCATTGCATTTTCAATTCCATCGTGATTCCCTTAGCATCACCTTCAATAATTGGAACCCCTAAAAAGATCAACAATTTTCTATCAATACCTTAAAAAAGATTAAAAATAAAATAAAATTGATGGTCCAAATAAATTTAAATTATTTCCTTCAATTTTTGTGTCTATTCTTGAAGATGATTGGCTCTACCTTTGGCCATAATAATTTCATAAAGTGAAAAATAAAAAAAAAATATTTTTAAAGATTAAAGAAGCAGAAGTTGTGGAGTGAATTTTGACTTGCTAATGTGCAATAACTTTAGACCAATTCAATCTGATAGGCCATTCTTTTTTCATTTGATTTTCTCAGAAGAATGTAATTGTAAATTGAGAAGTACAATTCTTTCCAAAATCTATGAAAGCATTGGGATAAAAATTAGTTAAACTTCCTTATTTAACTAGTTAAAAATTAGTTAAACTTCCTCGTCAAAGATCAAACAGAAATCAAACAAACCTGTGAATTGTGCAGCCATAGTACCAAGAGTTAACTTTGAAAACTTGAGAGATGATAAGATAACTGATCTATATTGTTCGAGAATTGGCTCAGCAGAACTTTGAATTAGCTCTGATGCTGCCTATGCCACCATGTGTCAAAAATGAAGTAATTTAAGTAAAAAAAGTTAAAATGCTTTCATTATCCTCACATTGAATCCATCAACAAATAAAAGGGTAAACTACCAATATGTCCTAATAGTTGTCATTATTAGCATCATCAATGATCTTCATTGATATAGGGTGTGGTCCACATCACATCAAGTTAAATCTATACCAAACATTCAAATTCTAGGAACTTTTCTACGTATAAATAATTTATGTTAAGCAAGAATTATAACCAAAGCCATAGTTGCTGTCATTTATAATTACTCACTTTATGATATATAACTTCATGTAACTATAACATATGGATTGATGTTGGCTCAAATCATTTGGAAAATACACTCCCACATTTTTATTATATTTTAATTTTTTTTGGAAAATAATAAACTAGCACAAAAGAAGAAGAAAATTATATAAATGTGCTTTGCTTTCTATAACGTTGAAACCATCATATTTCCTTAATGTTATGTTTGGATCATGGATTTAGCTAGGGATTTGGAAAGGGAAAGGGAAAGGGAAAGGTATGTTGAATGTAATTATAGTTCATTGACATTTCACCCACATTTTTCCATTTCCTTTTCAAATTTCTACTCATATCCATGATCCAAACACAGCATAAAAGTTCTATCAAGATCAGAAAATCCAATAAAAATAATCCAAATCTAGTAGTCCAATAGTTCAATAGGCCGGATACGAAGTTTTCAAAAAAAAAAAAAAAATCCAATAGTCCATCAATTTAGAAGCTACTTAGCTTCACCTTTGACACAGGAAACTACTAGGAAATTAACCTAGTTATGATCTATCAAATAATCCAATAGTTCATCCAATCAAATAATTTTTTTTTTTGTATATATTTTTATTTAATTTTTTGTTGAAGTGGTCAAACGGTTGGTTGTGGTACATTTGTTTAAGTGTTTATTTATGTAATGGTTATTGAGACTTTGAACAAAGATAGTAGACTTTCATCACTGTTATTGTTTATGCAATTTGTTAATGTCAAAAGATGTGCAAAATAATATTTTTCGTACATAGATTCTTTCTTATCTCCCCATAATCATTAATTTCCTTACGTATTGTCTTCTTTACTAACTCTATTTCAATGTTCTGTTTTTGTTTGTCATAGGTCCTCAATTTCTCCATCTTAACGTAGAAGTAAAGCTATACCTCCTCCATCCCTTCCTCTCTAGCGGTTGCATTAGCAGGTGTGTTTTTTAATTTATTTGCTTTTAATTAATAGCAGGGCACTGGCGGGTGTGCTTTTTTTATTTGTTTATTTTAATTTATAGTAGGATACTTGTGGGTGTGCTGTCTTTTTTTTTGTTGTTGCAATTAATAGCAGGGCACTGGTGGGTGTGCTATTTTATTTATTTGTTTCATGTTAATTGATAGTAGGGTACTTGGTTCTGTGTTTTTGAATTTATTTGCTTTGAATTGATAGCAGGGCACTGGCGGGTGCGTTTTTTTATTTATTTGTTTATTTTAATTGATAGTACGATACTTGCGGGTGTGCTGTCTTTTTTTGTTTGTTTGTTTGCAATTAATAGCAAGGCACTGGCGGGTGTGCTATTTTATTTATTTGTTTCATGTTAATTGATAGTAGGCTACTTGCTTCTGTTTTTTTGAATTTATTTGCTTTGAATTGATAGTAGGGCACTGGCATGTGTGCTTTTATTTTGTTTGTTTATTTTAATTGATAGTAGGATACTTGTGGGTGTACTTTCTTTTTTTTTTAGAGGGAGATGACGTCACAAGAGAAAGATTGGATTCATTTTTGGTTGAACTCAAATTTGTTGAATGACATGTAAATGTCTGGAAATTCTGAACTGATACTTTTGCTTCCCACCCATGACAAAAATAAACATAATTTTGAGGGAGTAGAGGAGAAATGTACATGTTTGAAAAGAAAGAACTCTAGAGGGCAAAAACATCACAAGAGAGGCTAGTTCAAGTAAATTCATTAAATTTCATAAACATTTGAAAATTCTATACTGAGATTTTTTCCTTCACCCACCCATCACAGACAAAGCATGAATCCTCTAGAGTGTTTATTTTATCTTATTTTCAAGTGATTCTACATAAATAATAATTGCTTCCAAAATTGTGTTGTAAGTAGTAGAGAGAATAAGGTATGGAGGGGATGTAAAATGAGAAAAATAAATAGTTGTAGTCCTATTTAAACCCTCTTTAGGGATAATAAACGAGCTGAACAGTTAATTGTTATAACTTGCTTTGATAACTTTAACGAATTTTAAAATTTGTTCAACTTTGGTTTGTTAAATTTTCGAGTCGATATCAAATGAGTTTTTTTCAAGCTGACCTCAAGTAATTTGGTAGTTTTAGATTCATCAAACAAAGCCGAACAAGCAATTGACTACTCAAACTTAATTTGAAAACTTTAATGAGTTTCAAAATGTGTTCAAGTTTGGCTTATTTACTTAACGAACTGAGCTCGAACGAGTTTTTAATGAGCTGAACATAAGTCAAGCTCAAGTTGTTTGGTTCATTTATCACTCCTAAAGTTGTTGAAAAAGTTACCAATGGCTGACGGATGGCCGTAGCTGGCAACAATGGCTGGTAGCGGTAAGGTGGGACAAATAGGTGACATGTGTATAATTAGGTGATATTTGGACAAATAATTAGAAAAGTACGTGACATGTGTACAGATAAATAAAATTTGAACATATAGATAAATTTTTGGACAGATAAAGGCTTGGCTCTATTGGCCCAATAATTTTAAAAGTGGAATTCTAACTTGAATATTTTGTTTTTTTTTTTTAGATTTTTTTTTAAATTAAACGAAATAAATAAATTTGTGATATGATATCTTATAGGTGAGGACTGTGGGGTTGAAGGGAGAATTTGGTGCAAGGGGTTAGGTGAGGTAGAAATGTGAAGAAGAGAGGGAAGAATCATGGAACCACGTAAGATTAATGAGAATCCAATTAAATTGGCTTCAAAATATTCCATTTTTTCTTTTCATTTGATGGTATAACCCCTTTTTGCTTTGTATTGATGTTTTTATTTTCACTACCATTTTCATTTATATTAAAAAAAAGTAATTTGCTTGGTATAAACCACGATTTTATTTTATATGCATTATAAAGAAGTACAAATTTTGGGAAGAACCAAAGTTTTAGATTTGATATAGGACGAATTAGTATTTCTTCATTCATTCCCATCCAATCAAAAAATATTTTTTATTTTATTTTATTGGGTGAATTGATTTCTTGATCCTGTTATCAATGTGGCCAACCTGGACATTTGAAGAAGTTTTGTCCACAGAAAGTAGGAGTTTTGGAGATGGCAGGGTCTAGGCAGTCTGGAGGCTCACAGATGAGTGAGGGACAAAGACAATCATATCAGCCGGCTCAATCAAGACAAGCATCTAGGACAGTTCAGGGAGCCTCATCTACTCAGTCTGCACAACAAACTTATGTTCAGAGGGGTGATATAGGGGAGCAGAGGTCACAAGGAAGGGTGTATGCAGTTACTGCTTCTGAGCAAGCTACGGGGTCATCGGTTGTGCGATGTACATTTCTCATCTTCAATACATGGGCTAAGGTGTTGATAGATACTGCGGCTTCACATTCTTTTATTGCTACGTCATTTGCATCATTGTTGGGATTAGAGAGTAGATAACTACAGGCTCCACTCACAGTAGAATCACCAGTAGGGAAAAAGGTCAATCTGACCCGGGAATGTCAAGGGTGTGTAATCGAGGTAGCAGGTCGACGACTTCCTTTTAATTTTGTAGTGTTAGAAATGTCGAGTTTTGATATTATTCTCGGAATGGATTGGTTTTTTACATATCGGGTGACAATAGATTGTCATCGGGAGAGGGTTACAGTGTGTACTGTAAACGGTGATTGTTTTACGTTTTTGGGGGATAGATGTGACAAATCTTTACCCTCCTCGTACTATCTACGTAGCCGGGGTCAAGTTAATTTCCTTTTGGCAACCCTTTGGGAGGACGGAAACGATGTAGTTCGGAATGAATTCCCAAGGGTAGTGTATGAATACCCCGACAATTTTCCAGAAGATCTCACAAAGTTACCACCACGTAGGGAAGTTGAGTTCACCATAGATTTGCTTCTGGGTACGACACCAATCTCATTGTCACCATATAGGTTTTCCCCAGCTGAACTGGTGGTTTTGAAGGAACAGTTACAAGAATTACTTAGTAAGGGCTTCATACGCCCTAGCACGTCACCATGGGGAGCCTCGGCTTTATTTGCAAAGAAGAAAGATGGGTTCTTGAGATTGTGCATAGATTATCGGAAATTGAACCAAGCTACAGTTAAAAATAAATATCCCTTGCCTAGAATAGACAACCTCTTTGATCAACTTAAAGTCTCTTGTTGTTTCTCCAAAATAGATTTAAGGTCGGGCTATCATCAGATTCGAGTTAGAGAAGAAGACATCCCCAAAACTGCTTTTCGTACCCGATATGGTCATTACGAATTCTTGGTTATGCCCTTTGGACTGACTAACGCCCTAGCTACGTTCATGGATCTAATGAATAGGATCTTTTGAGAGTTCCTTGACAAATTTGTGGTTGTCTTTAAGGATGATATTCTTATTTATTCACCTTCCGAAGAAGAACATGAGGGGCATCTTCGTATGGTTTTGCAACTTCTTAGGGAGCATCAGTTGTACTCAAAGTATGAAAAGTGTGAATTCTGGCTGTCAAAAGTGAAGTTCTTGGGTCACGTAGTGTTGGGAGACGGAGTTATGGTGGACTCTTCAAAAATAGAAGCTGTGTTAGGGTGGGAGCAGCCTAAGAACGCCTCGGAGATTCATAGCTTTCTGGGTTTAGTAGGATATTACCACCGATTTGTGAAGAATTTCTCTTCTTTAGCTTCGCCTTTAACAAGATTGACCCGTAAGGGAATGAAATTTGTTTGGAATGAAGCATGCGAGAATTCCTTCCAAGAATTAAAGTTTAGACTGACCACCACCCTAATCCTTATTATTCCGGAGTGAGGATTAGGATATACGGTGTATTGTGATGCTTCTAGAGAGAGATTGAGATGTGTTTTAATGCAAGAGGGAAAGGTGGTAGCATATGGCTCGCGCCAACTAAAGACTCATGAAGGAAACTACCCGACTCACGATCTAGAACTCGCCCTTGAAGATATGGAGACACTACCTCTATGGTGAGAAATTTGAAGTCTTTTCTGACCACAAAAGCCTTAAGTACTTATTTTCCCAAAAGGACTTGAACCTACGGCAGCGGAGATGGATGGAGTTCCTGGAAGACTATGATTTTGAGATACACTACCACCCTAGTAAGGCCAATGTAGTGGCGGATGCTTTGAGTAGGAAGTCGGTAAATGCAATAGCCAACTTAGCAGTGGACGAATGGAAGATAATGGGAAATTTTAATGAGTATTCTCTGCAACTCAGTGAATCTACAGACTAAGCAACCCTCTTTACCATCATCGCACAACCGACCCTTATTGCAAGAGTAATTGAAGCTCAACTGGGTGATCCAGAAGTGGAAACCATTAAAGAGAAAATTCAACTCAGAAAGGAAGAGAGGGGCCTAAATGTTCATACAGACCCTAGTGTTCATTACCTCGATCGATTGTTCGTGCCTAAACGCATGAGAAATGAAGTTTTGAAAGACTCTCATTATTCTCGTCTCGCTGTGCACCCGAAGGGCACCAAAATGTATCATGATCTAAGCTGCCAATTTTGGTGGAGGGGCATGAAGAAGGACGTAGCCTCTTTTGTGGCCAAGTGTTTGACATGTCAACAAGTTAAGGCGGAACACCAAAGACCGACTGGATTATTGCAACCCCTTCCTATTGCCGAATGGAAGTGGAAATATGTCAACATGGATTTTGTTTCTGGTCTTCCTAGGACTCAGAGAGGTAACAATGCAGTGTGGGTGATTGTTGATAGACTTACTAAATCGGCTCATTTCCTCACCATGAGTATGGGGATTCCGTAGAATTCTTAGCTGAACTCTATATTCCTGAGATTGTCCGTCTCCACGGAGTACCAGTCAGTATAGTATCTGATAGAGAACCTCACTTTACAGCCAGGTTATGGCAGAGTCTTCAAAGTGCCTTCGGAACTCAACTGAACTTTAGTACTGCATATCACCCCCAAACCGACAGGCAATCCGAAAGTGTTATTCAGATTTTAGAAGATATGTTGAGGGCTTATGCGTTAGATTTTAAGGGGTCATGGGAGAAGCATCTACCCCTCAGTTGAATTTGCGTACAATAATAGCTTTTAAGCAAGTATTGGAATGGCACCCTTCGAAGCATTGTACGGACATCCATATAGATCACCGGTATGTTGGACTGAAGTGAGAGATTCACCTTTGCTAGGCCCAGATCTAGTCCGTGAAACCACTGAGAAAATAGCCCTCATTCGTAGAAGGTTAGCCACCGCACAAAGCCGCCAAAAGAGTTATGCAGACAGGAGAAGGCGACCCTTATTCTTTGAGGTAGGCGACCATTCTGAAGATTTCCCCTAAAAAAGGTTTGATGAGATTTGGCCGAAGTGGGAAATTATCGCCAAGGTTTATTGGCCCCTTTGATATCATCAAGCGGGTTAGGGAAGTGGCGTACTGCCTTGCATTACCTCCACAGCTCTCAGGGGTCCATAATGTCTTTCATGTGTCTATTCTCTGCAAGTATGGACCGGACCCCTCCCATGTGTTAGATTAGGCAAAAATTGAAGTAAACGATGATGTATCATATGAGGAGAAGCCAATCCAAATTCTTGATACACGAGAACAAGTGCTGAGAGGTAAGACGATTCCATTAGTTAAAGTGTTGTGGTATCATCATGGTGTGGAGGAAGCAACATGGGAGCAAGAAGCAGAAGTCTGCGAGAAATACCCCGAACTATTCTCAAATTTGTAATGTATTAAATTTATTACGTTTCTTAAGTAACTAACAGGGATATTCTTAAGCCGCAAACTCTTAATGTTCCTTTATTTTGACTTTGACTTGTGGTTGTATTGAGGGCAAACAAATTTCTTGTGGTTATATCCCTCCAATTAGTTATGTGTCCAAGTGGAAATGTTTATAGATATGTACATGCATATTGATTATTGGTGGAATGTGTAAGACCTACGAGTGGTGCAATAAAGATGATAGAAAACTAGAATACGTGTGTTTATACCTGTTTTGTTGATATTGCCATTAGTTATAGCAGATGGGAGGTAGAAAACAATTTCGGGGGCAAAATTCCCTAAGGGGAAGAGATTGTGACATTTTGTTCTCAGGTCCGCTCGAGCGGGGAAACCGCCGCTCGAGCATATAATTGATGCTCTCAGTATTTTGTTGTGTTGCAGGCATGTCTGCTCGAGCGTGTAAAGTCCCGCTCGAGCGTGAAATGCTAGCTTCCAGTAATTCCACTGTAGCACTGTAAAACTTCTGAGACTTTTCTTTCTACACTTGAGCGTGGAAGTTGTTGCTCGAGTGGGGCCTTCTCGATCGTGTCTGGACGCTCAAGCATCGGAAGTCACGCTTGAGCGGGGATCGCGAAGACAGCTTTTTAAACATAGCAATTCTAGGTCATTCTGACACCTCCCTTTTTCTATTCTTGATCTCCTCTCCCCCTCTCTTGAAAACCCTAAGTTCCTATCATCCAACACCTCTCCTAGCATAGAAATCCACCCGAAATCTCTTGCTATAAGCGAAATACACTTAAGGATCATCGCTTTTTACCGATTAGATTGTGGGTTTGCGATAGAACCGTGAAAGAGCTTGGGTTTTGGCTTGTCATTTGAGGTAGGGATACTTTTATTCTTGTATCTCTTCATTCTTGAAGAAATTTCATGGTATTGTTTGTGATTGAGAACCTAATTGAAGTTTTTGTTGAATAAAACCCCCAATTTCCATATAATTACTCTTTCACTTAATATTTTGTTTGAAATTCCAAAATTTCTCTCTCTAATATAGGTGAAGATGTGGTTAAAGAACTAGATTTGTGACAAGGGGAAGAAACCCCCAAAATTTAGAGAAACCCTATGTTCCCAACTGGTTAGAAAATTCCCTAGCTAATGAAATACCCAATTGATTCATGATTTTGGTGAATAATGGAGAGACAACAAGTGGGTATTGATGTAGTTAAAGAGATGATGGCTTGAATGCTATTAGTCTTTGAGTTTTATGTGATGTTTATATGTGATGATGATACATGATGTTGATTGTGGAATTGAAATGTGATTTAGTTATTAAGCATGCATAAGTCCATGTGTGAGTTGGTAATGTGTGAAGGTGGTGTTGTGTTGTACCCACGCGGGGAGTTTTAAAAGGTGCCCAATTGCCTTGTCTAGGCTTATCACTGGACAAATGTGGGAAAACGTTTTTGGCGGTCCACACAGTCCTGCCGTTTAGTAGCCGGCGAAAGTGGAAAAAACGGATGATTTTCTTAGGGTGCCCACTCCCAGCCGTATAATAGCCGGCGAATGTGGAGGTTGTCCTTAAAAAGAAATGGTTGTTCTCAATTGGATTCATGTGATGGAATGTATGTGAATTGACTTCTTGGTTATGAATGTTTAATTATTCAACTCAATAACATTATTTGTGTTTATCTAAATTAGATTGTAAAAGTTCTTGTGAGATGTAGAATATATATATATATATATATATATTTGCTAAACAACTCTTATTGTGTTGTCATTTCACATGGACGCCATAATTTTACTCAGAGGATTAGATACCTGGATAAATGTATTTCTACTGGGCATATAGCTCAATCCTAACTTGTTTTTCAAGAGCCGAAGAAGGTCTACCTCATTAAAGGATTGGAACAAGCACTAACCCTATTTCTTTTGGAGAGCTAGTTGAAGTCAAGGGATTTTGGTTGTTTTACATTTATTTTGAGATTGATGTAATTGAACTATCTTTTGTATATGTAATGCTGTACGCCCTAGGGGCTTATGTTTTGTTAAGTTGTCTAGTTCACCAAACTGAGAGCAAACTTTGGACATTTTTGGAAATGTTCTATATGAATTGTAAACACTTAACTTTTAAATCCTCTTGGAAAGACGACCCCTATTGGAGATTTTATGATAATATTATTAGTGTGTGTAGCAGGGTGAATTTGCAGGATGTTACATATGGGTCCCTCTTATTTTCATAATTAATAGATCTATAAGATAAAAGATTATATCTATAGTATTTTTGAAAATTTTCATTTTGATTTGGTAATGAATATACTTCGTAATCGTTTTGTTTTTTGTAATGAATTAATAGGTCTTTTTCATATGAATTCTCTTTGTTTAAATATTGATTTTGAATTATACGACATTGATTGATTCTATTTTTCCATTTTGCTGCTATTAATCTAGACCATCTAATCTGAGATAAATGGTATTGATAATGACCTTTTAACCAGTTTTTCCATTGATTTAGTCCAGAATTCCGAAGTTTCTTATGTCTTAATTCATAATGAATTATTCCTTGTTTTCCAAAATAATCTTTTATTGAAGTCTTAAGAAAAAAAGACATGTCGTGATATTGAAGAATAGATCTTAACTTATACAAGTTAAGAACTTGTGTTTGTGATATTTTGTAAAATACATATGCTTGTGACAAGGAGGATAAGTCAAAACAATTCTATGAATTCTTATTACTAATATTATATATAGTCGAAATAAAATTCATTTTATTTTGATTTGTTTTATTAATTCTTTGCTATAAAGTTATAAAGTTATAATTTTTATTAATTATTTGTTTTATTAAATCTATGTATATTATTCTATTATTGTTTTTGTCTGTTATTTGCTCTTTTACAAAATTCTCTTATGCGATTTTAGGAATTTTCATTCATTTTATAAGATAATGTTATTCTTTTCGTATTGTTTTTGATGTAGTATCATGGATCCTTTTGGATGTACTAAATTTGAGCGTAAGTTTGAAGATGACGAAGTTTGTGGGAAAAAAGAAGAATTAGGTTCCCATGCAAATGACTGCATTCAGAGTTTAACCAAGAATGATGTTCTTGAAATGCAATTCAATTCAGAAGAGGATGCCAATGATTTCTATAATCAATATGCTAAAGTTATGGGATTTAGCATTAGGAGAGACACACGAACAATGCAGGCGACAAAGGTTCTTAGTAGAAAATGGGTATGCTCAAGGTAAGGCCAAAGAGCAAAGCAACGCTTGGCCCGTATTGATCGAAAAAGAGCTGCCAGGGCATTGACTAGAGTTGGTTGTGATGCTCATTTCCGCATAAGGTACAATCTGGATGTAGGCAAATACATTGTCACTTACTTTAACATGGAACATAACCATCCATTGGCAACATCACCATGTGTGCCATTTCTTCGGTCGCATAGGTTTGTAAAGATCCCCGACAAAGCTCAAGTAAAGACTTTGCACGATGTTGGTGTCAAGACAAGCCAGATAATGGATTTGTTGGTGCAACAATCTCGGTCTTTCACGAATGCGGGCTTTATTCACAAGGATTTGCACAATTATATTCAAGCCGAGCGCAAAGTAGAAATGAAGGATAGTGATGTGGAGTGTGCTTTGGCTTACTTATGTGCAAAAGCTGATGCTGACCCATACTTCTTTTACAAGTATGACAAGGATCAAGAGAACCGGCTTGACAAATTGTTTTGGGGAGATTCAAGGTCTCGCCTAGACTATGCTGCATTAGGTGACATGTTTCTCTTCGATACAACTTATAAAACGAATGCATATAACAAACCTTTTGTTATTTTTCCCGGGGTTAATAACCATTTTGAAACCACCATATTTGCATGCAGCTTGC
Source organism: Camellia sinensis (assembly GCF_055761805.1). NCBI lineage: Eukaryota > Viridiplantae > Streptophyta > Magnoliopsida > Ericales > Theaceae > Camellia > Camellia sinensis. The sequence continues at coordinate 30,262,992 of NC_138964.1, read as the reverse complement.
TTGTTGATGAGACAATTGCAACATACACATGGGTTTTGCAGAAGTTGTTAGAGACCATGGATAACAAAAGACCGGTGTCAGTGTTGACATATGGGGATATGGCCATGCGTGAGGCAATACAAAAAGTCTTTCCGAATGCCAAGCATCATCTATGTAATTGGCATATGCACAAAAATGCCAAGCGAAATGTTCGAGTCGATGGATTTGAGGGACATTTCAAGCATCTCATGGATCTTGATGCGAATGAGGTTGTATTTGAGGAAGCTTGGAGTAAGATGGTTAGAAAATATGGCCTTCAAAATAACAAGTGGGTATCAGACACCTACAACAACAAAGGCATGTGGGCTCAATCATATTTGCGTGGTCATTTTTTTGCTGAGATGAAGAGCAGTCAGCGTTGTGAGGGTATGCATGGTTTTTTCAATGAGCGCCTCAAATGAAAACTGAAACTATTCGAATTTGTTAGATGTTTAGACATGGCCCTTTATCGATTATGGAACAAAGAAGCGGATGCCGAGGCAAAAATTGACAACAGTGATCCTTGTCTTACCGCAACACGTCAGCCTCTAGAGAAATATGCAGCAACCATCTTTACCAGACGTTTGTTCTTAATGTTCCATAATGAAATAATTGAGGAAGCATTGTTGATTTTTTATGTAAGGAAAGAGGAGTTCGATCATCGCATATACAAATTTTCAAAGTACATTGAATTTGGTTCCATATGGGAAGTGTCATACCATCCCCCAACTAGCATAATGAAATGTAGTTGTAAAAAGTTTGAGTTCTTTGGACTTCCTTGCAGCCACATGATTTCTGTGATGAAATGCGAACACATGACTGAAATTCCCCCAAGTTGTGTGATGCATCGTTGGACAAAGCAAGCAAGAAAGGTTGGTGAACAACATTGCCAAGCCCAATTCTCTAGCACTCTCACACAGGAGACACGTTTTGGGGTACTTTGCTCTTCTTTTTACTAAAATGTGTTACTATGCCTCACAAACGTCTGAAGGATTTGAAAAGTCTAGGAATGCATTTTTCACTATGACATGTCGGATGAAGCAGCTTTGCATGGCCAAGGGAACTAATGTTGATGAAGGAAAAAGTTCACTGTCGCCATTTGGGGTTGGGGATCCTAAAGTAGTGAACATGAAGGGGAATACTGGGGGATCCTACATGGCTAAACCTCGAAAGCCAAGGCGATGCCAGTGTGGTAGGTATACATTATATTGTGCTTTGTGTCTTAATTTTGTTATTGTGAGGTAGTATTGGCATTTTTGTTCTCTTTAATGATTGGTGATTTACTTGACAATGTAGGGTCGTCGGCCACACAAGGAGAACTTGCCCCCAAAACGATCATAAAACGGGACAAGTGGGTAGCAATTTGTCTGAGGAATACGATGATTATGATCCAATTGGTACTCCCATCCCTTTTACACCGAAGCGTCCCAGGAATAATATGAGGCCATGTAAGACCCACCCAGTGAAGGGACGACTTTTTGTCACTAATGTGGATACGTCTCTAGTGCAGTTGAGCAAGGATGTTAATAACTTGCGTAGTTGCAATGCATAAGTCATCCAAAATTTAGCGTTCATTGATGCGGATACGTCTCTAGGTGATTACTTTTATGGCATCTTTTCAGTTCAAACTATGTTCATTTTGCTTACATTTGCTTTGCAAATTTTATGTGTGGCTGCTTAATTCTAATTTCTTGATATGCCAAGATAAATTTTAGCTAGAACATTTAGATGTCATAACTAATTATGATGTTTACAACTTGATTATGAAAATAAATAATTTACGAACACAAAATAACAAAAGAGTGTGTAATGACCAATATATCAAAATTCAATTTGTTATGATTTAAATCATAGATTTCAAGTGAACAAACCTTAACAACAATATAATTTGTTTTTGCAGGTGTTGCTATGGGTAATAGTTGATATGATCGAGCAGGTGATAGTATTTTGAGGACATAAATCTGTTAGTATTTTGTATAGATACTCTTAAACGATGGTTGATGGATATTTGTTTTGTTGTATGGAAGTTTATATTTTGTATGCACACTTCCTTTTTTTCTTGAAGAACGAATTTTGTTAAGGGAAGAGATGGAAAATAATGCATAACTGATTTTGTAAGGAATTATCATTCACCAAACGAGGTTGTAAGAAATCCTACACTACCTTGCAGTAGTAACTCGCTTTTCAATATTGTTGATCTTCCGTCCAGGTTCATCAAAAGACGCTTCAAGATGTATATATGTGTGTGGTTTTAATATCGTTGATGGATCAATTCTTTAAGATGTATGTATGTGTGTGGTTTTAATATAAATTTTAGACCACAATTGCACTAGCAAAGGCTATGAAGCCATTTTGTTTAGTGTTTTCGCTCATTTTCGAAGCAAATGCGCAACAGCAAGTGCATATAGAAAATTGAATGCCATTATTTGATCGTATTTTCCCATAAAATATTCTCTTGAAAATGGCCAAACCGTCATTTTAGTTCTGAGAATTCTTTGCACAACAACATTTGCCACCAAAATGTCAATTGGAACTAATTGGCAACATGCCTTGTTACTGTCGACCTCTTGTTTAATTTTATCATCGATGTTCTATGATTCGAGAATTTTATTTTTTTCATCCTGAAGAGTTTAGTTGGTACACCCTTCTCAATCTAGGGTCTTGGCCTTTTACCTTAGCCTGTCTTTTGGTTGGGATTTTTTTAGCCACCACAACCATTATGGTAATGCCACAAAGTGGCTACTGAATAATTTTTGCCTTTTATCCTACATTGATGATATGTAAAGTGAAGTCAAGAATTACTACTGAATGTTTAGAAAGTGGCCTTATTTTACAGCAATGAAAAGGATAGAGAAAGGTGACAGGCCCTCTTTCTTTTCTTTATTTCTTTCATCTTCGTTTTTTGTGCTTTAGATGGGTAGACAGAAGCCCTTTTTTAGGCCAAGATTGTGACCAATGCCATCACGTGATGCCTTGGAGTTTTTCTTAGTGGGGTGGTGGTGGACTTGGATAGTGTTTTGGTGCAATGACCAACTTTATTCACCCACACAAACAACCCTCTCCCACCTAAAGACTTGGCCAAATTACCTCAATAGTTTCTGTATTTTGTCTATTATGTTGTTTTGGTCATTGATATTTTAATTAGTTCAATTTTCATCTTAAGTTTTAAATTTTATATCAATTTAATTTAATTGATAACACTAATTAAGATTTTTGAAGAAAAATGGTTACTAAATTAGTTAAAGTTAACTCACTAAGTTGAATAAATTTATATTTTTATTATAAAAACAGGACACATGCTGCTTATGTATTCATTTTCTATCAAAACACATTAAAAATTACAATTAATTGGATCAAATTAAAATAAAATTATAAATTTATGGTCAAAATCAACCACTCTCACTATTTTTGTTTATGACATAGTCTTTGACACATCAATGTCACATTAAAGTAAATTATACCTTTTCTTGTTCTTTGGCAAAAATGGATGAACTAAACACAAGTTTCTTCATCTCACTGGGCTCAATCTGGAAAGTGATTGCAAGGAGGTTCAAGCATCAACACCAACTTTTGTCCACTTTATATAGAATATTTTTGGAATAAAAAAAAAAACCTTAATAAATCAATCACCAATTTTTGCCTCCAATAAAAAGTCAGCGACATAATAATTGCAAAATATCATCCAAATAATGAAGTGGGTTGATAGACCCATACATGAATAGTAGTATGTTTCCATTATGAAGCAAAGCCAAATCAATATGTATCATATGACAAAGGTCCACAGACACCTTGAAAAGCAAAAATCAAAACATAACAGTATTAATCAGGTGGCATTGACGTGCTTGGCAATGGTAGCAACTCGTCTTTGTTCGCTCCCACAACCTTATCCACTATCTTTCCTTCTTTCAGGATCACAAAAGTCGTATAGCCTCTACTTCCGTTTCAATTCACCCCTAGCTCTGAGTTCTGCGCAAGATAGCACACTTTAGAATATAATTTTATAACAAAGGTTGAGTTATAAACTCAAAGTTCACTAGTTTAAGAAATGCGATAACGTCATTGATTGTACAAACTTATGAAAAATAAAAAAGAATAGAGCATCACCAGCTTTATATTGCGCGATATCACCAATAATAGGAGCTGAATTATGCTTGTATATCACAAGATCAAGTAAGAAGCGAGCCCTATGCAAATAGTCAAACTACACGCCAAACGTAGTGAGTACGTAAAAACATCACACATTATAAAATTAGTCTTCATAAAACATAAGATACTGATAAGTGGACAGTTGGGTATAAACTTAAGTACCTTGATTACACCCTGTAGACGTCCCCGAACGCCCTGGGAGGATGAGTCCCGTTCTGTTCATATTGGGCCCACTACAGTTCGGACTCTCAAATTGTCACGATTCTTAATCTGAACCAAAGAGTCCAAATCTGGCAAATCGTTTTGAGAAAAATAGATTTTTAGAAAAGAAGTGCCAAACATAGACTGCCGCTTTGCCAGATACAAAGTCGCCGCCTAAATATTTTATTTTGGAAAATTTAGAAAACCCTGACTCGGTGCTAAAGGCCACGTGTCCGTCATCATCAAAGTTGCCTCGGCTCGGGAACTTGGGTACGATTGGGGAAGGTCAGCTATGAGCACCCCCTCTCGCCCGATCAAAGATCGGCCTCTACTAACCATGATATCTTGTTTTGAAAACATTACATGTTCCTACTCCAGTTATTAGCCTAGAATTACTATGTTATGCGTACAGCAAACAAGTGTAGACTAGATCGCCTAATTCGGAACAAAGCATCGCATATCCGTTTGTTTGGAAAATGTTTTGAAATTTGCTAGTCGCGAGTAGGCTAAAACACGAATTTTGATGAGTTGTTCCAACTCAAGCAATCCAACCTTCACCCACAGGCATTCAGGCAGTTTATATCACATAAGCAATTAGCCTCATGGTAATTATGCTATCATGGCAACATTCACACACATGCGAGATGCTAAAGCATAAATGCTCACCTAGTGCTCCTAGCCAAAATAGAAACTAGTTAGTAATCATATGCATGATCCTAGTTCATGTTAAGATGGCTAATGCATCGCAGACAAAATGCAGCTAGAATAGGCTCGACTACTCTAAGAATAGCATGTGAAATGCAACAGATAGCATGCATTCAAGTTAGATTTGAAACGCTATGCAATTAGTATGATGCGCCGAGCCCAGTGCATGCAATACACATGGATGAATGCACGCATGCATAGCATAAGGTATGCTAAATTAAATATGCCCTAATGCTAACCATCAAAGCAGGTAAGTAAAAGGGAGAAGGAAGTGGGGGTTGGAAGACATGCACATACGCACCCACACTTATTACAAATTTGCCCTCGCTCGGAGGGACCAAAAGAATAATACAATTTAACTAATTATTAAGCTAATTAAATATTACAGACCACCTAATTATTTAACAAATCAATTAAGTAAAGAAAGCGATAAAAATCCTCGGGAAGAGGGTCCAATGCATGCGCGCTCGGTTTCGCTCGGGAGTCCATTGCCATGTACAAGTTGCCTCTGTTTTCCCTGCTCTGCTCCTCTGAGAACAGCACAATTCACAAGGAACACTTTCTGGACATTGGGGAACACCACCGGCCATAAGAAATGGTCACCGGCCATGGGGAATGATCACCGGCCACTGATTAAGCTCTCGGCCATCCATACTTGGTCGGTCGGCACTAAAGATGGCCGGCCAGCCAAAGCTTACTGCAGAATCTTGTTTTGACAGCAGTAGAGGGCAAAACAAGGCATGGCAATGCATTTCAAGCAAATGTGTGCACCAACACATCCCTTATCATGTTTATGACTCAAAGGGACATGGTTCTTGGTTCTCGGACCACCAATCGCGCATTTCAATGCGTGATGGCCCAAGGGACCAAGTGTGCCATTTTGATTTCAAATGTAATGCAATGCATATAAACATACAAGGGAGCCTTCAACCTCTATCATGGCTTGATCAAGAGGTGAGGCATGCATGCCAATGTAATGCAACCTAGGCATGTGAACTAGGCATGCAATATGAACATGTAAGCAAGTAATGATGCTAGGCACACTACCTAAGGAATCAATCATGCAAGGCATGGAAAGACAAGCATACAAAATGCAATGTGGGCATGCAAGTAGGCAAGGCATGTGACAATATGTCAGGCGACTTAACCAAGATAAATGCATGCCAAATGCAAAGCCATTTAAACATGCAACAACACATGATAAGCCAAGTATGCAATCAACACACAAGGTGAGCATGCCACAACATGCGAGAATCGACTTAAACTAGTTTGGGCAGCTCTATACTAAGCCCCAAAACAGTGGCAAACATGCTCGAGAATGAAGGCAAAGTGACATGTAAACATGCATGCACACAAGGACCAACACTTAAGCATTAAAGAGCAATTCTCAAGCACACTTAAGAGGATGCAAACATGGGCAAATGGCACGTATTATAAGCTCTGAAAATCATGTCATGAAAGGTGCCAAACCAAGTCAATAAGACAAGCTAAGCATGCAACAAATGGTCCAAGTACTTAAGGCAAGCCAAGGAGGCTTAAACCAAGGCCAAGCCAACCATGCCTCACAAGGCTAAGAGGACTTAAAACAGGTCTAATGTAGACCTGAACGAAGCTAAGGATGAACCTAGATGGCATCAAGGTGGTCTAAATATGCAAGCATACAAAGAGGCACATTCATGGAGCATAAGGAAACACCCTTTTAACATATTGAAGGAGCATCAAATGCAAGCATATAGGCATGTTATAAGGACTGAAATAACATGGTAAATGGTTCCAAACCACTGAAATAATGCAAGTAATGCATGCTCATGGTCCATGCACTTGAGGCTCACAAGCCAAGAATGCAAAGAGGCTATACTAAGCATGCCATGGTCGACCAAAGCAACCAAAAACAGAACTTCAACATGCTAAAACAAGCACAAAATCTTCACAGAGCTAAGCCTAAATCATGCTAGAACAAGGGTCTAAACCCAAAGCATGTTAAGGCAAAAATGTGGCATTACAAGACATGTATGCAAGGCATGCAAGGTGTGTCCAAACCAACATGAAATGGAGGTAATACATGGCAAAATACTACCAAATAAAAGTTAAGGCATGGTCAACATGAACCTAAACTAGGTGCTCACACATGAGGCAAAAATGGACCTTTTTAAGGACAACAAGGAGAGGGGGTGGCCCCCTCCTTCTTAGGACCTCAAGGCACCATCCTCACCACTGAAATCCCTCAAGATTTTAGTGGCGAGGAGGCCCAAACAAAGTGGTCCCGGAGCTCACCCAAAATGGCACAAAATGGGGTCTAACAAGCCCTAAGAGGGGTCAAACAACCCCAAATGCCAAAACACTCTTAAACAACTATTTTAAGCAGGTAAAAATAGAACTTTTATATGTTATACACGAAGCTTAAAACAGGTTGAAAGATAGGTTAAAAAGCTATGCAAAAATGGGATAAAAAGGAGTAAGTTCTTACCCTTGTTGACCCTCTTCACAAACAATGCTCCAGCTGCCTCCTTTAGCTCAAAACCAGCGAAGAACTTTAAGAATAACCTCCAAGGACCTCAGCTACTAAGGAAAGGTGTAATAGTAGGTGTGTGTGTGCAATAGTAAGAACAAACACACACTAATACACCAAAAGGAAGAAGAGATATAGAGATAGAGTATATGTAAACCCTAACCCTAAAACTCAGAGCTTTGGAGCTTTTTTTGTCAACCCTAATGGAGGGAGAAGAGGCTCCCTCTTATAGAGCTCACTCTTGCAAAGCTTCTCAAGTAAGCTAGTCAAGAGGGAGATTCCTCCATACACGTGTATGGAGGGGAGCAAAGTGGGTGCCAGCTATCATAGCTGGCACAAAAATATCTGAAAAAGTAGATGAACAGTGGTCGGCCAGCCAAAAATACAATTTGACCAAAATAGATGGCCGGTCGACCATCTAGAGTGCCGGTCGGCCAAACATTTGGCCGATGGCAACAAAACACAGCCGGTGGCCTCAAGCCATGGCCGGTGGAGTGTGGGGATGGCCAACAAGCCATTCCCTGCCCCTCAAAAGCAAAACACAAGTGTTTGGTGCAAAACTAAGCACAAAACAGTCGAGTCGAGAGATCCTGAGGCAGGGCGCGTGGCCGAGACCTCCGGGAACTCAAGACAAACACAAACATGGATGATCACTGAGTGTTCAAACGGTGACGTCCAAGTCTTGAGGACGGTAAAAAATGGGGTGTGTACAGTTGCCCCTCTTTAACAGAACTCGAAAGTCATAACAATGACGGGAGTGAGTGTCAAAGCCCAGAGACGACCCATTTTTGACAAGGCCGAAGACTTAGACAAAGCATGCAAGACAATAAAGATATGTGCCCGAAGGCAGGGGCGAAATGTAACTGAAAATGCAAGAAGCCGAACATAACTTATGATCATGCAAGGAAAGCTGTAACGAAGCATAACATGCGACAGATTTAAGCTAGCAAACAGACCAAACTACATTACAATGCAGAGAGGGTGCAAGAGAATTATGCAATTCTCGATACGTCTCACTCGGAGAATACAATACCTGCGCGTTCGTCTGGTTGCACCAGCTTCAAATGAACCGTACATACAATATCGTGCCTGTAAAAGAAAGCAACTTAACAGGTGCAATATTGTTAGCAACATGTATGACAATGCAAGATGAATGCAAAATGATATGCAATATATACAAAACTATGTATAAACAATGCAAATGATATGCAATGCATTTGAAACATGATCAAATCATGAACAGTTCAAAACCACACAAATGTCATAGAGATGATGGAGATGCAAAGTCCGTCTACCATAGAAAGGTGTCGCAACCCTCAAAGCACGTGCACATGCAGAACTATGAGTGATGTAGACGGACAAAAGAACGAATAATTGGGTGGATTGACATAGGTGGGGGAATGACCCGCTAATGAAAGAACATGATCCTAATGCTGGATGCAAAAATTACATTACAATGTAATATACACAATGGATATGGCACGCGGGCCAAACCGTATCTTGCCTAGGAAAGCCATGTACACAAACAAGCCACGTCTAACACAGAAAAGGTGCCGCAACCCTCAAACCAACATACCAGCGTGGAATAGGCGCATACACATGCAGAACTGTGCTTTGACGTGAAAAGTATGGGCACATACCAGACCAAGTTCAACAAGGAAAGACGCAAGTCATAGATGGAAGGTGATGCAATGGATGCATGCAAGCTACAATGCAATATATACAATATGCAGTGGATGGAAGTAGATGCAATATTTACAGTGGGGTGCATGACATATGCACTATATACAAGGAAATGCATGACATATGCACTATTTACAATGATGCATGCCGTATGCACTATTTACAATGATGCATGACATATGCATGTTCACTTTTGTTTTGTTTTGTTTTTGTTTTTTTTTTAAATGCATGACAATGCATGATTAAGGGAAAATGCATGTTTTTTTTTTTTGTTTTTGTTTTTGAAATGCATGATGCATGTTGATGCATGTGAACTTGAATGCGCGACAACGTAAGTCGCTTGAAATGCATGAAAATGCATGGTTTTGAAATGCGCGACAACGCACGACTTTTGAGATGCATGACAATGCAGGATTTTTGAAATGCATGAAAGTGCATGATTTCGAAATGCATGACAATGCCCGCTTTTGAGATGCACGATGATACATGTAAGGTGCGTATGACAACACGTGACGAGGATCATGCACGATAAAGCAGGCGCCAAAGGTTTCGCACCTTCGAAGGATTTAAGGTCTCCTAGATCGCCTGCCGGGGAGAAATGCATGACGCTGCAAATTGTGAGCGTTACGATGCGTGTAGACATGCATAACAACAAATGATAACGTGTGCAATGCACAAGGTGTGTGCATGACAATGCGAGAGAGGGATGCATAACAAAATATCGAAGGAATTGCACCTTCAGAGGATTTAAGGTCTCCTAGACCGGGCGTATTTAAGGTCTCGCCAGACCGTGGCGAAAGCATACAATGTGAGCACAATGACGTATAACTCAACACGTGTTCATGTCAAAGCATTTGTAAAGCAACGCATGCAGGGCAACTTTCGAATCTTGAAAGAGACAAAAGGATACCAAAAGGATACACCGCACCTATATTCAAGTGGTACGCGCAGAAGACACGATCTGAGGTCAAAACGGAGACCGGTTGAGCTTCGAAAATGCACTTTCTTGCACTGTCTTGAGCAATGAAGGCCCCAAACCACACATCTGTCCCAAACAAGGTTGTAGGAGGATCACCGGCCATCAGAGAATGTAACCGGCTTCCAACCGGCCACAAAAATAGTCCACCGGTCAACAGTGTGGCCGACCGGCCAAAAGTGCCTGAATCGGGGCAGTTTGGTCTTTTGACCTCGGGTCTTTTAAAATAGGGCCTCAAACCCTATTTTATTCACTTTGCCTTGGTCGAAATCTCACGCTCTCTCTCTCTAGAGCCTTTTTCTCCTTTCATTCTCCCGTCTTCTTGTGTTTTCGGCCCCGTTTCGTCATTCGATTCGCGTATACCTTCGCGTTTTGAACATTTTGAACCAAACAAAACTTTGTTTCGGTGTCTCTTTTTCGATTTTCGCCACTCAGGGCTTGTTTCCCTTGAGTTTTTCTTGATTTTTGTGTCTTTTCCACACTTCGGCTTTTTCAGCCATTTTTCACCCTCCTGGGGTTGACTTTCAGTTGACCTTTCGCATTCTAGCCCGGTTTTCCCTCTTCCGGCCATTTTTACACTACTCTTGGCATGGCAGACGATCTTCCACAGGGCGGGACTCCCCCAGAGCATGAGATGGATCCCGAGGCCGAGCTCCTCCCCTTGAGCGTCTGCCCGTTCGATCCGGCGACCTACCAGCCGGCGATTCACATACTGCCTCCCGACGGACTTTGCCAGTTTAGGAGCTTTGACAGGACGGCGCCTCCAGAGCTTCTCCTGCGCGAGCCGGAGTCACATCTATCATACGGTGCTTCCGAGGTATATTTTTCCCGTTTGATTTTCGCAATGTAGAACATTTAACTGCCAAAGTTGATGCTGTTCTTTAATGGCTTAACCCGGATACACGGATACACTGCATGCTGTAGTTCACTGTGAATACATTGGTACTTGACATCTGTTTGAATCCGAACACGTGCACACACGCTGTATTGTCACTGAACCACTGAAACACACTGGCACATCACATGTTGTAGTTCACTGCTAGCATACCGGCACCCGATGTTTGTTTGAACTTGAAAACGAGCACACACGCTGTATTGCCACCAATTCTGGATGATCTTCAAAACTGTACATTTTATATTGCTTCGCAACTATTTGCTTTTGAACAGGGGGATTCCCATACCGTCCGCGGGTATGGGAATGTTGCCGCCAGGGATTGGTACATGGAGTTACCGGACGGAGTCCGTCACATTGTCGATCAGGCCAGCTTTGGCGCCTTCTGCGGAGGACTCTCGCGCCTCACTGCGAGCAGACCTCTCCTTGCTGCTCTAGTGGAGAGGTGGTGGGACACCACCGACTCGTTCCACCTCTCTGTCGCGGGAGACATGATGATGACTCCCTACGACTTCTCGATGCTCACCGGCATTGGGGTAGGGGTGATCCGATCCCCTTCGACACCGACATGGATGAGTGGGACGTTGCCCAGATACGCTTGCTTGGCACTCAGCCGTCACTCGCTCGGGCAGGATATGTGCGATATTCGTGGTTCGAGAGCCATTTCTGGGATCAGGCGCCGACCACTAGGGTAGGGGAGGAGCAGTACGCACGCGGCTTCCTCATGTTTCTGCTGGGGACGACCATTTTCGCCGACCGGGCGAATACCGTGCCTCTCTGTCTACTCAGCGCTCTTGTGGATGTCACCCGAATCCTGTGTTGTGACTGGGGTGGGGCAGCCTTGGCCACACTCTACGGGTACATGAGCTTAGCCTCCCGTTGCAGTGGGCAGTTGCTCGGAGGCTACTGGCGAGCTTGGGAGGTACATCTTCTTCTTTTGTTTTTTTATTTTATTTTATTTCAGCTCTACATTTTCTATACTCTGTACACTACACACACTGTGGTTTACTTCACGCTGACTGTATACTGCACACACGACACACATATACTCTGCTTTACACTAACTGTACACTGTACACATTGTACACTCTGCACAATACACTGCACAACACACGGTTCTGCCATTTCTGCTTTATTCTGCATTCTGCTTTATCTAATAAGCATACTAGTATTTTCTCTGCAGTTGTGGGTCTACGCCTACTTCCCGAGGCTTGCACCAGTACCCGATGTGGAGACCCCACTCGTCGTTCCATTCTCCCGACGCTTCAACGTGAGATGCGTACGGAGACCGCGGGAGACATTCATCTTCTTCCGCCACTATTTTGACACCATCACCCCCGCAGAGGTATGTTCAACTTTAGAGTTTATTTAAACTTTGCTTTGCACTGTATTTTCCATAACGGTAGATAACAAACTGCATTTCATTTTCAGATCACCTGGCAGCCTTGGGCTCCATTGCCAGCCGAGATGCGGGAGCGATTTGCCGGTGTAAAGGAGACTGCCCGCTTCAGACTTCTATTGGAGGGCCCGGTTTGTCGGGCTTGGTACCTGGGTGAGTGTTTCTTGCGTTAGACCTTGGGTTTGCCGGAGCAGATAGTCCCGGTTCACCCTCCTGAGCACATGAGGGATACCGAGAGGTTCGCTCCTGAGCAGATGGCCTACTATACGATCAGCTGGGATGCGACCCGCTTCAGAGGCATAGGTGACTACTCAGAGTATGTGAGGACGTATATCATGCGACCTTTGAGCAGTGGCCGTCGAGCTGAGAGAGGGGGACCTGTAGCGCCGGTAGCTGGAGCAGGAGTAGGAGTAGGAGTGGGAGTAGGAGCGCCAAGGGTGGCTCGGGGCCGTGGCAGGAGTGGAGCTCGGAGGGGACAGGGGGCTAATTGGCCAGCACTGTCCGTGACGATGACATGCCGAGGGCGGGGTGGGGCGACTTACCAGATTCCTATTGCTCCCCCTCCGGCGGATCACGAGCTATTCGGGTTTTATGGCTTGCCTCCGGTATGTACTACTGCATTTTGCATCTTGCACAGTCATTTCATTTCATTTCATTTGATATTCTGCAGAATACTGATGCTTCTAATACTTTTGCAGGCCTCTTCTGAGTACACTCGCCAGTCCCTGGAGTTGACCGCCTCTGTGATGGGGATGCTCCAGCAGAGCCTCGACCTTCTGGCGATTTACAGTATTCCGGTATGTTCTTCTGACCATGGTCTCAAACCATAAATTGTTCCACACAATCTGACGCATAACACAACACTTGATACACGGCCCTCACGGCATCTGACACACTGTACTCATACACTGCATTCTGCACTGACACACTGTGCACAGCATTACTCACGACATTCATACACTGTACTCATACACTGCATTCTGCACTGATGCACTGCTCACAGTATTCACACATCGTATTCATACATTGCATTCTGCAGCATACTGATGCGTTTGCCATTTGTACTTTTCAGCATCCTTTCCAGATTCCTACTGTAGGAGGTGCTCCAACTAGACCATCCGTTCCTGTTCGAGGGGGAGATAGAGAGGGCAGAGTATACCCCCGCACCAAGGCGGGACGCACTCATGTTGAGAGTAGCTCACGGGCACCAGTCCCCGATGACGATGAGTCCGAGGTAGAGACGGAGGTGGAGTCATCTGAGGAGGAGACCGGAGATGGCACTGACTCGGGCCCAGATGACGGCGCTGCTGATGATGCTCCTGGACCTTTGTCCAGGAAGAGGACGAGGACGGACCTCTAGGCCTAAGACCATTTGACCTAGATTTTGTTGCTTTTGTTTTCTTCTTCTTATTTTGCTTTTCTTTTGCTGGTAGCTAGAGTGCCTTGTACTGCCGCAGGCAGGTTTTTGTTTTCTCCAAAACATTGTACTAAAAGATGGTGGAATGAAACAGACTTTTTGTCTTAAAAGTGTTACATTTGTATATTTCACACTTTTCATTGCATTGCATCATTATTACACCCATATGTAAATGAGATTGATCTCCTACCTGAAAATCAAAGACTTGTGTTGCAATAACTAGATGACGAAACGGCTGACGACAAAACAACTCAAACAACCCACTGCTCAGTCCAAACACTCGGCTCATACCCTGCTGGGGATTAATCCTGCATACAACCCATCTTGAACAAACAGTTCAACCTGACAAGATGGAATACGAAGGTAGAATCGGCTGAAGTTGAAATATACTCAGATGCAATCCGGAATCCATATATTCACTGTCTCCAAGTGATCTGGGTTGAACCCCTGCGGTTTCACGAAAGAACCAAATCTGTTTTGCACAAATGTGAAGAATGGCACAGCACTCTAAGCACACAAAATGATTTGTCGTTGTTTTTTTTTGAAATTGAAAAAGGGGTTTCCCAAATCGGGGTATTGAGCCTACAACTGAACACAGTGAAAGAGACTCAACCAAAAGGTACGCGACCTAAACATGACGAGACACGCTCGAGAGAGACTCATAACAAAAGTTGAGATAAACAAAGCAAAAGATACGACACACAGACGTGTTTACAAAAAATAAGAAACCTTAAATCATGAGGAGCCAGTTCCTCCGGGCATTATCTCCCACCCTTTCTTATTTATGATTCTCATATCACTCGACTCTCAGGCTTGATTTTTTTTTTCTCAAAACCCTTTGGCTCGCTTTTTCTCTCAACTTACACCTCTCCATTCTTCATTCTCTCATTTTTTATCCCTCCCTGGGGTGTTTGATGGATGAATAGACAGTTGTGGGTTCATATCCGATGTGGTTAGCTCGCGGATATTTCTCCTGGTGGCGTTTGGTCGATGCCCCAGACAAGGGAATGGAGTATCCTGATCCGTTCCAATTCGTGCTTCGCACTTGGCTCGATACCTTGTCGCTTGGAGGTTGTTGAGCTTTCAGCCCTTTATTGACATACTGTTGTGTCTTCTTCTGGCGAATAGAGTGCCCTTCCGGCAAGTATTGACAATTGGGGGAAAGACAGGGAGCTTGACTCAACTGTGCCCCTAATTTCATCATTTTGACCACTTTTGTTTTGGTTTTCTATTAAAATAATTTTAACCAAAATGATAGTTAGATTAACATACTTGTCCGATTTTCTGATTTGAAAATCATGCAAGTCAGGCTATGAGCACTGAAAATTTTTCCTTTTGGGTCCAAGAAAATGGTCCGATTTTGGAAAATGAAATAGTTTTCGAGAAAATAGTCAACCTCAGTAAATTTTCAAAAACTATTTTTGCAAACAGTCAATGCTCAGCGAGCACGGAACTTGCTCTCGAGATACACAACCTCAGATCGGAGGCAATGGAAAATTGCCCCTTGCTTGAAAAGAGCTGCACGGCAACGAAAAGTTGCCCCTGGTTTGAACGGCGACTCATGGCAATGGAAAGTTGCCCCTTGTCTGGATAACGCTGCAGCATTGTAAATAGTCCTCATTAGTGATGATCATGACCGAGCTCTCGGACACGGAGAAGACGAAGATGGTCAAAACCAATATATGGACACAGTCACTTTGAAAGTGCGTGGTACTGAACTTCAGGACGAAGCTGCTTACGTATCCCAAACATGGGAATCAAGGATGATTAAAACCATTACATGGACTTAGTCGCTATGAAAGCGTTGGGGGCTGGACTTCAGAATGAAGTTGCCTACGTATCCCAAACATGGGAATCATGCCTTACGTAGTTCCGGTTAAGGTACACTCGGGTATTAACCTTCACTTTTTAGGCTCTAACTTTTTGCCAAGGCGCCCGTTGCAGGTTTTCGACCTTGCGAACTTTGTTCCTCTTTCCTTTTTCAATTCTTTTCATTTATTTTTTCTTTTTTTTCTTTTTCTTTTGCATTTTCTTTTTTTCTTTTTCTTTTCCCTTACTCTAATTTTTGCCTGGGTCGCCCTTCCGGGTTTTCGGCCTAGCGAGCCTCTCAAAGGGTAAAAGTGTAACAAGTCCATGCCAAATGGTTTTGAGATCCTGAAGTCATCTGAATCCAGGAGAATGGCTATTGTTCACTGATGATGTAAGAGTCCATCCAATGGGGCTGAAATTGCCCCTAGTGTTATGGATAGGAACTCAGTTGTCCTTCAGCACAAACTTTCTTCTTTCCTTCCTTCTGGGATTTGGCATTCTTGCCAGTCTTCATTGATTTGCAAGATGATCCATCTTTGGCTCTTCGAGCACATCTGACATTTTTCTGCCCCTAGGTCGAGGGCTGCTTTGAATCTGGCCACACAAGCCTCACATTGCGGTTGACCGTTGAACATTCTAAGTTAAGGTTCAAGGTTTGAAAGCAAAGGGGGGTCGAGTCTCGAGGCTGAGAGCGATCCTAAGCTGCACAATCTCAAGAGCGATTCCACACAGGTCTTCGTAGGACCGCGCAAAACATTTTGTTTTTGAAAGTTTTTAAAGAAGCGGCAAATCGCTCGCGCTGAAGATAGTGTGGAACCAGTCTGGATCAAGCCAGGGTCCTTCTCAGTACTCACGCTGACAAGCATGATTTCAATCATTAAGGGCTTAGCATGCCTCTCTTTCTCTTAATTCGATCAAAGTTTTGCAAATCCCGGGAAATTCCTTCTCCTTTGTTTTCACCGCAGTGTTCAAAAAGGTTTTGAAAAACTTAGGTCAATGCAATGATTTTTAGGGCACAAGAGAGCAGGTGGAATGTACTGCTATTCCATTCAAATCCTCTGACACAACTAGCTCAAAATAGCAGTAAGCACAGAAACATGATAGCCTCAGCTGTTTCATTCAGATTCCCTGGTTGCAACTGGCTCCACGGCAGAGACAGACTCAAAAGAAAGTAAAAAAAAAAAAAGAATTACAAAACAAAAGGGTGTTCGAGGCAACAACCCCGGAATCACCTAACTTCTATACAAAAGGACTGACTCGACATAATAAGACAGACCTTTAAGCAAAAAGACTGACTCAAGACGATGAGACAGGCCCCAAAACAAAAACCAAGAACTGACTCGACACCCATGCCAGAAATTACAAAACTGCATTCGCAGATGCTCTCGACGGTGCGTGCCAAACGCCACATCTGAAATACACCAGGCGCCGCCCGCAGGTGGTCCAACCCCTGATCACATACTTGCAGTATCCTCGAAGTCCAACAGCTCAATGGTAACAGACTTTACTGAGGTAGATGGGAGGATGACCTCATTGTCGATCAAATCTTGCACTTCATGACGAAGGCGGAAACAACCATCGGTGCTGTGACCGGACTGTTGGTGGTACGCGCAGTACAAGGTAGCATCATGTGAGAGAGGGAGATTCTTCGAGAGAGGCTGAGGCTCGAGGGGTTTAAGATGCCCCTTTTTAGCCAAAATTTGAAATGCCCTAGACAAAGGCATATAGAGGGCGTGAAAGACTCTGCGCCCTCGAGGCAGGTACTTCGAAGTCTGAGGGTTCTTGCTAGGTGCACTAGCAAAAGGGTCGGCAGGCACTACCTTGGCTTTCTGATCTTTTCCTGGTGCAGGGTTGGGAATGAAAGGAATTGTCTTGGCATGGCGGGGCTTATCCCGATTTTTTGCCTGGCTTGAACTGCCTTCGGTTGGAGTGGGGAAAGCATCATCCACAGCTTTAGCCACAACTGCGAATACTTGCTGCTTATTCATCCCCCCAGCTTTCAAAGCCTCGACTGCCCACAGCAGTTGCTCAACAGGATCAGCATCTGTTCTTACTTTATTCTTACCTCTAGCCTCAGCCTGATCAAGGGTTTGGGTTACTACATCAGAGCGAGACCCGGTTGTTGTTGACACGTCGTTACTGTAGCTGGAGGCAACCTCTGGTTGGCTGAGCTCGATCACAATCCGCCCCAGTAATGGGGGCTCTTGTGGTACAAAGTTCCTGGCATATGATGTGGCTGGTGGCGAAGCCGACATTCCATAGGCCAGATCGGCCACGGATCTCTAGAGGTCGCCGATCATTCCCATTAACTCAAATGTGGTGGGCTCACGAGCCTGATACAACTAGGGGGTCCAAATCGGGTGTGCAGCAGGTGACCTGGGCGGATGCGGTACATTAACATTGGTTTCATCCTGCAAGATGATCCCTTGGTCTAACGCGGCTGCCATAACCACAATTTCTTCTGAACTTTGGGTCGTCATAAGTCCGTTGAACTTGAACGGAGATTATGCAACCGGCAATTGACGGATCAAACGTCTGCCTTGCCTCAGCGAAGGAGAACACCAAATCTCTGAACCCAAATCCCTGAACTGAAAGGGAAAACAAGCAGCATTTCAGCCCAAACGAAACAGACACAGGCGTAGCTGAATAATTGTACTCTACTACTAATCACTGTTTCGCAAAATCACTGCCCCAAAACTGAGTCTCATACCCACAGATATAACTGATTCTCAAATTCTGATACTGATGCCCTCAGGCCTGGTACTCAAACTTGCGAACTGGTATGTACGTTCCTGTAGAGATACACTCTAAAAGCACATAACAGATAGGTGAGAGCCAAAATACCCCTATGTTGGGGTAGGGTTTCCCTGTCCTATTTTGTCAGGAGCTAGGGTTTCACTACGCACGCAGCGGTTTCAAACAACCTATAATCGGGTAAGCAACCTGTCCTAGTTTGGAATGGTCACTACGGATTTCGATATGCACTAGGTCGAATGGTCAAAAAGGGTGCCCCGATAAAAATCGGGGTTTGTGTTCCCATACTGGCAGAGCCCGCAACCGGTCAGCCTTATGGTCATGCCTTGACAAGACAAGCCTCCGGCAAACCGTTCAGGAATGGCAGATGGCAAACTCGGTGTCCTAGGCGCACCAATGCACATGCAAAGCAAAGAAACACATAAATGTAGTCAAAACAAGATATCATGAGTTCGAGTCAAGTTCTCCAAACATTATCCCCAGCAGAGTCACCAAAAACTGTAGACGTCGCCGAACGCCCCGGGAGGATGAGTCCCGTTTTGTTCATATTGGGCCCACTACTGTTCGGACTCTCAAATTGTCACGGTTCTTAATTTGAACCAAAGAGTCCAAATCCGGCAAATCGTTTTGAGAAAAAAAAAATTTAGAAAAGAAGTGCCAAACATAGACTGCTTTGCCAGATACAGAGTCACCACCTAAATATTTTATTTTGAAAAATTTAGGGAACCCTGACTCGGTGCCAAAAGCCACGTGTCCATCATCACCAAAGTTGCCTTGGCTCGGGAACTTGGGTACGATTGGGGAAGGTCAGCTATGAGCACCCCCTCTCGCCTGATCAAAGATCGGCCTCTACTAACCATGATATCTTATTTTGAAAACATTACATGTTCCTACTCTGGTTATTAGCCTAGAATTACTCAGTTATGCACACAGCAAACAAGTATAGACTAGATCGCCTAATTCGGAACAAAACATTGCATATCCGTTTGTTTGGAAAATGTTTTGAAATTTGCTACTCGCGAGTTGGCTAAAACACGGATTTTGATGAGTTGTTTCAACTCAAGCAATCTAATCTTCACCAACAGGCATTCAAGCAGTTTATATCACATAAGCAATTAGCCTCATGGTAATTATGCTATCATGGAAACATTCACACACATGCGAGTGCTAAAGCATAAATGCTCACCTAGTACTCCGAGCCAAAACAGAAACTAGTTAGTAATCATATGCATGATCCTAGTTCATGCTAAGATGGCTAATGCATCGCAGACAAAATGCAGCTAGAATAGGCTCGGCTACTCTAAGGATAGCATGTGAAATGCAACAGATAACATGCATTCAAGTTAGATTTGAAACGCTATGCAATTAGTATGATGCGTCGAGCCCGGTGCAAGCAATACAGATGGATGAATGCACGCATGCATAGCATAAGGTATGCTAAATTAAATATGCCCTAATGCGAACCATCAAAGCAGGTAAGTAAAAGGGAGAAGAAAGTGGGGGTTGGAAGACATGCACACACGCACCGACACTTATTACAAATTTGCCCTCGCTCGGAGGGACCGAAAGAATAATACAATTTAACTAACTATTAAGCTAATTAAATATTACAGACCACCTAATTAATTAACAAATCAATTAAGTAAAGAAAGTGATAAAAATCCTCGAGAAGAGGGTCCAATGCATGCGCGCTCGGTTTCGCTCGGGAGTCCATTGCCATGTACAAGTTGCCTCTGTTTTCCCTGCTCTGCTCCTTTGAGAATGGCACAATTCCCAAGGAACACTTTCTGGACATTGGGGAACACCACCGGCCATAAGGAATGGTCGTCGGCCATGGGGAATGATCACCGGCCACTGATTAAGCTCTCGGCCATTCATACTTGGTCGGTCGGCACTAATGATGGCCGGCCCGCCAAAGCTTCCTGCAGAATCCGGTTTTGACAGCAGCAGAGGGCAAAACAAGGCATGACAATGCATTCCAAGAAAATGTGTGCACCAACACATCCCTTATCATGTTTATGACTCAAAGGGACATGGTTCTTGGTTCTCGAACCACCAATCGCGCATTTCAATGCATGATGGCCCGAGGGACCAAGTGTGCCATTTTGATTTCAAATGTAATGCAATGCATATAAACATACAAGGGAGCTTTCAACCTCTATCATGGCTTGATCAAGAGGTGAGGCATGCATGCCAATGTAATGCAACCTAGGCATGTGAACTAGGCATGCAATATGAACATGCAAGCAAGTAATGATGCTAGGCACACTACCTAAGGAATCAATCATGCAAGGCATGGAAAGACAAGCATACAAAATGTAATGTGGGCATGCAAGTAGGCAAGGCATGCGACAACATGTCAGGCGACTTAACCAAGATAAATGCATGCCAAATGCAAAGCCATTTAAACATGCAACAACACATGATAAGCCAAGTATGCAATCAACACACAAGGTGAGCATCCCACAACATGCGAGAATGGACTTAAACTAGTTTGGGCAGCTTTATACTAAGCCCAAAACAGTGGCCAACATGCTCGAGAATGAAGGCAAAGTGACATGTAAACATGCATGCACACAAGGACCAACACTTAAGCATTAAAGAGCAATTCTCAAGCACACTTAAGAGGATGCAAACATGGGCAAATGGCACGCATTATAAGCTCTGAAAATCATGTCATGAAAGGTGCCACACTAAGTCAATAAGACAAGCTAAGCATGCAACAAATGGTCCAAGTACTCAAGGCAAGCCAAGGAGGCTTAAACCAAGGCCAAGCCAACCAAGCCTCACAAGGCTAAGGGGACTTAAAACAGGTCCAATGTTGACCTGAACGAAGCTAAGGATGTACCTAGATGGCATCTAGGTGGTCTAAATATGCAAGTATACAAAGAGGCACATTCATGGAGCATAAGGCAACAACCTTTTAACACATTGAAGGAGCATCAAACGCAAGCACATAGGCATGTTATAAGGACTAAAATAACATGGTAAATGGTTCCAAACCACTGAAATAATGCAAGTAATGCATGCTCATGGTCCATGCACTGGAGGCTCACAAGCCAAGAATGCAAAGAGGCTATGCTAAGCGTGCCATGGTCGACCAAAGCAACCAAAAACAGAACTTCAACATGCTAAAACAAGCACAAAAGCTTCACAGAGCTAAGCCTAAATCATGCTAGAACAAGGGTCTAAACCCAAAGCATGTTAAGGCAAAAATGTGGCATTACAAGACATGTATGCAAGGCATGCAAGGTGTGTCCAAACCAACATGAAACAGAGGTAATACATGGCAAAATACTACCAAATAATAGTTAAGGCATGGTCAACATGAACCTAAACTAGGTGCTCACACATGAGGCAAAAATGGACCTTTACAAGGACAACAAGGAGAGGGGCTGGCCCCCTCCTTCTTGGGATCTCAAGGCACCATCCTCACCACTGAAATCCCTCAAGATTTTAGTGGTGAGAAGGCCCAAACAAAGTGGTCCCGGAGTTCACCCAAAATGGCACAAAATGGGGCCTAACAAGCCCTAAGAGGGGTCAAACAACCCCAAATGCCAAAACACTCTAAAACAACTATTTTAGGTAGGTAAAAATAGAACTTTTATATGTTATACACGAAGCTTAAAAATGGTTTCAAGATAGGTTAAAAAGCTATGCAAAAATGGGGTAAAAAGGAGTAATTTCTTACCCTTGTTGACCCTCTTGACAAACAATGCTCCAGCTACCTCCTTTAGCTCAAAACCAGCCAAGAACTTCAAGAATAACCTCCAAGGACCTCAGCTACTAAGGAAAGGTGTAATAGTAGGTGTTTGTGTGCAATAGTAAGAACAAACACACACTAATACACCAAAAGGAGGAAGAGATATAAAGATAGAGTAGATGTAAACCCTAACCCTAAAACTCAGAGCTCTGGAGTTTTTTTTGTCAACCCTAATGGAGGGAGAAGAGGCTCCTTCTTATAGAGCTCACTCTTGCAAAGCTTCTCAAGTAAGCTAGTCAAGAGGGAGATCCCTCCATACACGTGTATGGAGGGGAGCAAAGTGGGTGCCAGCTATCACAGCTGGCACAAAAATATTTGAAAAAGCAGATGAACAGTAGTCGGCCAGCCAAAAATGTAATTTGACCAAAATAGATGGCCAGTCGACCATCTAGAGTGCCGGTCGGCCAAGCATTTGGCCGATGGCAACAAAACACAGCCAGTGGCCTCAAGCCGTGGCCGGTGGAGTGTGGGGATGGCCAACAAGCCATTCCCTGCCCCTCAAAGGCAAAACACAAGTGTTTGGTGCAAAACCAAGCACAAAACAGTCGAGTCGAGAGATCTTGAGGCAGGGCGCGTGGACGAGACCTCCGGGAACTCAAGACGAACACAAACATGGATGATCACCGAGTGTTCAAACGGTGACATCCAAGTCTTGAGGACGGTCAAAAATGGGGTGTCTACACACTCGAAGGCAAAGGTTTCCCTTGCATATATTTGATGACGAAAAGACCACAATCTTAGCTATAGGAATGAGTGTATAGTTGTAATAATAGAGTCAACGAACTTAGAGATTATAACATTAATGCTTATTTAAAAATTAAGAACGACAATGTAGTGTATTACCTATTGTCTTGGCGTGGCATGTCTTCCAACCATTGAAATGCAAACGAACTAACATCTTGAACATAATCTTCTCCATGCGCATATTGAAGCAGCTTATGCAATGATTGTAGCTGTTGGTGGTAGGTAGTAAGGTACATAGATCAAGAAACAAAAAAGAGGGTACAATTGGTATCATAATGGTTATTCTATTACCAATAATCTAGCTTTATTTTTTTGATCCTCATCAGTGTCAATACATCTGGTAGAGTCGAATAGATTGGCAACACATTTTTCCATGTTAACGTTCAAGCACAACCAGCGGTTTTCCCCACGGTTAAAGGGCATGTAAATCTAAAAATATAACATCGAATGTACATGCAATAAATAAATAAATAAATAACATGGATCAAATGTTATTGTGCATGGTAAATTTGGAAATTGGGTAATAGTAGAATTTTATCATGTTACCTCCTTACAAGCATGAAGGGGGCCAGTGTATTTGTAAATTCCAAAATAATCTTCTACTATGTCTTCAATTGTATCATCAGAAGGTTGACACAAAATCTTTTGTTGCATATTCAATTTCAACATATAAATAACTTGTGCCTATATGAGCAGTCTTTAGGTATGGCTAATACTTACCTATACATGGGTCGTAAAGTACCAAACCATGTGATCCTTTTTGGGAAACTTTTTCCCTTGTTTATTTGTCAATTTCACAACAATGAGGTTTATAACCTGTAGTGCAAAATATATGAAATTTATGAGTAGGCAAAGTAAAGTAACTGGGATGATGGAATGGTAGCAAATAAAATAGGAGAAGGAGAAAAGTCTTACACATGAAGATATCCATTGATATGGTTCCAACGACCACAATTCCTTGCGAGTTGCAGATTGTGCTTCCACGTAGTGGAGTTTCATCTTCACAAGATATTCCCTTGCACATGGATAACTATGTGAGCCAGAAGGTATAGTACTTTATACATAACAAGTTAAAGGTAGCCAAATTGTACCATTCTGGAAGAGATTCATCAAATGCATATCGTAGAACGAGACTGTCATAGTCATTTAATGGGTCTGGCAAAGGCACAGATGACTTGTAAAGGTATTGAGAAGAATAGTGCATAAAACAAATCAAGCTTGGTTAGTGTATGTTAATGAAGATGGAGTTAGCACAAAATAACCTCATATACAAAAGATACTATAATAGTTAGTTCCAAACGTTTGGGGTTTCAGGACCAACATTACCCCTAAGTTGATCAAGTAAATGATCAAATAGCTGATACAAGTAAAAGAAAAGTAAGAAACAAACACTATTTGTTACACACAAATCAAATATGTTTTTGAGACACAATCATTTAGTTTACTTGATCGAGATTGTCATGAATATTATTGTCAACGTTGTTGTCATTTGACGATGGCTTCAACTGCGGTCTTTTCTTCATTACATCGAATTTCACAAAAGGTGTACGCAACCACTGACTGGCTTTGCAATTCTGGGTCCCTCGAGTTTGAGGACCACGAACAACACTACATGATGATGACATTGTTACAGCATTCACTTCAATTGCCTTTGTATTGCTCTTTTTCGCTCGTGATGGCCCCTTTTGTGGAATAGAAAGTCATTCATTATTTAATGCTTTCCCACCAACCAATTTGGCTCGTTTCTTTGCAATTGACTTTGCATTTGGTGGTGTGAGGATTGAATTTTTTTTTCTCAAACGTGAAGTTTCCATTGGTTCTTTGTCATTCATATTCATTATCTCATCCACATCTACAAACTTTGGGGAATTGGCTGCAACCTTTTCGATACCACTAACATCGAGATCAACCATTTCAATGTCAATTCGATGCTCCTCATGTAGTTTGCTAGGTGGTGTTCTAACATGTCCACCATCAAATAGAATGCGTCATTCTAACAACTCAAGAATTTGACCAACTTGGTTCTCCATTTTGACCAGCCGCTGCTCTGCAAGTAGTTTGCTTGGTGGTGTTTTAACTTGTTCTCCATCAATTGGGATGCGTTTTTCTAACAGCTCAAGAATTTTTCCAACTTGATTCTCCAATTTGGTTAGACGTTTCTCATCCTCATCCTCATCCTCATCTTGCCTTGTGTCCTTGTGGCCTTGGACCAAAAGGGCATGAATTTCAATGACTTGTTTCTCAACTTTAGCCAATTGGGAGTCATTATCGTTGTCAATTCTTCCCTGGCTAAGAGTTACTGCATTTGACTTTTCAACAATGTTAGGCAAAACCACCTATTCACACATATATAATAACTTGTTAATGTCATAAGTGTAATGTAAATTGAGTTATAATTATAAAAAGTCATGTGTTGTAAATATTTACCTCAACATTTAAATATCATCCCAAAGCTTTAATTTCATTCAAACCCTGCTTAATTTCTATATTACCCCAATAGGATAAGCGAGGGATGGGGTTGGAAATAGCCACCAACTTCTTTTTGCGAGCAAATTGTTCCAAGTAAAATAACTACATGAAAAAAAAGAGAAGAAGAAGTCATTTTAATGTGTGTTAGACAATATGCAATAAAAAATAATAGATGAAATAATTACACATCAAGGGGAGGTACCATTAGAAGAAGCAAACAGCCGCACACAGCAGATTGCTCTTTGACCTTGGCAATAGCAATGCGGTCGACAAGAAAATCAAGTGTGTGCTTTGCCCAATTGAATTGATTGATGGACTCAACATTCTTAACCATTTGAATGAATGATTGGTGTATGCCTGCCTTTGTGGTGGGGCACAAGAGGGCTCCAATGATGTATAAGACGAATTTCCTTTTAAATTCAGTTCTAGCATCTTTTGTTTCAATCAGATAAGATTTTAGAGATGTGAACGGAAAAAATTTATTCTTCACCGCAAGTTCGTCACATAGGTTTGTAATTTCATCTACAGACTCTGTTAACTTCATAGGTAGACCATTGTAAGGTAATCCCATCAACTCATGAACATCTTCTACGGTGAGAAGCATTCGAAGACCGTGGACATTCAATGAATGAGTTGAAGGATCAAAGTTCTGAACTAACCAATGGCACAAGTCATGATCTATGTGTGTGCACCTAAGGCTTAGAATGCCATGAAACCCCATATCAGTCACGGCTTGTTGTTGTGCTTCGTCCAGCCTTCTAATAATCTTACAAATCGATGTAAGCTCAATCCGGGTTTGAATTTTTTACTTTTGGAGGCTTCTATTGGACCACAGTTTTTAATTGGGCATATCGTTCAGATTGCAGCTTTCCTATTTGTATATACTTATGTTTTTCTTCTTCGGGAAGTTGATTCCATTTGTCCCCAGTATCCTACATTGCATGCATAAAATCATATGAACAATTACTTACAAGCTTACAAGTACAAGAGGAATACTACAAACAACAAGAATACGTTGCACTTACCTTCACGTCTACTTTGATTTGGGTTTTTTTTTAACTCCATTGATTGTTCTTGGCTATAAACATATGAAATTGAATATAAGAATTCGTTTAATGGAAAATATATAACTACATACAAATAGATATTAACGAAATACCAAAAGAAAATGAATGGAGTGATTGGGCGCTTTGGAGGATCAGTTGGTTTATGCATCAGTCTTCAATCAGAATTCCTTGTGAAGAAAGACAAGTAAAATAAACTCATAATATCTTTGATTAGGCAACAAAACAAACAAACAAAAATCTTAAAGGTTACAGTACATTCATCAAATGCACAACATGCACACATGAATGGATTTGTTTTATAATAATGTAGTTAACAAAGACTATGTTTCCAATGTAAAAAGGAAAGACACTAAAAAAAATTCTAATCATAAACAAAAAATGATACCCCAGTAGCTTAGGTCACATTACCGTAATAAACAGACTAAAGAAGTTAATTTTTTTAGACGAAACTTGTAATTTGGTAAGGAAATTTTTTTGTTGCAAAAAGGAGCCAAATATTTTGGCACCATACGAATTGATAATAAAAACAACATTGTTTTTTATTTTATTTTTGGGACTATTGTAGAAAAAAAAATAAAAAAACGATGTCATGGTTATGTATAGCTCCTTTGCTACTTCAAGTCTCACTTTAGGTGTACAATCAGAAGGTTGAATATCTTTATTGACTGGTTTTACTTGCTTTGGTTTTAGCTATGTTGTGGTTCACTTTCCCACATTTTATCTTGCTAATTTTTTTTTATTCTCTCCATGGGTTTGGGGATGGCTTGAACCACATAAAGCACTTGAAAACTCTAAATGTTTAGGGAGACAATTTGTTTTTTAGAATACAAAATACAAGAAATTAGAAAATGGGAGAATGATATCATACAGTTGTATTCAATAATATACATACACTAACTAAAGATTTGATGCACTAAGGACCCTTTGCTTACTGCTGTAACCCACTGCCACTCACAATTGAATCTTGGGCTGTGAATAGAGCTTCTTTTGTATTAATGCTATGCTTATTATTTTATTTTATTATTTACATTTATTCTATCATTGATACTTTAGATTCATAATAAATAATAATATATGAGCACTACTACAAAATTGGTTAAAGGTCACAATTTTTAACTTTGACCTTAAACTTTTAATCTTAGTTTTTTTTAATACAAAAATTGTGATGAATGAGGGTGTGACTGTACAAGTTATATCATAAATATTTTTCTTTTTAATTTGGCCATCACGCATACCATATAATTTAAATATACTGAAGCTTAGAGGACCTTGTAGGACAAAATATGTACCTGTCCAAGAAGTAGTTTAGCAGCAACACAACCAGCAAACTAGATGTCAATAGCTACAGTGTACTTCGTCGATCGAAATATAAGCACAGATGTAAGAGGTATTAGGCTCTCCTTTTACCTGCCAAAAATAAGGAATAAAGCATTTCAACCAAAACAAAAACTACAGGAGAGGGGAAAAAATTAAAAGACAGAAAAGAACATGCCAAAACTTTAAAAATTCCAAAATGAAGTTGTTATTTGTAAAAGAGTTAATGAGGTGGTGGGGAAATAGTATATATGAAAGGGCACCATTATTGATGAAAAAATGTGAAATAATTACAATTACACATGAGGGGTTATAGAACTCTAATAAGTATATAGCATATTAATTAGGATACATGTTAGAGTGTAAATCCTTTGGAAATTAGGCCAAATGTTCTAATTTGCATATGGTACACATCTCAAAAGAGGTGTAGTAGCCTGACCATACATACCACACATAAACCCATATAACCTCTAGTTTGGAATGAATCAATAAATCAAACACCCCAAAAACAGAAGAACAATAATTTTTTAAAGGCATTTCTCTGTTTCATGTATCTTCATGCTCTCTTAGAAAAGCAATAAACAACAAAGAAAAAGGGGGAAAAAATAAAAAGAAAAAAGAAAAAATAAAAATAAGAAGTGAATTAACAATTTCGTGTCTTTGAAGTTTGAGGGTTTTGAATGAAAATAAGTTTTTCTCGAATCAAGTAATTTTGATATTTTTTTTTATTATTTAATGAAAAATCAGGATTTGTGTATTTGCTAGTTTGATATGCGGTGAGAAGTGTTATTTGACATGAATGTTGGGGGTAGTCCTATCATCACTCTATTTCAATCCAGATGATTTTTTATTTTTTTATATTTTCTTTATTAATTTGCTTGTGTTTATCATTGTTACTGTACTAAATTTAACTCACCTTCTATGTCTTGGCCTGTGCTCATTAAAGGTTTTTGTTTATTTCTCATTTTTTTGAAAGCTTTTGCATTACATATCCTT
This sequence comes from Camellia sinensis, assembly GCF_055761805.1. NCBI lineage: Eukaryota > Viridiplantae > Streptophyta > Magnoliopsida > Ericales > Theaceae > Camellia > Camellia sinensis. Next base: position 30,234,130 of record NC_138964.1, on the reverse strand, counting down.
GTCATTTTGTTGAGTTTGTAGAAGAGGTCTACAAGCTCCACCTTCAGGTACCATTCCAACAAAATGGCATGGCTAACTAGATCATATGGTTGGAGTCCCATCTCAGATAATCACATGCCTAACTAGAGCTTAATGATTCTCCTAAAGAGGGAAAGAAAATTAAATTCTAAGCTTAGGAGTTCAAATTCAACTAAATTGCATAAATTGACAATGGAGATTAGAGTCAACAGTAGTTTACAATCACATTTACAATACATTGTAGTATAAGATTTCAACCGTAGATTTAAGTCCTTACATCTTTGATGGGGCTTGAATATCCAAATAAATCATAGACTCCAAAAACAGAAGTACAATAATTTTTTAAGGGCATTACTCTATTTCAAGTATCTTCATGCTCTTGTAGAAAAAGCAATGAACAACAACAATTAATAAAATTACAGTTGCAAACGACTTTAACACAGAAGAATATTGCCAAATAATATACTTGGTGCCACAATGCGAATTATCTGAGAAAGAATACATAGAAGCTAAATAGATTAAAAAAAGAAGAAGAAGTAAGCATTAATTGTGTTCACATGCTATGCCAATGACCGTAGAGTGTAAAATACTAGATTTAGTACGGTGTAGCGATATCACTAGTTAACTGAAAACTTAATAGGTAACAATGTAAATATTACTCATTCCAAAATAAACAACGCCTATATTAAGAGCCATACAAATAACATAGTGACTTGTAGCATTACATCAATTGCAAGCTTTAGAAGCAAATATTCAGTTGGTAGTACAAAGAAACGGATAAACCAAACGAATATTACCAATTGCACCAAGAATTTAATCTGCATATGTTATGCAAAATAAATGATTGGTTTTGGGTCTCATGGTTTTTTTTTTGTAAATCTCTTATACGTTATGGAATCTACAAAAGCCTTTCTTTTGGATCATCTTTATAGATTAATCTCTTATCATCAAATAGTGAACAAAAACCAATGGAGCATTTGAGATTATGATTGGAAGCCCCTAAATTTTGAAGCATCCTCCACAACTTTTTAGCATGTCCCTCTTAAGTTTCATCAATCAAAATTGTCATCAAGAAGTAGCATTTCAGATTATGATTTGAATTCGCAAGTCAGAATTTTCCATTATAAGATTCTCTCCTTAATTTCTTTTGTATGGCAATGAAAATTTTACTAAAAAGCATATAACAAAATGATAATCTAAGATAGGCAGCACTCTGTGATCCTCATATCAATAATAACCTTACTAACACAACCGGAACTATCATATGCCAAAAGTTCCCCTGAGACCACCTGCTCATCCTGGAAGCCATAATTAGCAATGGCTTTTGCAACTTCTTGTTCTGCTTAACTACATGCTTCAAAATAATCAACTAAAGTTCTTAAAGGGTAGTCTCTTTGATAACCAACTAAAGTTTTTGTGTAAAAAGGAAAAAAAAAAAAAAAAAAGGAATTACTCTTTGATAACATTTTCAAGGAGAATGATAGGGTGGAAGCACCTTTGACCTTGTCTTTTAAATGTCTCCTCCAAATGAGAGATGCCAAAGACAAACAGTAAACTTTGTTATAAGCTGGTTTCTTTAAGAGTGGAGGTTGCCTACAACCATCCTTAAACATTGAGGGGAATGGTACCTTCTGTGGGTCGAGTGAAGGTGAGCATCTATTGAGGATTGAGTGTGGTGAGCTTCTATAGTGAGATGGTTTTCATTGTTCTAGTTAATGTGTCTTTGTTTTGCAGGTACAGAATGATGAAGCCCATAAATGAGAGTTGCGAGTTCTCCAAAAGTGGGTTGAGTGATGGCATCCAGAAATTGAGTGCTAATGTAATTGTTTTTTCTTGTGTGCTATTGCAGGTTTATATAATTGCTGTGACTGGACAGGTGATGTTGTTGGTGAGGGTTGAGTGAGGGGAGCTATAAATTGTTGGAGTGTTGATGTAGTTTTTTTTTTTTTTCTCTCACTCATTGTACCATGATTTTAACCAAGCCCCTAACACTGTTATTCTTTGTTGAGGAGTGTGAATATTGTGGGTTGAGTGATTTAACCCTCCTAAACTGTGAGCTTTGTTATAATCTGTGTTATGGGTGTTTCTTATTTGTTTGTTTCACATGTGTACTATTGTTACTTCCAGGTTACTCTATTTTGGGAAAGAAGTCTGCACAGCAACTTTTTTCTGTGTATTATTTTTCTGTTTCACATGTGTACTATTTTTCTGTGTACTTGTTACTTCCAGGTTACTCTGTTTCACATGTGTACTATTTTTCTGTGTTGGGAAAGAAGTGTTATGGACAGCAACTTTGTTCTGGCCAGCTGGAGGGTTCGGGGAGTGATGGAGACACAAAGACTAGGCTGCACTGTTGTGCCGGTCTAAGTGGAAAATCTCCAAATGGAAAATACTTTGTCTTTCGTTTAAATATTGTAATAGTTCCTTTCTTTTTGATTTGTATTGAGTCTATAGCTGTCTAGTCCTAGAAGATTGTAGCTGTTGGTTTTGATTCCCTATCCCTCCAGGTTGTGCAGGGAAATATTATCTTTGGGTGGGGACTATATGCATGTGCTGCTATGGAAAACATAACAAGGATAGGTTTGTTCTTTTTGTGTGCTGCTAAGCATGGTTTATGGAGGCAAGCATGTTTGCTAGCTAGACATACACTGCTGTTGCTATTGAAGGATGATTGCGGTGCAATGTTTGTACTCTCTTGGGATATGCTGCCCTGGTGCTTGCTGTTTTGGAGTGATATGAGCGAGGAGCTTGATGGCAGTGCTTTATTTTGTGATATGTTGCTGATGTTTGGGGTTTTGAACTTGTTCGTTCTCCCTATTTTGGGTTTAAATATGGACATTGAACAAGTTGCATGGTCCAACCTCTTTATTTTGTCTCCTAGTTTCCGTTAGTATAGTTTATTTGTAGCTGTTTTGTTTTAGTTAATTTTTTCTGTATAGCTTTGGTAGGGAGTGGGGTATACCCCTCAGAATCTTGTAAATTTTCTTGTTTTATCTTATGAGTTATTCACCAAAAAAAAAACACTACCAACATCTAAGCATCTCTCGGGGTACAACCTACACTGGCTAATGTACCATTCTCAACTAATTCATCAAAAGTCATACAAAATGGCCCACAATATGAATATTCAATAAACAAGTGTCTTCTTGACTAATACATGCATTATATGTGCAGTGTGAGTTTGGTTGGTCCATAAAACCTAAACTGAACTTATAGTCTAGATAGCTCTAAGAACCTAACCAATCTAACCTCCAATAGGCCTAACCAAGTTAATCAACCCAAAAAACAAATAGATCCAACCCAAAGTTACCAAATTAGGGTAGCCCAATAAAAAGTCACTCTGGACTGAGCCAAGTTGAACTCTCAAATTTATCAATTACATTAAGGTTATTATTGATTTAGACTAATTATATTCAAGCCCAATCTGATTATTACATAATTGGTTATAAACCAAATAATTTGGTCAAACGAATCATGTTTGGCTAATAGATAAACAAAGATTACCAAATAAGGCAGATAGATGCACCAAATAAGCTTTTTCTGAATTTCAAATTTCACAACTCCTGCAAACCCTTTATTTAAGTGATTAACATATAACCATTCTCATTTGATAAACCAAACTAGTTATTTCAAACGCAAAATTGATTAGAATGTTCTAGTAATGATATCAGTTGACCAAATATAGCTTAAGCTCATTAGAAACTTAATGGCCAAAGTTGGCAGTTCACTTCAGTACATTTACCATAACAACAATAAATTTATCCAAAATTCTCAAGTATTATGCCCCAAAATATTACCCATATCTTTCTCTTCATTCAAACTTGCATATAGTTTGCTTTCTTTTCATGTATCGGCATTTGAAAACAAGTAAACAAAAGACAAGAAAACTTTTAAGGACTTCTAAAACAGACATGGTTGCATCAACCATCAAATCTACCTAAAATATGAAGCGTTACTTTTACCTCTAATATAAAGATTCATGGAATCATAACAGCATAGAGTCAACTTCCATCATCATTCTAACTGGCTAAGAAACTAATGGAGACATTAAATAGACCATGTAAAAGTAGATACTACAAAAGAATGTGTTGTTTTCATAACTTAACTGAAATAATCTGTTGAAGGTATTATAGCATTTAGGAGTTGTTAATAGGCCATCCAAGATTGCTGTTCAATTGTTAATCAAACACTACTAGGGCATTACCTTTCCATTTGGTGTTGGAAACAAAAATACTGCCCTAGCTTTTTGTTATCAGGAAGATTCCATCATATGCGTCTCTCAAAGAATGAAGAACTTTCCAAGGGAAGCAACAAGAAAAGAGGTTCAAAGTTAAAGGGGACAGTAGATTCAAATGATTGTAATAGATGCAACAATTTTTTCCAGTCCGGGAGAAGAAGTTTCCGATTATTGATAATAAATGCATAACAAAAAAAATTAGATAAGATATCAAATGTTGGTAGCTACATGGGCAATTGTGGAGGTAGTTTTGGAGAAGATGGTCTATGGATGCGTGTTAATCAAGCCAAAGAGTTGGCTATTTATAGAGGGAGTGTAGATAAAAGAATTATCAATTTTATTGGTTTTTAAAAAAATTAAAATGTAAAAAGATAAAAACAAAAAAACAAACAGAGGTAATAAATTCCCAGAAAACAAAGAAAAATGCAGAAACAAAAGAAACAGAGGATGATTTGGGAATGTGATCCATGACATTGCTGATTATAGATACAATCAAAGAGAGATAGAGAAAGAGCCAATAGTTGGATTACAAATTTTGAACTTTTTCAAAGGAAAAAACTAATAAAATAAAAATTAATATCATATATTCATTCTTCGGAGTGTTCTGAAATCAAAGTAGCATGGTTATTGGAATACAGATGTTAATTTTCATTGAGAACCAAACTTAATATCAGATATTCAATAAGGGTTAGGGTTTTCAAATCAAAAGCCCTAATGTAGATGAAGTTTAGAGTTAGAAACAAACCTGAGATACAGAAAATATCTGTTGGAAATATTCGATTAGAATGGAAGCAACGAGTTCTTAATGTCGAGAGAGTGAGAGATTGTGAAGAAAGATGTCAACACCGAGAGAACGGTGGCCCCGACGTCGACGAGGCTGGTGGTCTTCGGCTATAGCGATCCCGGGGTTTACCCTTGTTGTATAGTGATCCGGACATGTGTCCGTGGATGTTGGTAGTTGTTTATTATCTTGTTTACATCCTTTCTTACTTTGTATTTGAGTTATAGGATGTGTTGGGCGGGTTGGTTTCAGGTTGGTTGAGTTTAGAAACCAAAACTAGTTGCCCAGATTTTTGGCCTGTAAGCTCGAGCAGAGGTGTTGGCGCTCGAGCGTAGATTACATCCATCCAGTATCTTGTTGTGCAGTGTTGTGAGCTCGAGCGTAGGGTTGGGAGCTCGAGCGGAGGACTGGTTCTGCAAAAGTGCTGAGCGAGTGCATTCTGCGCTCGAGCGGGAGGTTGGCCGCTCGAGCGGAAGTCTGTGAGTGGCCGCTCGAGCGGGGTGTTTTACGCTCGAGCGGAGACCTGGGTTAAAGTCCCGAATTTGTGACTTTTCAAATCACTTTTTCACTTTCTCTTCTCTCTCTTATTTTTCCAAAATCACCATTGTTGAGCCTCTCACTCTAGACTCTACCTTCTCTCTAGGTTTTGATCTAGTAGGAGTGATTTACTCACCTTTGGCCTTTACAAAAAGGTTGTTGATCGTCGAGGGCTTCATTTTAATCTGAAAATCTCGGGTTTTGGAGCACGTTGGGTTTTGTCGTCTTCTCCTTTGGGACTCCGAATTTGAGGTAGGGATAACCTACTCCTCTCTATGGGTTTTGTCTTTAAATTTTGGTATTTTGAGATGTTGGGCTTGGTTTGGTAATTTTGTGAAAGTTTGGGGCTTTTGTGCAATTATACAAAAGTTGGGGTTCATTCATAATAAACCTAGATGCATGTTTGGCATGAAAAAAATGGAATTAATGTTGAATCATTGATGAAAATGGGACCTAAGGGTTGAAATGGTAATTATGGAAAATGGCCTAATTACATTGTTTAATTAATTGGGATAATTAATTGGTGAGAAATGAGGAAATGAAATGTTGATTGAATATCCATTTGTGCATTTATTTTCTGTTTTAGAAATAACTGCTTTGGGCTATCGGTGGAGGATAGTCGAGATTGTTGTAGACAATGCATGATGATTAGGTAAACGGAAACTAATCAATGGAATGTGTCATGGAACTTGACGGTTGATAGAATACATTAATTGTGTGTATTGTGTGATTGTATATAGAACCAATGTGTTTATATACGTTATGTGTAGAGGAGGAGATAGGGGATGTACTCCGCGGTTTAGGGGAAGATAGGGGATGTACCTCTAAACCGGATAGGTATTGGGAGGAGATAGGGGATGAACTCCGTAGACAGAGCTCATATGCTTGTCCAGAGAAGTGAAGATAGAGCTCATATGCTTATCTTTGTGAAGTGTGGATACAGCTTGTATGCTTATCTGTGGATATTGTTGATATACATATCTGTTGAGAATGTGGATATAGCTTTTATGCTTATCTGAATGTGAGATATAGTTTTTATACATATCTGTGGAAATGATGATAGAGCTAGCATGCTTATCTGTTGAAAAAGGGAAAATGAAAAGTAATTGGGACTTGTAAGTCGTTGACATAAATATGTAATTTTTGTGATTGTATCAGTGTTGACCAACTATCAATTGCTAATGTTTTAGTCATTGTCCATGGTTGTTTTAGTGTATTTCTACTGGGCTGTGGCTCACCCTATATGGGAATATCATTTTCAGGTGCAGGAAGCATGCCACCTCCAAGGACATAGCTGGGAGGCTAGTGGCGGGCATAGTTTTGTCGTTTTACTATTGATGTATTACATGTAATTTCAAGCCAAGGGCTTAATGTGTAAACGAGTTCGAACTCTTTGTTGTAACCAAGTGTTAACTTGGAAAGCTGTAAGCCCGTAGGGCATTTTGTTATGAGGTTAACATGTAATACTTACGTCTTGGAATTTTAATGAATGAAAGGAATGCAGTTAGTTTAAATGTAATTGCATGTCTTATCTGATGGGTTTATTGTTATTATTTTGAGGGCGTTACAACTTGGTATCAGAGCGTACCGGGTTCGAATACTTTGGGTACGTGGGAAGTGATTAGTATCACAATGGGTTTGTCTCGCTTGGTAGAGACTTAGATGTAGTATCATATGCTATGTGCTTAATTGATAACATGTTTATGTGACTATGTGGGTATGGGATTTAATTTCTGGGATATTGATTGGATCCTTGAGTTTCTGGGAGTCTTGTTGGAAAAGCACTTGATCAATGCTGTTTCTAACCGGAACTCTAGTAACGCCTCGGGACTATCATTATCCGGAAATGAAGTTCGTAAGTGCTTATGTGTTTATGTGCTAATGTGGAGTGAATTACAGTTGTCCATGCACTAGGACGTGAGTGTTTAGTTTCGGCACATTTATGAATGTGCTAACGTTCTGTGTTGCCTTTATTAGGATGTCAGGACGAGGAAGAGGTGCTAGGCGTGGTAGACCTGCGAGGCAGGAAGTACCGTTACAGGGTGAGATTCCGGCAGTGCAGGAGGGAGTTGGGCAGGCCAATGTGGCCGAGACAGTAGGTCAGCAGGCTATGGGTGCCTTGGCCAGAGACATAGCAGGAGCTTTGGGTATTCTCAGAGCTGGGAATCAGGCAGCTGAGACAGGACCTTCCTTCTTGAAGAGGGAGTTCTTCCGGTGTAATCCGGACGAGTTTATCGGGGATCCTAAAGAGCCGCTTAAGGCAGATGAATGGCTCGAACAGACAACGAAGACGTTTGAGATGCTTGGCATCGAGGACGGAGCACTGAAAGTGACCTTGGCATCCTTTCAACTGAAGGGAGATGCGGGTCAATGGTGGAAGTACGAGAAAGCTCGTGTTGGTGGTACTTGGGAGGCGTTTGTGAATGCTTTTCAGGAGAGGTTTTTATCAGCAGCAGCTAGGGAGAAGCTGAGGGATCAGTTTAGCCGGCTTAATCAGCAGGGCTTGTCAGTGGCCGAGTTTGAGGCTACTTTTACCAGTCTGTCTAGGTTTGCACCTGAACTGGTGGCGTCTGAGGAACGCCGTTGCTATGAGTTTGAGCGGAAGTTGAGGCGGGGCCTCAAGTTGAGAATTGGTGGGTCTTATATTCGAGAGTATAGACACCTAGTGGACGCTGCAGCTCATATGGAGCTTATGATGCAGGAGGAAGATGAGGGCCAGAGAGGCTCCAAGAGGAGCCAAGATAGTCAGGGTGATGGCAGGAGGCAGAGGGGTTCTAACCCTCAGCAGTCGCAGGGTGGTGTTGCTAGATCGACCTTCCCAGTGCCGAGTGCAGGCTCCGGGAGAGGTGGTCAGGGGGATTTCACCTGTTACAAGTGTGGCCAGCTGGGTCACAAGGTTTCTGTTTGCCCGCAGAAGGGTGGGGGTCAGAAAGCTGCTTCATCTTCAGCTAGACCGCAGAGTCAGAGTTTGGGCAGGGGGCAGCTCTTGACTTGTTATCAGTGTGGACAACCTGGGCACATGAAGAGGTTTTGCCCACAGTTGAGTGCCACTTCGGGAGCGTCTGGTTCTAGGCAGACGCAGGGTTTTTAGCCAGCTCAGTCTGTGCAGGCCTCGAGGGCCAATCCGGGAGCTTCGTCATCCCAGTCTGTGCAGCAGTCTTTTGCTCCGAGAGGTGAGCAGGTAGACCAGGGGCCTACGGGGCGCGTGTATGCTGTTACCGCGCAGGATTTAGTACCAGCTCCATCAGTAGTGAGAGGTACTTTTCTGTTTTGCAACTCAGTTGCTAATGTGTTGATAGACACGGGTGCATCTCATTCTTTTGTATCTGCTGCATTTGCATCTGTTTTGGAATTGGAGTTAGCACAGTTAGCATCTCCTATTTGTGTGGTATCGCCTTTGGGTGGTGAGTTGATTCTGAAACAGGGTGTTAGAGGATGTGATATAGAGGTCGCCGACTATAGGCTTCCTTTTCCATTTGTTGTCATGCCCATGAAGGGTTTTGATGTTATTTTGGGTATGGACTGGTTATCGTCATACCGGGCTGTTATTGATTGCTACCGCCAGAGGGTTACATTGTGTACCTTGAGCGGGGAGTGGTTCCATTTTTTGGGAGACCGGGTTGGTAGTGTTTTGCCACCGGGGTATGATTCACGAGGGCGAAGTGAGCTTAGTAGTCTACTTGCCAGCCTTGAGAGTGGTGAGAGTGGTGAGACCCAGGTTGTATTACCGAGGGTGGTTTGTGAGTATTCGGATGTCTTTCCCGAAGATCTTGTTAGTTTGCCACCTCACCGAGAGATAGAGTTCTCTATTGATTTAGTGCCTGGTACGGCGCCGATTTCTATGGCACCTTACCGTTTTGCTCCAGCAGAGTTGGTTGAGTTGAAAGTTCAGCTCCAGGAATTGCTAGATAAGGGCTTTGTTCGCCCTAGTGTTTCACCGTGGGGAGCACCGGCCCTCTTTGTTAAAAAGAAAGATGGTGCCTTAAGATTGTGTATAGACTACCGGAAGTTGAGTCGGGCTACGGTTAAGAATACGTATCCTATGCCCCGTATAGATGATTTGTTTGACCAGTTGAAGGGTTCCCGTTGTTTCTCTAAGATAGACTTGAGATCGGGTTACCATCAGTTGAGGGTCAGGGAGGAAGATATTCCTAAGACGGCATTCCGTACGCGGTATGGCCATTATGAGTTTTTGGTGATGCCATTCGGACTTACCAATGCACCGGCAGTCTTTATGGACTTGATGAACCGGATTTTCCGGGAGTTCTTAGACCGATTTGTGGTTGTTTTCGTGGACGATATCCTTATCTATTCGTCTTCTGAGAAGGAGCACGAGGCACACTTGAGAGTGGTGCTTGAGTTACTTAGAGCCCATAGGCTGTATGCCAAGTTTGGGAAGTGTGAGTTCTGGCTGGGGGAAGTCAAATTCTTAGGCCACGTGGTATCCGGGGAAGGGGTGTCTGTTGATACATCCAAGGTTGAGGCAGTGCAAGATTGGGCACAGCCTAAGAGTGTGTTTGAGATCCGCAGTTTTCTGGGATTAGCTGGGTATTACCGTCGGTTTGTGAAAGATTTCTCCAGGTTAGCGTCACCGTTGACTAGTCTGACTCGGAAGGGAGTCAAGTTTGTGTGGAGTGAGACTTGTGAAAGGTCATTCCAAGAGCTGAAAGTTAGATTGACCACCGCTCTGGTGTTGATTATTCCGGAGAGAGGGTTGGGTTATGCGGTTTATTGTGATGCCTCACGAGAGGGTTTGGGTTGTGTGTTGATGCAGGAGGGGAAAGTGGTAGGTTATGGCTCACGTCAGTTGAAAATACACGAGAAGAATTACCCCACACACGACCTAGAGTTAGCAGCTGTGATCTTTGCCTTGAAAATCTGGAGGCACTACCTTTATGGTGAGAGGTTCGAGGTATTCTCGGATCACAAGAGTTTGAAGTATCTGTTTACACAGAGAGACTTGAATCTGAGGCAGAGGAGATGGATGGAGTTCATCGAGGATTATGATTTTGAGTTACATTATCATCCGGGAAAGGCCAATGTTGTGGCCGATGCCCTTAGTAGGAAAACCATTAGTGATGTAGCTTGTATAGCCATCCGGGAATGGGAGATGTTGGGAGCACTTGGCGAGTTTGATTTGCTACTGGGCGAATCTGTTGAGGCTGCGGCCTTGTTTTCTATCGTTGCGCAGCCTACACTTGTGATTAGAGTGTTAGAGGCACAGAGAGGTGACCTTGAGGTAGAATCCCTCCGAGAGAAGATCTCCAGTGGGAAAGTTGAGAAGGGTTTGACGGTGTATCCCGACCTGAGTGTGAGATACCGAAACCGTTTGTTTGTACCGGAGTCTTGCCGAGAGGAAGTACTCCGAGAGTTTCATTATTCGCGCCTTGCGGTGCATCCGGGAGGTACTAAGATGTATCAGGATTTGGGTCGCCAGTTTTGGTGGCGGGGTATGAAAAGAGATGTGGCTGTTTTCGTATCGAAGTGCCTTACTTGCCAGCAAGTGAAGGCCGAGCATCAGAGGCCAGCGGGTTTGTTGCAACCCTTGCCTATTGCCGAGTGGAAGTGGGAGCATGTCACTATGGACTTCGTTGTAGGTCTTCCGAGGACTCAGCGGGGTAGTGATGCTATTTGGGTGGTTGTAGACCGGTTGACTAAGTCGGCGCACTTTATTCCTATGCGCGTGAGAGATTCGGTAGATCATCTTGCCGATTTGTATATTCGGGACGTAGTGAGATTGCACGGGGTCCCAGTGACGATTGTCTCAGATAGAGATCCTCGTTTTACTGCTAGGTTGTGGCAGAGTTTGCAGAGTGCCTTGGGCACTAAGTTGACCTTTAGTACGGCTTATCATCCTCAGACTGACGGGCAATCCGAGCGTACTATTCAGATCCTCGAGGATATGCTTCGGGGTTGTGTCCTGGATTTCAGTGGGACGTGGGAGAGGCACTTGCCATTGGTAGAGTTTGCCTACAACAACAATTTTCAGTCTAGCATCGGTATGGCACCGTTTGAGGCCTTGTATGGCCGACCGTGTAGGTCTCCAGTGTGTTGGGCCGAGGTGGGTGATGCACCTTTGTTGGGTCCGGAGTTGGTTAGGGAGACGACGGAAAAAGTTGAGCTTATCCGTAAGAGGCTTGTTACAGCCCAGAGTCGACAAAAGAGTTATGCCGATCGTAGGAGGAGGCCTTTGACGTTTGAGGTAGGTGATCATGTCTTCCTGAAGATATCACCTAGACGAGGTCTGATGAGGTTTGGGAAGAGTGGGAAGTTATCCCCTCGGTTTATTGGTCCTTTTGAGATCCTTGAGAGGATAGGTGAGGTTGCTTATCGGTTAGCCTTACCGCCGCAGTTGTCCGGAGTGCATGACGTGTTTCATGTGAGTATGCTTCGGAAGTATGAGCCAGATCCATCACATGTGCTGGATTGGAGCGATTTAGAGGTAGATGAGGATGCCTCGTATGAGGAGAGACCGGTTCGGGTCTTGGATAGGCGGGATCAGGTCCTGCGTGGTAAGACCATTCCTTTGGTGAAAGTCTTGTGGAAACATCACGGAGTGGAGGAAGCCACTTAGGAACGTGAGTTAGAAGTCCGTGAGAAATATCCGGACTTGTTTGTTGATGTGTGATCTTGTATTTAAATTTTACATTATGTTGAACTTAAGAGCTTTTATATATGTCTTAAGTTGTAAAACATTGAGAATGTTTTGATTATTGGAAGCATGTTTTGGAACTTGCCTCATATGGTAGTTGGATGTAACACTATATATGTTGAATATATTGTTGAAATTGGAAGGATAGTGCATAATGTTGATGCATGTTGAAAATACATATGTTGTTTACATATTGTGATATGTCTCTATTTAAAGGGATGGGATGACCGGTAATGGGTCGAATTGTTGAATGTTAAATTGTAACATTGTCTAAAATGAAGGAAAACTTGTTTTGAAAACTTGTGCTTAATTTCGGGGACGAAATTCTTTAAGGGGGGGAGGTTATAGCGATCCCGGGGTTTACCCTTGTTGTATAGTGATCCGGACATGTGTCCGTGGATGTTGGTAGTTGTTTATTATCTTGTTTACATCCTTTCTTACTTTGTATTTGAGTTATAGGATGTGTTGGGCGGGTTGGTTTCAGGTTGGTTGAGTTTAGAAACCAAAACTAGTTGCCTAGATTTTTGGCCTGTAAGCTCGAGCGGAGGTGTTGGCGCTCGAGCGTAGATTACATCCATCCAGTATCTTGTTGTGCAGTGTTGTGAGCTCGAGCGTAGGGTTGGGAGCTCGAGCGGAGGACTGGTTCTGCAAAAGTGCTGAGCGAGTGCATTCTGCGCTCGAGCGGGAGGTTGGCCGCTCGAGCGGAAGTCTGTGAGTGGCTGCTCGAGCGGGGTGTTTTACGCTCGAGCGGAGACCTGGGTTAAAGTCCCGAATTTGTGACTTTTCAAATCACTTTTTCACTTTCTCTTCTCTCTCTTACTTTTCCAAAATCACCATTGTTGAGCCTCTCACTCTAGACTCTACCTTCTCTCTAGGTTTTGATCTAGTAGGAGTGATTTACTCACCTTTGGCCTTTACAAAAAGGTTGTTGATCGTCGAGGGCTTCATTTTAATCTGAAAATCTCGGGTTTTGGAGCACGTTGGGTTTTGTCGTCTTCTCCTTTGGGACTCCGAATTTGAGGTAGGGATAACCTACTCCTCTCTATGGGTTTTGTCTTTAAATTTTGGTATTTTGAGATGTTGGGCTTGGTTTGGTAATTTTGTGAAAGTTTGGGGCTTTTGTGCAATTATACAAAAGTTGGGGTTCATTCATAATAAACCTAGATGCATGTTTGGCATGAAAAAAATGGAATTAATGTTGAATCATTGATGAAAATGGGACCTAAGGGTTGAAATGGTAATTATGGAAAATGGCCTAATTACATTGTTTAATTAATTGGGATAATTAATTGGTGAGAAATGAGGAAATGAAATGTTGATTGAATATCCATTTGTGCATTTATTTTCTGTTTTAGAAATAACTGCTTTGGGCTATCGGTGGAGGATAGTCGAGATTGTTGTAGACAATGCATGATGATTAGGTAAACGGAAACTAATCAATGGAATGTGTCATGGAACTTGACGGTTGATAGAATACATTAATTGTGTGTATTGTGTGATTGTATATAGAACCAATGTGTTTATATACGTTATGTGTAGAGGAGGAGATAGGGGATGTACTCCGCGGTTTAGGGGAAGATAGGGGATGTACCTCTAAACCGGATAGGTGTTGGGAGGAGATAGGGGATGAACTCCGTAGACAGAGCTCATATGCTTGTCCAGAGAAGTGAAGATAGAGCTCATATGCTTATCTTTGTGAAGTGTGGATACAGCTTGTATGCTTATCTGTGGATATTGTTGATATACATATCTGTTGAGAATGTGGATATAGCTTTTATGCTTATCTGAATGTGAGATATAGTTTTTATACATATCTGTGGAAATGATGATAGAGCTAGCATGCTTATCTGTTTAAAAAGGGAAAATGAAAAGTAATTGGGACTTGTAAGTCGTTGACATAAATATGTAATTTTTGTGATTGTATCAGTGTTGACCAACTATCAATTGCTAATGTTTTAGTCATTGTCCATGGTTGTTTTAGTGTATTTCTACTGGGCTGTGGCTCACCCTATATGGGAATATCATTTTCAGGTGCAGGAAGCATGCCACCTCCAAGGACATAGCTGGGAGGCTAGTGGCGGGCATAGTTTTGTCGTTTTACTATTGATGTATTACATGTAATTTCAAGCCAAGGGCTTAATGTGTAAACGAGTTCGAACTCTTTGTTGTAACCAAGTGTTAACTTGGAAAGCTGTAAGCCCGTAGGGCATTTTGTTATGAGGTTAACATGTAATACTTACGTCTTGGAATTTTAATGAATGAAAGGAATGCAGTTAGTTTAAATGTAATTGCATGTCTTATCTGATGGGTTTATTGTTATTATTTTGAGGGCGTTACATCGGCAATGGCTGAAGCTTTGGCTATGGCGGAAGAGAAGAGGGAGGAGAAGAGAAGAGTAAGAGCGAGAGAGGGACGCCAACTGACTTGGGACCTCTCGACTCCTCTGATTTCCTTTGCCCTCTTTTTTGTAACCGACGCCGACGGGGCTAGTGGTCTTCGACAATGGCTGCAGCTTCGGCTATGGTGGAAGAGAGGAGGGAGGACAGGAGAAGAGCAAGAGCACGAACCAGAGCAAGAGAGGGAGGCAACTGACTTGGGACCGTTGGACTTCTGATTTACTTTGCTCTATATTTGGCAACCAGTTACACCGGTTGCCAATTCAAAATTAAATTATTAAAATAATTTAGTTATATGATAGTTATGAGATAATATGGTATATATAAATAACTAAACATAACTAAGTTATGAGTTAATATGATAATAGTTATGATTTATATGATATTATTTATGATATCAAATCACATAATCTCATAACTGATGTATGGTACATCCAAATGTACCATAGCATCACCGTTGATTCGGTAACAGCTGACTTTGATAAATTTATTTGTGATTGTGGTCCTCATGGACCTTTTCGATTCATTGAAAGCCTATCCCCTGTTTGATCAGATCAATAATGTCCAACACGTTGGAGCAGACTTTTTTTTTTTTGGGGGGGGGGGGGGTAGAACTAGTAATAATTTTTTTTTATTATTTTTATTATGAATCTACTTCTTAGTGTTAAAACATGGAATATTTTTCATGGTCATGTGTTGCGATAATGTCATTTTTTATCAATTGTTATTATCATCATCGTGAACACAATATGATTTTTACTTTTCTTTAAGTATTTGTTAGGTTGTTGGCCTCTGATGCTACAATCATCTGTTTTCATATTTACATTCTGTTTTAAGTTCCATAGGGCTGACAAGTAATGGATAATTCATTCATATGTCACTTTCCATGCCTATTCTACTAGAGTATCCCTGTGATTACACTTATGTTGGGTTACATGTGAACCTTCTTTTGAATATAATACATTAGCTCAAGTATAATTCTAATTGCCTGATAGGGTTGTGATGTAGGAGTAGAAAAATAAAATAAAATAAAACAAAAAATTATGACGCCATAATTGTTTGACAAGAAATCCAAAATTGTCACCAACTCACATTGATCATCTGCTGATTGCAACATACATTATTAGTAATTTTCTTTTTTTTAATGGGTTATAACATGATAGGAGAGAGACATGATAGTTTTCTTGTTTTGTAATTTGGTTGTTGTTAAAAAAAATTTAAAAAAAAAATAAAAAAATAGAGGTT
This sequence comes from Camellia sinensis, assembly GCF_055761805.1. NCBI lineage: Eukaryota > Viridiplantae > Streptophyta > Magnoliopsida > Ericales > Theaceae > Camellia > Camellia sinensis. The sequence goes on along the minus strand of NC_138964.1, from coordinate 30,218,264 downwards.
TGAAAGGTTGTATGTTGACATCCTAGAAAATTAAACATACATGAGATTTGAATATATAGAAGCATTAGGATGCCATATAAATTATTGTCCTTGATAATCATGGAAGTTCAATTGTCTTTATTCTTTTTCCCCTCTTCTCTCTATAGTCAAGCAAATATGTGGTTGGTTATAATCATGGATGTTCAATTTTAAATTTACTGATTTTGTCAAGAGAAGTGAGCAAACAATTGAGGATCTTAAAAGGACTTAGAAATGACAAGGGAACATGACATAATATATTGCAATTTATTCTCGGAATTTGATAAAGAATAATGAATAAACTTGCTTAAGAGGTTCTCGGCCAAACTGTTTTCTGAAACAAAACAATATAGGAGAAGAACTAAGATCTGTTGTATGGCATATCTAGTCGCTAAAATCACAAATGGTCAAGCATTCGTAAATCCACAACCCTAATCTTAAAAGAAAATTCTATAATGAAAAGCTTGTCAGAAGGTTTGGTCCACAAAATAATACCAGTTCAAGAATTAGAACACAATTCAGAGAGATTGACATCCTTCTTTGCTTTGAATCTTCAATTGCTGCTATAGTTGTTTTCTTTGCCAAACTAAACTCATTGTCCACTTTCATTTTTTTTTTTTTTACATGGTATTGAAGACATTATTAACAACATTGGATAAAAAAATTTAGTAGGGGAACTCTTCATGGAAACCGATTAAACCCTCATCAGAATAAGCACATTATTAGCTATCAATCAACTAATTTAGGTAAGTGTTGCCTAAGAGTGTAATCTTACTTTGAGAATGCCATTATCATGAGACAAAAAATTAATCAATAAATTGAAAAAAATAGTTGAAAATCAAAATTCCATTTCAAAACATAGATGATATTTGTTTTAGTCACACAAAACAATAATATATCATGTATTATTATTATGTGATCAAATGATGAGATATTTCATTTATCATTAGGACATGTTTAACATGGCTTGGGTGCGAAATTAGCTAACAAATCTTGTTGATTATATCAACAAATCATATGCCACTTGTAACTGGCAAAAACTTGGATTGAGAGGGAAAATCAAACTTTTGAAAAATGACATCCATCAAAGGAAGTCTTCATGTGACAACCCTGACCTCCAAACTAGTACATTATATAATTTAAATGAGTTTAGTTTCATGATTATGTGCTCGATTGTGTGATTACATGTTTAATTCTATAATTATCTGTTGGTATGTGGAATATCTGTTTAAATCGACAACTTAGAGTTGGAAATTAGGAGCCTAAACGGATTCAGGAACCGAAAATTGACTAGCCCAATAGACTAATTGGAATATTTAGAATTTTGTGGTGACCTCAATTGAAATTTGATTTGGATCAAAATAATTAGAATAAACTGATTGGATTAAATAGAATCAAGCCTAGTTAATTAACCTTAATCAACTTTGATTATGCTAAGCTAATTACATCTTATATAAGGCTCAATCTAAGCTTATGAACTCATTCTATACACTCTTGGGCTGAGATTTGAGAGAGAGAGAGAAGTTGAACTCAACACTTTAGAGAGAGAAATGAGAATTTGAAGGGAATTGCTAGAGGATTGGAGAATCAAGCTAAGACCACACTTAAATTCAACACTAGGTATGACATTCATCACTAATTCATGTAGATATGGCATATAGAAGTTGATTTCCTCTCATTTTTGAACTCAATGACATGTCACTAAAGAAAAGAAGCAAGGAATATCAAGAAATGAAACAATAGAGTTGAATAGCTTACATGCATGCATATTTGAGTTGGGATTTCATGGAATTCATTCATGCATGGCACAATTATACATCATTTTGGAGAATCCTTCATGTCTTCATGCCTCTCATGTCACTTGATCATATTTTGAACATGTTTTGAAGAAATGTACATTCAAATTGAGTTAAACTTATTTTACAAATTGAGATTGGAGTCATTGGTTAAGAAATTACCATGATTCTGAAGAAATGGGTTCAAATTGGAAGTGTTTTCATGTTATATAGTGACTCTCCATGTTTTTATACCAAATACACAAGATTTGAAGCTTTGAGTACCATGTTTGAACTTCAAACACAGTTCTGGAAATTCCAGAATTCATGTTGTCCGCTCGAGCGAGGGAGTCTACGCTCGAGCGTGGAATTCGGGCTCCCAGAAGTTTTTGAAATTTTACAGTCCGCTCGAGCGACCAATGTGGTGCTCAAGTGAGGACACTTTTTCTCAGTCTTCCGCTCGAGCGACAATCAAGCGGGAATTTCATGAATCCAGTACTGTTGCAGTCCGCTCGAGCGACAGAAGTTACGCTCGAGCAACCACCTATGATTTCGAACCCCCGCTCGAGCGTAGGAAGTTGTGCTCAAGCAGAGACCTTATTTTCAGCAAAATTTTACCAACTCTTTTAAGTGCACACTCGCATTCTCATGCCACTTCTAGCATTCTTAGGCACCATTTGGACTCTGATAATCATACAATACGTTAGAAACACATGCAGAGAATCGAATTAAAATGAAATGGAGTTTCTTATATACTTTGTTATGTGCTTCGTTTAGGTGGACGCCCGAGGCTTGTGTCACCGCAAACCACTGTGAGTAATAACCTTATAAAGATATGTTCAAACTATCTTTGCTTTTGGAAATGTTATTGCTATCAAAATGGATATGTGATTGGTTGAATGAATTCTTAAAATGATTTGATAATTGATAGCATGGCTTATTGAAATGTTATGTCCTCTAATGAATGGAGTTCTATTTTGAAACAATCTTGTGGCATCCATTGAATATAGGCCCTTGCCTGGGGGTAACAATACCATGGCTAGGCCCTTGCCTGGGGGTAACAATACCAGGGCTAGTATGATACGTTATCATTGGAATAATATTTGTCACTTCATGGATGTACCACATATAATATTACGAATGGCTTTTGTCACTGCAAGGAGATGCTATTATTGCTAATCAAAATGTCTTGTTGTGAACTTGATCTTATGTGGTGAATATCTTCCTTTGAAAATGATTTAAGATTTGTTTCAAAACTGTAAGACACGTTTTTGTACTATTGTCGAACTTCATTCACTTAACCTCTTTATTCTGTTATTACTCATTGGGCTATAGCTCACTATTTATTTATATATGTAATTGTAGGTGGGCAAACTGAACATCAGAGTTAGATAGCCTCGAGTTTACCCGGGTCAGCCTTTTGTGGAGCTTCCAAGTGAAGTAATCAGGCTCGGGTGGAGCCATACTTGTCGAACCCCTTTTGTGTGGTTTAATGGTTTTGTATTTGTATATAGTTGGGGTTGTATTTTGGTAAGATATGTATTTGTACTTATGTTGGATGTAACATTGAAACAAAACCTTGCTTGTCATGTTTTCTCTCCTCATATATGCACGGCTCAATGGATGAATTCTATAACATTTTTAGACTTCTGCTAAGCCCCGTACTTTACATTAAAGGGTTATTTGAATAGAGGCCGTAGGTAATCTATGATTACTGGCCGGTCATGACGCTAAACCTATAGGGGCGGGTTTGGGTCGTGACACTTCAATTGAAGGCAAGTCCCCAATCAACAGTTTAATCTCGAAGAACACGATCACCTTATCGTTCAACAATTCAATTCACCACTTGCAGTGCATCGCTTTTTACCATAATCTTTGAAATTCCAAGCCCTAGCTGTCATCAAGGCTTCTTTAAAGGCAAGAACTTCCAACACTCTACATGAAGCCTCCAATATCAAAGGAATAGGGGATATTATCAAGCCTACACATGTAAGACGACACACTTTTCTTCTTTTGCAACAATTCTAAAACCTGGTTTTTGTCCAGCCTTATCAGTTGCAGTGTAAAGTATTCAATTTCATAATGGGTAGACAAGGAGAACACAATTCACAAACCAACAAGTGTACTTCCTGACCAAATTCAGTCTGTCTGTGGCAAATCTTTGCCTCCAAATTATTTTTTATTTTTAATTATTAATAAAAATGAGTTCATATTTCTAATTTTATTTCCCTATTAGGGTCTCATATATAGAGCAACACAAGTGACCAACAATGTATGCAAGGCCAACCTAAAAGAGAATATAAACATCAATTGAATGACAGTAGCATTAGTACCACCAAAACTCTAATCAACACTCCTCCACAAGAGGTAAATTAGATCATAGAATTCTAAACACAGTATTTTGTTAAATAATGTAGAAGATGATAGCATTGAGATAAAGGAAGAACATGCTCTACCATTACTATGATGATAGGCTCGCAAAAAGGGGATAGGCTTCAACAAGAACAATGCACTCACTTGCTCAAATAGGGGATAGACTTTCAATGAATTGCTAAGCATCTGCACTAGCATAATTGTAATAAGTTGATTTATGACTTGGCAGAAAATCACAAAGCACCGTCAACCTTTTGCAGTTCTGATTACACAAAATAACTTTGCCGAGAATAGCCAACACCAATGTGAAATCTTTTTCCTTCACTCCCTTCTGAATTCCAAGTACAGAAAATTTAAACAATGTGAATTTAAATTTATCAACCATATTCTCGAATACAAATAGGATGGGTCTAAGATTGACCCGATACTTCACAATCTAAGCACAATTGTCCTTATCCATCTCAAGAATTTTGAATCCCAAAGCAGAGGGTTGATAAATCTAAAGAACAATCAAATGGCCACCGTATTCTCCAAAATATCGAGTCCCAGAAACTATTTCAGGGTTTGGAGGCATTGGAGTTCCTGTTAGCCTCCCTCCATAAACATCAAATTGAATATGAAAGTACTTGCGACTCATCCAATGAATTGCTCCATTCCGAAACACACTTTCCCGTAAGGAGTGAACCGAACCTGGTGGTGCAGCCACCCCGATATGTTTCCAAGATGCATTCTCCGAATAGTAGATATCAATTAAGTAAAAATATCCATTGGAAGACTCATTGCTAGAGTAACTTACCAACACGACTTTGTAGAGAGGTGATTTTGAAGGATCAAAAGCCAAGTAAGCACTAAACGCATGATGATATGATAATAAAGTGGTGCGATCATGATAGGGAATTAGCCTGGATTTTTGGATGGTTGGGTTACAAACAATGAAACCCTTTGTTACATTGAAGCACAATAGCAACCTTTGCAAGAGTGCTTAATCCTGGACCCATCTCCAAAACCATCAAGGACAGACAGTGTGGGGACCCTTTGGTTGTGAAGCGAGATGCACTGGAGTTGTTGATTGATTGATATTGAGTTTGAGGAAGGTTTTATGTATAGTCCTGAGAACAATGGATTGGAGTTTCAGTGAGAGTGGTTAATGAAAAATTGTGAGTCGGAGATTAGAGAGAACTAATGCTTAGAAACACACTTGAATCTGATTAGAGATTTAGCAGGGACAAGAAAAGGATTTGTGTTAGGAGATCTGTATTGTGGGCAATTAGTTCAGCCGCCAGGGAAGTATTGCAGATAATAAGCTTGCTTTTTTTCATGTATATTTTCATGGCCATAGTTTGTGCAACTCACGCACAAGAACAAGTAATACTCTCAGGCTAATGTATAGTTATAGAAAAGGGCTCCCCCTCATTGGTACCTATTAGTTGCACCCCATGTTTTCTACGCACGAATTGCAATTCCCAAAAAAAAAAACAACAAACATCATCATTGTTACTTCTTTTTTTCTTTTTCTTTTTTTAACCCTAAAATAAGACGGGAACTACAAGCAGGTAGGAAAAGGGAAAAAAATAACCAATACATGGGGTGTAAGTGACACTTGCACTCCCACAGTCTTTCATTTACACACTAGGTAATTTTTTTCCCCTTATCCCACCTTTATGTAGTTCCCCCAAATAAGAGAAGAGTAAAATAAGGGTGCCTCTATTTACACACCACCTTTTATCTTAAGGCACACCATTAGTAAGGCATACCTTTAGTAGTCTAAAAAATAAGAAATTTTCTCAATATACACCACAATGTTCCATTTTACCCTGCGTCACACACCCCACCACCACCAATGCCACTTGTAACCCAATTTCGTCGCCGGGGCCGGTGCCAGTGAAGCCCCTCTCCCTTCCCCTCTCTTCTTCATCATCGGTACCGTCACTTCCCGGTCCCCTCCTTTCTCCCTCACTGGCACTGTCTCTTCCTCTATCTAGCCATCTATTTTTCTCGTCAATTCTCCCTAACTCCCTCCTATTCCCCGTCACCCCTTTCCCAACCCTCTTCTGTCAACGCTACAACCTCCAACCCTACAAATCTTAAGCAAGAGAAAGAGAGAGATTCAACAAAGAAGTGAAGAGATACTGGCGGCAAACTAGCATTGACCAAATTATCGATGTTCTGATATTGTCTTCCGAACTGGTTTACGATGTTTGGAAGTTGCAGAACGAACTTCAGTCATGAGTTTAGATGTTGCAAACCGAACATGGATTGTGGTCTAGCAGTGGTGGGCGGCGGAAGAGGGCTATGGTTTTAGAAGAAGAAAATGGGAGAGGTGGTGGTTGTATGCAAGGTAGAGGAGAAGACAATGGTTCTGGTTGGAAAGGGAGGGGTTGCGGTGGTTCTAAGAAGAGGAAAGAATGGTGGGGTGAAAAAGGGCAACGGGAAGAGGAGTGATATCAGTCGTGGAGTGGCTATGGGTTATAGCGATCCCGGTTTTCCCTTCCTTTGTATACTGTATTCCAGACTTGGTTCCGTGGACTTGTTGTTGTATCATTATCATTTCTAGCCTTTGCTTTTGTATTTGAAACTTGGGTTGTGTTGGACATGTTTGAAACAGGTTGGTTCCACTTTGAAACAAAAAGGGTGATGCCCAGATTTTGGCCTTCACGCTCGAGCGGAAGTTTTAACGCTCGAGCGGGCTCTTCGTTGTTGCTTCTCTGCTCGAGCGAGAGTTTGGGCGCTCAAGCGTGATTTTCTATCTCCCAGTACTTTGCTCTGCAGTTCGTCCGCTCCAGCGGTAGTTTTTTTTGCTCGAGCGTGATCCCTTAATTTTGTCCCTCTGCTCGAGCGGAGAGTTTGACGCTCGAGCTGGTACCATCGCCTGCAAAACTTCTAGAAGTGTGCAATCGACGCTCGAGCGGCTCTTTTTACGATCGAGCGTGAGTCTGTGTCTGACGCTCGAGCGGGGATTTCCACGCTCGAGCGGAGAGTCGACTACATCAGTCCGAGATTTCACTTTTTGGATCACTTTTTGACCTACTTCTTTTCTCTTAACTCTTAAAAACCGCCACTTGAGAGTTTCTCTCTCTACTCTTACCTTGTCTCTAAGATTTGATCTATTTCCGGTGGTCTTCTACCATAGTCCCTTTGGGAGAAAGGTAGAGTTTCGCGAGAGCTTTCTTTTAATCTGAAAAAGGGAGGATTTGGAGCACTTTGGACTTTCGTCATCTTTTCCATTCGAATTCTTCACTTCAAGGTAGGGATTTCCTACTCCATATTATAGGTTTTGTTCTAAGTTTTGGTATTTTGATATGTTGGGGGTTGTTTGGTAATTTTGGAAAAAAACCCTAGTTGTTGTAATAAATTAATTTATATAATTAATTTAGGGAAAATTGGGGAATTTAGTTGAGTTCGTGGAATTAATGAATTTATTGATTAAATGGTGTAATTGGTTAGTTTAATCACTCACCTATGAAAGTGTTGGAATTATGTTGGTTGATACATTTATTTCCTGTTTAGAAATAACTGTTCTAGGCTATCGATGGAGGATAGTCGTGATTGGTGTAGACATTGCATGTGGATTAGGGAAAACTGAAACTAATCACATTGGTTAAGTCATTGATTTAGACTGTTGAATTAATACAGAAAATACATGTATTGATTGTGTGTTGTATATGACAAGTGTTTAATACATTGTATATGCATATTGTTTGGAAGGAGATAGGGGATGTACTGCACGGTTTGGGAGGAGATAGGGGATGGACTCCTAAACCGGATATTGTTTGGGAGGAGATAGAGGATGGACTCCATTAGCACCGCTAATATGTGTGCTTATTGATTTATGGAAGTATTTTTATATTTGGTTGATACAGCACTAAAATGTGTATCAAACGGGAAGTATGGAAGTGTTTTGGTTATGAGCCTTAGTCTCATTTGTTTTGTTGATGTAATATATAGTTCACTGTTATAGTTTGGCCAGGGTCTGAGCCATATTGGTATAGATGGAAAGTGAGACTTGTCATGAAACTATATGTTAATGAAATGGATGTTTGGGTTAACCATCTATTGAATGCGATTACTTTATTCAATGCTTATATTTGGTTTAGTATATTTCTACTGGGCTGTGGCTCACCCTATACGGGAACATCATTTTCAGGTTCAGGTGATAAGCTACCTCCAAGGACTTAGCTTGGAAGGAATTGGAGTTGAAGACTCTGTTTAGTTTAGTTGTTATTTATTTTATTTGATATTACATGTAAACACTCAAGCCAAGGGCTTAATTTGTAGTTGAGTTAGTACTCACATTTTGTGTCCAAGTGTTGGCTTGGAAAGATGTAAGCCCGTAGGGCATTTACTTTTGATGTTACATGTAATGTTTTTCAATAAGAATACTCTGATGAATGGTATAATGGTTGGTTTTCTTTTATTAATGCACGTCAATGTTATATATATTATGGGTTTATTTTGAGGGCGTTACAACTTGGTTTCAGAGCGTACCGGGTTCGAATACTTTGGGTACGTGGGAAGTGATTAGTATCACAATGGGTTCGTCTCGTTAGTGTACTGTTATATGCTTATATGATAACATGTTTATGTGACTATGTGGGTATGGAATGTAGTTTCTAGGATACTGATTGGAACCTTGAGTTTCTAGTAGTCTTGTTGGAAAGGCACTTGATCAATGCTGCTTCCAACCGGAACTATGGTAACGCTTTGGGACTGTCATTATCCAGGAATGAAATTCGTAGGTGCTTATGTGATTATGTGCTTACGTGGAATGAATTACTGTTGTCCAATGCATTAGGACGCTAATATTATAGCTTCGGCACATTTATTAATGTGCTAACGTCTTGTTTACCTTTATTAGGATGTTAGGACGAGGACGAGTGTCACGCCCTCAAAATTAACCCATTATATGTATATCATTGACATGCATTATTTAAAGGAAACAATTTATTCATTCATTCATCAGAGTATTACTAAACAAAAACACTACATGTAACATCAAATTAAATGCCCTATGGGCTTACATCTTTCCAAGCCAACACTTGGACACAATATATGAGTTCCAACTCAAATACAAATAAAGCCCTAGGCTTGATTATTTATCAAATAAAAACAAACAACTAAAGATAGTCTTCAAAATCCAAATCCTTCCAAGCTAAGTCCTGGGAGGTAGCTTATCTCCTGGACCTGAAAATGATGTTCCCATGAAGGGTGAGCCACAGCCCAGTAGAAATATACTAAACCAAAAATAAGCATTGAATAAAGCATTAATATTTAATAGATGGTTAACCAAGATGATCAATTACATCATTATACAGTCTCATGACACTAATGTCTAAAACACGTTTTACTTTTCAACATTATCAATATGGCTCAGAACCTGGCCAAACTTACAACAGTGAACTATATATATATCATATTCACATTCTTCCAATATCAACAAACCATTGAGACTCAGGCTCAAATCAAAACACTTCATACTTCAAGTTTGATACACATTTTAGTGTTGTATCAATAAAACACTTCAATAAAAAATAAGCACACATAAAAGTGATGCTAATGGAGTCCATCCCCTATCTCCTCCCAAACAAAAATCCAGTTTAGAGGTCCATCCGCTATCTTCCCCTAAACCGTGGAGTACATCCCCTATCTCCTCCCACACAAAACAATGTATGCAAACACATAACATATGCAACACACAATCAATACACATAATGTCTGTATTAATTCAATAGTCTAAATTGATGACTTAATCAATGATTAGTTTCAGTTATCCCTAATCCACATGCAGTGTCTACAACAAGCACGACTATCCTCCACCGATAGCCCAAAACAGTTATTTCTAGACTTGGAAAATAAATATACCAACAATTCAATAGGCGAGTGATTTACATTATCCAACTACACCATTTAATCAATAAATTCCCTAATTTCATGAATTTAACTAAATTCCCCAATTCCCTTAAATTAATTATATAAATTAATTAATTAATACAACTAGGGTTTTTCCCAAAATTATCAAAGTAACCCCAACATATCAATATACCAAAACTTAGAACAAAACTTATAAAATGGAGTAGGAAATCCTTACCTCGAAGAAATAGCCTCAAAAGAGAAGATGGAGATGAAGACCCAAAATCCAAAGTGCTCCAAACTACCAACAATTCAGATTAAAACGAAGCCCTCGACTCACACACTCTTTTTAATGAAGGATCTAGGGTAGAAACACACCCTAAGTGGATCAAATCTAAGAGAGAAGGTGAGCAGGGTGAGAGAGAAGTTGGACCTTAGGGTTTTGGAATCTAAAAAGAGGATGAAAAACTGATTAAAAACCCGCTGCTGTCTAATTAAACTGGACAGGCTCGCTCGAGCGAAGGCTTGGTCGCTCGAGCGACCAGACACAAGAAATCCTCGCTCGAGCAAAGAAAATCTCGCTCGAGCCAAGAATGCAATGCTACAGGTCCACACTAGACGCAACCGCTCACTCGAGCTAAGAAAATCTGGCTCGAGCCACCAAACACAAAATACAACCCTCGCTCGAGCGACAAAGTACTCGCTCGAGCGACCAACCCAAAAACTGGACAGCAACACTTGGTTTCCGATCCCAACCAACCTGAAACAAACCTGCCCAACACATCCTATAACTCCAAATAAGAAAATAAAGAATGACAACAACAATTATACCATGACAGAATCTACGGAACCTAAGTCCGGATACAATAATCAAATGGAAAAAGACCGGGGTCGCTATAACCTCCCCCCCTTAAAAGAATTTCGTCCCCGAAATTAAGCATAAGTTTGTAAACAAAAACAAGTTTTTCTCAATTCTCAAAGATATTATATAACAACAATAAACATCTTGACCCAATACTGGTCACTTCATCTCTTTATCAAGGGGTATCTCACAATATATATAAAACGACATATATCTCAACCTGTATCATTATTATGCATTATTCCTTTCAATGTTAACAATTCCCATATCATATTCAATCGCATGATATAAACAACACATTCAACAATGTACTCAACAGATGCAATGTTACACTAAACTTCTATAATGAAGCAAGTTTCAAGATACACCCATTTACCAATACAAACTCAATGTTTTACAACTTAAGACATGTATAAAGCTCCTAAGTTCAACAATATAACAGAATTTAATCATAAGATTACAAATCAACAAACATGTCCGGATATTTCTGGCGGACTTCCAATTCACGTTCCCAAGTGGCTTCCTCCACTCCGTGATGTTTCCACAAAACTTTCACTAAAGGGATGGTTTTGCCTCGCAAAACTTGATCCCGCCTATCCAATACCCGAACCGGTCTCTCCTCATACGAGACATCCTCATCAACCACTAAATCGGTCCAATCCAACACATGTGATGGATCCGGCTCATACTTCCGAAGCATACTCACATGAAACACGTCATGTACTCCGGACAACTGTGGCGGCAAAGCTAAACGATATGCAGCCTCGCCAATCCTCTCAAGGATCTCAAAAGGACCAATGAACCGAGGGGACAACTTCCCGCTCTTCCCAAACCTCATCAAACCCCGCCCAGGTGATATTTTCAGAAAGACATGATCACCCACCTCAAACACCAAAGGTCTCCTCCTACGGTCTGCATAAGATTTCTGACGACTCTGTGCTGTAACAAGCCTCTTACGGATAAGCTCAACTTTCTCCATCGTTTCCCTCACCAACTCCGGGCCCAACAGAGGTGCATCACCCACCTCAGCCCAACAAACAGGAGATCTACACGGTCGGCCATACAAGGCCTTAAACGGTGCCATACCGATACTAGACTGGAAACTGTTGTTGTAGGCAAACTCCACCAACAGCAAGTGCCTCTCCCACGACCCACTAAGGTCTAGAACACAACCCCGAAGCATATCCTCAAGGATCTGAATAGTACGCTCGGACTGCCCGTCAGTCCGTGGATGGTAAGCCGTGCTAAAGGTCAACTTAGTGCCTAAGGCACTCTGCAAACTCTGCCACAACCTGGCAGTAAAGCGAGGATCTCTATCTGAGACGATCGTCACTGGAACCCTGTGCAACCTCACTATGTCCTGAATGTACAAGTCGGCAAGATGATCTACCGAATCTCTCACGTGCATAGGAATGAAGTGCGCCGACTTAGTCAACCGGTCTACTACCACCCAAATAGTATCACTACCCCGCTGAGTCCTAGGAAGACCCACAACGAAGTCCATAGTGACGTGTTCCCACTTCCACTCGGCAATAGGCAAGGGTTGCAACAAACCCGCTGGCCTCTGATGTTCGGCCTTCACTTGCTGACAAGTAAGGCACTTAGATACGAAAGTTGCCACATCTCTCTTCAAACCCCGCCACCAGAACTGGCGACCCAAATCCCGATACATCTTAGTGCCTCCCGGATGCACCGCAAGGCGTGAATGATGAAACTCTCGGAGTACCTCCTCTCGACAAGACTCTGGCACAAACAGACGGTCTCGGTATCTCACACTGAGGTCGGGATACACCGTCAAACCCTTCTCAACCTTCCCACCGAAAATCTTCTCACGGAGGGTTTCTACCTCAAGGTCACCCCTCTGAGCCTCTAACACTCGAGTCACGAGTGTAGGCTGTACAATAACAGAAAACAAGGCCGCAGCCTCAACGGATTCGCCCAGAAGTAAATTAAACTCCCCAAGTGCACCCAACATCTCCCATTCTCGGATGGCTATACTAGCTATGTCACCAACAGGTTTCCTGCTAAGGGCATCGGCCACCACATTGGCCTTTCCCGGATGATAATGCAACTCAAAGTCATAATCCTCTATGAACTCCATCCACCTCCTCTGCCTCAAGCTCAAGTCTTTCTGTGTAAACAAATATTTCAGACTCTTATGATCCGAGAATACCTCAAATCTCTCACCATAAAGATAATGCCTCCAAATCTTCAAGGCAAATATCACAGCTGCTAACTCTAGATCATGCGTAGGGTAATTCTGCTCATGAATTTTCAACTGACGTGAGCCATAGGCAACTACTTTCCCTTCTTGCATTAACACACAACCCAGACCCTCTCGTGAGGCGTCACAATAGACTGCATAACCCAACCCTCTCTCTGGAATAATCAATACTGGAGCGGTGGTCAGTCTAACTTTCAACTCCTGGAACGACTTTTCACAAGTCTCACTCCATACAAATTTGACTCCCTTCCGAGTCAATCTAGTCAAAGGCGAAGCTAATCTGGAGAAATCTTTCACAAACCGACGATAATACCCAGCTAACCCCAGAAAACTGCGGATCTCAAACACACTCTTAGGCTGTGCCCAATCTTGCACCGCCTCAGTCTTGGATGTATCAACAGACACTCCTTCCCCAGAAACTACATGGCCTAAGAACTTGACCTCTTCTAGCCAGAACTCACATTTCCCAAACTTAGCATAAAGCTTATGGGCTCTAAGTAACTCAAGCACCACTCTCAAGTGTTCCTTGTGCTTCTCCTCAGAAGGTGAATAGATAAGGATGTCGTCCACGAAAACGACTACAAAACAATCTAAAAATTCCCGAAATATTCGGTTCATCAAATCCATAAAAACTGCCGGTGCATTGGTGAGCCCAAATGGCATCACCAGAAACTCATAGTGGCCATACCGTGTACGGAATGCCGTCTTCGGAATATCCTCCTCCCTGACTCTTAACTGATGATAACCCGATCTCAAGTCTATCTTCGAGAAACAACGGGAACCTTTCAACTGATCGAACAGATCATCTATACGAGGCATAGGGTACTTATTCTTAACGGTAGTCCGATTCAATTTCCGGTAATCTATACAAAGTCTCAAAGCACCACCTTTATTTTTAACAAAGAGGGCCGGTGCTCCCCACGGCGAAACACTAGGACTTATAAAACCCTTGTCTAGTAACTCCTGGAGCTGAATCTTCAACTCAACTAACTCAGCTGGGGCAAAACGATAAGGTGCCATAGAAATCGGCACCGTGCCGGGCACTAGGTCAATAGAGAATTCAATCTCTCGATGCGGTGGCAAACCAACAAGATCCTTGGGAAAAACGTTCGAGTACTCACGAACCACCCTTGGCAACACAATCTGAGTCTCATCATCCTCACTAATCGAAAGGTTAGCAAGTAGACCGCTAAGCTCACTCCGTCCTCGCGGAACATACCCCGGTGGCAACACATTACCAACCCGATCCCCCTGAAAATGAAAATACTCTCCGCTCACGGTACAACAAGTGACCCTCTGACGGTAGCAATCAATAACTGCCCGGTATGACGATAACCAGTCCATACCCAAAATAACATCGAAACCCCTCATAGGCATAACTACAAAGGAAAATGGGATTCTATGATAATCAACCTCTATATCACAACCCCTAACACTTTGTTTCAAAATCAATTCACCCCCAAGAGGTGACACTACACAAATAGGAGATGCTAACTGTGCTAACTCCAACTCCAAAACAGATGCAAATGCAGCAGACACAAAGGAATGAGATGCACCCGTATCAATCAAAACATTAGCAACCGAGTTGCAAAACAAGAAGGTACCTCTCACAACTGATGGTGCCAGCACAAGATCCTGCGCGGTAACAGCATACACGCGCCCAGACGACCTCTGATCAACCTGCTCACCCCTAGGAGCATAAGATTGCTGCACCGACTGGGACGATGAAGCCCCCTGATTGGCCCTTGAGGCCTGACCCGACTGAGCTGGCTGCTGACCCAGAATCTGCCTCGAACCAGATGCACCAGGTGTGCCACCCAACTGCGGGCAATACCTCTTCATATGCCCTGGCTGACCACACTGATAACACGAAAGTGGCTGGCCTCTACCCTGACTCTGGCTCTGAGATCGAGCCGAAGATGATGCTGCTCTCTGCACTCCTCCCCTCTGAGGACAAACCGGAGACTTGTGACCCAACTGGCCACACTTGAAATAGGTAATGTCTCCCTGACTGCCTTTCCCCGAACTAACACTCGGCACAGGAAAAGTCGATCTAGAAAAACTACCCTGAGACTGCTGGGGATTAAAACCCTTCTGTCTCCTACCATCACTCTGACCATCCTGACTCCTCTTGGAGCCCTTTTGTCCTTCCTCCTCCTCCTGCATCATGATTTCCATGTGGGCTGCAGCATCAACCATACGCCCATAATCCCGAATCATAGTTCCCCCAACTCTCAGCTTGAGGCCACGCCTCAACTTCTTCTCAAACTCGATACAACGGCGTTCCTCAGACGCCACCAACTCAGGTGCAAACCTGGACAAACTAGTAAATGCAGCCTCAAACTTGGCCACTGAAGAACTCGACTACTTAAGCTGGCAGAACTGGTCTCTCAGCTTCTCCCTAACTGCTGGAGATAAGAACTTCTCCTGGAAAGCATTCACAAAAGCCTCCTATGTACCTCCTATACGACCCTTAGTGAACTTCCACCACTGACCCGCATCCCTCTTCAACTGGAAAGATGCCAAGGTCACTTTCAACCCCTCGTCTTCGATGCCAAGCATCTCAAACGTCTTCGTTGTCTGTTCGAGCCATTCATCTGCCTTAAGCGGCTCTTTAGGATCACCCACAAATTCATCCGGATTAGACCGGAAGAACTTCCTCTTCAGAAAGGAAGGTCCTGCATCTGCAGCAACATCCCGAACTTGATTGTCAGCTCTGAGAATGCCTACTGACTCCCTGAATGCCCCTACTATCTCTCGGGCTAGAGCGCCCATAGCCTGCTGGACTACTAGCTCGGCCACATTGGCCTGGCCAATTCCCTCCTGAACTGCCGGAATCTCCTCTGGCACAGGCACCTCCTGCCCACCCGGCCTACCACGCCTACCGCGTCCCCGTCCTCGTCCTGACATCCTAACAAAGGAAACAAAGACGTTAGCACATTAATAAATGTGCCAAAGCTAAACACTCATGTCCTAATGCATTGGACAACAATAATTCATTCCACGTAAGCACATAATCATATAAGCATCTACGAATTTCATTCCTGGATGATGATAGTCCCGAAGCGTTACTATAGTTCCGGTTGGAAGCAGCATTGATCAAGTGCCTTTCCAACAAGACTACTAGAAACTCAAGGGTCCAATCAACATCCTAGAAACTACATTCCATACCCACATAATCACATAAACATGTTATCACATAAGCATATAACATTACACTAAGTCTCTATCAAACGAGACGAACCCATTGTGATACTAATCACTTCCCACGTACCCAAAGTATTCAAACCCGGTACGCTCAGATACCAAGTTGTCACGCCCTCAAAATTAACTCATTATATGTATATCATTGACATGCATTATTTAAAGGAAACAATTTATTCATTCATTCATCAGAGTATTACTAAACAAAAACACTACATGTAACATCAAATTAAATGCCCTATGGGCTTACATCTTTCCAAGCCAACACTTGGACACAATATATGAGTTCTAACTCAAATACAAATAAAGCCCTAGGCTTGATTATTTATCAAATAAAAACAAACAACTAAAGATAGTCTTCAAAATCCAAATCCTTCCAAGCTAAGTCCTGGGAGGTAGCTTATCTCCTGGACCTGAAAATGATGTTCCCATGAAGGGTGAGCCACAGCCCAGTAGAAATATACTAAACCAAAAATAAGCATTGAATAAAGCATTAGTATTTAATAGATGGTTAACCAAGATGATCAATTACATCATTATACAGTCTCATGACACTAATGTCTAAAACACGTTTTACTTTTCAACATTATCAATATGGCTCAGAACCTGGCCAAACTTACAACAGTGAACTATATATATATCATATTCACATTCTTCCAATATCAACAAACCATTGAGACTCAGGCTCAAATCAAAACACTTCATACTTCAAGTTTGATACACATTTTAGTGCTGTATCAATAAAACACTTCAATAAAAAATAAGCACACATAAAAGTGATGCTAATGGAGTCCATCCCCTATCTCCTCCCAAACAAAAATCCGGTTTAGAGGTCCATCCCCTATCTTCCCCTAAACCGTGGAGTACATCCCCTATCTCCTCCCACACAAAACAATGTATGCAAACACATAACATATGCAACACACAATCAATACACATAATGTCTGTATTAATTCAGTAGTCTAAATTGATGACTTAATCAATGATTAGTTTCAGTTATCCCTAATCCACATGCAGTGTCTACAACAAGCACGACTATCCTCCACCGATAGCCCAAAACAGTTATTTCTAGACTTGGAAAATAAATATACCAACAATTCAATAGGCGAGTGATTTACATTATCCAACTACACCATTTAATCAATAAATTCCCCAATTTCATGAATTTAACTAAATTCCCCAATTCCCTTAAATTAATTATATAAATTAATTAATTAATACAACTAGGGTTTTTCCCAAAATTATCAAAGTAACCCCAACATATCAATATACCAAAACTTAGAACAAAACTTATAAAATGGAGTAGGAAATCCCTACCTCGAAGAAATAGCCTCAAAAGAGAAGATGGAGATGAAGACCCAAAATCCAAAGTGCTCCAAACTACCAACAATTCAGATTAAAACGAAGCCCTTGACTCACACACTCTTTTTAATGAAGGATCTAGGGTAGAAACACACCCTAAGTGGATCAAATCTAAGAGAGAAGGTGAGTAGGGTGAGAGAGAAGTCGGACCTTAGGGTTTGGAATCTAAAAAGAGGATGAAAAACTGATTAAAAACCCGCTGCTGTCTAATTAATCTGGACAGGCTCGCTCGAGCGAAGGCTTGGTCGCTCGAGCGACCAGACACAAGAAATCCTCGCTCGAGCAAAGAAAATCTCGCTCGAGCCAAGAATGCAATGCTACAGGTCCACACTAGACGTAACCGCTCGCTCGAGCTAAGAGAATCTGGCTCGAGCCACCAAACACAAAATACAACCCTCGCTCGAGCGACAAAGTACTCGCTCGAGCGACCAACCCAAAAACTGGACAGCAACACTTGGTTTCCGATCCCAACCAACCTGAAACAAACCTGCCCAACACATCCTATAACTCCAAATAAGAAAATAAAGAATGACAACAACAATTATACCATGACAGAATCTACGGAACCTAAGTCCGGATACAATAATCAAATGGAAAAAGACCGGGGTCGCTATAACGAGGACGTGGTAGGCGTGGTAGGCAGGATAGGCAGGAAGTGCCTATGCCGGAGGAGATTCCGGAGCAGCAGGAAGGAGTTGGCCAGGCTAATGTGGCTGAGCCAATAGGCCAACAGGCTATGGGCGCTTTGGCCCGAGAGATAGCAGGGGCATTCAGGGAGTCGGTTGGCATTCTTAGGGCTGAGAATCAAGCCCAGGTTATTGTTGCGGATCCAGGACCTTCTTTTCTGAAGAGGGAGTTCTTCCGGTCTAACCTGGATGAATTTGTGGGTGATCCTAAAGAGCCACTTAAGGCAGATGAATGGCTCGAACAGACAACGAAGACGTTTGAGATGCTTGGCATCGAAGACGAGGGGTTGAAAGTGACCTTGGCATCGTTCCAGCTGAAGGGGGATGCGGGTCAGTGGTGGAAGTTCACAAAGGGTCGTATAGGAGGTACGCGGGAGGCTTTTGTAAATGCTTTCCAGGAGAAGTTTTTATCTCCAGCTGTCAGAGAAAAGTTGAGAGACCAGTTCTGTCAGCTTAAGCAGTCGAGTTCTTTAGTGGCCGAGTTTGAGGCTGCATTTACTAGTTTATCCAGGTTTGCACCTGAGTTGGTGGCGTCTGAGGAACACCGTTGTATTGAGTTTGAGAAGAAGTTGAGGCGTGGCCTTAAGCTAAGAGTTGGAGGAACTATGATTCGGGATTATGGGTGTATGGTTGATGCTGCAGCCCATATGGAGATCATGATGCAGGAGGAGGAGGAAGGGCAGAAAGGCTCCAAGAGGAGTCAGGATGGCCAGAGTGATGGAAGAAGACAGAGAGGTTTCACTCCTCAACAGTCTCAGAGTAGTTTTTCTAGATCAACTTTTCCAGTGCCAAGTGCAGGTTCTGGGAAAGGCTGTCAAGGAGACATTACCTATTTCAAGTGTGGCCAACTGGGCCACAAGTCTCCAGTTTGCCCGCAGAAGGGAGGAGTACAGAGAGCAGCATCTTCTTCGGCTCGATCTCAGAGCCAGAGTCAGGGTAGAGGCCAGCCACTCTCTTGTTTTCAGTGCGGTCAGGCAGGGCACATGAAGAGGTTTTGCCTGTAGTTGAGTGGCACATCTGATGCATCTGGTTTGAGGCAGATTCATAGCTATCAGCCAGCTCAGTCGGTTCAGGCCTCGAGGGCTAATCAGGGGGCTTCATCGTCCCAGTCTGTGCAGCAGTCTTATGCTCCTAGGGGTGAGCAGGTTGATCAGAGACCATCTGGGCGCGTGTATGCTGTTACCGCGCAGGATCTTGTACCAGCTCCATCGGTCGTGAGAGGTACCTTCTTGTTTTGCAATTCGGTTGCTAGTGTTTTGATTGATACGGGTGCATCTCATTCCTTTGTGTCTGCTGCACTTGCATCTGTTTTGGAGTTGGAATTAGCACAGTTAGCATCTCTTATTTGTGTAGTGTCACCCCTTGGGGGTGAATTGATCTTGAAACAAGGTGTTAGGGGTTGTGATATAGAGGTCGCCGATCATAGGCTTTCGTTTCCTTTTGTAGTTATGCCCATGAAAGGCTTTGATGTTATTTTGGGTATGGACTGGTTATCGTCATACCGGGCAGTTATCGATTGCTACCGCCAGAGGGTCACACTATGTACCTTAAGCGGGGAGTGTTTTCATTTTCTGGGAGACCGGGTTGGTAATGTTTTGCCACCAGGGTATGATCCGCGAGGGCGGGGTGAGCTTAGTGGCCTACTTGCTAACCTTGAGAGTGGTGAGTGCGATGAGACCCAGATTGTGTTGCCAAGGGTGGTTTGTGAGTACTCAGACGTCTTTCCCGTGGATCTTGTTAGTTTGCCACCGCATCGAGAGATTGAGTTCTCTATTGATCTAGTGCCCGGCACGACGTCGATTTCTATGGTATCTTATCGTTTTGCCCCAGTCGAGTTAGTTGAGTTGAAGATTCAGCTTCAGGAGTTGCTAGATAAGGGCTATATTCGTCCTAGTGTTTCACTGTGGGGAGCACCGGTCCTCTTTGCTAAAAAGAAAGGTGGTGCTTTGAGACTCTGTATAGATTACTGGAAGTTGAATCGGGCTACGGTTAAGAATAAGTACCCTATGCCACGTATAGATGATCTATTCGATCAGTTGAAGGGTTCCCGTTGTTTCTCTAAAATAGACTTAAGATCGGGTTACCACCAGTTGAGAGTCAGGGAGGAGGACATTCCGAAGATGGCATTCCGTACGCGGTATGGCCACTATGAGTTCCTGGTGATGCCTTTTGGGCTCACCAATGCACCGGCAGTCTTTATGGACTTGATGAACGGGATCTTCTGGGAATTGTTGGATCGTTTCGTGGTCGTTTTCGTAGACGACATTCTCATTTATTCACCTTCAGAGGAGGAGCACGAGGAACACTTGAGAGTGGTGCTTGAATTACTTAGAGCCCATCAGCTTTATGCTAAGTTTGGGAAGTGTGAGTTCTGGCTTGAAGAGGTGAAGTTCTTAGGCCATGTGGTTTCTAGGGAAGGGGTGTCTGTTGATACATCCAAGACGGAGGCAGTGCAAGATTGGGCACAACCTAAGAGTGTGTTTAAGATCCGCAGTTTTTTGGGATTAGCTGGGTATTACCGCCGGTTTGTGAAGGATTTCTCCAGGTTAGCTTCACCGTTAACTAGATTGACTCGGAAGGGAGTCAAATTTGTATGGAGTGAGACTTGTGAAAAGTCATTCCAGGAGTTGAAAGTTACACTGACCACTGCTCCGGTCTTGATTATTCCGGAGAGAGGGTTAGGTTATGCAGTCTATTGTGACGCCTCACGAGAGGGTCTGGGTTGTGTGTTGATGCAAGAGGGGAAAGTGGTTGCCTATGGCTCACGTGAGTTGAAAATACACGAGAAGAATTACCCTACGCATGATCTTGAGTTAGCAGCTGTGATCTTTTCCTTGAAGATTTGGAGGCATTATTTTTATGGTGAGAGGTTCGAGGTATTCTCGGATCATAAGAGTCTGAAATATCTGTTTACACAGAAAGACTTGAACTTGAGGCAGAGGAGGTGGATGGAGTTTATTGAGGATTATGACTTTGAATTGCATTATCATCCGGGGAAGGCTAATGTAGTGGTCGATGCCCTTAGCAGGAAATCTGTTGGTGACATAGCTAGTATAGCCATTCGAGAATGGGAGATGTTAGGTGCACTTGGGGAGTTTGATTTGCTTCTGGGCGAATCCGTTGGGGCTGCAGCCTTGTTTTCTGTTGTTGCGCAGCCGACACTTGTGACTCGAGTGTTAGAGGCTCAGAGAGGTGACCTTGAGATAGAATCTCTTCGAGAAAAGATTTCCAGTGGGAAGGTTGAGAAGGGTTTGACGGTGTATCCTGACCTGAGTGTGAGATACCGAGACCGTCTGTTTGTGCCAGAATCTTGCCGAGAGGAGGTACTCCGAGAGTTCCGTCATTCACGCCTTGCGGTGCATCCGGGAGGTACTAAGATGTATCAGGATTTGGGTCGCCAGTTTTGGTGGTGGGGTATGAAGAGAGATGTGGCAGCTTTCGTGTCTAAGTGCCTTACTTGTCAGCAAGTGAAGGCCGAGCATCAGAGACCAGTGGGTTTGTTGCAACCCTTGCCTATTGCCGAGTGGAAGTGGGAACATTTCACTATGGACTTTGTTTTAGGTCTTCCGAGGACTCAGCGGGGTAGTGATGCTATTTGGGTGGTTGTAGACCGGTTGACTAAGTCGGCGCACTTCATTCCTATGCGCGTGAGAGATTCGGTAGACCATCTTGCTGGTTTATATATTCGGGACATAGTGAGGTTGCACGGGGTCCCAGTGACGATTGTCTCAGATAGAGATCCTCGTTTTACTGCCAGGTTGTGGTAGAGTTTGCAGAGTGCCTTAAGCACTAAGTTGACCTTTAGCACGGCTTATCATCCTCAGACTGACGGGTAGTCTGAGCGTACTATTCAGATCCTTGAGGATATGCTTCGGGGTTGTGTTCTTGACTTTAGTGGGTCGTGGGAGAGGCACTTGCCTTTGGTGGAGTTTGCCTACAACAATAGTTTCCAGTCTAGTATCGGTATGGCACCGTTTGAGGCCTTGTACGGCCGACCGTGTAGGTCTCCAGTTTGCTGGGCCGAGGTGGGCGATGCACCTTTGCTGGGTCCGGAATTGGTAAGGAAAATGACGGAGAAAGTTGAGCTTATCCGTAGGAGGCTTGTTACAGCCCAGAGTCGTCAGAAATCTTATGCCGACCGTAGGAGGAGACCTTTGGTGTTTGAGGTGGGTGATCATGTCTTTCTGAAGATATCACCTAGGCGGGGATTGATGAGGTTCGGGAAGAGCGGGAAGTTGTCCCCTCGATTTATTGGCCCTTTTGAGATCCTTGAGAGGATTGGCGAGGCTTCTTATCGTTTAGCTTTGCCGCCGCAGTTATCCGGAGTACATAACGTGTTTCATGTGAGTATGCTTCGGAAGTATGAGCCGGATCCATCGCATGTATTGGATTGGACCGACTTAGAGGTAGATGAGGATGTCTCGTATGAGGAGAGACCGGTTCGGGTCTTGGATAGACGGGATCAAGTTTTGCGAGGCAAGACCATCCCTTTGGTAAAGGTTTTGTGGAAACATCACGGGGTGGAGGAAGCCACTTGGGAACGTGAGTTGGAGGTCCGAGAGAAATATCCGGACCTATTTGTAGATGCTTGAGCATATGTTGCTTATTTTGTTGTAATATTGCACCTTAAGTGTATTGAATATAACTTAAGTTGTGAAACATAGTTTATGTTTTGGTTAATGGAAGTATTTTGAAACTTGCCTCATAATGGAAGTTTAGTGTAACACTGCATATGTTGAATGTGTTGTAGAATTAGAGTTATATCATGAGATTGAATATGATATGGAAATGGGAATCACATATATTGAAAACTGTTGAATTTGAAAGGAAAATGCATGTTGATAATGCAAGTTGTTATGTATAATGTGATATGCCTTTTGAAAAAAAAAAAAAAAAACTTGTACTTAATTTCGGGGACGAAATTCTTTAAGGGGGGGAGGTTATAGCGATCCCGGTTTTCCCTTCCTTTGTATACTGTATTCCGGACTTGGTTCCGTGGACTTGATGTTGTATCATTATCACTTCTCGCCTTTGCTTTTGTATTTGAGTCTTGGGTTGTGTTGGACAGGTTTGAAACCGGTTGGTTCCACTTTGAAACAAAAAGTGTGATGCCCAGATTTTGGCCATCACGCTCGAGCGGAAGTTTTAACGCTCGAGCGGGCTCTTCGTTGTTGCTTCTCTGCTCGAGCGGGAGTTTGGGCGCTCGAGCGTGATTTTCCATCTCCCAGTACTTTGCTCTGCAGTTCGTCCGCTCCAGCGGTAGTTTTTCTCGCTCGAGCGTGATCCCTTGATTTTGTCCCTCCGCTCGAGTGGAGAGTTTGACGCTCGAGCGGGTACCATCGCCTGCAAAACTTCTGGAAGTGTGCAATCGACGCTCGAGCGGCTCTTTTTACGATCGAGCGTGAGTCTGTGTCTGACGCTCGAGCGGGGATTTCCACGCTCGAGCGGAGAGTCGACTACATCAGTTCGAGATTTCACTTTTTGGATCACTTTTTGACCTACTTCTTTTTCTCTTAACTCTTAAAAACCGCCACTTGAGAGTTTCTCTCTCTACTCTTACCTTGTCTCTAAGATTTGATCTATTTCCGGTGGTCTTCTACCATAGTCCCTTTGGGTGAAAGGTAGAGTTTCGCGAGAGCTTTCTTTTAATCTGAAAAAGGGAGGATTTGGAGCACTTTGGACTTTCGTCATCTTTTCCATTCGAATTCTTCACTTCAAGGTAGGGATTTCCTACTCCATATTATAGGTTTTGTTCTAAGTTTTGGTATTTTGATATGTTGGGGGTTGTTTGGTAATTTTGGAAAAAAACCCTAGTTGTTGTAATAAATTAATTTATATAATTAATTTAGGGAAAATTGGGGAATTTAGTTGAGTTCGTGGAATTAATGAATTTATTGATTAAATGGTGTAATTGGTTAGTTTAATCACTCACCTATGAAAGTGTTGGAATTATGTTGGTTGATACATTTATTTCCTGTTTAGAAATAACTGTTCTAGGCTATCGATGGAGGATAGTCGTGATTGGTGTAGACATTGCATGTGGATTAGGGAAAACTGAAACTAATCACATTGGTTAAGTCATTGATTTAGACTGTTGAATTAATACAGAAAATACATGTATTGCTTGTGTGTTGTATATGACAAGTGTTTAATACATTGTATATGCATATTGTTTGGGAGGAGATAGGGGATGTACTCCACGGTTTGGGAGGAGATAGGGAATGGACTCCTAAATCGGATATTGTTTGGGAGGAGCTAGGGGATGGACTCCATTAGCACCGCTAATATGTGTGCTTATTGATTTATGGAAGTATTTTTATATGTGGTTGATACAGCACTAAAATGTGTATCAAACGGGAAGTATGGAAGTGTTTTGGGTATGAGCCTTAGTCTCATTTGTTTTGTTGATGTAATATATAGTTCACTGTTATAGTTTGGCCAGGGTCTGAGCCATATTGGTATAGATGGAAAGTGAGACTTGTCATGAAACTATATGTTAATGAAATGGATGTTTGGGTTAACCATCTATTGAATGCGATTACTTTATTCAATGCTTATATTTGGTTTAGTATATTTCTACTGGGCTGTGGCTCACCCTATACGGGAACATCATTTTCAGGTTCAGGTGATAAGCTACCTCCAAGGACTTAGCTTGGAAGGAATTGGAGTTGAAGACTCTGTTTAGTTTAGTTGTTATTTATTTTATTTGATATTACATGTAAACACTCAAGCCAAGGGCTTAATTTGTAGTTGAGTTAGTACTCACATTTTGTGTCCAAGTGTTGGCTTGGAAAGATGTAAGCCCGTAGGGCATTTACTTTTGATGTTACATGTAATGTTTTTCAATAAGAATACTCTGATGAATGGTATAATGGTTGGTTTTCTTTTATTAATACACGTCAATGTTATATATATTATGGGTTTATTTTGAGGGCGTTACAGAGAGGGATCATGGAAGTGGGGAGTTAAGAGATGGCTGTCATTGTGCTGGGAGTGATGGCGATAGCGACACATTTCCGGTGAGGTATAAGGAGTGGCTGTCAGAGTTTCAGGAAAGAAGATGAGGGTAATTTGGATATTTAATTGAGGGATATAATTGTAATTATATATTTTTTTTAGACAATGGTGTGCCTTGAGATGAAAAGTGATGTGTAAATTGAGACACCAGTAAAATATGTCTCACTTTTATTGAATAAGTTCTACCAAAATAAGGTGAAAACGTAAGCTTCTATTTTAGAGAGTCATCTACTCTCTCTAAGAGTCAATAATGTTTTTCTAATATTCCTCTTTATTTATTTTTAATTTTTTTGTTTCTTATTTCAAGAAGAAGAAAATATATTATTATTATTATTATTATTTTTATTTGGAAAGAGAGAGAAAGTTATACTATTATGGGGTGGTTGGGGTACTAATAATTATAGCTTAAAAAGACTAAAAATTCAACAAATACTCAAAACTTACAGATTTTTTTCATTCACTCTAGTTTTTGCATATTTTTTCGTAAAAAATTAAAAAAAATCCTAAATATATTAATTTTTTTTCCTTTCGTATTTTAGCCAAACAAAAAACAAGAAGTCACTAAAAAAAAACTATTCCCAAATGACCTCTATATAAAGTGAATATCTTTGGTGATGTCCTAAACCTCTCTCTTTCCTTATGCCGATTGTCCAATTCTTTATTAAAAATAAATAATGAATTAAATAGAGAATAAAATGGAAAGGGCTTAGGGTATTTTTTGGAATGGTGTTTTTGAATTTTAGCTCCTTGAAATAGAAAAACAAATAGGTTTAGAGTGTTTGTTGAGGATGCTTAGACCATCTCCAATAACATTACTTATTTTTTTCCACAAATTTTAGTTAAAAAATACATTCGCTAATTTAGGAAATCACTTTTCCAAATACAATAATACTCTCTATTCTTTTCCTATTTCTATTAAATTTTCATTTATATATTTTCTTCTTAATGAAAAACAATTAATTTACAAAATTAAAAAGTATAGTCAAATTGATTCCAAAATCAAACGTTCAGGTTAATATGATTTCAAAATCAATATGAAAAATCAATCAATTTTCAAAATCTAAATAGAAAATTATCTAACCCATTTTCAAAACCAAACAATAAATTTGATTTTAATTGCAACATAGGTTCTTTTCTAGGATGTTGTACCTTTATAAAACTAGGGAAATATTGCTATGATTGCAATAATTAGAAGCCTAGGTGTCGTTTGGTAAAATTTACAGTTTACTATTTTTTATTTACAAAAACATATTTGGTACATAAATATTTTAAAAACAAGCGAAAATAGAGATGGTGGCCTGAGGCAGTTTTTTGCAACGGGAGTAATGACCGAAAGTGGTTGCCACCGATAAGAGGCAATTGGCAATGAATAGAGGTATACGTAGTTATTGGCTACAAAAAGTGTTGGTCGAAAATAATTGTCAATAGTTGGAGATGATGCCCTATCAGCCACCTAAAATGGCAGTTGAAAGCGATTTTCAATAAATAATGGTGGCCAAAGATGGTTACCACCAATAAGAGGTGGTTGGTGGCACTGGAAGGTGATTAGCGGATGAGGGATGTTGGGGTCAAAGGTGATTGACGGATGAGGTCATTGTTGGTGATGGTAGTCGATAACGATGAGAATGAATGGCAACGAGGAAAGTTTGGAGTGGATTTATCGTCCCTTCTCGCCTCCCCCCACCCCATATTATATCGGGGGTAGGAATAGATTAGTTTTGTAACTTTAAAAATAAAAAAATAATAAAAATTAAAGATAATATAGTATATTGTAGATAATAATTTATAATTAATTGTTAAAAGATATAATATGATAAATAAATAAGTGAGAATGAATATTAAGTATAATATTTTAATATTTTAGTTATTATGTTAATAAAATTTAATCATGTAATATTAATAAATAAAATTGAGGCGGGGCAGGATAGATCGGGATGAGAGAGCAATGAGTGATAATCATAAAGAGTAGGAGAAAGAAGAAGAAATGGAAAAAAAAATAAAAAATAAAAAATAAAATGAAATAGATAACAAAATCAACTTTTTTGTATTTACAAAATTTAGTAAATTTTGTAAACTGATTGCAACTTTTTGAAAATGAAAACATAAATCAAATGAGTTTTTGTTTATAATTTTCAAAATTTTATAAATATAAATAGAAAACAGTAAATATAAACATTACCAAATAAACCCTTAGCATTAATAGGAATCGAAATTATTCTTGTTACTTATTTTGAGCGCAATCAAAACAATTCAATATTATTTTGTAACACTATTTCAAGAGAACGCTTAAGTTTTTCTTATTATAAAAGCTAACAGCTATAGTTAGCATAATGATAATTAATTTGTGGCAATGAACTTTTAGTAAACTTGATATACTTCTCAGCAACAAACCTTTTATTTTCTTATCAAGAAAATGCGTACCATGGGTGTTTATATAGTTCGCACTGTGCCTATATATATATATATATATATGAGGATGTATATATATGAGGGTTTATTAGAAAATTTTGTTTCAAGTACTTGTATTCTAATTAGTTTATAATATATTATCATATTCCAATAAATCTTTAAAGTATTTTATGAATAATCTTACCCTTACAAATATTTTTTGAACGCTTAATAACCTGGTGATGTGAACATTCATATTTGAATGTGTGAATATTCATATTGACAGTGTGAATATTCACATCACGAAATATTTACACTGTCAATGTGAATTAAGACTATTTTGATAATTATGTCATTTATAAGATTTATTATGAACAGTATTTTATGAATAAAACCTCACATGTTACGGAATCTAGATCGATAAAATTAGTATAAGGTCACTATCCCATTTTTAGTAATGGAAGGGATCCACAATATTATTTTTTGTGATGTTTAAGGTCCTTCAACCTTGACACCCATAGATCACAAAGAAATTTGATTCTCTCAAATCAAACTGGTCTCTTTCTCTCTTCCTCTCTCTTTGCTCTTCTCTCCCCAACGAACTCCATCTCCATCACCGCCGTTGACATCTCTTCCCTACCGCTGCCATCTTCTCCCACATCTCCTCTCGCGGTCACATCTACTCCATTCTCTCCCATTTCTCTCTCTCTCTCTCTCTCTCTCTCTCTCTCTCTGTGTGTATATATATACACACATTGATAGATTTACAAACCTCTATTTTGTTTTGTGCTTATGGTACGAATATGTGATTATTGAACACAAGTCTAAAAAATCTTTCATGGTAGGTCTGATTAGGGTTTGTTTCATCTAAAATATTTGATCTTTCTCTGTATATGTGCGTATATATATATATATATATATAAAATAAACAAATACATACAAACCATACACATGTAATACAAGTTTATTGAAGATTAGGGTTTTGTTTTTTGATATATATTCTATCTTTCTCTCTCTGTTTTTCCTTTGTTTTGTTTTCTTCATTTTTAGCAATATAGTTGACGCAAATATATGTTTCTGGAATATCTTTATGTTCATGTATGTACTTGAAACTCTGTCTCATGAACAATGTGATTATAGTTTGCTTGACAAATTTGTATGGTGTTGATTGGTCTTAAAGGATTTGGGGATGTTGAGTTCTTGAATTTCGGATTTAAAGTTTTAGGGTTTGAGGAGTTGTATATGTATTATGTATATAGACAAATGCAAACACAGTGAAGCCAGATGTTTTGTTCCTTGAACTCTTCATTACTGTTTCTTGAAATCCAAAAAAAAAATCTAGAGAAATTCTTCGGAAATCTAAAAAAAACTCCCTAGACTGGAATCTAGAGAATTTCTTTGGCCTTTCCGTGGACAAATGCAAATACAGTGAAGCTAGATGCTCTGTTTCTTGAACTCTTCATTACTGTTTCTTGAAATACGGAGAAAATCCAGGGAAATTCTATGGATCCAAAGAAAATCTTTAGACTGGAATCTAGAGAATTTCTCTGGTCTTTCCATGGACAAATGCAAATCACAGTGAGGCCAAATACCCTATTCATTGAATTCTTCATTACTGTTTCTTGAAATTCAGAGAAAATCTCTAGACTGGAATCCAAAGAATTTCTCTAGGAAGTCTAGAGAATTCTCTAGATATATGTATATTGGTTGTTGTTTTTGTTTATTTGGGTGATCGATTTGCGTATTGCACATCGTGATTGGGAAGACAGAGAATTTTTTGGTGTTTGTTGAACTCTTCATTACTGTTTCTTGAAATCTAAAGAAAATCCAAAAAAAATCTCTAAATTGGAATCCAAAGAATTTCTCTCGCCTTCCTATGGACAAACGCAAATCACAGTGAAGCAAGATGTTTTGATCCTTGAACTCTTAATTACTGTTTCTTGAAATCCAGAGAAAATCCAGAGAAATTCTTTGGAAATTCAGAGAAAATCTCTACACTAGAATCCAAAGAATTTCTTTGGCCTTTCCAGAATTTCTCTAGAGAGAAATTCTTTGGGATGTCCAGAGAAATTCGTTGGATATATGTATATTGGTTGCTGTTGTTGCTTATTTGGGTGATCGATTTGTGTATTGCACATCGTGATTGGGAAGATGTAGAAATTTTCTGATTTGAACTCAGAGAAATTCTGGCGAAAACTAAAGAAATTCTTTGGAAATTTAGAAAAAATCTCTAGGCTGGAATCCAGAGAATTTCTCTAGACTTCTCAGAAATTCTCTAGAAAGTCCAGAGAAATTCTCTGAATCAAATTTTCTTTTGATCAATGTTGAAGGACTTTAGACATTATGAAAATATTAAATATCCTTTATGTTACAAAATCTTAATACCATGGACTCTAAAAAAACATCCCTATCTAGATCAATATTTACATGGAAAACAAAGAAATACATCCAAGTTACTAACAGTGGGTAGATGATCGATGTGAACTGGCCATTTTTTTTGGGATTCTGCTACTTTGTTTGGATATTATTGTACTCGTTAAGGAAAAAAGAAAAAAATAAAGAGAGAAGAAGTTAGAAAAAGAAAATGAGATTAAATAAGTTAACTATGGCCGAGAGATCTTTTTCCAATTATTTATAAAGAATCTTCTATTCCACTCGAACAATAAAAACTATTAATTTCACCCAACTACACAATGAGTCTGAGGAAATCAAACCCATGAAGCCAGCTGACTTGAACTTATGCTATCAGGCGAAATCCCATGAATTGAGTTAATGTATTGCAGTGGTCAACAAAGGCCTCACATATTGAGCAACACAAGTGAACTATGTACATGAAAGCAACTTAAAAGAAAACATAAACATCAACATAATGACAGTAGGCATTGGATACCAACACAATACTCAAATAAGTACTTCAGTAGAGGTAAATTAGATATAATATAGAATTTTGAAGAGAGTATTATGTTAAATAATAATGAAGAAGAGGTTATAAAAGTCGGATAAAGAAAGAAATAGGCTTCTACAAGCACCGCCTACTACACAAAAGCACAGCTGTTTTCGTCAAGCAGAACGTGCCCGGTCGAAATAGGAGATGTCACGCCCCACTTTTTATTACTCGAAGTCATTACCAAATTCATTAACTTAATTCAATTTCAAGGATAACATGCGGAAATAAACTCATACGTTCAATTCGTAGAAGTGATTAACAATACTCTCATTCGTATGCAGAGTAAATATTACATGAACATACTTAATAAATTGCCCTTGGGCTTACATCACTTAAGGTACAAGAAGAAGGGTGTAACCCTTTCACAACAATGGCATTCCGCCAACATAACTGAGGCCCCGTGGCCAGTAAATAAGTAGATCCAAATCTTGCAGCTCAACCTCCTTAATACCTGAAAAAGATTCAACAACGTGGGATGAACATATAGTCTAGTAGGGAACTCAACATGATCCTCAACAATAACAACTTACAGATAGCTATGATCATGAACACTTATTCTCATACTAGGATAGTAATGTGACAGTTTATACAAAATATACATAAGTATGAACTTTTCTTGAAAACAACCATTTCAATCAACAGCGTAGGCGATTCAATTTTCTTTTCCTTTCCATTAATCCCCGTTCCCAATTTTTCATAACATTAACAATACCTTAGGAAATAAATTCACTAAGCCCACTACTCTCTTCCGTTCTCCAAACATACACAGATATCCTTTCTCAAAATTTATAATTTCTTTAAAAAAAATCCGTTTTCCTTCACACTTTCCAAAAGACAAAGATGACATTTTGGCTTCTTCCCGATACAATCAAATCTATACATGCACTGTTATAAAAAGAGATAACAACTCACCGACATGTATAAGATAAACCAATAAGGCAACTCGGCCCTCCAAAACCATAATCAACACAATCCATGATATCTCCCAAAACACTGAAATATCAACAACAAACTTTGCTCTACTAGCTATGTGCGTAGTAAGCCAAAGATACACTTCTCACAACAACATACCAATTTACCAGGCGCTAGCTGGAAGGGTGTGGTACCTTAGATTCTCAGTGCATTCAGTTCTCCAGGCGCTAGCTGGAAGGTAACGGTACCTCTGATTATCAGCGCAGGGTATAACACCAACAATCACAATACAACAAGGCATAACCAACATGTGTGAAACATACAGATAAACTATCAGGATACCAACAATGTGTTAAGGTATATGAACACATAGGTGTGTGGAGTCCATCCCCTATCTTCTCACACACACTGGAGTACAACCCCTCTCTCCTCCCTAACAAGTATACATATATAATGCATCTCAACATTTCATCACATACGATGTTCAATCAATAATGGTATAATGCATACACCACACTTCAACACAACCACGTCATCCTCCACCGATGACCAAGGACAAAACCTCTAGATGCATGTATATTGTAGATCAATTAACAGACTCAATTATCATGAGATCCCAAACCCATCAACAACCCAAGCATAGTAGCTACCAATTAATTTCCCCAAATATGTGCACTCGACATGCATGATACAACAATCCAATTCCCATATTTATTTTCTATGACTCACATAGAGTTAAAGTTTCATTCTTTACTTTCAAAATCAACTTTCATAGTTTTCCAAATCAACATGTTCCACCACTTATTCCAAAAACACTTTTCTCATTTCCCCAAAATCAATTCCATTCCTTTCATAACTTTCCAAATTAATTACGCAAATTAAGTCATAATTATTTAGTTAGGGTTTTTCTCCCTCTTTCTCAACATTGACCAAAAAGGTTCAATCAATAACAATAAACAACAAAGACCTCATTTGAGACCCAAAATACACAAGTATTTGCCCAAAGAACAAAACCCCTCTTTTAATTTATCATGACACATGTAAATTAGGGCTTTTCTATATTTTAACAACAACATGCTATTTTACGCCACAAATAGTCCATTGGATAACCAACGACAATAAATCCATTGTTAATCAACCAACTCTAAGTTTCCTCATGATTTTCAAACAAACCCAACATAGGTATGGTTTTCATGCAATGCAAAACTACCACATGTCTATCTATAGACGGAGTATTGAAAAAGGACAAGGAGAATCCCTACCTCAAATGTAGAACCCAAAGAGAAGAAGAGCAAAACTCGGAAGTGCTCCAAACCCCAAATTTCTCGGATCAACACGAAGCCCTCGACGATCAACACACTTCTTACAAAGGCCCAAGGTGAGGAAAACACTCTAGCTAGATCAATCCTAAGAGAGAAGTTAGGTTTTTAGAGCGAGGTGCTCTCCAATGGAGGTTTTGAAAAAGTAAGAGAGAGAGAGGAAATCAAAAAGTGAACAAAAAGTGATTTCACGGACTGATATAAAAACAGGTCCGCTCGAGCGTACAACACCCCGCTCGAGCATCAGACACAGGTTAACGCTCGAGCGTCCAAAGATCCGCTCGAGCGCCGGATGCACTCTCCCAGAATTTTCTGCAGACGTCCAAAATGCTGAGAGAAGGAAATTCACGCTCGAGCGTCCAAACTGCCGCTCGAGCGGAGAGGCAACAACAAAAGCCCGCTCGAGCGTCAAACCTCCGCTCGAGCGGAGAGACCAAAACCTGGGCAAAAATTTCTAAGTTTTAAAACATGGCCAACTTATTCCCAACTTGCCCAACACAACCCAAAACTCTAATACAAAGAGTAAGAGATAGAAATGAGGATAAGACAACAACGAATCTACGAAACCGAGTCCGGATTAGTGTTAAACAACAACAGGGAATACCGGGATCGCTATAACCTCCCCCCCTTAAAGAATTTCGTCCCCGAAATTAAGGATACGCTAAAACACAAGGCCAACTGATCACACAACACTAACACCTGAGTACTAGGAAAGAAACTACTCTCACTACAAACCTTTAGTCCACTCTTACCAAGGAAGAGACTAACCAAGGGAACACGTTCCAAACGACGACACTGTAGGCATAAAAGCCACAACAAAATCAACCCTTCTGAAACTGTTTACTCACATCTGACCAGCGCTTCAAGCTAAGTCACTATGCAACAACACGACCAAAGCAAACCTTTTGAATAAATAATAAGAAAACATTTTCTTGCTCAAGAGACATTTCTCAAAGATAGTCAAATTTTCAATGCTGACGTTTCAAAATAAACTTTGCATTTTCCATGCGAAACTCAAAAACTTTGTATACATTTTTCACCAACACGGTGTTATCCAAAACGCAATCATCCACCGTTTATTTGCGAAAAATCATTCATTTGAAATTCCTCAAAACCCTTGAATTAAATCAATTTCTCAACAACGCCTTTAGGTGGGCCAACCACCAGAAAAATTTTGTTTTCCATTTCTTTCCAAAGAAAAACACCATCACAACCATCATTTACACAGTGATGACACAACCAATACGGAACATATCATTTCTATAATGATTGTTAATAGAAATAATAACAGTACTATCAACACAAAAGGCATAAGAAATTCATGGTTTTGCAATTTCATCCCGCCTCCCTTCACTTAACCAATTTAATAATATACACCTGGCTCAGAACCTGGCCAAACAATTAAATGAGATAGTAACTCATATAAAACATTTTTTTCACTTCACAATAGATAAGCATACTGGCTATATCATCACATCAACAGATAAGTATAAAAACTATATCACATTTTCAATGATAAGCATATGAGCTTTATCTACACTTCTTTAGACAAGCATAAGAGCTATGTCATCACCACAATGGGAGAGCATATGAGCTGCATCCCTGGGTTCATCCCCCATTTTCCTCCCAACAACATGCGGTTTAGAGGTCCATTCCCTATCTTCCCCTAAACCGTGGAGTACATCCCCTATCTCCTCCAACACAACATGATGCATATAAACACATAGGTCATATACACAATCAATCAATACATAAAGTTAATGTATTCTACCAACTGTCAGATTCAATGGCATAACATGTTCGATTAGTTTCAGTTTTCCTTAACCAACAAACAAGGTCTACAACAAATGAGACTAACTTCAAGGTGACCGATGTCAACCCAAAACCCGCTACCAACAAGCTGACTAAACAACTCAATAAACTCGACACCCAGTGATCCACCCACTGATGTGCCACTCAAGCCACTAACCCCAAACACGGAGTTCCCGTTCTCAACAAATAATCATTAAAGTGAATAAGGCACACAGGCCATCACACAACTAACTCATCACACAGTACCAAGCAAGCAACAACATTAGGATCATTGATCCCTTTAACAACTCCTCAACCGAAAAAGAGGATTCGAGATTCCATACATACCCCCCCCAATACATGAGGGTTAAACAAACAACAGTATGCATACATAAGCGATACATAAACATGGTGCCTCAGCATCCAACAGTACACCGGTCAACAACAAAATGATTCATATAATACATCACCGGTCAATAACACAAGGATCCCCCTCCAGGGTAATACCAAAGGACTAACTAATAAGTCGCCCCTCGCGAGGCTCCCGAAGCCTGGCCTGGCCGTTTTTGGTACCGATAACGCCCTTGACTGGACGGGTACAACTGAGTCTGGTTGGGTTTTGAAACACCCAATGAATTTACACGCAAAGGAAAAAAACGTCTACCATGGCCCAGCTGACCACAAACAAAACAATCACCAGACCCCCTATTCTGAGACTGGTCCGAAACCTGCACCTCCCCGGACCCCCCAACTAATGAGTCCGAAACCCCTGGCGAAGGAAAGGAATTAGCCCCTGACTGAGCATGTTTCCGCCTCCATCCCTTACTGAGCCTAGAGCGCTTAGGAACCGAAGGACTTACCAAGATGGTCTCTTCCCTATCCCGACCATCACTCACAACCATGGCCTCCACATGGGCCGCTGCCTCGACTAAATTATAATAATCCTTCCAAAAGGATCCAGCTACCTTCTCCCGAATATCGAAACACAACCGTTTCTCAAACGCAAAACAACGACGCTTCTCTGTTGCCACCAACTCTGGAGCAAACCTCGACAAGCTAGCAAATCGCATCTCAAACTGTGCCACAGGAGTATCATCCTGACGCAACTCTAAAAACTGATCCCTCAACCTTTCCCGAGCAGAAGGAGGGAAATACTTGGCCAAAAAGGCCTCGGTAAAAGCAACCCACGTGCTACCCACATTATTCTTAGCATACTTCCACCAATAACTCGCATCACTCTTCAACTGAAAAGTCGCCAAAGAAACCCTCAACTCCTCATCTTCGACTCTGAGCATATCAAGAGTCTTAGTAATCTGCTCCAACCAACTCTCTGCCTTCAACGGTTTAGCCTCCCCCACAAACTCTGGTGGG
Organism: Camellia sinensis; assembly: GCF_055761805.1. Lineage (NCBI taxonomy): Eukaryota > Viridiplantae > Streptophyta > Magnoliopsida > Ericales > Theaceae > Camellia > Camellia sinensis. The sequence continues at coordinate 30,182,168 of NC_138964.1, read as the reverse complement.
CCGGAGCGGGAAAACTCTTTAGTAAGCTTGAGAGCATGCCCGCTGCCACCCTCAGTGCGGGCTAGGGCGTCTTGCACTGCTCTCACAATCTCACGTGCGACGTCCTCGCCGACAGCCGATGCTGCAACGGCGGGTGCTAAAGGAGCTGCTGTGCCCCTACCGACACTTCTACTACTCAACCGTCCTCTACTTCCTCGTGTAGACATCCTATAAGGCACAAAAGCAAACGCCACGCTTAGTGCACAACACAACAGCCTTCTCCGAGGCACAAACCACTACTATTAAGTCACAAGACTCACTAGTCACAAAGTATACACCTCTATTGCATATAAACATCTAAACATGTAAACACATAATCGAATCAAGTCCACAAAGATAGCCACTCATCCCGGAACTCTCAAGGAATTCCTATCAGAAACCACGTTGATCAGGCGTGTTTCCAAAAGGACCTCAAAGCAAGTTCACCGGCTATGAATACTATCCGAGAGACTAAATCCCATGCTCACATAAATGCAACACATAAGTCCTAATTTTCATGATATCTATATGCATCGTCCATACTATACGTAGTAAACCCACTGTGGTAAAAACCACTTCCCACGAGCCCAAAGTAATCAAACCCGGCTAGCTCTGATACCAAGTTGTCACGCCCCACTTTTTATTATTCGAAGTCATTACCAAATTCATTAACTTAATTCAATTTCAAGGATAACATGCGGAAATAAACTCATACGTTCAATTCGTAGAAGTGATTAACAATACTCTCATTCGTATGCAGAGTAAATATTACATGAACATACTTAATAAATTGCCCTTGGGCTTACATCACTTAAGGTACAAGAAGAAGGGTGTAACCCTTTCACAACAATGGCATTCCGCCAACATAACTGAGGCCCCGTGGCCAGTAAATAAGTAGATCCAAATCTTGCAGCTCAACCTCCTTAATACCTGAAAAAGATTCAACAACGTGGGATGAACATATAGTCCAGTAGGGAACTCAACATGATCCTCAACAATAACAACTTACAGATAGCTATGATCATGAACACTCATTCTCACACTAGGATAGTAATGTGACAGTTTATACAAAATATACATAAGTATGAACTTTTCTTGAAAACAACCATTTCAATCAACGCCGTAGGCGATTCAATTTTCTTTTCCTTTTCATTAATCCCCGTTCCCAATTTTTCATAACATTAACAATACCTTAGGAAATAAATTCACTAAGCCCACTACTCTCTTCCGTTCTCCAAACATACACAGATATCCCTTCTCAAAATTTATAAATTCTTTAAAAAAAATCCGCTTTCCTTCACACTTTCCAAAAGACAAAGATGGCATTTTGGCTTCTTCCCGATACAATCAAATCTATACATGCACTGTTATAAAAAGAGATAACAACTCACCGACATGTATAAGATAAACCAATGAGGCAACTCGGCCCTCCAAAACCATAATCAACACAATCCATGATATCTCCCAAAACACTGAAATATCAACAACAAACTTTGCTCTACTAGCTATGTGCGTAGTAAGCCAAAGATACACTTCTCACAACAACATACCAATTTACCAGGCGCTAGCTGGAAGGGTGTGGTACCTTAGATTCTCAGCGCATTCAGTTCTCCAGGCGCTAGCTGGAAGGTAACGGTACCTCTGATTATCAGCGCAGGGTATAACACCAACAATCACAATACAACAAGGCATAACCAACATGTGTGAAACATACAGATAAACTATCAAGATACCAACAATGTGTTAAGGTATATGAACACATAGGTGTGTGGAGTACAACCCCTCTCTCCTCCCTAACAAGTATACATATATAATGCATCTCAACATTTCATCACATACGATGTTCAATCAATAATGGTATAATGCATACACCACACTTCAACACAACCACGTCATCCTCCACCGATGACCAAGGACAAAACCTCTAGATGCATGTATATTGTACATCAATTAACAGACTCAATTATCACGAGATCCCAAACCCATCAACAACCCAAGCATAGTAGCTACCAATTAATTTCCCCAAATATGTGCACTCGACATGCATGATACAACAATCCAATTCCCATATTTATTTTCTATGACTCACATAGAGTTAAAGTTTCATTCTTTACTTTCAAAATCAACTTTCATAGCTTTCCAAATCAACATGTTCCACCACTTATTCCAAAAACACTTTTCTCATTTCCCCAAAATCAATTCCATTCCTTTCATAACTTTCCAAATTAATTACGCAAATTAAGTCATAATTATTTAGTTAGGGTTTTTCTCCCTCTTTCTCAACATTGACCAAAAAGGTTCAATCAACAACAATAAACAACAAAGACCTCATTTGAGACCCAAAATACACAAGTATTTGCCCAAAGAACAAAACCCCTCTTTTAATTTATCATGACACATGTAAATTAGGGCTTTTCTATATTTTAACAACAACATGCTATTTTACGCCACAAATAGTCCATTGGATAACCAACGACAATAAATCCATTGTTAATCAACCAACTCTAAGTTTCCTCATGATTTTCAAACAAACCCAACATAGGTATGGTTTTCATGCAATGCAAAACTACCACATGTCTATCTATAGACGGAGTATTGAAAAAGGACAAGGAGAATCCCTACCTCAAATGTAGAACCCAAAGAGAAGAAGAGCAAAACTCGGAAGTGCTCCAAACCCCAAATTTCTCGGATCAACACGAAGCCCTCGACGATCAACACACTTCTTACAAAGGCCCAAGGTGAGGAAAACACTCTAGCTAGATCAATCCTAAGAGAGAAGTTAGGTTTTTAGAGTGAGGTGCTCTCCAATGGAGGTTTTGAAAAAGTAAGAGAGAGAGAGGAAATCAAAAAGTGAACAAAAAGTGACTTCACAGACTGATATAAAAACAGGTCCGCTCGAGCGTACAACACCCCGCTCGAGCGTCAGACACAGGTTAACGCTCGAGCGTCCAAAGATCCGCTCGAGCGCCGGATGCACTCTCCCAAAATTTTCTGCAGACGTCCAAAATGCTGAGAGAAGGAAATTCACGCTCGAGCGTCCAAACTGCCGCTCGAGCAGAGAGGCAACAACAAAAGCCCGCTCGAGCGTCAAACCTCCGCTCGAGCGGAGAGACCAAAACCTGGGCAAAAATTTCTAAGTTTTAAAACATGGCCAACTTATTCCCAACTTGCCCAACACAACCCAAAACTCTAATACAAAGAGTAAGGGATAGAAATGAGGATAAGACAACAACGAATCTACGGAGCCGAGTCCGGATTACAGTTAAACAACAACAGGGAATACCATGATCGCTATAGGAGATAGGCTTTCAATGAATTTATAACCATAAGCATAACCGTCATAAGGTTATTGATGATTTGGCGGAAAATCACGAAGCACCTTCCATCTTTTGCAGCTCTTATTACATAAAATGACTCTGCCAGGAGTGGCCAACACAAATGTGAAATCATTTTTTTTCGCTCCCTTCAAAACACACAAGACAGAAAATGCATGTGACGCATATCCATCAGCCAACTTAGGGAATACAGATCTCAATGGTCTAAGATTGACCCGGTACTTCACAACCCAATTGTAGTCGTTCCTATCCATAGCCATCCAAAGAATTTTGAATCCCAAAGCAGAGGGGCGATTATTCTGAACAAGAAACAAATGGCCAGTGCATTCTAGAAATACCGAACCGTAGTATGCGAAAATCTTTTGGTGATTGGATTCATTGGAATTTCTATCAGTTTCTCTGCCTCAATGTGAAATTGAAAGTGAACGTTCTTATAATTCACCCAATGAACTGCTCCATTCCAAAAGACCCCTTTCACAAAAGTGAAATGGGTTGCAGTGACAGGCACGTGTTTCCAAGACACACTCTCTGAAGAGTAAATGTTAATTGAGTAATGGCTGTGATGGCTAGTCTTTGTTACCAATACAACTTTGTAGTGAGGTGATTTGGAAGGATCAAAAGCCAAATAAGCATCAAAGTTATTATGAATTGGTCCAGACTCAGTGAGGATAACACTAAATTGCTTCACAAAACATGATGACGAAATCCCAACAGGGTAGGGAAGAATTTTGTGTTTCTTGGTTGTTGGGTTACAAACAATGAAACGAGTTGTCCCATTCAAACACAGCAACAAGCCATTGCAAGAATGTAGATTAGTGGTATTTGTATTAGACCACCTACAATCAAGGAAGGACAGGCTATGAAGACTTGAGTGGTGGGGGTTAAGAGAGAGAGATTGGATTGATAATGTGAAACGTTCTTCAATGTGTAGATAGAGTCCTGTGAACAATGGCTTGGGATTTCGGAGAGAGTGGTTCTGGGAAAATTGGGAATTTGAGATTAGAGAGAACCAATCTTTGGACACGGACTTGAATCTGATGAGGGATTTTGGGGGGAGACGGAAAAGGATCTCCGAGAGGAGATCGACATTGCCGGCAATTAGTTCAGACGCCGGTGAATGGTCCGAGGAAGTACTGCCGACAATAAGGTTTCTTCTTTTGGTATATGTTTTCTTGGCCTTGTTTTTTTGCCTCTGCTCTGCACAAACAAAAACCCAAGCACAAAAACAAAGAAGGTGCAGTGGAAGTATATGGTTACAAAGGAGACCTCTTATATTGCCTTCTTTTGGGTCAATCTAGGATGAGTTTGACATACAACTAACCACTAAGACTAAGACCTTGTCTAGGTAGGAGTGAAAATGGTTCAAAATCACATGACTATTTCTATTTTTTTTTTATTTTATATTTTTATAAAATCTAAAATAATCAATTTTTAAACGCGTTCTTAAAAAGTCTTTTACTAAAATTTCTTATTATAATATATTTTTTAATTATGTTTTTTTTTTTTGTGAAAATTGGTGATAAATCCAATTTAAGAAGTGTCTAAGGCATTAGGTCTAATGACTATTTTTTGTTAGTGAGAGATCCATCCATTGTAAAATAGCTTTTCTGGTCCGAATTTTTCTGATTATTTGTTGAAAATACTGGTGTGATAATAATAATGAATACTATTAAGTAACTTTTTTTCTACTAGTTTTTTAAACAACATTATACAAATGGATTCAATTGTAATCTGCTGGTTTATAATTTGGGTGTGGATTCGAATAATTAAACAATACTGATAGAGAGCTATAATTTTGGAGCTCTAAAGAGAGATCTAGTGATGTGGCAAGATAAAAAGAAAAAGAAAAAACAAAAACGTAGGCACACATAACAGAAAGAAAAGCAACGACTGGAGTGGGAGAGTTAGATTCGAAAAGAGGACTCCTCACTTCTTTCTCTTATTCAAAATAGTACATGAAACTTTCATCTCACAGGGCTCCTAAGTGATAAAAGAAAGAACTCATCTTCTTTCTTTTATGATTAGCTTCCTTGCGTATGTATCAGATGGTTCTATTTCTCAATCTTTCTGACTTACTCCTACGGAACCAAGGTCGAAAAGATTGAAAGATAAAAAGAAAAAACAAAAAAAAAACAAAAAACAAAAACATAGGCACATACATCACATCACATGTGGGCCCCACTCATTGCCACATCAATAGATCTCTCCCTTTAGAGTTCCAAAATTAAGATTCTCAATCTTTATTCATAATTAAAAGGTGATGACTTTTCCCTAGTTAGTGATCCAATTAGTGAGGGGTTGTTTGGTTTGATGTAATTCAAATAGTTCATTTTATAGTCTTATTATTATTATTATTATTTTACAAATATAATATTAGTATGTTAGTATAGTTAAATTACAATTTAAGACTGAGAAGATTTGTTGTTGTTCCATCAATTCGAACCCCTGATATATTTCTTATTGGGCCAAACCCGAAGGTAATTGTTGTAAACAATTGGATTAATCGGATATGGATAATTATATATTTAAATTATGTTCGTGGTATAAAATTGGACAGTGAATATGAGTTTAAAAAAATCTCATATTGAACTAATGTTTTATGAACTTAATTTTTATATGAATATTTTTTTTTTGACATATATTTTACAAAATAAATAATTCAAATTATTTAAAATTAACCTCAAAGTGGACTCAAAAAACTCAACAACACCTCTCCAATTGGTAATCTAAGTAGAGAGTGACTCAACCTCTAACTGGAACACTAGTGAGAAAGTAGGATTGGTATTAAAATTAAAACACCTCAAAAAAATTTTAAAAAAATTTTATTTTTTATTTTTAATATCGGGTGTCTAAATCAAATTACACACACCTTAATTAATCTCAGAATTCATGTAAAACGTCTCTTTCACACAAATTGGGCAAATTTAAGACATAACCCACGGGTGTGGCTCAATCACACCACCACCTCCATCATATATGCAAAACCCCCATCAAATCCCATCTCTCTCCAGGTTGACCGGAATTCGATTCAGCCCCGACTCTCTCCAGATCGACAAGATAGTACGATCCTCCCTCTCTCCCAAACTGGCTTTTCTTTGTGTTCATTTTTAACTTCTTAATTTTATAATTTAATAAATATTAATTGGTTCCTTTCAATGGATGATTTCATACTTGTTATTTTGCTTTTATTTTTTTATCAGCCTCTCAATTTGTTTCTATGGTTTATTGTTGTTAAGCTTCACAAGCAAATTGATTTGGTATGTTAGACTTTAACGCTATGTTTGGATTGAGTGATTTGGAGAAAAAAGAAAAGAAATGGAGAGATATGCATTTCTCTTACTTGTTTGGATAATCTAAGTGGAGAGAAATGGAAAGAAATTGAGAGAAATGGAGAGAAACTCATTTCTCTTATAAGCCTCATTTTCAATTTTCCTAAAAGTGGAGAGATTGAGAGAGAAAAGAAACCACTATTTTCATAATACCAATTTTGTCCCTATAAAAATAAAAGAAATAAAATGATTGAAAATATAAAAATGTTATTTTGGTAATATAACATAAAATAATTTCTTTTATTTTCTCTTAATGAAATCCAACCAAACAAGAATGAGAGAAATCATAATCATTTTTTTTCTTTTATTTCTTCCTTATCCAAACAAAAATAAGAGAAATCACAACCATTTCTTTTCTTTTCTTTTCTCTTATTACTTAAGTAATGATTTCTTTTCTTTTCTCTCCTAGCTTCCCAAACACAGTATAATTGGTTGCTTCCATTGGATGATTACGCTTGATATGCAATTGATATGTTACTCTTCACAGCTTCAAATTCTGCATTTTGAAATTGGATGATTTTCTATTGATTTTGGTAGTTTCCATCTGTTACACCATTTATGCTCCGTTGGTTATAGTAAAAAATATTTTCTGGATTTTTTGACGTTTAATATAATGGGAAAACACAAATTAACAAAAATATTTTTTGAACTAAAGTCTTATCAATGTTACCACACTGTCACATGTAACTCTCACCTCCACCACACCACCATCACACTACAAGAAAAATCACTTTTGGCGACTAAATTTTTAGTCGCCAAAAGTCTGTTTTTAGTCGCCGAAGGTCCAAATTTTACCTTCCCCGACAAAATTTTTTAGTCGCCACATTTGTTGCGTATTTGTGGTCGGCGGAGGTATTGGCGACTAAAACTTGTTTAGTCGCCAAAATACAGGTCTTTAGCGACCAATAATTTAGTCGCCAATAGTGTTTTACACTTTTGGAAATCAGGTCTTTAGCGACTAATAATTTAGTCGCCAATAGTCACTCAATCGCCGACTAAATGGTTTAGTCGCCAAAATAAAGAGTTTTGGCGACTAAATTTTTAGTCGCCAAAGGTGTTTCCGGCAAAAAAAAAAAAACCCACTTTTTTTTTTGCTTTTCCTGAGTTTCGAACTCCAATCGTCCCACATTCCAAGCCTTTTTGCAACACACTCCCTCCACTATGCCACTACAACTTCACATGAATATATATGCAATATATATTATTTATATAGTATATTAACCGGTATTAATACAAAATAATATATATAAATATAATTATTTTAATTCAATATAATTTATGTAAAAAATAAATTATTTACTAAAAAAAATTTTAGGCCACTTTTGGCGACTAAAGTGAGTTTTTGTCGGCAAAACCCCTCCTTTTAGCTACTAATTTTTTTTTAGTAGCCAAAAACATCTACTTTTGGCGACTAAAGTGAGTTTTAGTCGGCAAAACCCCTCCTTTTAGCTACTAAATTTTTTTTAGTAGCCAAAAACATCCACTTTTGGCAACTAAAGTGAGTTTTTGTCGCCAAAACCCCTCCTTTTAGCTACTAAATTTTTTTAGTAGCCAAAAACATCCACTTTTGGCGACTAAAGTGAGTTTTAGTCGGCAAAACCCCTCCTTTTAGCTACTAATTTTTTTTAGTAGCCAAAAATCTCCACTTTTGGCGACTAAACTGAATTTTTGTCGCCAAAACCCCTACTTTTGGCTACGAAATTGATTTTAGTCGCCAATAACTATGCATTTGGCTACTAAACTGTTTTAGTCGCCAAAAGACACTTTTGTCGCCAATTGTCCCACTTTCAACGACGAAAATTCAATTTTTAGTCGCGAAATCTGCTTTTTCTTGTAGTGTCACCACCACCATCACCACCACCACCACCACCACCACCACCACCACAACCACACAATCACACTACCACTTCTACCTTTGTCCCACCACCACCACCACTGTCACCACCAAACATAGAAAAATATTTTCATCAAAAAAATATTTTTCAAAGAAATTTCGTAGAAAATATTTTCCCCCTAAACAAACAGAGGGATAGATTGAGATTAATGTTTGTTACTCCTTTTTATAGATGAATACGTGGAAAATTTCTCTCTTTAGGTTCGGGCAAAATACATTTAACTCTGTATTTTTAACATACAATAACTTTCCATTTAGTATAGTTAAAGCAACCGAAACTAATGTGTAGACACAAAAATAAATAAAAATAAATATATATTTTAGTAAGAAAGATATGATGACATCATTTTCTCATTCATACAGTTAACGAATTACTAATAAAAAAGATCTAAGCGTTAGGTGAATTAAGACATTAAGAGTAGTCAATATTAGTATATAGAAAGTGTAAGGTTAACTATATTTTTATCAAACCTCAAAGAGAGATGAGTGTAATTTACCCATAAATGAAATAAAATCTAATTACGGTTGTTGGATCAACTTTATTTATTCATATATTAAATTATTAGATGATCCACATATAAATGCATATAAAATCAACAAATTAGTCTTTAAAATGGGATGCCCAAACTGATCATTTGAGTACTCTCCCTTCATGATAAAAAAAATCTATAACAATAACATTAGTGCAAACAAGGTGTAATTGGGTTTGAATTAAACTATGCTAAATTTTTAGGGATATTTATTCATAAATTCCTTTTCACCTACTTATGCTCTACTTAATTTAAATTATTTTATTATATTCTAATAAACCTTATATGTGACATAATTACCAAAATACTCATAATAATAATAGAGTGGAGTACGCATTAATGTTCACATTGAATATTTCATGATGTGAACATTCACACTATCGAATTTATTTAATGTGAATATTCACACTCTCAATGTGAACATTAAAACTGCAAAATCTATTTATTTATTTATTTTATAAAATTGCATATTCAAGTGATCTTATTTAATAGATCTCGTTAACTAGGTTTCAAAATATAAATTTCATAAAACAAATATGTACAACAGAAATTATAAAATATTTATAAGGGTAAAATTGTCTATAAAATATCTTAAATATGATAATTAAGATTTGGTGAATCAAATGTTTAAATAATAGAACTTATTGAAATACAAAAATATGTTATGGGCTAATTAGGATATAAGTACTTGAAAGAAAATTTCTTAATAAATTCTCCTAGATCCTTTTGAGTTTCTTTTTGTTTTTGTTTTTTTTTTATATTATTTTTGGTGGGTAAATTATACTGAACTCTCTTAAGGTTAATGATAATTACAGAGACCTCTTTTGAAGTTTTTGAAATGACATTGACATCCCTTAATATTTGTTAATGATACAATGGTAACATATTATGACTTTTTATTATATTAACCTTAGAGTTGATCAAAGATATTTTTACTTAGGGGTGTTTTGGAAAGATGGAAATAAGCAGCTTTCTTGCTTATTTAAAGACTTTTTGGCTTTTTCGCAAATGCATTTGAGAAGTGCTAATAAAACTTTTTTTTTTCTTTTTTGAAAATTACTTTAATATGATGTCATATCATTTGTAAAATTTATAAAATTGTCATTTTACCCTCCACTAACATTTTCCAAACGAAAAGAAGTTAGGATATTTTGGTAATTTCATTAGTTGGCTTATTTCTATTTTTTCCAAATGTAATTTTGTTAAAAAAAATTGACTTTTTGATTATTTGAAATAAGCAAAGAGTGATTCTACTTGCACCACCAATTAACTCGTTACACCCTCAAATTTTATTTTTTTATTTTATATTTTTACAATTTTTTTTTTATCATCCTCATCTCTAACCTTCCTCATTCTCCTTACACCCAAAATTTAAAAAATTCTAACCCTAATTCTCCTCCACCATCACCTTCGACCACCTTAGGCCCTGTTGCTGTTGTTACTACTACTCATCTTCGACCATGTCGTCATTTCCACTACTCACTACTGCAGGCCCTTGTCGCCGTTGCCTCTGTCACAACCACCACCTTTTCACTCCCACTACCATCGTGACCCTGTCCCTCATCTAACCCGGCTTTGACCCTTGTCGCTCCGCCATAAAACAATACCACCACCCCATCGTGCAATCCTAGCTCCACCTTCGTTATCATGACTCAAACTTTTGCCCTCTCCTGTTCGTCAACAAAGCATGAAGAGAACGAGAGAGAGAGAGAGAGAGAGACCAGATCTAAAGGAAGAAAAAGAAGAAGAGGAAGAGAGAAGAAGAAGATTAATGCAACAATGGCGAAGAAAATGGGTGAGGCGGAGAGAGGTTGAGTAGAAGCGAAGGGTGGCGAAGTGGTGGCGGAGTAGCGATGCTGGTAGTGGGTGGTGGAGATAGTGGTGAAGGGGGAGAACTAAGGTTCGGGCTTTTTAGGTTTTGAGTGTAAAGAGAGGGAGAAGGAGGAATGTTAGAGGCGAGGGTAATAAAGAAATTGTATCAATTATAAAAGTTTAAAATAAATTTTGAGAGTGTTAGGAGTTAAATTGGTGATATAAATAGAATCACTCATAAGCAAATATAAAATGCCCCTAAAAGTCAAAGATAAAATACATAACTCAAAAATTTGTTGCCACATTATCACTTTAATTATTAGAACCATAACTGAATCAGTGTGTGTGGTTCAAATACCCTCACAACCACCAATCAAAATCAAGCACCAAATTGAAACCAGTGAAATTGGAATTTGGAACCCTAATTGGTGAGAAAATGTAGTTAAACATATTAATTGGTATATTAGTTAGTGTATTAACGGATGATATGATATAATTTTTGAAATTTTAAATATTTGTAATTTGTATAGTGGGTCAAATTTATAGTTTTAAAATAGTAATATCATAACCTGTATTAATATATTAATTAGTATATCAATTGATATGTGTAGCATCATTGATAAAAACCTTAATTAAGTGAATCAGTATGTGTAGTTTGATGAGAGAGGGAGTAATAACGTGGTGCACATGTAAAATTTAGGGTATTTACACACAAATTCTAATTAAGATTTTTTAGACCATCGAATACCATGAAATTTTTAATAGCTGAAATTTCCTTTAAAGTAATGATTGTTCATCATTTATGATTACCTATAAAGGAACGTGATGATTTGACATTTAGTTTGATTTTCAAAACTTTAAAACATGAACTTTTAAATTGAAAAAAAAAAAAAACTATGTGCAAAAAATAAAAAAATTATGTTTTTTTTGTTTTTTGAAAAAAATGAAAAAATTGAATTATTTTTTTGTTCAAAAACTAAAAATTTTGTGTCTATAATGAAGCATGATGATGGAACATTTATGTAGAAAATTGAAAAGAAAAATTAAATGAAAAAGTTGATAATATTCGCAGTTTTATTAGATAGTTAAATCAAACCAATAAGTAGAAAGGTAAAAACGTTTAATCTCATATTCTGTTTTTTTATCAGTTAGTGAAACAATTATTTGGAATATTACCATTTAAAATTGAATGTTCCTAATTTTAAAAATTGAAAAAAATTGATAATATTCTCATTTTTACTAAATAGGACTTATTGATTTAAAAAATCTTAGACAGAATTTAAACTATTATAACATATGTAAATAAGACTTTTAAGTAATTAACTCTAAAATTTATGACGATTTGGGGCAACGCAACAATAGAGAACAAAGAGAGGAGAGAGAATGACTCTAAATTATAAATGGTTAACAGAGTCTAAAATAACTTATAACTTGGACTTAATGAACCCCAACCTATGAAGTGGACATAGTTATGATAAAAGGAGCACATTAATTCTATAAATTTTAGGCCAAAGAAAAAATGCCTGATGATAAGTGTCAAAAATAATAATGGGCAACGAGATAAATTTAAACATCAATTAGGATTGAAATCTCTTTCAATGAGACTTGAGAGGACTCGGGAAGAAATAATTATATTGAGGAAAAATATGTATCGGATTAATCTGTAAAGTAGAAAAGTGAAAAGTTAACCCCTTCGAGTCAAAATCCTAATTTTGTTCCCGGTTCTGATAACACCAATTTACTTCTTAACAAAACACCATTATAAATCATAATCAACTACCATGTACCGCATAATCAGTAATACACCATATATCTTTTTGTCTCATAACAAGCACTATTTTACCTTCGCAAAAAATATTTATTTTACCTTATAAGCAACAAAATAAAACTATTTTCTAAAGCAATTGGAAAATCAACAAACAAATTGTAAAACCCAAGTTATGTGTAGAATTATTTTATTGGATAGATTGGTAATTAAATTAATTTATATGGGTCATTTAGTAATATCAAGGAATCAGTTATGAGATGACATTATTATTTCTATAACTTAAGTGGGTAATTTTGCAATTTTGAAAAAAAAAAAAGGTTATGTCACGCCCCAAAAAAAATACATATAAATTCACATTATTGACATGTATAGACACAAGAGAATAAAACATAATTTCTATTTATCAGACTATTCATTATCAAAGTATTACATGTTGACAACAAAAGTAAATGTCCTACGGGCTTACAACTTTCCAAGCCAACACTTGGTTACAAAAAGAGAGTACTGACTCAAATACACTTTAAGCCCTTGGTTTGAATTTACATGTAATACCAAAATAACAAAACGACCAAAAGAGTCTTCAACTCCCAAAACCTTCCAAGCTACGTCCTTGGAGGTGACATATCACCTGAACCTGAAAATGATGTCCCATATAGGATAAGCCAAAGCCCAGCAGAGATATGCTAAACCAGATATGAGCAATAACTAAAACATTAGCATTTGATAAATGGCTAACACTTATAAACCAACTTACAACACAATCCAGTTCCATGACGAATATGTACATGTTTCATTCCACTTTCCTTTACTTAACCAATTCAATTCATAAACATGGCTCAGAACCTGGCCAAACAATTAAATGAGACTACATCCCATATTAAAACTCTTCATTTATTCACAATTTAAATGAGACTACAACTCATGTCAAAAACACTTCCAATACTTCAATTATCTACGTTATGCAAACGTAATTAGAATTTCGGGACTTTCACCCTGGACACTCCGGCCAACTTAGTTATCAATGGAGTCCATCCCCTATCTCCTCCCAAACAGGTTTGAGAGTACATCCTCTATCTTCCCTCAAACCATGAAGTACATCACATATCTCATCCCAAACAAGATACATATACAATGTATTTAAATATTCAATCATATACAATGATCAATGAATACATATATTCAATGTATTATTCCAACCGTTATATTCAATGATATATTCCAAGTGATTAGTTTCAGTTTTCCCTAATCAACATACAGTGTCTACAACAATCAAGACTATCCTCCACCGATAGCCCAAAGCAGTTACTTCTAAACAGATAATAAATGCATTAAACAGATAAAATAACAACATTTTCATAGGTGAGTGATTAATTTATCCAACTACACTAATCAACCTCATAATTTCCCAATTTCACAATTCCCCAAATTAATTATTCAAATTAATTATTCAACATAATTAGGGCATTTTCCCCCTTTTTTCATTATCAACCCTAAGGTTCAATTTCATCAATTTAACAACAATAATCTCATTTCCCAATGTCTCACATATACATGGAGTTGAACATTTGAAAACCCCCTTTTCATAACCTCATAACCAACCATAACTTTCCCAAAATCACCATGATCCACCATTTATACAAAATACATAATATCTATGTCAAAACCCATAGAAAGGAGTAGGTTATCCCTACCTCAAATGGAGAGACCAAATGGAGAAGATGATGAAACTCGAAATGCTCCAAACCCAAAGATTTTCGGATTGAAATGAAGCCTACACCAAGCTCTACACTTTATACAAAGGAACTAGGGTAGGAGATGTAACGACCCTCACTTTACTTTAGTCATACTTGCACATACCCCATGATCTTGTCTTGATATGTTGCATTTACAAAACCTTGATTTGTCTTGCATAAGTATTACTTGCATGCTTTGTTCCTTGTTTGGTGTGTGTGTTTAGCCTAGGTTAATCCAAGCCGAGGTCACCTTAAGCTTAGAACCATCTTGGAACCACTTTGGTTGACCTCAAGGCCGAGATGTGTATTATCTAGGCCGAGATGTTACCTTGCGCCTAAGTGATCTTGTTCCTGGATTGGTGCGACCTAGACCGAGGTGTGGCACATCTAGGCCGAGGTGTGGCACAGCTAGGCCAAGTGTTGTACTTCCTAGCCGAGATCATTGTTCCTTACTTGCCGATGCCTTGTTTTTAGCCGAGATCATTACCTACTAGAGTGCCTATGCCATCTTGCTTGTTGAACACACTTTGTCATGGTCTTGTCTTTTCACTCAGTCACCTTTTTTAGTAGAGCCAACCAGCCGTTACCACGTGTCCGAGCTGAGTGTTAAATCAGCCGGCAGAGAGAGAAATGTATCATTTGTTGTATGTCTTTATTCTTGAGGAGAGAGAAGCTCTAGAAGAGGGAGAATGAGTTCTTAGAGAGAAATAGATTTCTAAGCTTGCTCCTTAGAGTTCAAACCGTTTGATTTGTGTTTCAAGGTTAGAATCTTAATCTACTCTTGTTGTTCTTATTGTTCATCTAGCTGCATTGCATAAGCGATCATGATTTGTAAGCCATTCATCGATTTGAAGTTTGGTTTTAGAAAGAGAAAATGTCATTCATGTGTTCCTGAATAAAAGCCCTGTTTGATCCGAAAGCTTGCATCAAGATTCATGTTTTTGTGTTTGTTTTCATAAGATCTTCGAGTATGGGTGCCCAGGTCCATGTTTTTTAATTCACAGCATGAAATCTCAGATTTTGTAATGATAAGTTATGATCTTTGCATCCATGTTCTTCATGTTCATGTTCTTCAAAAAAAGGGAAACCCAGATTTTTCCGGCTTCATTTCCTTGAATGTGGCCATCAGGGGCCACACCTTGGCAAGGAGGTGTGAGACCTCGGCCAAGACCTGGTTGGTGCCCAGCAAGTTTTCCCGAGATGAGAAACGGTGTTTTGTTTTGGTTCGACTTAGTTTTGAAGGAATGCCGAGATCATTTGCATTCATGTAAAGCTTGTTCGAAAGTGCATTCAATAGATTTTGCCATGTGTTTGTGTAGACACCCCATTTTTGCCCGTCCTCAAGACTTGGACGTCACTGTTTGAACACACGGTGATTATCCATGATTGTGTTCGTTCAGAGTTCCCGAAGGTCTCGGCCCGCGCGCCCTGCCTCAGGATCACCGAACTTGACCGTTTGGTGTCAGGTTTTGCACCGAACACTTGTGTTTTGCCTTGAAAGAGCAGGGAATGCCTTATGAGGCATCCCCACACACCACCGGCAGTGGCTGGAGGCCACCGGATGGTCTTTCTCTTCCATCGGCACTTTTGTTTGCCGGTCGGCATACTTTATTGCCGGTCGGCATAATATGTTGCCGGTCGGCACTGTTTTTTGCCGAAATAGCATTTTTGGGCAGCCGACCACTGTTCATCCACTTTATGGAGATATTTTGTGCCAGCTGTGATAGCTGGCACCAACTCTTCTCCCCTCCATACACGTGTATGGAGGGATTTCCCTCTAGCCAAGCTTGTTGTATAAGCTTTGCAAGAGGGAGTCCTATAAGAGGGGGGCTCTCCTCTTGGCTCTAGGTTAGAAAAACAGAAGCAAAAACCAGCCTTTAGAGATATAGATACATATTATCTCTATACCTCTCTCCCTCTCCCTTCTTGTGTGTGTTTCTTGGCTCAAAAGGTGTGTTTTACCTTACTTTTGCACCATAGCACACACCATTACACCTTACTCCGAGATTGAGGGACTTGGAGGAGTTGTTTCTTGAGTTTTGGATTGGTTTAGATCCAAAGAAGGAGGCTAGACCATTTGTTCTTCAAGGGTTCTTCAAGGGTGAGCATCTTCCTTTTTATTCCCCAAACTTGCATTGGTTTTCTACCTATTTTGTTTACTGTTTTAGCTCTTGTGTATAACATAAAAAAGGCTCATATTTCCCTGCTCTAGCACTTTCATTAAGGTCACTTTGTGGTTTGAGTGCAAACTCACCCTCATAGGTCTTGTTTGATCCATTTTGTTGCTCATTTCATAAGGTTTTGTTCACTTCAGTGTTTTGGTCTTTTGACCACTGAAAATCAGTGTATTTTAGTTTCAAAAAAGGATGGTTTGAAGTCTTGCATAGGGGAGGGACACCCCTCTCCCTTCATGGTTTGTTTCCTTGCTTTTGGGGCTCAAAAGGATAGCATGAGTGCTTGATGTTTCTTGGCTTCATTTCAGAACTTTTTTAGGCATTTTAGGTCATATATAACCTCTATTTTTGGTTGGATTTGGGCCTCCTTGTATGCTTGTAATACTTGCTTTGTATTGCTCCATCTTGCTTAGAAATACATCTCATGATTAGGCCATGATCCTTGTGTAAGTTGGCTTAGTTCCATGAAGTTTTTGGTGTTGTTTTTCCATGCTTAAGGTTTGTTGGTTACCCATTTGGTCATGCTTGACATGTGTGTTAGGGTTGCTTTGTATTTTTTTTGCTTAAAAGCTTTGAGCATGTTGATCTCTAGCATGTATGTTTGCGATTACCCTCATGATTTAACATCATCTAAGGACCACATTTTAGTCCAAGAATCATGCTTGTATGTGTGCATGCATGGCCTCTTTCATGCCTTAAGGGTGTGTCCTCTTATGCCTAAGAATGAGCCTTAGTGCATATGCTTCATGGGAGATATTTTAGCTGCCATATTAGGAGTTTTTGGGGTCCTATTTTGCATGCACAAATTCTGTTTTTGCTTTGCGTTAATCATGCCATGAGTGGTCATGTTAATGAGGGTGAAATGTTTCCTTTTTGTGCCTTAACTTTGGGACCATAAGTTTGCTTGTTCACATGAGTTGATTGCCCATCATTTTGAGCACTTTTGGCCACTGTTTTGAGAAGGGTGAGGGCCTGCCCCTTTGCCATTTTAAGCCCTCTTACATGCTTGCTCCATGTTTGTTGCATAGTTGTTCCATTAAGCCTTGTAGCGTATCAATCCCATGGTCAAATTGGTCCATGTTTGCGCCATGTTTGTACCTTGTATGCTTGGTATTATACATTTGTCATGTTGGTTGCATAATGCTTGTTGTGCTTTACATCTTGGTGGCATGATACATTTGAGCCTTGTTGAGCATTACATGCATTGCATTTACTTGGTTTGGGGTGTCAAACTAAGTGTGGGAATCAAGGACCATTCATACTTCAAGTGATGCAATGTGCCCCGATTCCCGGTCATCGGGACCTTTGACTCCAACTTGATAAGGCCTCGGTTTTCATGTTGTTTGTTGCCTACATCCTTACATTAAGTGGCAAATTTGATCCCTTGAGTCATCATACACCATTGATGGCTCAAAGATCGAAGGTCATGCTTCTTTGAGTTCAAAATATGATAAGAAGTATGACCATGCTTACATATGTCCAAGAACTCCATGCCATGCACTGTCTGTTCTCTGTTTGCTGTCAAATTGTCTTCTGCAGGAAGTTTCTGCCGACCGGCAGAATTTAGTGCTGACCGGCACTATCTGGAGTGCCGATGAATCCAATAAAGTGCCGATGGGAACTGTGAAGTGCCGGTGGTAATTCTGTCCGGCCGGTGGTGCTCTGCTGGATGCAGGGAACTTGCTCCAGTGCTTTGATAATTTTCAGAAAGACGAGGCAGCACAAACAGAGGGGGCAGCGGTACGGTACGGGTTTTTCGGGCGAGCCAAGTTCCGAGCATGCATCATCTGCGCACCCCGAGGCAGAGGATGTGGCCACCCTCTTCTTTTTTTTTTTTTGCTTCCTTTCTTTTAATTAATTAGGAAATTTTGTAATAATTTTATTTGTTCGTTATCTTGGGACTGTAATATTCATTCGGACCCTCCGAGTGAGGGTAAACATGTAATAAGTGTGGGTGAGTGTGTGTATGTCTTCCAATCCCCATTTCTTTCTTCCCTTTTATTTACCTGCTTATGATGGTAGATTAGGGCATTTTTGAAATCAGCATACCTTATGATGTGCATGCGTGCATTCATGCATCTGTTGACATGCATCGGGCTCGGTACATCATACTAACCGCATTCGTATTTTCAAATTCCAAAATTGAATACATGAATCAGTTGGTTGCATATCGTATGCCATATTTAGGTCAACCGAGCCTAACTAAAATTGCATCTTGTATGTGTTGCATTAGGCAAAATAACATGAACTAGGACACGCACATTTGGTAACTAGTTTATTGTTTTGGCACGGAGTACAATGTAAGTGGTTATGCTTTAGCATCCAACATGAGTGTGAATGTTGCCATAATAGTATGCTTGCCATGCGGCTAAGTGTTTACATGAGATAAATTGCTTGAATGCCTGTGGGTGGAGGTCAAATTGCTTAAATTGGGATAATGCGTTAAAACTATATTTGTTTTAAGCCCACCAGATAGTGGCAAAACTTTTTTTAAAAAAGCCCACTTGAGGGTGGCAAAATCTGCATTTTAGCCTACTTGCGAGTAGCAAACCATTTTCAAAACAAACATGAAATGCTTTTTTATTCCAATTTGAGCGATTTGGTCTATACTTGTTTGCTGTGCGCATAACATAGTAATTCTAGGCTGATAATCGGAATAAGAACACGTAAAGTTTTCAAAAACGGATATCACGATTAGTAGAGGCCGGTTTTCGGACCGGGCGAAAGGGGGTGCTCATAGCTGACCTTCCCCGATCGT
Organism: Camellia sinensis; assembly: GCF_055761805.1. Lineage (NCBI taxonomy): Eukaryota > Viridiplantae > Streptophyta > Magnoliopsida > Ericales > Theaceae > Camellia > Camellia sinensis. The sequence goes on along the minus strand of NC_138964.1, from coordinate 30,162,817 downwards.
ACCCAAGCTCCCGAGCCGAGACAACTCCGGTGATGACGGACACGTGGCCTTCGGCACCGAGTCAGGGTTTCCAAAATTCTCCCCTTTTAAAATATTTAGGTGGCGACTCTGTATCTGGAAAAGTAGTCCATGTTTGGCACTACTTTTTTCAAAAATCAGTTTCCCAAAACGATTTGCCGGATTTGGACTCTTTGGTTCAGATTAAGAACTGTGACACAAATCGAGTCCGAACTGTAGCGAGGCCCACGCGGGCGCGTCTACAGTTTCTGGCGACTCTGCTGGGGAGATTTAGAGAGCTTGACTCGAACTCATGATATCCTGTTTTGATCTCATTTATGTGTTTCTTTGCATTGCATGTGCATTGGTGCGCCTAGGAACACAGTGTTTGCCATCTGCCATTCCTGAACGGTTTGCCGGAGGCTTGTCTTGTCAAGGCATGTGCATAAGGCTGACCGGCTATGGGCTCTGACAGCATGGGAACACAAACCCCGGTTTACCGGGGCACCCTTTTTGACCATTCGACCTAGTGCATATTCGAATCCATAGTGACCATTCCAAATTAGGACAGGCTGCTTACCCGATATTAGGTTGTTTGAGAACCGCTGCGTGCGTAGTGAAACCCTAGCTCCTGTCAAAATAGGACAGGGAAACCCTACCCCAACATAGGGGTGTTTTGGCTCTCTTTACTTGCTATGTGCTTTTAGAATGTATTTCTGCAGGGAAATGAACACATCAGTTTGTAAGTTTGGGCATCAGGCCTGAGGGCATTAGTATCAGTTTTAAGAGAATCAGTTATCTGCGGGTATCAGAGTTCAGTATTGGGAATAGAGATTTCAAGAACAGTGATCAGTATCGAGGAACAGTGTGTTCGGCTTATCGACTATGTGTTTTGAATATCCAACTGTATATTATTTGTTTATTTTATGCCGTTGTGCTGTCCAGTTGTTGGTTTATTTATTGCTTTATTTATCTTTTTGCTAGGGTAGTTTAGCATCATTGCGTCCAACCCAGTAGACATTCCCCAAGCACTCTGGATCAGAGGTCGCCGGCTCCATCGATCTGAGGATCTGATAGAAGGACAACCAGTGTACCATTCTCTACCCCCGGTCACTAAACGGAAAACAACTAGGCAGAGGATATCAGTTCAACAGTCAGTACAGAGGGCTTCGTCTACCCCACCTGTGTACAGTAGGGATCAGGATCCCGTTTCACCCACAGAGAGGGAACGCATACCAGCAATTCAACCAGAGCAGAACAGTATGGCTAGCTTAGAGGAGATGGTGCGCCAACTTCAGGAAAGCATGAAAATGATGCAGCAAGATGCTGCCCGACAGGCAGAATTTGCCAGGCAACAGGCTACAGTTATAAGTGAGCAAGCGGATTTAATTGGGAGATTGCAACAGCAAACTGGGGCATCACCTTCGCAGCAAATCCCTCCTCCATTAAGGGTTCCAATACCCGAAGAGACACCAAATGCCCGGAATGTCCAAGAAGATACAGACATCCCAACGGGGCCGGCTCCACCCCCGATTCCGCCTCAACAATCCAAGGCACCCACTCCCATTAATGTATCGGATTCTCCCTTTGAGTCTGAGGTAGACCCCATGACGTTAAAAATGCACAAGCTTGAAAAGCTGTTCAAGAAATCTCAAGGTGCGAAGTCCATTCCGGACATTGGAGATGGATACATCGACACAGTTGTGACGCTGCCAGATCGGTTTAAGATGTCCCAAATTGATCGTTTTGACGGGTCTGAGGATCCCATGGTACACCTGCGACTATTCTCAGATGTCTTAAGGCCAATGGGCCTCACTAGATTGCAGAAACTATCTTTATTCGGTCGGACCTTGTCGGGTGTGGCGTTCGCATGGTATGCCAAGTTGGAGGATGACGTCAAGAAAAATTGGGACGAGATGGCTGAGGCCTTCATCCTGCAGTACTCGTATAACACACAAATCGAGATCACGACCCGCGATCTCGAGACAATGAGGCAAGAACCCAAGGAAAGCTTCTCAGAGTTTGTAACTAGATGGCGGGCTAAGGCTTCGATGATGACCTTAAGACCTACAGACAAAGATCAGATTCGGATGATTGTGCGCAATCTCCAGCCGAAGTTAATGCAAAAGATGATCGTAGTCCCTTTCCCTACCTTTGCTGATTTGCATGAAACGGGGGTGCAGATCGAGGACGCCTTGAGACAAGGTTGGATTGATAATGATCGGGAGCAACCCCGCAGAAATTTCAACCGTAATGCTAACGCAGGCCCGAGCGGCGCTGCGACTACAAGGACCTCCGAAGTGAGTATGGTCACCACTAACCCTTCCCCAAGAAATACAGCAGCCGCACCATTCTCCGGTGCGTCCGGAAGCAACTCACAAACAGCCAAATACCCTCCCAGAAACACCAGAACCTTCGCTCCACTTTATATGCCCCTGTCCAAAGCTTTGGGGGTTTTGATCAGAAAAGGGCATCTGAAGCCCCTAGAGCCGCGGCCCTTACCCGAAAGACTACCCGCCACCCACAACCCAGCCAAATATTGTGCGTTCCACCAGCAGCATGGTCATGACACCGACCTATGCTTTCGTTTACGTCATGAAATTCAAGATCTCATTGATAATGGGGTGATTTTAGCCCCTGAGAAACCCAATGTTACCACAAATCCTCTCCCCACACATAACCAAGTTCCACCACCCAAAAGAATCAACTTCACCTACACTGGGGTCGCATCCTACGATCGTAGTATCTACATCACACCCTCCTACCTGCCTAAACCTAAAGTTTTCCTCCCTGATTGCACCGATTTGTGCATGATGGATGTCTCCATAACCCAACCCAAGCCAGTGGTGGTAACCATCGAGAACAGGGAAGAGGTTGTCAAACCAGGGTCCGTGGAGCCTGAGAATGATGTTGGGAATGCTTACAGTCTGAGTGACTACATTTCACCAGTGGGCCAGAATAGACCAAATGTCGAATTTCCAGTCGGGGGAGAGCTGTGTGTAATCCGAGGGGACAATTCAGGACAGGGAATGGATGATTTGATAGCCGTAGAAAAGGATGTTGTCAAGTTCCAATTTCACGATGACCAAGACTCAGCCATCAACTGGTACGATAATGAAGAATCAGCAGAGGCCACGGGGTGGTTAGACGATCAACCGGATGTAATAGAGGAGTTCCAGTCAGAACAAGGCCCGGCAGGGGCAGGAATGTCAACAACGGCCGGGAGTGTCGAGAAGCAAGATACATCGCCGGAGAGCGCCGGTGTCGAGAGTTTCGCTCGGGAATGGAGCATTTTAAGTACAGGGATCAGTGAGCAATCTACTGCATTGACACAGTCAGAACAAGAGAGATTCGAGGATTCTGAGAGGATCAGGAAAGCAAAAGGCCACGTAGGGATCGAAACCACCGCAAGTACGGAAATGAAGGATGCTGCGAGCATAGGGATAAAAGGTACTGCAAGTATCGGGATAGTTGTGCCAGAACCAAACAAATGCCTGTCAGCTGCGGATGGTATGTGGTGGGAAGACGACGATCTATGTCTTGCCCACACGGACGAGGATTGGAAAGGTAACCAACCAGATGATACCTGGTATATCGGCGAAGTCGATCACATGACTAGGAGTGGACGGTATTTCAAGCCTCCACACCTAGATCAACCAGAGGCGTCTGGAAAAGATAATGAAGCAGAGAAACAAAAGGAGAAGCAACTCGAAGATGAGGCCGTATTGAGACAATTGAAAAAGATACAAGCAGACATCTCCATCTGGGGACTGCTTATGGCTTCTCGAGTACATAGGCAGGCTGTCCTGTCAGCCATGGATAAGGCCAAACTTTCCATAGATACCACGCCCGAACAGCTGGTGGGCTTAGTCTTTTCGGGAGGAAGTTCCCCAGCATTGAGTTTTTCTGACAAAGAGCTGCCACCCGAGGGTGCGAACCATAACAAACCGCTCTACATCTCTGTCGAGTGCAGAGATAAATGGATACCTGTGGTACTTGTCGACACGGGGTCCGCCATCAACGTCTGCCCAGCAAGGACAGCTTATGCGATTGGTTTGAAAGTCGCGGATTTTGTGCCAACGACCCAGGTGATTCGGGCATATGACAACACAAGCCGGGAAGTAATGGGGACAGTTAAGATTCAAACAAAGGTTGGGCCAGGACAGCACGAGATAGATTTCCATGTCTTGGAGGTTCCTGCAACGTTCAACTTGCTTTTGGGACGGCCATGGCTGCATCAGGTAAAGGCGGTCTCCTCTACCTTACATCAAGTGGTGAAATACCCCTATGGGAAGGGAGTAGCCATTGTTTTTGGAAACTCATCAATTCATCCACCACCAGAGGTATCTACGCCTGTTCTAGAAATTGAGCATGGTATAGAAGATGTGTTCATATCAGGTTTTACCTTGGCCGAGGCTCGGGTCGTACAGAACATCATGGCAGCTAACGAAGGGGCGTATGTCAGTGCCCAAGCAGTCTATCTCATGAACAAACTCCAGCACATCCCCGGGATGGGATTAGGCAAGAGCGGTAGGAAAGGTGCCGCAGCATCGACCGAAGTGCCACATAACCCCCATACCTTTGGTTTGGGCTACCTACCCACCAAAGAGGATTGGATAAGGAAAGGAAAGGAAATGGCCGGAAGGGCCAGGGCGAAACAGATGGGAAAGCCCTTTGACTTAATGCACCAGCCCATTCGGGGGACCCTGAACGGACGTTTCGTCCGGGAGGGGGAGGACTTTCCGTTCTGTGGCTTCCCAGAGCCGTGGCTCAACGCGGAGAAGAAGCGCGTACCGGGATTTGAGATTTTCTTTGATTTACAGTTACCTGAGGATGACATCGCCGAAGGGCAGGCAAATTTATCGGCTGAGGCTGAGCAAAGTAAGGAAGTGCAGTCTGAGGACGCCGAAAATGAAATAGGGGCAGCGCTGGCGTGTCTGCTATCAGATCCTCCGATCGAACAGAGGTGCTTGGGGGATAGCTCCTCGGTATGTGTGATTGGGAATGAAGCGGCTGCGGGCCTACCATCAGCTATTTTGGATGTATCCATCGCACCTTCTCTCATCTGGCAATATGAAGAAGGCTTTTTATCAAGCAGCACTGGGTCAGGTAGTGAGCCGGAATCTGATTCTACCGAATCTTGTACGTCAGAATCAGATTCCAGCTCAACTGAGTCTGAGTCCGGTATTCCCGGGGGTGATAACCCGGAGGCCACAGTCCTGTCTAGGTCGTCTTTTTCATTTTCTTTTGAGTCTGTTGTAACAGAGGAATCCGACGGCTCGGAAGTATTTAATGAGAACGACGTGGATGTGGTTTCGAAGTATTTTTCTGTGCCTTTGATTTATTGCTTAAATCAGGATTTTCAAAATTTTGATGAAAACGACGAGGAAGAAATTCCTCCGATTTTGCAACGGTTAATTGATCAAGAGCAGGAAAGATTTGTTAAACCTTTAATGGATGAAATCACTACTGTGAATGTTGGTACTGAGAAGGACCCGCGGCTGGTCCAGATCGGGTCCACGTTGTCTTCTGAGGAACGCGAGCGCTTAGTTGCTTTGTTAAAAGATTTCAAAGATGTTTTCGCGTGGTCCTACGAAGACATGCTTGGAATCGATCCTGAGATTGTACAGCACCGGATCCCTCTTGATCCCGAGGCCCGACCTGTCAAACAGAAGCTCAGGAGGATCCGCCCTGATTGGGCCATTAAGATCAAGGAAGAGGTCACCAAGCAGATTGATGCAGGCTTCCTGTTGGTGTCTGAGTATCCGACTTGGCTGGCCAACATTGTTCCGGTGCCGAAGAAAGACGGCAGAATTCGGGTCTGTGTAGACTTCAGAGATTTGAACAGGGCCAGTCCGAAGGACGACTTTCCCTTGCCACACATTGATGAACTGATAGATTTCACGGCAGGACACGCCTTACTTTCATTTATGGATGGTTTCTCAGGCTATAATCAGATAGTAATGGCGCCCGAAGACCGGGAGAAGACTGCATTCACTACCCCGTGGGGTACATATTGTTATCGAGTGATGCCATTTGGGCTGAAAAACGCGGGAGCTACCTATCAACGGGCAGCAACTACAATATTGCATGATATGATCCATAAAGAGGTCGAGGTGTATGTGGACGACATGATTGTCAAGTCCAAAGAAAGAGAGGGCCACTACACCGCCTTACAAAAGTTTTTTCAAAGGATCAGAGAATTTCGGCTGCGGCTAAATCCCCAGAAGTGTACTTTTGGTGTTACAGCAGGGAAGATGCTAGGGTTTCTGATTACGCAAAGGGGCATCGAGGTCGACCCTTCCAAAATCAAGGCCATCTTAGAAATGCCACCACCAAGGACTGAAAAGGAGGTGCGAGGCTTTCTAGGTAAAGTGCAATTCATAAGGCGGTTTATCTCTAAATTAACCTTGACTTGTGAACCACTTTTTGGTCTCCTGAAGAAAGGGAAGAAATTCCAATGGGACGGCCGATGTCAAGCAGCTTTTGAGCAGATCAAAGAGTATCTACAGAACCCGCCTGTGTTGTCACCGCCAGAACTGGGGAGACCGTTGATATTGTATCTTTCAGTAACTGAGACCACCATGGGCTGCATGCTCGCATAGGAGTCAGAAGACAAAGTGGAAAGGGCTATCTACAAGAAAATGCTGGATTACGAGACCCGCTATACACCACTGGGGAAGGCTTGTCTGGCCTTGGTATGGGCTACCAGGAAGCTGCGGCACTACTTGTTAGCTCATTCTGTAATGTTGGTTTCACGTTTGGATCCCATCAAATATCTTTTCGAGAAACCAGCACTTACGGGTAGGCTAGCTCGTTGGTTGCTATTGCTTTCCAAATTTGACTTGAAGTATGTAACACGCAAGTCGGTGAAAGGGAGAGCGGTAGCGGAGTTCCTTGCCGACCACCCGGTTGAGGGGGATGAAGCGGTTGAGTACCTACTCCCAGATGAAGCAATTCTGCATATCGAGGATGAAACTTGGACGATGTACTTTGACGGAGCGTCAAACCAGTATGGGTATGGGATAGGGGTGTTGCTGATAGCGCCTGACGATTCCCGTATCCCCTTAGCATTCAAGCTCCAGTTCAGAGTCTCGAACAATGAGGCAGAGTATGAGGCATGTATTGCTGGTCTGGAAGCAGCCCTAGAGCTAGGGGTAAGACGGTTGGACGTCATTGGGGACTCGAATCTTGTTGTGTCTCAAGCGAAAGGAGACTGGAAAGTCAAGGAGGAAAGGATGATAATTTACCACCAAACCTTGGATTTGTTAATTCCTCGATTTGAGAAGCTAAATTTCACCCACCTCGTAAGAGAGAATAACAGATTCGCAGATTCATTAGCAACTCTATCTTCCATGATAGACATCCCATCGGGAGTCCGGATGCGTCCAGTCATCATTGATCAGAAGTTTGCGCCAGCATACGAGTCAATTTCCGCCATAGATGAGGCCTAAGACGACAACCCCTGGTATTACGATATTTGGAACTTCTTGGAAAAGGAGACGTATCCACTAGGGGAAAGCGCCAAGGATAAAATGGCCATTAGAAGAATGGCTATTCAGTTCATCATCTGCGGAGGTAAGCTGTACAAAAGAGGTCATCTGGGAATGCATAAGCTCTGTGTAGAAGCTGAAGAGTCGAAGCGCCTAATGGAGGCCATCCACGGAGGAGAGTGCGGTGCACACATGAATGGAGTAATGCTGGCCAGAAAGATCCTCAGACAGGGTTATTACTGGTCGACCATGGAAGAAGATTGTACCGGCTTTGTTCGGCGATGCCACAAATGCCAGATCCATGCAAACCGTATGAATATCCCACCATCCAAGTTGTACAACATGACTTCCCCGTGGCCGTTTTCCGTATGGGGGATTGATGTGATCGGAGCTGTTACCCCGAAGGGGTCGAACGGACATGAATATATCCTGGTAGCGATAGATTATTTCACAAAGTGGGTTGAGGCCCAATCATACGCGGTGTTGAAAGCGTCGCACGTCGCAAAGTTCATCAGAAACAACATTATTTGTCGCTACGGGGTGCCAAATGAGATCATCTCGGATAATGGATCCCACTTTAAGAAAGAAGTGGTCGACTTGTTGGAAAAGTATAACGTGGCTTTTCATAAGTCGTCTACGTATCGGCCGCAAACCAATGGAGCAGTTGAGGCCGCCAACAAGAACATCAAACATATACTGCGGAAAATGGTAGAGACCTATCGAGATTGGCCAGATAAGTTGCCGTTTGCTCTGTGGGGCTACAGGACTTCAATCAGAACTTCTACAGGAGCAACTCCGTATTCGTTAGTTTATGGAATGGAGGCTGTTCTACCTATTGAAATTGAAGTTCCGTCTTTACGGGTATTGGCCGAGTGTCAGATAACTGAGGCAGATTGGCAGCAGAGCAGGTTCGAGGAACTAATGCTCTTTGACGAAAGAAGACTGAAAGCACTGTACCACGTTCAGAGTTATCAGCGCAGGATTGCTCGGGCTTTTAACAAGAAGGTTAAGTCCAGAAATCTAAAGGAAGGGGATTTGGTACTCAAAGACAACCGAGCTCCCATCCACGACTCGAGGGGCAAGTTCAGACCCAATTGGACTGGTCCCTACATCATCAAAGCTATCTGGTCAGGCAGAGCTGTGGTCCTGATGGACTTAGATGGCTTAGAATTCTCTCAACCGATCAATATGGACAAGTTGAAGAAATACTATCCTTGAGAGGCTCGCTAGGCCGAAAACCCGAAAGGGTGACCTAGGCAAAAGTTAGAGCACAAAAAATTAGAAAATATAAAAACTGAGCTCGCAAGGCTGAAAAACCACAAAGGGCGGCCTTGGCAAAAGTTAGAGCGCAAAAGGAGAGTGAAAATACTCGAGCGAACCTAAGCCGGAACTACGTAAGGCTTGATTCCCATGTTTGGGATACGTAGGCAGCTTCATCCTGAAGTTCAGCCATAACACTTCCCCGATCAACTTTGTCCATTTGATCATCTCAGCCATCTTTGTTCATCAGCATTCGTTAGAATCTCCGGTGCAGTGCCACTCAGACTAGAGGCAACTTTTCGTTGCTATACAGTGCTGCGGCGCTCTTCAGACTAGGGGCAACTTTCCAGTTGCAGGAATCTGGGGTTGTGCATCTCGAGTGACAGATCTCAGGCGTGTCTAGTTCTGATCCACATCAAAAATACCTTTGAAAAGTTTTAATATAAGCTGACTTTGTTCAAGTAATCTTTTTACAACTTTGACCATTTTTGGACCAAGGTGGAAAATTTTCAGTACCGCAGCTTTCAATTTCTTTGATTTCAAAATAGAGTTCTCCTGCTCTTACATACAACTGAAGTTGCTTTTTATTACATTCATAAAAGAAAACTTGAAAGTACTAATAAAGCAATAAATCTAGGGCATGGTCAAGTCAGGTGTTCCTGCGCCCCCTCCCAGAGTTGGTCGAAGCCTCTGATGCCAAGCTGGGCCCGATCTGTGCTTCTTCATTGAGCCAATCTATGCACTCGTCAGACAAAGTGCAACTAAAAGTAGGAGCGGGGGCCAGGAGTTCTCTCATCCTCCACGCAGTGGCCTGCCAAGCAAGCTGCGCGCCTCGGGCTGGAAATGCAGTAGGATACTCTATCCCCTCTGGCGGGCAAGTCTGATCATGGCCAAATTGACGTCGAATCCGAAATGGGAAATGGAATACACAATGAGTGAGACCAACCAGTTGAATCCCAGTCTGCCGAGGCATATTGTAACTCATTGCCGGAAGGTTCAACCAAGGGCACCGCCAAGCAATACGGTCTGCGGACAAGTGGCACATCCAAGCGAACCACCATTCCTCATCCAAGGCATTGACTAGACGATGCCGGAAGAAGTAGCCGCGAGCTGAATATGTGGGGCAGGAGTCCACAATCTGCAGTTTATCTATCAGCCACACCAGGGAAGGGATTGAAAAATGAGAGATTAAAGAATAGAGAGATGTACGAGGAGAGAAGAGTCAGAATGGGGTTTTGTGAGAAAAGACTGAGCTCGAGGGCCGAGTGATGTGAGCGATACAGAAATGCGAGATTGGGTGGGAAACATTACCTGTAGTAGTAGTGGACTCCCCGCCAATCTGCACGTCTCATGACGGTAAAAGGCATCTAAGCCCATTAGCGTCTTGGCCAGAACCATGGCAATACAGCTCTTGCCCTCTCTCAAGCCTTGGGCAACCTCAATCAGCCGGACACTAGCCCCTCCAGAGCCTGAGACGAATAGAAAACGGGATAGCATGCATAAACAGAGGGCGTGCCGTCGGAAGCCTTGCCAGTGATGGTTGCTGCGATCACCAGCATCAGAAAATTGATTGGCCAAACTCGGAATGTCTAACATCCCGTCGCCCATCAGAGACCGAGCATCGCGCATGCTGAGTCCGCACATGCGCCCTAAGGATTGGGCATGACCAAAGTTAAGTTGGGGCAGGAGCTCCTCATCGCGCTCGGACTCCATTAAAGCTCGGAAATCTTCGAAGGTAGGACACATCTCTTGCCCGGCGAAGCTAAAGACATGTGTCACCGGATTCCAAAACCTTGCCGTGGCATGAAGGAATGGGAAGTGCAAGGGGGTACGACCCAAAGTGAATAGTGCATTTATGCCAAAACCCCGGAAATTCACTTTTTCCGAGCCATCCAAGCTAGCAATCCAAGCTGCGAGGTTTTGAGCAAGAAACTCTTCCATTGGAGCAAATCAGTGTGAAAATGAGAAAAACTACGAAGCTGGGATCTTTTGTAGGAGATAAGGTTGAGTGGGGGACAGGTGTCAACATTCTGGTGGTTGCCCTCGTTTAGTGCCGACCGGCCAAAAATATATGCCGACCGGCCAGAAAAATATGCCGACCGGCCATTTTAGTTTGCCGACAAAACAGGCATATGGCCGGTAGCCACTCCTTGCGGCCGGTGGTCCCTACACCATGCCGGTGGGCTTCCTTCTGATTTCTTGAGCTGTTTATGCTAAGAATTGGGGAACTTCACCACCTCTAAACCCCCCCGGCGATAAACTCTTGCGGAGCCGCGCCTGCCTGCTTGTCGAGTTTTTGAACATTTGCTTATCGAGTTGTATTTCGCTCTCTTTGAGCTCTTGATTTGTTTATCGAGTTGTATTCACACTTGTTTGGTTGTGTCGTGTCCTTGTTTTGCTTATCGAGTTGTAAGTCGGTTCACTACCTGATTATTACGATGGCAAATTTCCAAAATGAGTTCAATTTCATTCACATTGTGGTGTGAAACCCTGCGATGCGATACATAGAAGATCCCCAAATGCAACATCTTTTGAATAAAATGATTCTTTTCATTTCCATCACATGTTTTGCAAAGTGTGTGAATTTTGAGAAAGAAAATAAACCTGCCTGAGGCAGTGCAATGTGCTTAAACTACTAGTAAAAAGGGAAATAAAACGTAGAATGACAGGGTAGTCAAATATCAGAGTTGATACCGGTGAAACTCCCCTTGCGGTTAACGCACCTTCCGCATCTTTGTTCGGGTCAGCCGCGTCGTTGGACGCCCTCACAATACGGGAAATCACACCTTTGAAACGTGAACCTTTGAGTTGACCTCAGGCCACAACTTCTGCGAGCAACACTCGATGCGTGCGAAGAATGTCCCGCCCCGTATCGTTTTCATGCTTTGTAAGCCCCACAAATTGTTTCGATTATGCTGTGTAATAGTACGTTCCATTACTTGCGTAGACCGCATGTTTAATTTCAATACCTGCGTAGACCGCATGCCTAATTACATTACCTGCGTAGACCACATGTTTTGATCGCGTAGACCGCATGTCTAATTTCAATACCTGCGTAGACCGCATGTTTGATTGCGTAGACCGCATGCTTAGCTCCATTACTTGCGTAGACCGCATGTTTAATTTCAATACCTGCGTAGACCGCATGTTTTGATTGCGTAGACCGCATGTTTTGATCGCGTAGACCGCATGTCTAATTTCAATACCTGCGTAGACCGCATGTTTGATTGCGTAGACCGCATGCTTAGCTCCATTACTTGCGTAGACCGCATGTTTAATTTCAATACCTGCGTAGACCGCATGTTTTGATTGCGTAGACCGCATGTTTGATTGCGTAGACCGCATGCTTAGCTCCATTACTTGCGTAGACCGCATGTTAATTCCATTACCTGCGTAGACCGCATGTTTGGATTGCGTAGACCGCATGCTTAGCTCCATTACTTGCGTAGACCGCATGTTTAATTTCAATACCTGCGTAGACCGCATGTTTTGATTGCGTAGACCGCATGCCTAATTACATTACTTGCGTAGACCTCATGTTTTGATCGCGTAGACCGCATGTTTCAACTGTGTAGACCGCATATTTGCTAAATATCATCACCTGCGTAGACCGCATGTTTTGATTGCGTAGACCGCATGTTCATGATCAATTTTGTTGCCGGCGTAGACCGCATGTTTCACTTACCTGTCTGTATTTTCACGAGCATTGTCATGCTCCCCACTTGCTTTGCGCTGTCACGCATTTCGAGTACACCACATTTGCATTGTCATGCATGTTGCTAACCATATTGTACCTGTTAAGTTTGTTTTCTTTTCAGGCACGATATTGTATGTACGGTTCATTTGAAGCTGGTGCAACCAGACGAGCCGCACAGGTATTGTATCTCCCGAGTGAGACGTATTGAGAATTCCATAATTCTCTTACATCCTTTCTGCATTGTAGTGTAGTTTGGTATCCTAGCTTAAAATTGTCGCATGTTTGCTTCATTACAGCTTTCTTTGCATGATCATAAGTTATGCTCGGCTTCGTGCATTGTCTTGCATCTTGCCCCTGCCTCCGGGCGCGTATTTTATTTGTCTTGCATGTTTTTCTAAGTCTTCGGCCTTGTCAAAAATGGGTCGTCTCTGGGCTTTGACATTCACTCCCGTCATTGTTATGACTTTCGAGTTCTGTCAAAGAGGGGCAACTGTAGACACCCCATTTTTGACCGTCCTCAAGACTTGGACGTCACTGTTTGAACACACGGTGATTATCCATGATTGTGTTCGTTCAGAGTTCCCGGAGGTCTCGGCCCGCGCGCCCTGCCTCAGGATCTCCGAACTTGACCGTTTGGTGTCTGGTTTTGCACCGAACACTTGTGTTTTTCCTTGAAAGAGCAGGGAATGCCTTATGAGGCATCCCCACACACCACCGGCAGTGGCTGGAGGCCACCGGATGGTCTTTCTCTTCCATCGGCACTTTTGTTTGCCGGTCGGCATACTTTATTGCCGGTCGGCATAATATGTTGCCGGTCGGCACTGTTTTTTGCCGAAATAGCATTTTTGGGCAGCCGACCACTGTTCATCCACTTTATGGAGATATTTTGTGCCAGCTGTGATAGCTGGCACTGGCACCAACTCTTCTCCCCTCCATACACGTGTATGGAGGGATTTCCCTCTAGCCAAGCTTGTTGTATAAGCTTTGCAAGAGGGAGTCCTATAAGAGGGGGGCTCTCCTCTTGGTTCTAGGTTAGAAAAACAGAAGCAAAAACCAGCCTTTAGAGATATAGATACATATTACCTCTATACCTCTCTCCCTCTCCCTTCTTGTGTGTGTTTCTTGGCTCAAAAGGTGTGTTTTACCTTACTTTTGCACCATTACACACACCATTACACCTTACTCCGAGATTGAGGGACTTGGAGGAGTTGTTTCTTGAGTTTTCGACTGGTTTTGATCCAAAGAAGGAGGCTAGACCATTTGTTCTTCAAGGGTTCTTCAAGGGTGAGCATCTTCCTTTTTATTCCCCAAACTTGCATTGGTTTTCTACCTATTTTGTTTACTGTTTTAGCTCTTGTGTATAACATAAAAAAGGCTCATATTTCCCTGCTCTAGCACTTTCATTAAGGTCACTTTGTGGTTTGAGTGCAAACTCGCCCTCATAGGTCTTGTTTGATCCATTTTGTTGCTCATTTCATAAGGTTTTGTTCACTTCAGTGTTTTGGTCTTTTGACCACTGAAAATCAGTGTATTTTAGTGTCAAAAAAGGATGGTTTGAAGTCTTGCATAGGGGAGGGACACCCCTCTCCCTTCATGGTTTGTTTCCTTGCTTTTGGGGCTCAAAAGGATAGCATGAGTGCTTGATGTTTCTTGGCTTCATTTCAGAACTTTTTTAGGCATTTTAGGTCATATATAGCCTCTGTTTTTGGTCGGATTTGGGCCTCCTTGTATGCTTGTAATACTTGCTTTGTATTGCTCCATCTGGCTTAGAAATACATCTTATGATTAGGCCATGATCCTTGTGTAAGTTGGCTTAGTTCCATGAAGTTTTTGGTGTTGTTTTTCCATGCTTAAGGTTTGTTGGTTACCCATTTAGTCATGCTTGACATGTGTGTTAGGGTTGCTTTGTATTTTTTTTGCTTAAAAGCTTTGAGCATGTTGATCTCTAGCATGTATGTTTGCGATTACCCTCATGATTTAACATCATCTAAGGACCACATTTTAGTCCAAGAATCATGCTTGTATGTGTGCATGCATGGCCTCTTTCATGCCTTAAGGGTGTGTCCTCTTATGCCTAAGAATGAGCCTTAGTGCATATGCTTCATGGGAGATATTTTAGCTGCCATATTAGGAGTTTTTGGGGTCCTATTTTGCATGCACAAATTCTGTTTTTTCTTTGCTTTAATCATGCCATGAGTGGTCATGTTAATGAGGGTGAAATGTTTCCTTTTTGTGCCGTAACTTTGGGACCATAAGTTTGCTTGTTCACATGAGTTGATTGTCCATCATTTTGAGCACTTTTGGCCACTGTTTTGAGAAGGGTGAGGGCCTGCCCCTTTGCCATTTTAAGCCCTCTTGCATGCTTGCTCCATGCTTGTTGCGTAGTTGTTCCATTAAGCCTTGTAGCATATCAATCCCATGGTCAAATTGGTCCATGTTTGTGCCATGTTTGTACCTTCTATGCTTGGTATTATACATTTGCCATGTTGGTTGCATAATGCTTGTTGTGCTTTACATCTTGGTGGCATGATACATTTGAGCCTTGTTGAGCATTACATGCATTGCATTTACTTGGTTTGGGGTGTCAAACTAAGTGTGGGAATCAAGGACCATTCATACTTCAAGTGATGCAATGTGCCTCGATTCCCGGTCATCGGGACCTTTGACTCCAACTTGATAAGGCCTCGGTTTTCATGTTGTTTGTTGCCTACATCCTTACATTAAGTGGCAAATTTGATCCCTTGAGTCATCATGCACCATTGATGGCTCAAAGATCGAAGGTCATGCTTCTTTGAGTTCAAAATATGATAAGAAGTATGACTATGCTTACATATGTCCAAGAACTCCATGCCATGCACTGTCTGTTCTCTGTTTGCTGTCAAATTGTCTTCTGCAGGAAGTTTCTGCCGACCGGCAGAATTTAGTGCCGACCGGCACTATTTGGAGTGCCGATGAATCCAATAAAGTGCCGATGGGAACTGTGAAGTGCCGGTGGTAATTCTGTCCGGCCGGTGGTGCTCTGCTGGATGCAGGGAACTTGCTCCAGTGCTTTGATAATTTTCAGAAAGACGAGGCAGCACAAACAGAGGGGGCAGGGGTACGGTACGGGTTTTTCGGGCGAGCCAAGTTCCGAGCATGCATCATCTGCACACCCCGAGGCAGAGGCTGTGGCCACCCTCTTCTTTTTTTTTTTTGCTTCCTTTCTTTTAATTAATTAGGAAATTTTGTAATAAGTTTATTTGTTCATTATCTTGGGACTGTAATATTCATTCGGACCCTCCGAGTGAGGGTAAACATGTAATAAGTGTGGGTGAGTGTGTGTATGTCTTCCAATCCCCATTTCTTTCTTCCCTTTTATTTACCTGCTTATGATGGTAGATTAGGGCATTTTTGAAATCAGCATACCTTATGATGTGCATGCGTGCATTCATGCATCTGTTGACATGCATCGGGCTCGGTACATCATACTAACCGCATTCGTATTTTCAAATTCCAAAATTGAATACATGAATCAGTTGGTTGCATATCGTATGCCATATTTAGGTCAAACGAGCCTAACTAAAATTGCATCTTGTATGTGTTGCATTAGGCAAAATAACATGAACTAGGACAGGCACATTTGCTAACTAGTTTATTGTTTTGGCACGGAGTACAATGTAAGTGGTTATGCTTTAGCATCCAACATGAGTGTGAATGTTGCCATAACAGTATGCTTGCCATGCGGCTAAGTGTTTACATGAGATAAATTGCTTGAATGCCTGTGGGTGGAGGTCAAATTGCTTAAATTGGGATAATGCGTTAAAACTATATTTGTTTTAAGCCCACCAGATAGTGGCAAAACGTTTTTTAAAAAAGCCCACTTGAGGGTGGCAAAATCTGCATTTTAGCCTACTTGCGAGTAGTAAACCATTTTCAAAACAAACATGAAATGCTTTTTTATTCCAATTTGAGCGATTTGGTCTATACTTGTTTGCTGTGCGCATAACATAGTAATTCTAGGCTGATAATCGGAATAAGAACACGTAAAGTTTTCAAAAACGGATATCACGGTTAGTAGAGGCCGGTCTTCGGACGGGGCGAAAGGGGGTGCTCATAGCTGACCTTCCCCGATCGTACCCAAGCTCCAGAGCCGAGACAACTCCGGTGATGACGGACACGTGGCCTTCGGCACCGAGTCAGGGTTTCCTAAATTCTCCCCTTTTAAAATATTTAGGTGGCGACTCTGTATCTGGCAAAACAGTCCATGTTTGGCACTACTTTTTTCAAAAATCAGTTTCCCAAAACGATTTGCCGGATTTGGACTCTTTGGTTCAGATTAAGAACCGTGACACAAATCGAGTCCGAACTGTAGCGAGGCCCACGCGGGCGCGTCTACAGTTTGTCAGGACTTGGACTCTCGCTTGACCCCGACGTTAAAGAACTATGTGAGTGGTATTTTTAATAAAGCTATGTTATAACGTTTTGATAAAGCTTTGTTTTGCCTTGATTTGGAAAAGTAATTGTTAAGCATGAATGACTATCCCTATTTTGTGTGTCAAGTATTAGCCTTGGTTTTGATAAAACCTTTGAAAGTCCGTACGTGCTAGGGGACTATAAGCACTTGTAGCACAACCTTTGAAAGTTCATACGTGCTAGGGGACTATAAGCATTTGTAGCACAACCTTGTTAATGTCATCCCTTGAAACTTGAAAGCCTTGAAAGACTTTGATTGATGAAGCTTGAAAGACTCGTTAGATGAACTTGTTTTGTTCTTGATTTTGTACAAGATATAATGTGTATCGCTTTGATAAAGATCTCGGATATTATTCATGCAAACCCTTTATTACTTGTACCATTCACTAAGTATCCAAGCTCACTCTCTCTATATATATATATATGTAGGTGATGAGCAAGACGGCGGCGACGCCTAGATGTGCTTTGCAACTTGCTTTGGATTCGCATTTTGTAGCATCTTGAAGATCATGCTTCGTAGCTTGCATTTCATTGTATTTTGTATATGATGGTTCGAGAAGCCTTTTGGTCAAGATGTATTTTTGTACTTCATTTTATTTGTATCCAAGTTGTAAAGCTATGTAAAGACGTATGCCATTTCATTTGACTTCTGCATAGCCCTCATGGACTAATTAGATTTGTATATATTACTTCCGCACATGTTAGCCCCATACGTAATACTTTGATTGTGTGTGAATTTTGAAAGTTGGACTTCGGTAATCTCGGATTACTGGCCCTCACGGTACCATTCCACTAGGGACGGAATGGGGTTGTGACAGGAGACCACTAGAACTAGATGGATTTGTAGAGAGAAGTGATGGTTTAGAGAGAGAGGTAGCCGTTCTAGGGTTTGGGAGAAAAAAAGGAGATAAAAAAGTGAAGTGTGACCTGCTACTGGCAACTGATATATTCGAAGCTCGCTCGAGCGAAGGAGTGGTCGCTCGAGCGACTAGACACAAAGAAACCTCGCTCGAGTGCAGAAAGCCTTGTTCGAGCCAACAATACGAAGCTTCAGGTCTGCAACCCGGAAGCACGCTTGAGCGAAGAAAAGCTCGGTCGAGCGAAGAAACCCAAAACGTAGTCCTCGCTCGCTTGAGCGAAGGAAAGCTCGCTCGAGCCAAGAAACACAACCTTCAGGTCCAAAACTAGATGCAGACGCACGCTCGAGCGCAAGACTTCTCGCTCAAACCACAAGACATAACACTCAACTCTCGCTCGAGCGAAGGAACCTGGCTCGAGTGAAGGAATCAAAACACAGAGCTCGCTCGAGCAGCAAAAGCCTCACTCGAGCGAAGAAGCAAACATCTGGGAAGCAACTATTGGTTTAAACTCACTACCAACGTGTAACACACCTGCCCAATACATCCCAAAATTCAAATACAAGGAATTAAAGGACGGAAACAAGATATAAACAACAACCAACACCACAGAACCTAAGTCCGGAATACAATAAACAATGGAGGGAAAACCAAGATCGCTATAGGTTAAATAAGCCAACTACCGTGGCTTTTAGTCTTGGACGAAAAAAAACAAAAAGAGGTTCGTGGATGCTACGGAAGGTGAAGGCAGCAAGGGTTTGAAAAAGTTAAAGAAAAGAATACAAAACCAAAGTGAAGAGGGAGGATTCATAGAGTGGTGGTTTTGCTTTATTCATCACTTAGGTAAGATTTATTTTATTGTATTCCTATCTATGATTTTAGTGTTAATATATCAATAGATAATTTTATGGGCATATATGATTAAATAAATATATTGATGTAGTCTATGTTGGGGGTCTCGGTTTCGCTCAAATTTAGAGTGTATTTTGCATTCCGTTTGGGTGGTTCATATTTTGAGACTGATATGTGATGAGTTAAGTTTAATGGTGGCGTGTTTGTGAGATACAAGATTGGCTACAAGCAATTACAAATTTATACATGTATACAAACAACAATAGAATAATATAGGTTGAGAATTTCTGAAGCCGTGATGGCTTTGTTTTGATTCTGAATTGTGGGGGTTCCTAATAGACTATTGGATAAATTTATTCTATTGTTGCTACAAGAAGAGAAGGATGGGTGCAAATAATAATTGCTTATGCGGTGTAATATTTTATTAGGTTTGTGAGATTGAGGTGGATCTTGGTAATTTGAGATTAGCTTGGGAAATTTTATTTTAGCTGTTTGAGGTAAGTAACCCTCTATCACTGTTGGTACATTTTTATTCCTATTGAATTGTTTAAAATTATAATTATTTATTTGTAGTCTTCATATTCTCTTAAAATAAAACATGGGTCAAGTATAAAACAACATCGAATATTATTATGAAAATTATTTGAATATTTTGTGGAACTATTCTGAAAATTGTACTAAATATTTATTCTGAAAATATTGAATATTTTATTTAAAAGTTGTGTATTGTTTGAATTTTGAACATCACTCTAGTCTAACTATGATTTGGACCCTAGCCAATGGGGGTTATTTATTGGCACAGAAACTAGTTTCTTTTGGGCTTTACCACCGGCCTATGTGTGGTTTTGGGCCTTGTCACGAGCTAAGTGACCGTAGTCACCAAGACTTGGATTTTGTGAATCAAATCATTGAACTGTCTGAATATCGAACCATCGATTTGAACCACGAAACTACTTAGAATTATCTCATTGTCTTTTCAATTAAATTGTATTGCTACATTGTTTACTTTGAGCAGTGAAACTATCTTAAAAAATAATTGTTTATTTATTGAATCGTAGCAAAAATATATTGAAAAATGCTTGGGAGCACTAATTAGTGCTCCCACTAATTAGGTGGCAGTGGGTCCCGCCATTAATGATGTGATGTTTTGGTCTTGGAGTTGTATTTTTTTTATTTTTTTTTATTTTTTTAATGCATTAGTGCTATTAGTGGTGATGTTTTTAGTGGGATGAATCATTGTTGAAATATATTTATTGGTTATCGACTATTTATTTATTTTTTTGTATACTTGATCTAGCTAGTAGTGATGGTTGGTTATTTACTAGGCTGTGTAGCTTACCCTTATTATTATTTTTTTTTCTAGACTCTGAAGAGTAGAGCTGCGCATGGTTTTTACTTGTGGGAGTGCCGAGAGTAGGACTATGATTTAAGTACTTGGATTATTATTTTGTTAGTGAATTATATTAGTGGATTTGGTGGAGAATTTCATATGATAAGAATTATTTATTTTTTTTATGGATTTTGGCATTTTATTAATTAAAGATTTAATTTGAATTTTTTTATATTGTTGGTTGTGTGATTGGACTCTTAGCCTTGCATGCTCACTTAAAGGAGTGTGTGGCGTTGTCATGGAACTTGGGGCATGACACAAATGATAAGATTAACCTATTTTGAAAAAAATGAATTTACAAAATAAAAAAGTAGAATCAACTTGATTCCAAAATCAAGCATTCGGGTTAACATGATTTAATCAATATGTAAAAGCATTCAATTTTCAAAATCTAATAAGAAAATTATCCTAATCCATTGTCATAATAAATAAAATGTTAAAAGCAAATGATAAAAAGGAAAAAAAAAAAATCGGTGTGCAATGCATTTGTAATCCTACACAAAATTACATTACATAAGTAATCTCACAAAAATACATAAATTGAATATCATTTTTGTGAGATCATGTAAAGTCGTAAAACTTTACACATTTTGTGTAGGGTTGCATACGGTGTGCATTGCACACCATAGCATTTTTCGATAAAATTAACTCAATTTTACTTGCAACGTAGTTTTTTTTCTAAGATGCTGTAGTTGTATAAACTGTATTGCTAGTTACTCTTATTGCTAAAGAAGCTTGGCATTAATTAGAATTGAAATCATTCTTGTTACGCATTTTGAGATTCAAAAATCAAAACAATTCAGTACTTATAACAACTCGATCCTCTTTTATGCCTTAAGTCTTTAATTATGTGTGTGATTATAAGCTTGATGTGAAATTCCATGTGAAATTGTGTTTAATTAAGTGAATTATATGATTATGGAATTATATTTGTTGGTTCTCAGAAAATTTGTTGAAATTGAGACATTGGGACAGCTTCTTTTTCCATGTTCATTAATGGGACCAAACAGACTAGTTTTAAACCTCTACAGGGTCTCCGTCAAGGGGACCCTCTTTTCCCATATCTGTTTATCCTCGTCATGGATGTGTTTTCGAAATTGATTGATCGTAGTGTTTACAATGAGAGATTGACTGGGCTACGAATTTGACGAGGTTGTCCATCGTTGTCACACTTGTTCTTTGCAGATGATGCGGTGCTTTTTGTCAAGGCCAACAGAGCAGAGTGTCTTGAAATCTGCAGATTGTTACAAGTCTATGGCCAAGCTTCTGGGCAATCGGTTAACTTTGATAAGTCGGGAGTGCAATTCTCAAGTAATGTCTCTAACTCTCGACAGATGGAGGTGTGTGGTTTGCTTGGTATTCCGCAGATGCACGCTAATGCTAGATACTTGGGCCTGTCGTCGTGTTGGGGTCACTCCAAGGCTGAAGCTTATAATTTTTTGTGTGAGAAAGTGTTGTCGAAATTGCAAGGATGGAAGGCGAAGTTGCTTTCCCAAGCAGGTCGGGAAGTCGTCATTAAATCGGTCGCCCAGGCAATACCCACTTATGCCATGGCCCGTTTCTTGTTTCCCAACAAGATGTGTGATAAATTGAGTTCCTATATTAGGAATTTTTGGTGGAAAGGTGATTCAGAGGGGAGAGGTATTCATTAGGTCAGCTGGAATAAACTATGTTTGACGAAAATAAATGGTGGTTTGGGTTTCCGCGACTTTCGGGCTTTCAATAGAGCTCTCCTCGCTCATCAAGGTTGGCGTTTAATTAAATTCCTAAATTCCTTATTTGCAAAAATTATAAAAGGCATTTACTAGCCCAACTCGATTTTTTGTCATGCTGCGCAAGGGGTGCGACCTTCATGGGCTTGGCTCAGTTTACTTCGAGGAAGGGACATTCTTACATGAGGCTTACGATGACAGGTTCTGAATGGTAAATCTATCAATTTCTGAGATGACCAGTGGATACCATCTAATCTAGGCTTTCGTGTTCAATTAGTGAGGCATAGTGGGGTTTCGATGCAAAAGGTCAATGAGGTCATTAATTCTTCATACAAGCAGTGGGACGAAAGGAAGCTCCGAAGCCTAGTGTCTAGAGCGGATTGCGATGCTATACTTTCTCTTCCAGTTTCAGTTGAGGATAAGAATGATATACTACTTTGGCACCATGATTCAAAGGGTTATACGGTTAAGTCGGGGCATCACGAAGCAGTGAAACAAGCGCACTTGGCTCGAATCTGTCATCTTCTTCTATGAGTTGGTCTGAGAAAGAATGGATGTTTGTATGGAATCTGAATTTACCCCCAAACTCAAGCACTTCGTCTGGAAAATTTATCATAATGCTCTGGCTAATTGTCAGAATCTTTTTGCTAAACGGTGTGCCAATACGGCCTACTACCCTGTGTGTTTAACCGTAACTGAATCTATTGAGCACCTTTTGTTCGACTATGAATGATCCAAAAGAGTTTGGTTTGGGTGTAACCTTGGTTTTCGATGTGATGATCTTGGCAGCCTTTCGGTTAGAGATTGGTTTGGAAAATGTTTTACATCTTTGGGGGCTTCAACTTGGGGGAAGTTTGTGATTTGTTCCATGGTTTGGATGGCTTGCACCATATGGAAAGGTCGAAATGATCATCTGTTCAACCATTGCCTAGTTGATCCAGCAGGGGTGATAGGGAAGACCAAGCACGATGAAGCTGAATTCGTGGCCACATGCACAGTGACTATAGCTCGTTCAATTGTAGTTACGGGTGTGGACCACAGTGGGTCTGCATGGGTTCCTCCTTTATGAGGCAAGTGGAAATTCAACTGTGACGCAGCCGTTGACTTGAAGACTGGCGCAGTAGCAATCCCTCTTCAGGACCGCATGGGTCTACTGGTGGATGGCATGGCTTGCAAGATTTGAGTGAGGTCAGTTGCTCAAGAAGAATTACTGGTAGTTCGGCACGCTTGTCTTATGGCCATTGCACTCAATCTTGCTAAACTGGAAATTGAAAGTGATTATAAATTCGTTATTCACCTCAATGTATCCGAAGGGGTCCCTCCGTGGGAGCTTCTTGCTATGCTGAGTGACGTTAGATTGATGGCCACGAGCTGACAACTGAATTTTCATTGGTGTCCTAGAAATGGCAATAGGGCAGCCCATTGGGTTGCTTCTACTCGTTTTCACAATTCTCTACTCGTTAATTGGGTTGCCCAACCACCCATGGGTCTTGTTAGGTGCTTATCTTCCAATTCTATGTAGTTGTTGCGATGTTTTCCTCGATCAAAAAAAAAAAAAAAAGACATTGGGATCGGAAATTCACAGCTTTAGAGGCATGATAACCCAAAATTGACTTTATAGTTATGATTAGCATGATTTTTAGATCATAATATAAAGTTTTGTCAAAATTTGATTCGTAATGAATTAAATTGATTTAATTTGGCCATATGTCTCAGTTAAATTATTTAGACTCATAACTTAAAACTTGGTAGATATAGTGGATACATATATGAGCCTAGAAGACTTAGTCTCATCAAGAACACCAAAAATATCTCCTGGAGAAAGAGAGAGAAGAAGAGAAAAGAGAAAAGAGGAGAGAACTCAACCTAAGTGGAAGATTGAAGGAGATTGAAGGATAATTCAAGGATTGGCTCAAGGTAAGTGTAAATAAACTCTAATACCTTAAATCTTTCCTCAATTGATGAGAATCAAGCCTTAAGAAGAAGTTATACACTTATATAAGTTAGGGATTTGACCTTAAAGATCTTGTTTGAGAAAATATTCATGGATAACATCAAGATTCATTGTTTTGATCTAATGTGGGAGTGGATTCTTGTACTTTGGATATCTTGAGTTAGCTTGAGAAGAATTACCTTCTAATCTTTTACTTTTACATGCCTTCCACTCATATGTGTGTATATGTTTGTATATGTTTGGGGAAGATCATGAAAAGATGAAGAAATGAGTGAAAGGTGGTAATTTGAGTTGTAAATGTCCAATTAAGATGAGCTATGATTTACTTGGGCTTGAGATTTATGTTTATCGTGATTATATACTATGCCTTTGGAATAAAATTTCTTGAATTGGAGCCTTGAAATGCCTTTGGAAAGTTGAAATTGTTAAATTTTCGGATTGCTCAAACAAAGCCCAAGACCACATGTGCAGGGCTCGTAGCCGCACATGCGGGATGTACAGCTACACGTGCAGAAAACAAGGGAAGCAGATTGGGCATTCTAAAATAAAAGCACATGTGGAGCCACACGTGAGGCACACCTTTTCACACGTGCGGTGGGGGACTCCCGCACTTGCAGTCAGAGGGGAAAATTTCTGTCAGCTTTTTGTACTCTGTTTGACCCTCTAAATTTGTTAATGTGTATGTTTGATCCTTATAAAATGCCTACAATTGAATAGGAATTAAACGAATTGGACAAATGATTGAAGAGAAAAGACTAAGGATAAAAGACTTACTTATCAGTTGTGTGTCATGTGTAGGTCACGTACTGGAAGGGACCGTTGCACAGCCACATCACAGTGAGTAATAGTAGTGTAACGATATGTTTCATTTATGTATTGTGATTACGATTCTTATATTTTTACTCGTGAATGGCGTATGTTATATCAATTGTGTTTTGATTGGAATAATGGGAATGATTGAGCAATGATATAGACAATGGACTCGAGGTCGTTCCACTTTAAATTGTGAATAATGGGCCCAAGGCCATTATGATACGGACTGCTTATGATACATGGCTCTCAGGCCGAGGGTGATGGAGACATGCCGATGTTCCATCCACCTTGTAATGATATGGACTAATTATGACTCACGGCCTAAGGTTGAGGGAGATAGAGACATGTCGATATTCTATCTACCCTATATTGTTTCGAACAGCTGTTGATATGTTGGGCCCAAGGCCATTTTGTTATGATATTAGGCCCAAGGCCATTTTGTTATTATGTTGGGCTCGAGGCCGTTTCATCTTATGTGGGTCTGAGGCCGTTCCTGAATGATTAAGACTAAGTCAGACATGTGTAGACATGCCCCCGAGGGAGAACTCTCCGGGCTCTGCGTCGGGCAAGGGCAAGAAATCTCGTTTTGTTCTCTAGGCTACTACAGTTCGAACTCAATGTCACGGTTTTGAATCTAATCTCACAAAGTGCAATATGAGACCGATAAATCAACAAAGAGTCCAAATCCGGCAAATCGTTTTGGAAAACTAATTTTTATAAAGAAGTGCCAAACATGGACTGCTTTCCCAGATACAGAGTCGCCACCTAAATATTTTATTTTGGAGAAAATTTAGGAAACCCTGACTCGTGCCTAAGGCCACGTGTCTGTCATCACCAAAGTTGCCTCGGCTAGGAAACTTGGGTACGAGAGAGGAAGGTCATGCAATGAACACCCCCGCTCGCTCGATCAAAGATCGGCCTGTATTAAGCATGATATTTTGTTTTTGAAGACACATGTGTTCTTATTCCGGTTAATTAGCTAATCTTACTACGTGATGCACACAGCATACAAGTATAGACTAGATCGCCTAAGTTGGAACAAAACATTGCATTTTCATTTTGAAAAGGGTTTGAAGTTTGCTACTTGCAAGTAGGCTAAGACAAGGATTTGATGAATTGTTCCAATTCAAGTAATCCAACCTTCACCCACAGGCATGCAGGCAGTTACATTAAGTAAGCAGTTTGCCTCATGGCAAGCATGCTTTCATGGCAACGTTAACACATATGCAGTATGCTAAAGCATAAACACTCACAGTGTACTCCGAGCCAAAACAGAGAACTAGTTAGAAATCATGCATGATCCTAGTTTATGTTAAGATGGCCAATGCAACATATGAAAGAATGCAACTAAGATAGGCTCGGCTATCTAGAATGTCATGTGAAATGCAACTTGATAACATGCTGTTGAACACGTATTCAAGTAGATGTATTGAAAATACAATGCGGTTTGTATGATGCGCCCTTGCCCGGTGCGGAGCCCGGAGAGTTCTCCCTCGGGGGCACGTCCACAGTTTCTGGCGACTCTGTTGGGGATTTAGAGAACTTGACTCGAACTCATGATATCTTGTTTTGACTACACTTATGTGTCTCTTTGCATTGCATTTTGCATTGGTGCGCCTAAGTCACCGTGTTCGTCGTCTGCTATTTATGAATAGTTTGTCGGAGGCTGTATGCCATAAGGTAAACTGGTTACGGGCTCTGCCACGATGGGAACACAAACCTTGGTTTTTACCAGGGCACCCTTTTGACCATTCGACCTAGTGAATGTCAGAATCCATAGTGATTATTCCAAACTAGGACAGGTTGCTTACCCGATTGTAGGTTGTTTGAAAACTGTTGCGTACGTAGTGAAGTCCTAGCTTCTGACAAAATAGGACAGGGAAACCCTACCCCAACATAGGGGTGTTTTGGCTCTCATTTGCTTGTTATGTGCTTTTAGAGTATGCCTCTACAGGAATGCATGTATCAGTTTGCAAGTCTGGGTATCAGGCCTAAGGGCATCAGTATTTTGGGGGGATCAGTTTTACCTGAGGGTATCAGTTTACGGGTAGAATTTTGGGCATAATTCAGTAGAGATCACAGTCGTTATATCTGTTCTGGTGAAATTAGGCTGAGATGCTATATGTTTTCTCTTTCGCAGGGTAGTCGTGGAACTATAGCTTCAGAAGGCTCCAATATCCCCCAGGTAGATTGGACTTGTGTTGATAGACTTTGTCAGGTCAGAGATTCAGTTCAAGGGCAATCAGTGTTCCTTCGCCAGAGGCAGGGTAAGAAGGCCGATCAGGCACAGATGACCAGTTCAACAGTCTCCGGTTCAGCGATCATTATCCACCTCACTTGTGCGCAGTTGGGCTGAGATATATGCTTCCACCTCAGAAGGGGAATACACACCTATTCAGTCAGATCCGCAGTTTTCAGTTAATATGAAGGACATGATGTGTCAACTCCAAGAGACCATGCATGCCATGCAACAGGATGTTGTCTGTCAGGCAGAGTTTGCCGCCCGTCAGACGGAGGTTATGGCTCAACATGCAGACTTAATCACCAGGCTTCAGTAGCAACAGCAACCCCAACAAGCTTGAGCGTCTGCTTTGCATCCACCCCCACCCCCACTTACGATTCCAACACTCGGGGAGACAGCTCACGTCCAGAAAAATACGGACGTTTTGACAGGGCCAGTCCCACTGCCAATCCCACCTCAACTGTCCAAAGCACCGGCTAATCCAGTGGACACGTCGTTTGAATTTGAGGTTAATCTGATCACCCTGAAGGTCAGCGAGCTTGAAAAGTTGTTCAAAAAAGCTCAAGGCGTTAACGCCATTCCGGATATAGAGGATGGTTATACCGACTCAGCGGTGACATTACCGGACCGGTTCAAGATGCCACATATCGATCGCTTCGATGGCTCTGAAAACCCAATGGTGCACCTCCACCTGTTTTCTGATATCCTGAGGCCAATGGGTTTGACCACGGCCCAGAAGCTATCACTATTCGGGCGAACCATGTCTGGGATAGCCGCAATCTGGTATGCAAAATTAGAGAACTCTATGAAACAGAACTGGGAAGAGATGGATGAGGCCTTCATTGCTCACTACTCCTACAACACACAGATCGAGGTCACAACTTGTGATCTTCAAGTCACCCGCCAAGAGCCAAAGAAGGGTTTTTCAGAGTTTGTGACGAGATAGAGAGCAAAGGCCTCGATGGTGGCTACGAGGCCTTCCGACAAAGACCAGATAAGGATGGTTGTGTGCAACCTCCAACCCAGGCTGATGAAAAAGATGATCGTCCTACCCCTTCCCACCTTTGCGGATTTACACGAGATTGGGGTGCAGATCAAGGACGTCATGAAGCAGGGCCTTATAGACCAAGAGAAGGAGCAGCCCAGGAGGGCATTTTCCCGCAGTTCGAATGCGACCACCAGTGGTGATGCAGCTGCAAGATCTTCTAAAGTGGGCATGGTCACCACCACCACATCAAAAATAGCTACATGTAGACGCGCTTGCGTGGGCCTCGTGCTACAGTTCGGACTCGATTTGTGTCACGGTTCTTAATCTGAACCAAAGAG
Organism: Camellia sinensis; assembly: GCF_055761805.1. NCBI lineage: Eukaryota > Viridiplantae > Streptophyta > Magnoliopsida > Ericales > Theaceae > Camellia > Camellia sinensis. The sequence continues at coordinate 30,134,772 of NC_138964.1, read as the reverse complement.
TCCAAATCCGGCAAATCGTTTTGAGAAACAGATTTTTTGAAAAGAAGTGCCAAACATGGACTGCTTTGCCAGATACAGAGTCGCAACCTAAATATTTTAAAATGGGAGAATTTAGGAAACCCTGACTCGGTGCCAAAGGCGCGTGTCCGTCATCACCAAAGTTACCTCGGCTCGGGAACTTGGGTACGATTGGGGAAGGTCAGCTATGAGCACCCCCTCTCGCCCAATCCGAAGATCGGCCTCTACTAACCACGATATACGTTTTTTGAAAAAGTTATGTGTTCTTATTCCAGTTATTTTAGCCTAGAATTACTATGTTATGCGCACAGCAAACAAGTATAGACTAGATCGCCTAATTTGGAAATAAGCATTGCATATCCGTTTGTCTTGAAAAGCACTTTGGAATTTGGTACTCGTAAGTAGGCTAAAATACGGATTTCAACGAGTTTTTCTAACTCAGACAATCCAACCTTCACCCACAGGCATTCAAACAGTTTATCACATAAGCATCTAGCCACATGGTAAACATACTGTTATGATAGCATTCACACACATGCGATATGCTAAAGCATGAAAATACTTACATCGTACTCCGTACCAAAACAATAAACTAGTTAGCCAACATGCATGGTCATAGTTCATGTCAAATTGACTAATGCAACACATACAGGATGCAATTAGAGTAGGCTCGGCTAACCTAAACATGGCATGTGAAATGCAATCAATTGATGCATGTATTCAATTTGGAATTGAAGTACAAATGCAGTTAGCATGATGTACCGAGCCCGGTGCATGCAAGACAAATGCATGGATGCACGCATGCATAGCATGAGGTATGCTAATTTAAACATGACCTATTACTAACCATCAAAGCAGGTAAGTAAAAGGGAAGAAATAAGTGGAGATTGGAAGACATGCACACACACGCACCCACACTTATTACAGATTTGCCCTCGCTCAGAGGGACCGAATAAATATTACAAATTAACTAACTCGCGAGCTAATTAATTATTACAAATTATGTAATTAGTTAACAAACTAACTAAGCTAGGAAAAACAGTAAACCGCCTTGGGAAGAGAGCTCGATGCAATGCATGCTCGGTCCTGCACGGAAGTGCACCGCCATGCATAGGCTGCCTCTGTTTTCCTTGCTATACTCCTCTGGAGACTGCCAAAGTCTCAGGGTTGTTTCTCTGGACATTAGGAGAGATCACCGGCTGAGTAGGATTGCCACCGGCAGTGGTATGTGGTCACCGGCCATTGGTGAAGCTATCGGCAGAGGGAGGATTTTCGGTCGGCACTTAGCACTGCCGGTCGGCAGAGAGCTCCTGCAGAATCTGCAATTGACAGCAACAGAGGGCAAGGCAGAGCATGGCAGTACAATTCAAGCCATATATGCACCAATCATGTCCCTCATCATGTTAGTGACTCAAAGGGACATGCTCCTTGGTTCTCGGACCATCAATCGCGCATTTCCATGCGTGATGGCCCAAGAGACCAAGTGTGCGCATTTGATGTCAAGTGTAATGCAAACCAACAAACCAAAGAGACTCAATCTCTATCACAAACATTTCAAGAGGCCAAGCATGCATGCAAGTGGAATGCAATCCTAGGCATGTTAGCTAAGGATGCGACATGGCAATGCAACGCATTCATGCAATTTATGCAAGCAAATATGCGAGGCAAACATGCAAACAAACAAAGGGTAGACTTGAGCATGATATAGGCAGCTCTAATTAGGCCCAAAAACAGTGGCCAAAGTGCCCAAAATGAAGGACTAAACACCCATACACACGTGCACATGTTAAAGGGCTAACACTCAAGCATAAAAGGGCGACTCTCAAGCACACTTGAAAGAGGCATAACATGGACTAGTGGCATGCAAGGTAAGCATTGAAAATCATGTTACAAAAGGTGCTAAGCCAATTAAAACAAGATAAACAAGACATGCGAATAAAGCCAAAAGCCCAAGACAGGCCAAGAGGCTTAAACCAAGACTAAGTCAACCAAGCCTCACAAGGCTAAGAGGACTCAAAATAGGTCTAAGGCAGGCCTAGACAGCACCCAAGGGACACCTAGATGGCATCTAAGTGGCTCAAATTCAAAAGCATGCACAATGACCAAAACATGGAGCATGCAAGACAAGCTTTCAAAGCTTCAAAGAGGCATCCAAGGCAAGCATACAAGCATGCAAATAGGACTGAAATAACATGGCAAATGGTCCCAAATCACTAAATTAAGGCAAGGATGCATGCTACACATTCACACACTTAAAGCCAACAAGCCAAAAATGCAAAGGGGCCATACAATGCATGCCATGGCCGACCCAAATAACTATGGACAGACCTCAAACATGGCAAAATAAGCACAAAAGCTTCACAAAGCTAGAGCCAAAACATGCTTGAACAATGGTTTACAACCTAAGGCATGTTAAGGCCTAAACATGGCATTACAAGGTAGGTATGCTAAGCATGCATGGTGTACCAAAACCAACAAAAAACAGAGGCATATTATGACATAATAAGCACAAAAAACAACTAAGGCATGGTCAACATGAAGCTTAGCTGGGTGCTCCCTCAAAGGGCCAAAAATGGTCCTTTTCAAGGACAACAAGGAGAGGGGGTGGCCCTCTCCTCCCTAGGACCTCAAGACACCATCCTCACCTCTAAAATCCCTCAAGATTTCAGTGGTGAGGAGGCCCAAACACAAAGGTCCCGGAGCTCACTAAAAATGGCACAAAATGTGGCCTCTCAAGGCCTAAGAGGGGTCAAACTCCTCCAAACCACAAAACACTCTAAACAAACTATTTAGAGGGCCTAAAAATAGAACTTTTTTGTATTATACACTAAGCTCAAAAATAGTTCTAAGATAGGAAAAAAAACAATGCAAGAATGGGGAATATAAAGGCAAGTTTCTTACCCTTGAAGACTTTCTTCAAAAATAGTGGACCAGCTGGTTCTTCGAGCTCAAAACCACCCAAGAACTTCAAGAACAATCTCTTGGAACCTCAGTAGCCAAGGGAAGGTGTAACACTATGTGTTTGTGTGCAATAGTAAGACACAAATGCACCTAGACACACACAAAGGTAAAATGAGAGAGAGGTATAGAGATAGAATATGTATGGAGCCCTAAACCTAAAACCAGAGCTCTCACACAACTTTTCTCTCTAAAATGTCTAACCCTAGAACAAGGAGAAGAGCTCTCCTCTTATAGAAGTCCTCCTTTGCAAAGCTTTCCAAACAAGCTTCTTAGAGGGAAATCCCTCCATACACGTGTATGGAGGGAAGCAGAGTGGGTGCCAGCTATCACAGCTGGCACAAAATATCTACAAAAAGTAGATGAACAGTAGTCGGCTGCTCAAAATTGCCATTTTGACAAAATGGACTGCCGACCGGCAACAAATAGTGCTGACCGGCAGTACACATTGCCGATGGCAACAAAACACCAGCCGGTGGCCTCTGGCCATGGCCGGTGATGTGTGGGGATGCCTCACAAGGCATTCCCTGCCTCTCCAAGGAAAAACACAAGTGTTTGGTGCAAAACCAGACACTAAACAATCGAGTTCGGAGATCCAGAGGCAAGGCGCGTAGCCGACACCTCCGGGAACTCCAAACGAACACAAACATGGATGATCACCGGGTGCTCAAACGGTGACGTCCAAGTCTTGAGGACGGTCAAAAATGGGGTGTCTACAGTTGCCCCTCTTTGACAGAACTCGAAAGTCATAACAATGACGGGAGTGAATGTCAAAGCCCAGAGACGACCCATTTTTGACAAGGCCTAAGACTTAGACAAACATGCAAGACAAACAAGGTATGCGCCCGAAGGCAGGGGCAAAATGCAAGACAATGCACAGAGCCGGACATAACTTATGATCATGCAAAGAAAACTGTAATGAAGCATAACATGCGAATGTTTTAAGCTAGCATACACCAAACTACACTACGACGCAGAAAGGGTGTAAGATAATTGTGCAATTCTCAATACGTCTCACTCGGAGGATACAATACCTGTGCGGCTCGTCTGGTTCCACCAGCTGCGAATGAACCGTACATACAATATTGTGCCTGCAAAGAAAACAACTCAACAGGTACGATGTTATCAGCAACATGCATGACAATGCAAAAGTGGATGCAAAATGATATGCAATGTATACAAAACAATGTATAAACGATGCAAATGAAGATGCAATGTAATTGAAACAATGCAAACTATATGCAAAATAATTGAATCATGATCCAATGGTGGGCGGTTCGAAACCACACCTATGTCAAATAGATTGATGGAGGTAACAAGTCTGTCTACCATAGAACGGTCAACTGAACTATGAGTAATGTAGACGGACACAAGAACAAGTATTGGGGGGGGGGATGACAAAGGTGGGGAAACGACCCGTTGGGGAAAGGACTACGATCCTAATGCCGGATGCAACAATTACACTACAATGTAATGTATGATGAAAATGCTGGGGAAATGGCAATGGATATGTGCACGTGGGCCAAACCAAATCTTGCCTAGGCAAGGCATGTATGCATACAAGCCATGTTTAACATAGAACGGTCCACTGAACTATGCTTTGACACGAGAAGTATGGGCACATACCAGACCAAGCTCAACATGGAAAGGCGCAAGCCATAGGCGGAGGTGATGCAGTGAATGCATGCAATCCACAATGCAATATCTACAAATATGAAATGGGATGGAAATGGATACAATGGATATGGCACGCAAGCCAAACCAAATCTTGCCTAGGAAAGGCATGTATGCATACGAGCCATGTCTAACACAGAAAAGGTGCCGCAACCCTCAAACCAACATACCAGCGTGGAATAGGCGCGTACACATGCAGAACTGTGCTTTAACGTAAGGGCACATACCAGACCAAGCTCAACATGGAAAGGCGCAAGCCATAGGCGGAAGGTGATGCAATGAATGCATGCAAACTACAATGCAATATGCACTATATTCTAATGATGCATGACAATGCAACTATTTACGACGATGCATGACAATGCATGTTTTTTTTTTTTTTTGTTTTTTTTTTTTGTTTTTGAGATGCAAATGCATGATGATGCATGATGCATGGAATGCGCGACAACACGCGGTTTAAGATACATGACAATGTAAATGGGCTGTGCACACCAATGCACTAAAGGTTTTGCACCTTCCGAGGATTTAAGGTCTCCTAGACCGTATACAATTCACAAGAAATGCATAACAATGCAAGTGAACTTGAAATGCGCAACAACATGCGGCTTGAAATACGTGTATAATGCAACTAACCGAAAGTCATTCGGGCACGACAAACACCGAAGGACTTGCACCTTCAGAGGATTTAGGGTCTCCTAGACAGAGCGTATTTAAGGTCTCGCCAGACCATTGACGAATGCATGATAATACAATGCAGAGTGAATGCACAAAACAGTGCTAAACAGATGCACAAAATAGTGCGATGCTAAAGGTGTAAAAAACAGTACGAACAGGGTGAATGCACAAAACAGTGCGATACAGATAAGGTGCACAAGATAGCGCGATGCAATGCACTAACAAGTGTGGAGAAGTGCGCAAAATAGCGCGAATGAATGTAATGCACGGGACAGTGCGATGCGCAAAATAGCACGAATGAATGCATGCAAAATGCAATAAGATGCGCAAAATAGCGCGATTGAATGCATGCAAAATGCAATAAGATGCGCAAAATAGCCCGATGCGTTAGACAATGTGAGTGCACAAGACGGTGCGATGCGCAAGATAGCGCGATGGAATGCAATGCACAAGACAGTACGATTGAAATGCGATGCACATGGGGCAACCTTTGGGTTTTGTAAAAGCCAAAAGGATACGAAAAGGATACACCTTGCACGAATTCGAGTGCCATGCACAGAAGACACGACCCGAGGTCAAAACGGAGGCCGGTTGAGCGTCAGAAATGCACTGTTTTGCACTGTTTTGAGCACTAAAGGCCCTGGACCCCACACATAACTCAAACAAAGGGTGTAGGAGGCTTCAAAATCACTGTAGGAGGCCACCGGATTCCTACCGTCCATCAGAATGAGTCACCGGCCGTTCACCGGCCATCATACAACTCCACCGGCACAATATTTTGCAGACCGGCAAAAAGTGTTGCCGACCGGCAAAGAATTCCTGTATCGCGGCAGTTCTGTCATTTCGGCACGGGTCTTTTAAAATAGGGTCTCTAACCCTTTTTTTTTCACTTCCCTTTAGTCGAAAATTGCCTCCCTCTCTCTCTAGAGTGTTTTCTTCCCTCGATTCTCTCCTTTTCTTGCGTTCTAGCTCCCGTTTCGTCGTTCGATTCGCGATCTCCTTCGCGTTTCAGGCATTTTCAACCGAATGAAATTTTGTTTCGGTGTTTCTTTCTCGATTTTTGCCACTCGGGGCTTGTTTCCTTCGAGTTTTTCTCGATACCCATGCCTTTTCTGCACTCCGACTTTTTCGGCCTTTTCCGACCCTCTCGGGGTTTGACTTTTTGTTGACTTTTCGCCTTCTTGCCCGGTTTTTCGTCTTCCGGCCATTTTCACATCCACTTCGAGATGGCGGATGACCTTCCACAGGGCAGAGCCCCTCCAGAGCACGAGATGGACCCCGAGGTCGAGCCCCTGCCACTCCATATCCGGCCGTTCGATCCGGAGACCTATAGGCCCGCAGTTCACGTGATACTCCCCGACGGACTACGCCAGTTCAGGAGCTTTGATAGGCACGTGCCTCCCGAGCTACTACTGCATGAGCCTACCTCCCACCTGTCCTTCAGCGCTTCCGAGGTAACTTCCTTTCTCTGCTTTACTTTCTGCAATGTAGGATGCAAAACTGCCGTAGCTGGTTATGCTCTTTAACTACTTAACTCTAATGTGCTGTATATTGTAGTTGGTCGTAAACATACGTGCAACTGATATCTGTTTGAGACTGCCACATGCACACACACTGCACTGACCCTGAATCACTCGAACACACGGCGCACACTGTATTTCACTGCATACACACTGGTACCCGGTATTGGCTTGAGTCTGAAAACATGCATGCATGCTACGTTTGCACTGAACCACCCAAACACGCCGACACATCACACATTGTAGTTCACTGTAAGCACACCGGCACCCGGTATTTGTTTGAATCCGAAAACATGCGCACATGCTGTATACCTATATGCTTCTTAGAACTGCATTTTGAATATTGCCTTGCAATTGTTGTTTTTGATTACAGGGGGATTCCCATACCATCCGCAGGTATGGGAACACTGGCGCTCGGGACTGGTACCTCGAGCTACCAGATGCGGTTCGTGACATTGTCGACGAGGCCGGCTTTGGCATCTTCTGCAGGGGGCTCTCTCGGCTGACTACCTGCAGGCCCTTGCTCGCTGCTCTAACAGAGAGGTGGTGGGATACCACCGATTCCTTCCACTTCTCCGTCGCAGGGGACATGACGATGACCCCTTACGACTTCTCGATGCTTACTGGCATTGGGGTAGGGGGTGATCCGATCCCCTTCGACATGGATATGGACGAGTGGGACGCTGCCCAACTGTACTTGCTTGGCACTCAGCCTCCCCTCGCTCGAGCGGGGTTCGTTAGGTACTCGTGGTTTGAGAGCCACTTTCGGGTCCAGCCGGCCTTGGCAGAGGAGGCGCAGATGTCTCCAGTGGAGGTGGACCAGTATGCACGGGGCTTTATCATGTTCCTCTTCGGGACGACTCTCTTTGTCGATCGGGCGAACACCATGCCCTTATGCCTTTTGAGCGCGCTGGTGGACGTCAGCCAGATCCGCCCTTACGACTGGGGTGGCGCCGCTCTGGCCACTTTGTACGGTTACATGAGCTCCTCTTCCCGCCTCAGCGGACAGCTCCTTGGTGGCTACTGGCGAGCCTGGGAGGTACGTCTCCTTCCCATTTTACCTTCCTGTCTTCTGCTTTCTGTATTCTGCACACTGCACATATACTGTACACTGCCCCACACTGACTGTATACTGCACACCCGGCACACATATACCCTGCTTTACACTGACTGCACACTGCACACACTGTACACTCTGCACAATACACCGCACAACATACAGTTCTGCTATTTTGCTTTATTCAGTATTCTGCCTTATCTGATAGTCATACTGACATCTGTTCTGCAATTGTGGGTGTAGCCTACTTTTCTAGGCTTGCCCCAGTGCCTGATGAGGAGATCCCATTCGGCGTCCCCTTCTCCCATCGCTTCGATGTGCGATGCGTGCGGAGACCACGAGAGTCTCTCATTTTCTTTCGCCGATACTTCGACACCATCACCGCCGCGGAGGTACGTTCAACTTTAAAGTTTATTATTATTTTTTTGGCTTTTCTTAGCACTATATGTTTTCAATAACAGATAGATAATAAACTGCATTTCGTTTTCAGATCACCTGGCAGCCCTGGGCTCCGTTGCCGGCAGTGGTGAGAGATCATTATGAGGGCTCAGGGGAGACTGCCCGCTGTCGGATTTTGCTGGAGGGCCCGGTTTGTCGGGCTTGGTACCTGGGCGAGCGCTTCTTGCGTCAGACCCTAGGTTTACCGGAGCAGATAGTGCCGGGTCCGCCTCCTGGCCACATGAGAGACACAGAGAGATTCACCGCCCGGGAGATGAGGGAGTACACCACCGGCTGGGGTGAGGAGCATCACAGAGGCGAGAGAGACTACACAGAGTACGTCCGGACCTATATTATGCGACCCTTGAGCGGTGGTCGCCGAGCTGAGGGAGAGAGGCCAGCGGCGCCGGTAGCCGGAGCGGGAGCTGGGGCTGGAGCGGGCACATCGAGGAGGGCTCGAGGGCATGGCAGGAGCGGAGCTTGGGGGACGGGGGACTGGCTGGCCCGCCCTGCCCACTGTACTATCATATAGAGGGCAGGATGGGGCGATCTACCAGATCCCCTTTGCTCCTCCCCCAGCTGGTCATGAGTTAGCCGGCATCCCCGACTTGCCTCCGGTATGTATTACTTCATTCTGCATCTTGCATCTAGCATTTCATTTCAGTTTATTTGATATTCCGTGGAATACTGATATATCTTATACTCTTGTAGGTGTCCTCCGGGTACACCCGGCAGTCCGTGGAGTTGAACGCCTCCATGATGGGGATGCTGTAGCGGACCTTTGACCTCCTGGCCCTTTACAGTATTCCGGTATGTTCTTCTAACTTTGGCCTCAAACCATTCATACACTGCTTCACATAATCTGATACACGACACAACACCTGCCACACTGACCTCACAGCATCTGATACATTACATACACTGCATTCTGCACTGTACTCTGCTCCGATACACTGTTCACGGCATTCACACACTGTATTCATACACTACATTCTGCACTGATAAACTGCTCATGGCATTCACACACTGTACTCATACACTGCATTCTGCACTGATAAACTATTCACGACATTCACACACTGTACTCATACACTGCATTCTGCACTGATAAGCTGCTCACATTATTCTGATGTATTTGCCCTTTGTGATTTTCAGCCTTTCTTCCAGATCCCTCCGGTGAGCGGTGCTCCAGCTGGGCCTTCTATTCCTGCTTGGAGCGGGCGTGGAGACACTGCGCGTCCCCATACCAGGGGAGGACGTACTCATATCGGGAGTAGTTCTCGGGCACCGACCCCTGATAATGATGACGACGACGATGATGAGTCCGAGGCAGAGGCAGAGGCCGGGTCATCTGAGGAGGCTGGAGATGACTCAGACTCAGGCTCAGACGGCGATGCTAATGATGCTCCCGGACCTTCGTCCAGGAAGAGGGGCGAGGGCAGACCCCCGGGCTCGAGACTACTCACGATGACCCAGATTGCTGCTTTTCTTCCTTTTTGTACTTTTTCTTTTGTTTTCTTTTCTTCTTTTTTGCTGGTAGTTAGATTACCTTGTACTGCCGCAGGCAGATTTTTGTTTTCCTCAAAACTTTGTACTTAAAAAAAGATTATGAAATGAAACGAACTTTTTATCTAAAAAGTGTTACATTCACATATCTCATGTATTGCATCGCATCACATCATGTTACATCTCAATGTAAATGGAATTGATCTGTGGTCTGAATGTTGAACACTTGCATTGTAACAAGATAACCAAACCAAGTAACAGTAAAGCAACCTGTACAAACCACTGCTTAACCTGAACACACGGCCCACACTCTACTGAGGATTAATCTGCATACAGCCTATAACCCAACACTTGGTTTATTCCGCACACGGCAAACTTTAAACAAAACAGCCCAATCTGACAAGACGGCCTTCAAAGGTGAAACCGGCTAGGGTTGAAACATGCTCGGATGCCCCGACTTTTCGCTTCCTTCTTTTGGTTCGCCCAAATGTAGAGAGTGGCACAGCATTCCGAGCATAAACGATTAACTTTCAAAATTAAATAAGGGTTTTCAACCGGGGTATCGAGCCTACAACTGAACACAGCGGGGAGGACTCAAACAAAAAGGGTACACGACCTAAACACAACGAGACACGCTCGGAAAAGACCTAAAACAAAGGTTGAGGTAAACAAAACAAAAGACACGACATACAGACGCCTTAACGACGACGGGGGACCTCAAATCACGAGGAGTCAGTTTCTCTGGGTATTGTTTCCCACCCTTTTCTCATTTGTGATTCTCACATCACTCTGGAACTCAAGCTCGGTTTTTCTCTCAAAACCCTTTGGCTCGCTTTTTCTCTCAACTTACACCTCTCTATTCTTTATTCTCTCATTTTTCATCCCTCCCCAAGGTGATTAATGAAGGAATAGGAAGTTGCGGGTCCATGCCCGATGCTGTTAGCTCACAGCTATTTCTTCTGGTGGATAGAGTGCCCTCCTGGCAAGTACGTCGATGACGGGGGAAAGACAGAACACCTAACTCAACTATGCCCCTAGTTCATCATTTTGACCATTTTTTGTTTTGGTTCTACTAAAATAGTTTTGATCAAGATGAGAGTCAGATTAACGTACTTGTTCGATTTTTGATTTGAAAACCATGCAAGTCAGGCTGTAAGCACTGAAAATTTTCCTTTCTGGGTCCAAGAAAATGGTCCAGTTTCGGAAAATGGAATAGTTTTCGAGAAAATAGTCAACCTCAGTAAAAATTTTCATAAACTATTTTTGCAAATGGCTGAAGCTCAACGAGCATGGAACTTACTCTTTGAGATGCGCAACCTCAGATCGGAGGCAATGGAAAATTGCCCCTGGCTTGAAGAACGCCGCACGGCAACGGAAAGTTGCCCCTGGTTTGAATGGCGGCTCATGACGACTCGTGGCAACGGAAAGTTGGCCCTTGTTTGGATGGTGCCGCAGCAGTCTGCAAACAGTCTTCATTGGTAGTGGTCGAACTCTTGGACACAGAGATGACGAAGACGGTTATAACAGATATATGGACACAATCACCTTGGAAGGCGTTGGCGACTAGACTTTCGGATGAAGTCGAAACCATTGCATGGACTGAGACGCTATGAAAGCGTTGGGGGCTGGACTTCAGAATGAAGTTGCCTACGTATCCCAAACATGGGAATCAACCCTTACGTAGTTCCGGTTAAGGTACACTCGGGTATTTTAACCTTCACTTTTCAGGCTCTAACTTTTGCCAAGATGCCCGATGCGGGTTTTCGACCTTGCGAGCTTCTTTTCATTTTCCTTTGTTCATTTCTTTTTCTTTTCTTTTTTCGCATTTTTTTTTCTTTACTTTTTTTTCTTTTCTTTTTTTGTATATTTTTTGCTTTTTTGTATTTTTCTCTTGCTCTAACTTTTGCCTGGGTCACCCTTCCGGGTTTTCGGCCCAGCGAGCCTCTCAAAGGGTAAAAGTGTAACAAGTCCATGCCAAATGGTTTTTGAAGTTGAAGCCTCTCTGTATCTAGCAGAACGGCTGTTGCAATGATTTGTAGAAGAATCCATCTCGTTTGCTCCACAAGCTCCTTCCGGCGAGATCTAGTCCTTCTGATTCGGCTTTGGTGCCTCTTGCTCGAGGGCTGCTTCAGAACTGGCCACGCGGGCCTCCTCCGACAGTTGACCGTTGAATGTTCCGGATGAGTTCGAGGTTCAAAACAAACAAGTCGAATCTTGAGGCTGAGAGCGATCCTAGGCTGCACAATCTCAAGAGCAGTTCCACACAGGTCTTCACAGGGCCGTGTAAAACATTTATTTTTGAAAGTTTTTAAGAAAGCGACGAATTGCTCGTGCCGAAGATAGTGTGGAACCAATCTGGATCAAGCCAGGGTCCTTCCCAGTACTCACGCTGACAAGCATGGTTTCATTCATTAAAAAAAAGCTTAGCATGCTTCTCTTCCTCTCATAATGATCAAAATTTTGCAAAACCCGAGGAATTCCTTCCTCTTTGTTTTTATCACCGTAGTGTTCAAAAGGGGTTTTTGAAAAACTTAGGCTAATGCAATGAGTTTGGCCCGCAGGAGAGCAGGCGAGATGTACTGTCAGCCCGTTCAAGTCCTCTGGCACAACTAACTTACACTGGAAGCAAGCATGAAAATGAGATAGCTACAGCTATTTCATTCAGATCTGTTGGTATAACTGGCCCCTCGACAGAAACAGACTCAAAAAACAAAAACGGGTAATTACATGAGAAAACGGTGTTCGAGGCAACAAGCCCGGAATCACCTGGTATTCTATACAAAGGCGATTGACTCGACACAACAAGACAGACCTTTAAGCAAAAAGACTGACTCAAGACAAAGAGACAGACTCAAAATAAAAGACTGACTCAATACCCAAGCCATAATTTACAAAGCTAGCATTCGCAGATGCTCAAAAATGCATGCCAGACGCCATATCCAAAATATACTGAAAGCCGCCCACAGGTGGTTCACTTTCTGATTACATACTTGCGGTATCTGTGTCCCCAAAATCCAATAACTGGGTAGTAACGGACTTGGCTGAGGTGGGCGGGAGGATAACCTCGTTGTCGATCAAATCTTGCACCTCATGATGGAGGCGGAAACAATTATCGGTTGCATGGCCTGTCTGCTGGTGGTACGCGCAGTACAGGGCAGTATCATGCGTAGCAGGGAGATTCTTCGGGAGAGGCCGAGGCTCCAAGGGTTTAAGGTGCCCCCTCTCGGCAAGGATCTGAAGTGCCTTAGACAAAGGCATGTAAAGAGCATGAAAGACCCTGCCCCCTCGGGGCAGGTATTTTGAAGTCTGAGCGTCCTTACTAGACGCACAAGCGAAAGGGTCGGCAGGCGCCACCTTGGCTTTCTGATCTTTCTCGGGTGCCGAGCTGGGAACAGGAGGAACTGTTCTGGCATGACGGGGCCTATCCCGATTTTCGGACTGACTTGAACTCCCCTCAGGTGGAGTGGGGAAAGCATCCTCCATAGTTTTTGCCACAACTGCGGATATCTGTTGCTTATTCATCCCCCCGGCTTTCAAAGCCTCGACTGCCCGCAGTAGTTGTTCAATAGGATCGGCATCTACCTTCATTTTGTCTTTTCCTCTAGCCTCAGCCTGATCGAGGGTTTGGGTTGATGCTGATATGTCATTACCATAGCTGGAGGCCATCTCCGGTTGGCTAAGTTCAATCACAATTCGCCCCAACAACGGGGGCTCCTGGGGTATAAAACTCTCGGTATATGGTGCGGCTGGAGGTGAAGCTGACATTCCGTAGGCGAGATCCGCCACAGACCTCTGGAGAGCACCTATCATCCCCATTAGTTCGAATGTAGTAGGCTCGCGAGCCTGGTATAGCTGGGGGGCCCAGACCGGGTGCGCAACAGGCGACCTGGGTGGATGTGACATGTCAATGTTGGTCTCACTTTGCAGAGTGATCCCTTGATCTAATGCAGCTGTCACAACCATGATCTCTTCTGAATTCTGCGTCGTCATAAGTCCTACCTCAGCCAAAGGGGAACACTATCTATTCTGTATCAACTCTCTGAACTCTCTGAACTGAAAGGGAAAACAAGCAGCATTTCAGCCCAAACGGATCAAATGCAGGTGTAGCCGAACAACTGTACTCTATTACTGATCACTGTTCCCCAGAATCACTGTCCCCAAAATTGAACCTGATACCCGCAGATAACTGATCCTCAACAACACTGATACTGGTGCCCTCGGGCCCGATACTCAATCTTGCAAACTGATATGTACGTTCCTGTAGAGATACACTCTAAAAGCACATAGCAAGTAAAGAGAGCCAAAACACCTCTATGTCGGGGTAGGGTTTCCCTGTCCTATCTTGTCAGGAGCTAGGGTTCCACTATGCACGCAGCAGTTTCGAACAACCTAACATCGGGTAAGCAACCTGTCCTTGCTTGGAATGGTCACTATGGATTTCGATATGCACTAGGTCGAATAGTCGAAAAGGGTGCCCCGGTAAAACCGGGGTTTGTGTTCCCATACTGTCAGAGCCCATAACCGGTCAGCCTTATGGTCATGCCTTGACAAGACAAGCCTCCGGCAAACCGTTCAGGAATGGCAGATGGCAAACACGGTGTCCTAGGCGCACCAATGCACATGCAATGCAAAGAGACATATATATGAGATCAAAACAGGATATCATAAGTTCGAGTCAAGCTCTCTAAACTCCCCAGCAGAGTCGCCAGAAACTGTAGACGCGCCCGCGTGGGCCTCGTGCTACAGTTCGGACTCGATTTGTGTCACGGTTCTTAATCTGAACCAAAGAGTCCAAATCCGGTAAATCGTTTTGAGAAACAGATTTTTTGAAAAGAAGTGCCAAACATGGACTGTTTTGCCAGATACAGAGTCGCCACCTAAATATTTTAAAATGGGAGAATTTAGGAAACCCTGACTCGGTGCCAAACGCCACGTGTCCGTCATCACCAAAGTTGCCTCGGCTCGGGAACTTGGGTACGATTGCGGAAGGTCAGCTATGAGCACCCCCTCTCGCCCGATCCGAAGATCGGCCTCTACTAACCATGATATCCGTTTTTTGAAAACGTTATGTGTTCTTATTCCAGTTATTTTAGCCTAGAATTACTATGTTATGCGCACAGCAAACAAGTATAGACTAGATCGCCTAATTTGGAAATAAGCATTGCATATCCGTTTGTCTTGAAAAGCACTTTGGAATTTGCTACTCGTAAGTAGGTTAAAATATGGATTTCAACGAGTTTTTCCAACTCACACAATCCAACCTTCACCCACAGGCATTCAAACAGTTTATCACATAAGCATCTAGCCACATGGTAAACATACTATTATGATAGCATTCACACGCATGCGATATGCTAAAGCATGAAAATACTTACATCGTACTCCGTGCCAAAACAATAAACTAGTTAGCCAACATGCATGGTCCTAGTTCATGTCAAATTGACTAATGCAACACATACAGGATGCAGTTAGAGTAGGCTCGGCTAACCTAAACATGGCATGTGAAATGCAATCAATTGATGCACGTATTCAATTTGGAATTGAAGTACAAATGCAGTTAGCATGATGTACCGAGCCCGGTGCATGCAAGACAAATGCATGGATGCATGCATGCATAGCATGAGGTATGCTAATTTCAACATGACCTATTACTAACCATCAAAGCAGGTAAGTAAAAGGGAAGAAAGAAGTGGACATTGGAAGACATGCACACACACGCACCCACACTTATTACAGATTTGCCCTCGCTCGGAGGGACCGAATAAATATTACAAATTAACTAACTCGCGAGCTACTTAATTATTACAAATTACGTAATTAGTTAACAAACTAACTAAGCTAGGAAAAACAGTAAACCGCCTCGGGAAGAGAGCTCGATGCAATGCATGCTCGGTCCTGCTCGGAAGTGCACCGCCATGCATAGGCTGCCTCTGTTTTCCTTGCTATACTCCTCTGGAGACTGCCAAAGTCTCAGGGTTGTTTCTCTGGACATTGGGAGACATCACCGGCTGAGTAGGATTGCCACCGGCAGTGGTATGTGGTCACCGGCTATTGGTGAAGCTATCGGCAGAGGGAGGATTTCCGGTCGGCACTTAACACTGCCGGTCGGCAGAGAGCTCCTGCAGAATCTGCAATTGACAGCAACAGAGGGCAAGGCAGAGCATGGCAATACAATTCAAGCCATATATGCACCAATCATGTCCCTCATCATGTTAGTGACTCAAAGGGACATGCTCCTTGGTTCTCGGACCATCAATCGCGCATTTCCATGCGTAATGGCCCAAGAGACCAAGTGTGCGCATTTGATGTCAAGTGTAATGCAAACCAACAAACCAAATAGACTCAACCTCTATCACAAACATTTCAAGAGGCCAAGCATGCATGCAAGTGGAATGCAATCCTAGGCATGTTAGCTAAGGATGCGACATGGCAATGCAACGCATTCATGCAAGCAAATATGCGAGGCAAACATGCAAACAAACAAAGGGTAGACTTGAGCATGATATAGGCAGCTCTAATTAGGCCCAAAAACAGTGGCCAAAGTGCCCAAAATGAAGGACTAAACACCCATACACACGTGCACATGTTAAAGGGCTAACACTCAAGCATAAAAGGGCGACTCTCAAGCACACTTGAAAGAGGCATAACATGGACTAGTGGCATGCAAGGTAAGCATTGAAAATCATGTTACAAAAGGTGCTAAACCAATTAAAACAAGATAAACAAGACATGCGAATAAAGCCAAAAGCCCAAGACAAGCCAAGAGGCTTAAACCAAGACTAAGTCAACCAAGCCTCACAAGGCTAAGAGGACTCAAAATAGGTCTAAGGTAGGCCTAGACAGCACCCAAGGGACACCTAGATGGCATCTAAGTGGCTCAAATTCAAAAGCATGCACAATGACCAAAACATGGAACATGCAAGACAAGCTTTCAAAGCTTCAAAGAGGCATCCAAGGCAAGCATAAAAGCATGCAAATAGGACTGAAATAACATGGCAAATGGTCCCAAATCACTAAATTAAGGCAAGGATGCATGCTACACATTCACACACTTAAGGCCAACAAGCCAAAAATGCAAAGGGGCCATACAATGCATGCCATGGCCGACCCAAATAACTATGTACAGACCTCAAACATGGCAAAATAAACACAAAAGCTTCACAAAGCTAGAGCCAAAACATGCTTGAACAATGGTTTACAACCTAAGGCATGTTAAGGCCTAAACATGGCATTACAAGGTAGGTATGCTAAGCATGCATGGTGTACCAAAACCAACAAAAAACAGAGGCATATTATGACATAATAAGCACAAAAAATAACTAAGGCATGGTCAACATGAAGCTTAGCTAGGTGCTCCCTCAAAGGGCCAAAAATGGTCCTTTTCAAGGACAACAAGGAAAGGGGGTGGCCCTCTCCTCCCTAGGACCTCAAGGTACCATCCTCACCTCTGAAATCCCTCAAGATTTCAGTGGTGAGGAGGCCCAAACACCAAGGTCCCGGAGCTCACTCAAAATAGCACAAAATGGGGCCTCTCAAGGCCTAAGAGGGGTCAAACTCCTCCAAACCACAAAACACTCTAAACAAACTATTTAGAGGGCCTAGAAATAGAACTTTTTTGTATTATACACTAAGCTCAAAAATAGTTCTAAGATGGGAAAAAAAACAATGCAAGAATGGGGAATATAAAGGCAAGTTTCTTACCCTTGAAGACTTTCTTCAAAAATGGTGGACCAGCTGGTTCTTCAAGCTAAAACCACCCAAGAACTTCAAGAACAACCTCTTGGAACCTTAGTAGCCAAGGGAAGGTGTAACACTATGTGTTTGTGTGCAATAGTAAGACACAAATGCACCTAGACACACACAAAGGTAAAATGAGATAGAGGTATATTGATAGAATATGTATGGAACCCTAAACCTAAAACCAGAGCTCTCACACAACTTTTCACTCTAAAATGTCTAACCCTAGAACAAGGAGAAGAGCTCTCCTCTTATAGAAGTCCTCCTTTGCAAAGCTTTCCAAACAAGCTTCTTAGAGGGAAATCCCTCCATACACGTGTATGGAGGGAAGCAGAGTGGGTGCCAGCTATCACAGCTGGCGCAAAATATCTACAAAAAGTAGATGAACAGTAGTCGGTTGCTCAAAATTGCCATTTTGACAAAATGGACTGCCGACCGGCAACAAATAGTGCTGACCGGAAGTACACATTGCCGATGGCAACAAAACACCAGCCGGTGGCCTCTGGCCATGGCCGGTGATGTATGGGGATGCCTCGCAAGGCATTCCCTGCCCCTCCAAGGCAAAACACAAGTGTTTGGTGCAAAACCAGACACTAAACAATCGAGTTCGGAGATCCTGAGGCAAGGCGCGTAGCCGAGACCTCCGGGAACTCCAAACGAACACAAACATGGATGATCACCGGGTGTTCAAACGGTGACGTCCAAGTCTTGAGGACGGTCAAAAATGGGGTGTCTACACTACCTCATTCACCGGTGCATCCGGAAGTAGCTCGCAAACAACCAAATTTCCACCCCGAGGCCAGAGATCCTTTACCCCGCTGTACATGTCTTTGTCTAAAGCTTTGGGGTATTTGATTAGGAAATGGCACTTCAAGCCCCTGGAGCCGCGACCATTACTAGACAAATTTCCTCTCTTCTACAACCCGGCTAAGTACTGTGCCTTTTATCAACAAGCCGGCTATGACACTGACATGTGTTTTCGTCTTCACCGTGAAATACAAGATCTGATTGACAACAAGATCATCGTTGCGCCAAGTCCTGCAAAGTTTATTGGCACAGGATCGATGAACTTAGGGGATAATGTGACTATGTGATCGGGGGATGAACCACCTACGGGTGGCGCTCAGTTTACTCCAGATGTAGCGTATGGCACGCACTGCTTTGAGCATTTTGCGAATGCTAGTTTTGTACTTTCTGACTAGGGCATTGGGTCAGTCTTGTTGTATTGTTTTGAGTCAGTTTTTTTGCACTGAGTCAGTTGGGTCTGTCTTGTTGTATCGAGTCAGTCCTGTTTTGTTAGAGTCAGGTGATTTCGGGGGTGTTACCTCGGACATCACTTGCTTGTGTTGGTTTTTGTCTTTTACACCCACTCTTTTGAGTCTGTTTCTGCTGTGGAGCCAGTTACGCCAGAAGATATGAATAAAACATCAGTGATTTTCACGCTTTTGTGTTGCCTTGTGCCAGTTGTGCCAGAGGTTCTCAATAAGATGGCGGTATTTGACTAAAAACTGTGTCTTTTCTGTGCCTTGAAGTCATTTCATTGACCTAAGTTTTTGAAAACTTTTTCTAACACTGTGATGAAAACGAAGAGGAAGGAATTCCTTGGGATTTGCAAAAATTTGATCGAACTGAGAGAAATAGAGGCATGCTAAGCCCTTAATAAATGAAATCATGTTTGTTAATATGAGTAGTGAGAAGAATCCTGGCTTGATCTAGATTGGTTCCACATTGTCTTCAACGTGAGCGACCAGTCGCTTTCTTAGAAGATTTCAAAAAATGTTTTGCGTGGTCCCGCAAAGACCTGTGTGGAATTGATTTTGAGATTGTGCAGCTTAGGATCGCTCTCAGCCTCAAGACTCAACCCCTTTGCTTTTAAACCTTGAACTTGGATTCAGAATGTTCAATGATCAACCATCAAATGAGGCATGTGTGGCCAAATTTGAAGCAGCCCACGAACTAGGGGCAAGGAAGTCAGATCAAGTAGATCAAATGTTATCAAAGGAAGCTTGTGAAGCTAGATTAGAAGCACCCCTCGAATTAGGGCAAAAATGTCCGAAGTGCTCGAAGAGTCAAAAAAATTAGGACGTTTCTCAAGCTAACGAAGATCGGCAAAAATGCCAAATCCCAGAAGGGCAGAAAGAAGAAAGTATTGCTGAAGGACAACCAAGTTCCTATCCGCAACACTAGGGGGAAATTCAGCCCCCATTGGATGGACTTCTACATCATCAACAAACAGCAGCCATTCTTCTGGATTCAAATGGCTTCGAGATCCAAAAAAACCATTTGACATAGACAAAGCTACACTTTTACCCTTGAGAGGCTCGCTGGGTCGAAAACCCAGAAGGGCGACCCAGGAAAAAAGTTAGAGCAAATGAAAAAAGAAAAGAAAAGAACAAAAAAAGAAAAATTCAAAGAATGAAGAAAAGATGAAAAAAGAAATGAAGAAAATGAAAAAAGAAGAAAAGAAATGAAAAGAATTGAAAAGGAAAGAAGAACATAGCTCGCAAGGTTGAAAGCCCGGAAGGGCGGCCTTGGCAAAAGTTAGAGCGTAAAAGGAGAGGTTAATACCCGAGTGTACCTTAACCCGGAACTACGTAAGGCTTGATTCCCATGTTTGGGATACGTAGGCAACTTCATTCTGAAGTCCAGCCATAAACACTTCAAATTCAACTGTCTTGTCCATGAGATTGAACGGGTCATCTTTGTCATCTCTGTATTCGAGAGTTTGGTTGTGACCTTCATTATGAGGACTGGTTACAATGTGCTACGGTGTTATTCAAACAAGGGGTAACTTTTCGTTGCCATACAGTGTGCTGCGGTGCTATTCAAACAAGGGGCAACTTTCCGTTGCCATGCAGTTCCATTCTGACAAGGGGCAATTTTCCATTGTTTTGGATCTGAGGTTGTGCATCTCAAGAGTAAATTCTGTGTTGGTCGAGCAATGGCCATTTGCAAAAATAGTTTTTGAGAATTTTTATTGAGGTTGACTAATTTTCTCAAAAATTATTTCATTTTTCCAAAACTGGACCATTTCTTGGACCCAAAAAAGAAAAAATTTCAGTGCTCATAGCCTGACTTGCATGATTTCAAATCAAAAAGTTGAACAAGTATGTTAATCTAACTCTCATATTGGTCAAAACTGTTTTAGTAGAAAGCCAAAACAAAAAAAATTATCAAAATGCTGAACTAGGGGCACAGTTGAGTCAGGTGTTCTGTCTTTTCCCCATTGTCAACATACTTGCGAGAAAGGGCACTCTACTTGCCAGAAATGGCACTTTACTTGCCGGAAAAGGGCACAACTAAAGTCAACGGCGAAGGGCAGAAAGCTCTTTCATCCTCCAAGCAACGAGGTTTCAAGCCACATCCGAAGTACAAACTAGGATGGATCAAGATATTCCACTCTCTCATCTGGACAGGTCTGATCACATCCAAACTAGCCAAGGGCATCGTCAACCAATGTCAGCTGCGGATCTACTGCACATCCTGTAGCAACCCCTCTGTAGGAAAGCTCACTGTTGTGAGTGGAAGAAAGAGAATCTGGTAGAATACCAAGGGGAAGAGCCCACAGCTTCCTTTTTATCCATCAACCACCCAGGGGAAGGATAAAAAAATAAGAGAGATTGAAGAATAGAGAGATGTGCACTGAGAGAAAAAGTGAGAAAAAGGGCTTTTTCAAAAAAACAGAGCCTGAGGTCCGAGTGATGTGAGAATCACAAATAAGAAAGGGTGGGAAGCAATACCCAGAGAAATTGGCTCCCCGTGAACTGAGAGGTCTCTCACTAGTGGTACACATTTGTGTGTTGTGTGTGTTTTGTTTTGGATTGTCTTGATTCTTATTTTGAGTCATTTCGAATGTCAATAGATGTGTTTAGGTTGTTTTACCTTTGTTTTCCGTTGTTGAGTCGTTTTGGCTATGGTTAGTCGTAGGCTCAATACCCAGTCGAGAATTCATTTCTTAATTTCAAAATGAATCGTTTTGTACTCAGAGTGTTGTGCCATTCTCCATATGTGTGCAAAACAAGATTTGTTCTTTCATAAAAACCGCAGGGTTCGACCCAGGTCATGTGAGAACAGTAGAACCAGGACCTGTCTGAAGCTATATAGGTTCCGGGCTGCGAAGCAAAAGAAAAAAAAAGGAAAAATTTGGAGCATCTGAGTTTGTTTCAGCTTCTACAAGCTCCGTCATTGCATCCCGTATGTTCAGAATGAGCAGTGTGCTGTGTGAGCTGTGTGTTCAAAGTGAACAAAATATCGTGTATGAGTTGTGTGTTCAGAATGAGCAGTATGCTATATGAGCTGTATGTTCAGAGTGAACAGAATACTGTGTTATGAGCTGTGTGTTCAGAATGAGCAGTGTGCAGTATGAGCTGTGTGTTCAAAGCGAACAGAATACTGTGTTGACTATTTCAATGCCAGAATGGCGATCAGAAGTGCTCTCCCTGGGCTCTCCCTGAGCACGATTCCATGCCAGGGGCATCTTGGCTGTGTTTGCAATGAGTTCCTAAGCGATCAACTGAGACGATGGAAACTAGAGTTGGAATGGCGATTGCCTAGAACACAAAGGTTTGGAATTTCCGAGACTAAAGTGTGGTTTAAATGCCCAAGGGTGTATCCCTAGCTTGAAATCTGTACGGAAGCCCCATAGGTTGAGGTAGCGAATATGCGCCTCGATTCTGGATATTGAACCAACCTAGTCTGTCACCCTGTTGGAGAATAGGGAAAGTTGTGAATATGATCAGGAAGGAAAACGGCATTTGTGGTTTCTACATGCAAAAGTTACCCCTTGTCTGTATTTCAGGACCATTGTACTGTGAGTTGAAGCTAAGTGTTCGAAGACCACAAGGGGAGATCTTCGTCAGAGTAGAGCAGTTTACCACCACTCACTCCATGAGGTGCTTTCTAAAGTACCGCTTTGTTTGTTTATTGCATTCCTTAAACATCATGCATTGTATTGCATTGTACCTATCAAGTTTCTTTCTCATTCATGCACGGTATTGTATGTACCGTTCATTCGAGGGAAGTTCCCATTCTATTTGACTGCTACCTTTCTCCTCTCGTGTTTGGCGCACGTTTGGATACCCTTCTCCTCTTGCGTTTGGCGTGCGTTTGGATACCTTCCTCCTCTCGCATTTGGCGCGCGTTTGGACACTTTTCTCCTCTCGCGTTTGACGCGCGTTTGGATACCTTTCCTCTATTGCCTATGATACGCTGAGAGATGCTAGCATTCCTCTCTTGCGTGTGATACGCTGAGAGATACCTTTTTCCTCTCTCGCGTGTGACATGTTGAGAGGTTCACCTTTCCTCTCTCGCGTGTGATACGCTGAGAGGTTTCCCTTTCCTCTCTCGCGTGTGATACGCTGAGAGGTGTGCCTCACCACTTAGGTTGCATTGTTATGCACCCCTCCGCATTGTCATGTGCACACTTAGGTTACATTGTTATGCACCCCTCCGCATTGTTATGCGCACACTTAGGTTGCATTGTCATGCACCCCTCCGCATTGTTATGCACACACTTAGGTTGCATTGTTATGCACCCATCCGCATTGTTATGCGCACACTTAGGTTGCATTGTTATTGTAGACGTGCCTGAACGTCCCGTCCCCACGCTGCGAGATACAGCGCGAAATCCATTTTGTTCATTAGCATACTACAGTTCGGACTCAAATGTCACGGTTCTAAATCTAATCTCGCAAAGTGCAATGCAAGGCCACCAAAGAGTCCAAATCCGGCAAATCGTTTTGGAAAACTGATTTCTATAAAGAAGTGCCAAACATGGATTGCTTTGCCAGATACAGAGTCGCCACCTAAATATTTATTTTGGGAGAATTTAGGAAACCCTAACTCGTGCCTAAGGCCACGTGTTCGTCATCACCAAAGTTGCCTTGGCTCAGGAACTTGGGTACGATTGGGGAAGGTCATGCAATGAGCACCCCCGCTCGCCCGATCAAAGATCGGCCTGTACTAAGCATGATATCTTATTTTTGAAAACATATGCGTTCTTATTCCGGTTATTAGCTAGAATTTACTATGTGATGCGCACAACACACAAGTATAGACCAGATCGCCTAATTTGGAACAAAACATTGCATTTTCATTTGTTCGAAAATGGTTTGAAGTTTGCTCCTCGCGAGTAGGCTAAAATGCGGATTTCAATGAATTGTCCCAATTCAAGTAATCCAACCTTCACCCACAGGCATTCAGGAAGTTATATCATATAAGCGATTAGCCTCATGGCAAGCATGTTGTCATAGCAAAACTCACACTCATGCAAGATGCTAAAGCATAAACACTCACAGTGTACTCCGAGCCAAAACAAGAAACTAGTTAGAAATCATGCATGATCCTAGTTCATGCCAAAATGGCTAATGCATCGCATGCAAAGTGCAACTAGAATAGGCTCGGCTAATCTAAAATGGCATATGAGATGCGACAATTCAATACATGTATTCAACTTGGAATTGAAATACAATGTAGTTAGTGTGATGCGCCGAGCTCAGTGCATGCAATACAGATGAATAGTGCAAACGGCATATCATAAGGATGCTAATTGAAATATGCTCTAAAACTAACCACTAAAAGTAGGTAAGTAAAAGGGAGAAAGAAGTGGTGGAAGACATGCATCACACATACGTACGCTTATTACAAAATTGTGCCTTCTCGACAGAGGGACCGAAAGAATAATACAAATCATCTAATTAACTAACTAGCAAGCTAATTAATTAATTACACAACCAAATCGAAATAAATAACTATTCTAAGTTATTAAAACACTGAAATGGCCTTGAGACGAGGGATGAATGCATGCTCGGACGACTTCACTCGGAAATCCATCACCATGCTTTATGTTGCCTCTGTTTGCACTGCTTTGTACCTCTGAAAACTATGAAAAGTCTTGTGATGCTCTAGAACCACTTCATGGACATGCTGAGAGGCCATCGGCCAAATGGAAAGGCCATCGGCCAAGAGATGAAGGTCATCGACCAAAAATAAGGCTCTCGGCCAAACATTGTAAGCCGATCGGCACTGAATATGGTCGATCGACCATTTGTTCCTGCTTACTACTCCTTTTGCTGCAACAGAGGACAAACAGAGTATGGCTATGCATTTACAAGACAATGTTTGCAACTATACCCCTTATCATGTTTGAGACTCAAAGGAGTGTAGTTCTCGACCCACGGACCACCAATCACGCATTCCAATGCATGATGGCCAAAGGAGCCAAGTGTGCAATTCAATATCAAATGAAATGCACAAAACACATAAGGGGCCCGAACCTCTATCATGCTTGATAAAGAGGCAAGGCAATGCACACACAATGCAATGCAACCTAAGAATGCAAGCAAACATGCAAACAATTCAAGCATGCAACAAGTATGCAACATGATCATGCAATGCAACTAGTATGCAACAAGATCATGCAATGCAACTAGTATGCAATAGGCATACTACCTAAACATGTGAAGACACATGGCATGCAACAAAATGCAAAATGAAGCAAGCATGCAACAACATGCAAGATAAGCATGCAACAACATGCAAAGATGGACTTAAACTAAAGATGGATAGACCTCAACCATGCCCAAAATCAGTGGCCAAAATGCTATGAAAATGAAGACAAAGGTACATACAAACATGCATGCCAATTGGCCTATCACCTAAGCATAGGGCAACAACTTTCAAGAACACATGCCAATTGGACATGTGACATACATTGTAAGCTCTGAAATCATGTTAGGAAAGGTGCCAAACCAAACAAACAAAGCAAGCAAGTCATGCAAAAGGCTTAAAGCTTTAAACTAGCCAAGGGGCTCAAACCAAGGATCCAAAGTAGTCCTAGATCATGCCAAAATGAGCCTAAAACATGCAAGGACCAAAGCCAAAATAAGTTAGAACAAAGGGCTGAAAGCATGAGGCATGCAAGGCTACAAAAGAGGTGTTACACTACACCTATCAAAACTAAACATGGCATGACTTAAGCAATGAAAAACAGAGTTATGGCATGGTAAAACAAGACCAAAAACCCACTTAGATGGCATCCCAAAGACCTAAACATGATGGCACACACAATGACCCATTCATGAGGCATAAAACATCAACTCTTTAAAGCATTAAGGGAGTGACAAGTGCAAGTGTTTGAGCATGAAACATGGACTGAAATAGTATAACAAATGATGCCAAATCACTGAAATGGTCCAAGTAAAGCACGCTAGTGACTTGGACACTTAAGGCTAACAAGCTAGAATGCCTTATGGCTATACAAAGCATGGCATATATGGTCAAAACAACTAAACTCAGAGCTTAAGCATGTTACAACAAGGCTAAAAGCTTCATGGAGTCGAGCCAAAATCATGCTAGAAACATGGCTTAAAGCATGATGCATGTTAAGGCAAATGAAAGGATTGCAAGGCAAGTACATGAAGCATACATAGTATGTCCAAACCAAGTCAAAATAGTGTTATATCATGGCAAAACAAAGCCTAAAACATACTGAAATGAAGCTAAAACAAGCCAAGCAAACATGCTACCAATATAAGCCATTTATACTAGCATTCAAGACAATAAGAAGAGGGAATGATCCTCTCCTATTTAGGACTCCAAAACCACCTTTCCACCACTGAAAATCCTCTGGATTTCAGTGGTAGAAAGGTCATGCAAAGCCAAGAACAAGGGCCAAAAGAGATGGCCTAAAACAAGGGCTAACAAGGCCTAAGAGGGGGAAAACAACCTCAAACCAAAAAGTGATCTTGAATAAAGATCTAAAGCATCAAAAAGCAGAACTTATTTTAGTTTGGAGTTAAGCTTAAAATAATAAGCAAGAAGGTCTAAAAGCTTAAGCAAGAATGGGGTATTAAAAGCAAGAATGCTCACCCTTGAAGAACACTTTCAAGAACAAAGCTCCAGCAGGTTTTCCAAGCTCAAACCAACCCAAGAAATTTGAAATCAACCTCAAGGGACCTCAGCTCCAAGAGGATGGTGTTCTAGTGTGTGTTTGTGTACAATAGTAAGACAATACTACACTTTTGAGTACAAAACAAGACTAAACAAAGAAGAATAGATACAAAAGTATATCTATTCCTCAAGACTCAATTTTCTGAACCCTTGAGGAGGGAGGAGATGGTTCTCTCTTATAGAGAACCAAAAGCAAAGCTTCTTGAGGAAGCTAAGCAAAAGGGCAAATCCCTCCATACACGTGTATGGGGGCGGTGAATTGTGCATGCCAGCTGTGACAGCTGGCATAAAATATCTGCAAAAAGCAGATGAATAGGGTTCGGCCAGAAAATATGGCCGATCGACCAACACAAGGGCCGATCGACTAAAAAGAGTGCTGATCGGCCAACGCTTTTGGCCGATTGCAAGAAAACAAGGCTGATGGCTTCATGCCTTGGCCGATGGGTTGAAGGGATGGCCAACAAGCCTCCCTCTTCCCTCAGAAGCAAAAACACAAGTGCTTGGTCCACAACCAAGCACAAAACAGATAAGAGATCTTGAGGCAAGGCGCGTGACCGAGACCCCCGAGAACTCAAAATGAACACGAGCATAGATGATCATCGAGTGTTCAAACGATGATGTCCAAGTCCCGTGGACGGTCAAAAATGGGATGTCTACAGTTGCCCCTCTTTGACGGAACTCGAAAGTCATAAGATGACGGGAGTGAATGTCAAAGCCCAGAGACGACCCATTTTTGACAAGGCCGAAGAGTTAGACAAGCATACAAGATAGCAAGATATGTGCCCGCGTGCGGGGACAAAATGCAAGAAACATGCACGATGCCGAACATAACTTATGATCATGCAAAGAAAGCTGTAATGAAACAAAACATGCAATAGTTTTAAGCAGGCGAACACAAATCTAACTACATTACATGCAGAAAGGATGTAACAGAATTATACAATTCTCGCTACGTCTCACGCAGGAAAGACTAAGAGCGACCATTGGGGACACCCAAGGTCTCAAACAAGATTCTGACGCGTTGCACGCGAAAGGAAAAAGAGTGGCACAAGCATTGGAACCTGTTCCAAATGCTCTTAAAAAAAGAGAAATATCGGGACATATCCCGGTGTTTCAGAAAGGTATAAGTATTGGAACGTATTCCAAATGCTCTTAACCAAAGAGTGAGAAACATAGGGACATATCTCGTTGTTTCGGAATAAGAAGGAGAAACATAGGGACGTATCCCGGTGGTTCGCAATAAGAATGAGAAACATAGGGACGTATCCCGGTGTTTCCCAAAGGTATAAGCATTGGAATGTATTCCAAATGCTCTTAACCAAAGAGGGAGAAACACAGGGACATATCCCGGTGTTTCGGAAAGGTATAAGCATTGGAACGTATTCCAAATGCTCTTAACCAAAGAGGGAGAAACATAGGGACGTATCCCGGTGTTTCAAAAAAAGAAAGAGAAACATAGGGACGTATCCCAGTGTTTCGGAATAAGAAGAAGAAACATAGGGACGTATCCCGGTGTTTCGAAATAAGAAGGAGAAACATACAAACATATCCCGGTGTTTTGGAAAGGTATATGCATTGGAACGTATTCCAAATGCTCTTAACCAAAGAGGGAGAAACATAGGGACGTATCCCAGTGTTGCAGAAAGGTATAAGCATTGGAACGTATTCCAAATGCTC
Organism: Camellia sinensis; assembly: GCF_055761805.1. Classification (NCBI taxonomy): domain Eukaryota; kingdom Viridiplantae; phylum Streptophyta; class Magnoliopsida; order Ericales; family Theaceae; genus Camellia; species Camellia sinensis. The sequence continues at coordinate 30,106,563 of NC_138964.1, read as the reverse complement.
TTAACCAAAAAGGGAGAAACACAGGGACCTATCCAGGTGTTTCGGAAAGGTATAAGCATTGGAATGTATTCCAAATGCTCTTAACCAAAGAGGGAGAAACATAGGGACGTATCCCGGTGTTTCAGAAAAAAAAGGAGAAACATAGGGACGTATCCTGGTGTTTCGGAAAAAGAAGAAGAAACATAGGGACCTATCCCGGTGTTTCGGAAAGGTATAAGCATTGGAACGTATTCCAAATGCTCTTAACCAAAGAGGGAGAAACATAGGGACGTATCCCGGTGTTTCGGAAAGGTATAAGCATTTAAACGTATTCCAAATTCTCTTAACCAAAGAGGGAGAAACATAGGGACGTATCTTGGTGTTTCAGAATAAGAAGGAGAAACATAGGGACGTATCCCGGTGTTTCGGAAAGGTATAAGCATTGGAACGTATTCCAAATGCTCTTAACCATAGAGGGAGAAACATAGGGACATATCTTGGTGTTTCGGAAAGGTATAAGCATTGGAACGTATTCCAAATGCTCTTAACCAAAGAGGGAGAAATACAGGGACATATCCAGGTGTTTCGGAAAGGTATAAGAATTAGAACGTATTCCAAATGCTCTTAACCAAAGAGGGGGAAACATAGGGACGTATCCCGATGTTTCGGAAAGGTATAAGCATTGGAACGTATTCCAAATGCTCTTAACCAAAGAGAGAGAAACACAGGGACATATCCCGGTGTTTCGGAAAGGTATAAGCATTGGAACGTATTCCAAATGCTCTTAACCAAAGAGGGAGAAACATAGGGATGTATCCTCGTGTTTCGAAAGAAGGAAAGTGTGCATAACAAGAGGAAAGGCACACCTCTCAGCGTGTCACACGCAAGAGAGGAAAGGGAACATCTCTCAGCGTATCACACGCAAGAAAGGAAAAGAAGCATCTCTCAGCGTATCACACACAAGAGAGGAAAGGGTAAACCTCTCAGCGTATCACACGTGAGAAAGGAAAGGTATCCAAACGCGTGCCAAACGCGAGAGGAGGAAGGTATTAGTCAAACTAAGCCGGAACTTCTCTGAATGAACAGTACATACAATAACGTGCATAAATGAGAAAGAAATTAGATAGGTAGAATGCAATACAATGCATGATACTAAAGGAATGCAATAAACAAACAAAGCGGCGCTTCAGCAAGCACCTCACGGGGTGAGTGGCAATAAACCGCTCTACTCTGACGGGGATCCTCCCCCCTCGTGTTCCTCGAACACTTATCTTCAACTTGCAGTACAAAGGTACTGAAATGCTGACAAGGAGGAACATCTGCTGGGGAAACCATGGATGCCGCTTTCCTTCCTGATCGTATTCACAACTTTCCCTATCCTTCAATAAGATGGTAGACTAGGTTGGATCAGTATCTAGAATCAAGGCGCATACCTACTACCTCGACCTATGGGGCTTCCATACAGATTTCAAGCCGGGGATATACCCCTGGGTATTCAAACAAGACTTTAGTCTCGAAAATTCCAAACCTTTGTGTTCTAGGCAACTACCAATCCAACTCTAGTTTCCACCATCGCAATTGATCTCCTAGGAACTCATTGCGAACACAACCAAGATGCCTCTGGCAGGGATTGGTACTCAGGGAGAGCACTCCTAATCGTGATTCATATACTGAGACAGTCAACACAGTATTCGATTCACGTTGAACACGCAGTTCATACAGCACACTGTTCATTCTGAACACACAGCCCATAACACAGTACTCTATTTCTCTAAACACACAACTTATTCTGAACACTGCTCATTCTGAACACCCAACCCATAAAATAGTACTCTGTTTCTCCGAACACACAGCCCGTAACACAGTACTCTGTTTCTCTGAACACACAGCCCATTCTGAACACTACTCATTCTGAACACCCAGCCTATAACACAGTACTCTGTTTCTCTGAACACACAGCCCATTCTAAACACTGCTCATTCTGAACACACAGGCCATAACATAGTACTCTGTTTCTCTGAACACATAGCCCATAACACAGTACTTTGTTTCTCTGAACATACAGCCTATACTGAACACTGCTCATTCTGGACACACAGCTCATAACACAGTACTCAGTTTATTCTGCACACGGCAAATTCTGAACAAACTGATCAATCTGAACAGACAGGATGCAAAAATGGAACATACAAAAGTTGAAACAAACTCAGAAACTCCAAATTTTCCCTCTTTTCTTTTGCTTCGTAGTCCGGAATGTATGCAGCTTCGGACAGGTCCTGGTTCTAGTGTTCTGACATGACCTGGGTTGAACCCTTCGGTTTTATGAAAGAACAAATCTTGTTTTGCGCAAATATGGAGAATAGCACAGTACTTCGAGCACAAAACGATTTTTTTGAAATCGAAATTGAGAAACGAGTTCTCAACTGGGTATTGAGCCTACGACCGACCGCAACCAAAATGACTCAACAAAGGAAAACAAAAGGTAAACAATCTAAACACATCGAGAAACACTCGAAACGACTCAAAACAAGAATCGAAACAAACAAAACACGCACACAACACTCAGATGTGTTACAAAGAGGAGAGACCTCTCAGTCACGAGGAGCCAATTTTTCCAGGTATTGTTTCCCACCCTTTCTCATTTGTGATTCACACATCACTCGGCCCCCAGGTTCTGTTTTTCTGAAAAAAGCCCTTTTTCTCACTTTTTCTCTCCACGCATATCTCTCTATTCTTCAATCTCTCATTTTCATTTTTTTTAACCCTCCCCTGGATGGTTGATGGATAAATAGAAAGTTGCGGGCTCTTGCCCCTAGAGGGATTGCCAGTAAAGTTCTGCTAGATTCTTCTTCTGCTCACAACAGTGAATTTTCTCCCAGAGGGATTGTGCTACAACTGAGTGTGTAGCCAATCTACAGCTGACATCGGTTGATGATGCGCTCCTGGGGAGTTTGGACGTGATCAGATGTGTCCAAACAAGGGAGTGGAGTATCTTGAGCCAATCTAGTTCGTGCCTCGCACTTGGCTTGATAGCTCGCTGCTTGGAGGATGAGAGAGCTTTCAGCCCTTTACTGACAATTTCAGTTGTGCCCTTTTTGGCAAGCGTGTTGACACCGGGGAAAAGACAGGAAGCCTGACTCAACTGTGCCCCTAGTTCATCATTTTGACCATTTTTTGTTTTGGTTTTCTACTAAAACAATTTTGACCAATATGAAAGTTAGATTAACACACTTGTTCAACTTTTTGATTTGAAATCATGCAAGTCAGGCTATGAGCACTGAAAATTTTCCTTTTTTTAGGTCGAAGAAATGGTCCAGTTTTGAAAAAAAAAAAAGGGATAATTTTCGAGAGAATTAGTCAACCTCAGTAAAAATTCTTAAAAACTATTTTTGCAAATGGCCACTGCTCGACCAACACAGAATCTACTCTTGAGATGCACAACCTCAGATCCGAAACAATGAAAAATTGCCCCTTGTCGGAAGGACACTGCATGGCAACAGAAAGTTGCCCATAGTCTGAATAGTACCGCATCACACTGAATGGAAACGGAAAGTTGCCCCTTGTTTGAATAGTACCGCAGCACACTGTAACCAATTCTCAAGGTGGCATTCATAACGAAACTCTCGGATACAGAGAAGACAAAGATAATCAGAGCCATTACATGGACACAATTGATTTAGAAATGTTTATGGCTGGACTTCATAATGAAGTTGCCTACGTATCCCAAACATGGGAATCAAGCCTTACGTAGTTCCGGTTAAGGTACACTCGGGTATTTAACCTCCCTTTTTACGCTCTAACTTTTCCCAAGGCTGCCCTTCCGGGTTTTCAATCTTGCGAGCTCAGTTTTTCTTTTATTTTCATTCTTTTCATTTCTTTTCTTTGTTCAGAATTTTTCTTTCTTTACATTTTTCTTTTTTTTTCTTTTTGCTTTTTTTCTTGCTCTAACTTTTGCCTGGGCCGCCCTTCCGGGTTTTTGGCCCAGCGAGCCTCTTAAGGGTAAAAGTGTAGCTAGTCCATGTCAAATGGTTTTAGGATCTCGAAGCCATCTGAATCCAGGAGAATGGCTGTTATTCGCTGGTGATGTAGGAGTCCATCCAATGGGGGCTGAATTGCCCCTAGTGTTGCGGATAGAAACTCGATCGTCCTTCAACAATACTTTCTTCTTTCCTCCCTTCAGGGATTTGGCATTCTTGCCGATCTTTGTTGACTTGAGAAATGTCCCAATTTTGACTCTTCGAGCACATCTGACATTTTTTGCCCCTAGTTCATGGGTTACTTCTGATTTAGCTTCGCAAGCTTCCTTTGATAACATCTGATCTACTTGTCCCTAGTTCAAAGGTTGCTTCTGATCTGGCCATGCAAGCCTCACATTGTGGTTGACCGTTGAACATTATGAATCCAAGTTCAAGGTGTGAAAGGGGTTGAGTCTTGAGGCAGAGAGCGATCCTAAGCTGCATAATCTCAAGAGCGATTCCACACAGGTCTTCGCAGGACTGCGCAAAACATTTTTTGAAATCTTTTAAGAAAGTGACTAGTTGCTCGCGCTGAAGACAATATAGAACCAATCTAGATCAAGCCAGGATCCTTCTCAGTACTCACATTAACAAACATGATTTCATTCATTAAGGGCTTAGCATGCCTCTCTTTCTCTCAGTTGATCAAATTTTTGCAAAACCTGAGGAATCCCTTCCTCTTTGTTTTCAACACATTGTTTAAAAAGTTTTGAAAAACTTAGGTCAATGCAATGATTTCAAGGCACAGAAGAGAAGGTGAAAAGCACTGCCATTTCATTCAAACTTGCTGGCATAACAGGCTCAAAGCAGAAATAAGCACAAAAACATGAAAACCACTGCTGTTTCATTCAGATTTTCTGGTGTAACTGGCTCCAAGGCGGAAGCAGACTCAAAAGAAAACAAAAACACAAAACAAAAATAGTGATGTTCGAGGTAACTCCCCCGGAATCACCCGATTCCAACGCAACAAGACTAACTCGATACAATAAGACAGACCCGACTGACTCAGTACAAAAAGAATGACTCAAAATAAAACAACAAGACTGACCCAATACCCAAGTCAGAATGTAAAATAACCAGCATTCGCAAAATGCTCAAAACAGTGTGTGCCATACGCCATATCTAAAGTAAACTGAGCACTGCCCGCAGGTGGTTCATTCCCTGGTCACATACTTGTATTATCCTCGAAGTTCACTGATCCAGTGACAATAGACTTTGCTGAGCTTGGTGGGAGAATGACCTCGTTGTCAATCAAGTCCTATACTTCGTGGCGAAGACGAAAGCAATTGTCGGTGTTATGACCAGTTTATTGATGGTATGCACAGTACTGAGTAGCGTCATGACTTGATGGAAGACGACTAGGGAGAGGTCGACGCTCGAGGGGTTTGAGATGCCCTTTTTTAGCAAGGATTTGAAGAGTCATAGACAAAGGCATATAGAGGGCATGGAAGACCCTGCGACCTCGGGGTAAATACTTCGAGGTTTGCGGATTTTTGCTGGACGCACTAGCAAAGAGGTCGACAGGTGCTGACTTGGTTTTCTGATCTTTTCCGGGTGCATGATTAGATCTAACAGGCTCATTTCTAGAATGACGGCCCTTCTCCCGGTTCTCCCCTTGGCTTGAACTGCCCTCAGTCTGAGTGGAAAAAGTATCATTCATAGTTTTTGCAACAACAGCAAACACCTGTTGTTTGTTCAGTCCCCTGGCTTTCAAAGCCTCAACAGCCTACAGAAGTTGTTCATAGGGATCAGTGTCTACCTCCACCTTGTTCTTACCACTCGCCTCAGCTCGGTCGAAGGTTTGGGTTGCTACATCAGTGCGAAGTCCTGTTGTTGTCGACATGTCATTGCCGAAACTTGGGATGGCTTCAGGTTGATTGAGTTCAATTACAATTCGCCCTAATAGTGGAGGCTCTTCCAGCATGAAGTTCCCGGCATGTGACATGGTCGACGGTGGAGCCGATATTCCGTAGGCTAGATCAGCAACAGATATCTGAAGATCGCCGATCATTCCCATTAGCTCAAAAGTGATGGGCTCACGAGTTTGAAATAATTGAGGTTCCCAGATTGGATGTGCGGCAGGTGACCTGGGCGGACGTTGCATCTCAACATCGGTCTCACCCTGTATGGTGATTCCTTGGTTTAGTGTCGCTGCCATGACCACAATTTCTTCTGAATTCTGTGTCATCATGAGTCTACTGAACTGAACAGAGGTGATGTGACTGGTGGCTGATGGATTTGATGAACCGGTGAGCCTTGACTGGCCCTTTTCTGCCTTGCCTCAGCGAAGGAGAACACTGGTTGCTCTGAACTGAATCTCTGAACTGAAAGAGAAAACATGCAGCATCTCAGCCCAATTTCACTAGAACAGACATAAGCACAGCTGAATAACTGTATTCGACCACTGATCATTGTTCCCCAAATTACTGCCCCAAAACTAAATCTGATACCCGCAGATATAACTGATTCTCAAAATACTGATGCCCGCAGGCCTGATACTCTGACTTGCAAACTGATACGTGCATTCCCTGTAGAGGCACACTCTAAAAGCACATAATTAAGCAAATGAGACCCAAAACACCCCTATATTGGGGTAGGGTTTCCCTGTCCTATTTTGTCAGGAGCTAGGGTTTCGCTACGCACACAACGGTTTCAAACAACCTACAATCAGGTAAACAACCTATCCTAGCTTAGAATAGTCACTATGGATTCCGATATGCACTAGGTCGAATGGTCAAAAAGGGTGCCTCGGTGAAAACCGAGGTTTGTGTTCCCGTCGTGGCAGAGCCCGCAACGGGTCAGTCTTATGGCACGCTTCTCAAAGCAAGTTTCCGGCAAACCGTTCAGGAATAGCATACAGCAAACACAGCGTCCTAGGCGCACCAATGCACATGCAATGCAAAGAAACACATAAGTGTAATAAAAACAAGATATCATGAGTTCGAGTCAAGTCCTCTAACTCCCCTACAGAGTCGCCAGAAACTGTAGACGCGCCCAAACGTCTCGGCCCTGCGCTGTGAGATACGGCGCGAAATCCGTTTTGTTCATTAGCATACTACAGTTCAGACTCAAATGTCACGGTTCTGAATCTAATCTCGCAAAGTGCAATGCAAGACCGATAAATCACCAAATAGTCCAAATACGGCAAATCGTTTTGAAAAAATGATTTTTATAAAGAAGTGCCAAACATGGACTGCTTTGCCAGATACAGAGTCGCCACCTAAATATTTATTTTGGGGGAATTTAGGAAACCCTGACTCGTGCCTAAGGCCACGTGTCCGTCATCACCAAAGTTGCCTCGGCTCGGGAACTTGGGTACGATTGGGGAAGGTCATGCAATGAGCACCCTCGCTCGCCCGACCAAAGATCGGCCTGTACTAAGCATGATATCTTATTTTTGAAAACATATGCGTTCTTATTCTGGTTATTAGCTAGAATTTACTATGTGATATGCACAATACATAAGTATAGACTAGACCGCCTAATTTAGAACAAAGCATTGTATTTTCATTTGTTTGAAAATGGTTTGAAGTTTGCTACTCGCAAGTAGGCTAAAATGCGGATTTCAACGAATTGTCCCAATTCAAGTAATCCAACCTTCACCCACAGGCATTCAGGCAGTTATATCATATAAGCGATTAGCCTCATGGAAAGCATGCTGTCATGGCAAAACTCACACTCATGGAAGATGCTAAAGCATAAACACTCACAGTGTACTCCGAGCCAAAACAAGAAACTAGTTAGAAATCATGAATGATCCTAGTTCATGCTAAAATGGCTAATGCATAGCATGCAAAGTGCAACTAGAATAGGCTCGGCTAATCTAAAATGGCATATAAGATGCGACAATTCGATGCATGTATTCAACTTGGAATTGAAATACAATGTAGTTAGTATGATGCGCCGAGCCCGGTGCATGCAATGCAAATGAATAGTGCAAACATGCATATCATAAGGATGCTAATTGAAATATGCTCTAAAACGAACCACTGAAAGCAAGTAAGTAAAAGGGAGAAAGAAGTGGGGGTTGGAAGACATGTATCACACACACGCACGCTTGTTACAAAATTGTGCCCTCTCGACGGAGGGACCGAAAGAATAGTACAAATCATCTAATTAACTAACTAAGCAAGATAATTAATTAATTACACAACCAAATCAAAATAAATAACTATTCTAAGTTATTAAAACACTGAAATGGCCATGAGACGAGGGATGAATGAATGCTCGGACGGCTTCGCTCGGAAATCCATCGCCATGCTTTATGTTGCCTCTGTTTGCACTGCTTTGTACCTCTAAAAACTATGAAAAGTCCTGTGATGCTCTAGAACCACTTCATGGACATGCTGAGAGGCCATCAGCCAAGAGATGAAGGTCATCGACCAAAAATAAGCCTCTCAGCCAGACATTGTTAGTCGATCGACACTGAATATGGTCGATCGACCATTTGTTCCTGCTGACTGCTCCTTTTGCTGCAACAGAGGACAAACAGAGTATGACAATGCATTTACAAGACAATGTTTGCAACTACACCCCTTATCATGTTTGAGACTCAAAGGAGTGTAGTTCTCGACCCTCGGACCACCAATCACGCATTCCAATGCATGATGGCCAAAGGAGCCAAGTGTGCAATTCAATATCAAATGAAATTCACAAAACACATAAGGGGCCCCAACCTTTATCATGCTTGATCAAGAGGCAAGGCAATGCACACACAATGCAATGCAACCTAAGCATGCAAGCAAACATGCAAACCATTCAAGCATGCAGAAAGTATGCAACAAGATCATGCAATGCAACTAGTATGCAATAGGCATACTACCTAAACATGTGAAGACACATGGCATGCAACAAAATGCAAAATGAAGCAAGCATGCAACAACATGCAAGATATGCATGCAACAACATGCAAAGATGGACTTAAACTAAAGATGGATAGACCTCAACCATGCCCAAAATCAGTGGCCAAAATGCTATGGAAATGAAGACAAAGGTACATACAAACATGCATGCCAATTGGCCTATCACCTAAGCATAGGAGAGCAACTTTCAAGAACACTTACAAGGGGACAAATATGGACATGTGACATACATTGTAAGCTCTGAAATCATGTTAGGAAAGGTGCCAAACCAAACAAACAAAGCAAGCAAGTCATGCAAAAAGCTTAAAGCTTGAAACTAGCCAAGGGGCTCAAACCAAGGCTATGCAAAATCTGAAGCAAATGACAAGTATAATCCAAAGTAGTCCTAGATCATGCCAAAATGAGCCTAAAACATGCAAGGACCAAAGGCAAAATAAGCTAGAACAAAGGGCCGAAAGCATGAGGCATGCAAGGCTACAAAAGAGGTGTTACACTACACCTATCAAAACCAAACATGGCATGACTTAAGCAATGAAAAACAAAGTTATTTCATGGTAAAACAAGACCAAAAACCCACTTAGATGGCATCCCAAAGACCTAAACATGATGGCACACACAATGACCCATTCACGAGGCATAAAACATCAACTCTTTAAAGCATTAAAGGAGTGACAAGTGCAAGTGTTTGAGCATGAAACATGGACTAAAATAGTATAACAAATTATGCCAAATCATTGAAATGGTCCAAGTAAAGCATACTAGTGACTTGGACACTTAAGGCTAACAAGCTAGAATGCCTTATGGCTATACAAAGCATGACATATATGGTCAAAACAACACAAATTAGAGCTTAAGCATATTGCAACAAGGCTAAAAGCTTCATGGAGTCGAGCCAAAATCATGCTAGAAACATGGCTTAAAGCATGATGCATGTTAAGGCAAATGAAAAGATTGCAAGGCAAGTACATGAAGCATACATGGTATGTCCAAACCAAGTCAAAATAGTGTTATATCATGGAAAAACAAAGCCTAATACATACTGAAATGAAGCTAAAACAAGCCAAGCAAACATGCTACCAATATAAGCCATTTATACTAGCATTTAAGACATTAAGGAGAGGGGATGACCCTCTCCTATTTAGGACTCCAAAACCACCTTCCCATCACTGAAAATTAGTGGTAGAAAGGTCATGCAAAGCCAAGAACAAGGGCCAAAAGGGATGGCCTAAAACAAGAGCTAACAAGGCCTAAGAGGGGGAAAACAACCTCAAACCAAAAAGTGATCTTAAACAAAGATCTAAAGCATCAAAAATCAGAACTTATTTTAGTTTAGAGTTAAGCTTAAAACAATAAGCAAGAAGGCTTAAAAGCTTAAGCAAGAATGAGGTATTAAAAGCAAGAATGCTCACCCTTGAAGAACACTTTCAAGAACAAAGCTCCAGCAGGTTTTCCAAGCTCAAACCAACCCAAGAACTCTGAAATCAACCTCAAGGGACCTCAGCTCCAAGAGGATGGTGTTCTAGTGTGTGTTTGTGTATAATAGTAAGACAATACTACAATTTTGAGCACAAAACAAGGCTAAACAAAGAAGAATAGATACAAAAGTATATCTATCCCTCAAGACTCAAATTTCTGAACCCTTGAGGAGGGAGGAGATGGTTCTCTCTTATAGAGAACCAAAAGCAAAGCTTCTTGAGGAAGCTAAGCAAAAGGGCAAATCCCTCCATACACGTGTATGGAGGGGGTGAATTGTGCATGCCAGCTGTGATAGCCGACATAAAAAATCTGTAAAAAGTAAATGAATAGGGTTCGGCCAGAAAATATGGCCGATCGACCAACACAAGGGCTGATCGACTAAAAAGAGTGCCGATCGGCCAACGCTTTTGGCCGATGGCAAAAAAACAAGGCCGATGGCTTCATGCCTTGGCCGATGGGTTGAGGGGATGGCCAACATGCAACCCTCTTCCCTCAGAAGCAAAAACAAAAGTGCTTGGTCCACAACCAAGCACAAAATAGACAAGTTGAGAGATCTTGAGCCAAGGCGCACGACCGAGACCCCCGAGAACTCAAAACGAACACGAGCATGGATGATCATCAAGTGTTCAAACGATGACGTCCAAGTCTTGAGGATGGTCAAAATTGGGGTGTCTACAGTTATGCACCCCTTTGCATTGTTATGCACACATTTAGGTTGCATTGTGATGCACCCCTCCGCATTGTTATGCGCACACTTAGGTTGCATTGTTATGCACTCATCCGCATTGTTATGCGCACACTTAGGTTGCATTGTTATGCACCCCTCCACATTGTTATGCACACACTTAGGTTGCATTGTCATGCACCCCTTCCGCATTGTTATGTGCACACTTAGGTTGCATTGTCATGCACCCCTTCCGCATTGTTATGCACACACTTAGGTTGCATTGTTATGCACCCTTCCGCATTGTTATGCGCACACTTAGGTTGCATTGTCATGCACCCCTTCCACCTGCATTGTTGTGCACTATTCGCGCGTTGTCACGCACGTTTCACCTGCATTGTTATGCACACTACTTGCATTGTTATGCATGTTTCACTAGCATTGTTTTGCACCCATACTTTGCTTGCGTTGTCACGCGCTTTTTACTTGCATTGCTATGCATGTTTCCATCGGCATCATATGTGTCCGCGTTTGATATAGCGTTGAACATGTGTTGCTAACTATATTGTACCTGTTAAGTTTCTTTCTTTTGCAGGCACGATATTGTATGTATGGTTCATTTGAAGCTGGCGCGACTAGGCGAACCAGATGGTATTGTATGTACTCCACGTGAGACGTAGTGAGAATTGTATAATTCTCTTACGTCCTTTCTGCATGTAATGTAGTTTGATTTGTATTCGCTTGCTTAAACTGTTGCATTTATTGTGCATATTTGCTTCATTACAACTTTCTTTACATGATCATAAGTTATGTTCGGCTTTGTGCATGTCTTTTGCATTTTGTCCCTGCCTGCGGGCACATCTCTTTGTTATCTTGCCTGTTTGTCTAAGTCTTCGGCCTTGTCAAAAATGGGTCGTCTCTGGGCTTTGACATTCACTCCCGTCACTTCTTGACTTCTGAATTCTGTCAAAGAGGGGCAACTGTAGACACCCCATTTTTGACCGACCTTAAGACTCAGACGTCATCGACTGAGCGCTCGGTGATTGCGCATGTTGTGCTCGTTCCGAGGTTTCAGAGTTTTTGGCTGAGTGCCTTGCCTCCGGGCCTCTGAACTCTTTGTGTTTTTTGGCTCAGTTTGTGGACCGAACCTTGTTTCCCTTCCCTGGAGGGAGGGAGAGGTTTGTAGACCATCCTTTTGTGGCCGTAGACCACTTTTCTCGCTTGGAGACTAGTTTCCAGTTTTCAGAGCCTTTGGCCGCGCGCCTTGGCTTGGGACCGCTTAATGTTCACCGTTTGGCATGGTTTTTGAACCACACCTTGTTGCCTCTACCTAGAGGGACACTGTGGTCTGGGAGACCACTTTTGTGGCCGTAGACCACCTTTGGTGCTCGTACACTAGTTTTCGGGTCCACTGGCCTCGCGTCTTGCCTCCCGGACTCTTGTCTTGCATCCTTTTTGGTTTGTTTTTGGTACAAACCTTTTTTTCCTTGTTTGGAAGGTGTTACAAGGGTTGGAGACCAGTTCTTCCCCTTGGAAACCACTTTTCTTCCTCGCCAGCTAGTTTTCTGGTCGGCCAGCTGTTTTTTTAATCGAGTAGTCCTCGCTAAATCATTCCAATCCTTTTCAATACTTAGATTTAAGCTGTGAGGCCACCGCCATTGGAAAGCTTACTTTCGGGGCTTCATTTTTCACTCAAGAATCTCCTAAAACCAAGTCCGGATAGGGGAGATATGGTTGGTTGAAGTAGGGCATCAATCCGGTTGGATCGAAACTGCGCGGCTTCACCAAAACATGCATAAATTTTTGCACAGTTGGAATTTCGATGCAAGGATGGTGCCATTGGAAAGCTAACTTCCGGGGCTTCATTTTGGGCACAAACCAACCACTTTTTGAGCTTGACAGCCACTGGTCAACCACTTTCTCTTCCGGCAGACCAGTAAAAGTAGCTGGCCAACCACTTCAACTGGTTAGCCACTTTCCAACACCTTTTTGGAGATCTTTTCTTGCCAACTGTGCCAGGTGGAAGGCACAAAAACCATCGTCCATACACATGTATGGAGGGATGGCTTTAGGCCTAAAGCTTGTCCAATAAGCTTGAGCATTGTTTTTCTATATAAGGGAGCCCCCTCCCTCATGCCTTATGTTCAAATTTTTGTATTGAAGCTATACATATCATCTATATCTATACTTCCTCTTCTCTCTCTTGTTTTGTGCGTTAAAGTGCCATTTTGTCATACTATTGCACACAAACACACACTCAAACACCATACTCTTAGAGCTGAGGTCCCTTGAAGTTGTTTTTGAAGTTTTTGGACTGGTTTTGGTCAGAAAAAGCTGCTGGAGTTATTGTTCTAGAGTTGTTCTACAGGGGTGAGAAACTAGCCCTTTAACCCTTGTTTTGGCTTAAGCTTGTGGACCTATTTTCATGCTAATTTAAGCTTAGCTTTTAACTATAAAAAGTTTTGTTTTTTCATGTTTAAAATGTTTGTTTAAGGTCACTTTTGTGTTGGGGGTGGTCTACCCCCTCTTAGGCCTTGTTAGGCCTTGTTTTGAGCCATCCCTTTTGGCTCTTGTTTTAGCCTTCGCATGACCTTTCTACCACTGAATTCTAGACGAGTTTTAGTGGTGGAAATGGTGTTTTGAGGTCCCAAATAGGAGAGGGTCATCCCCTCTCCTTGTGTCTTGTTTACTTGCTTTGAATGCCTCCAGTTTGAGCATGTTTGTTAAGCTTATGTTGGCCATATCTTATCATGTATTTGGGGTTATTTCAGTATGGCATACCACTATTTTGATTTGGTTTTGTCATCCATTTCATGCCGTATACACTTGCAGTGTAAATCTCATAAACTAGTCTTGTATGCTTCATGAAGTGGCATGTCATTCTAGCTTGTTTTGTTTCCATTTCAACATGTTTTTGGTGATGTTTTTCCATGTCATACCTCTGTTAAGGTTTGGTTTGGTTTGGTTGGCCTTTGCATGCTCCATGCACTTTTAGTGCAATTCCATAAATTAGCTAACATGCATCATGCTTTAACATGTCATTCTAGCATGATTTTGGCTTAACTCTAAGAAGCTTTTCTCCTTGTTTTAGCATTCTTAAGCTCTGATTTTTGTTGTTTTGGTCATGCATGCCATGCTTTGTATAGCTATAGTGCATACTAGCTTGTTAGCTTTGTGTATCAAGTCCAGTAGCATGCATTACTTGGACTATTTGAATGATTTGGCATAATTTATTATGTAATTTTAGTGCATGTTTCATGGTCATGCATTCGCATCTTTCACTCTTTCAATGCGTTGGAGGGTTTGCCCTTTATGCCTTAAACATGAATCATTGCGTATGCCTTCATGCCTAAGCTTGCGAGCCATCATTTCAATGTTTTTTTGGGGTTATTTTTCCATGATATAACTCTGATTTTTGTTGGTGATGCCATCCCATGCTTGGTCTTAGTAGGTGTAGTGTAATCCACCTTATGTGCCTTGCATTCATCATGCTTTATACCCTTCATGATAGCATATTTTGGCTTCCTTCCATGCATGTTTTAGACTTATCTTGGCATGTTCTAGGACTGTTTTGGGTTGCCCTTGCCATATGCTTCATGTTTTGCATACCTATAGTGCAAGTGCTCTTGCTAGTTTCAAGTTTTGAGCTTCATAGCATGCTTCATTTGCATCATGTATATGATTTGGCATCACTTAACATGACATTTCAGAGCATGTAGCATTGCCATGTTCTCACTTCATTCACTATTTAAGTGCCTTTGAGTGTTATGCATTTATTGCCTTGTTTATGGCCTACTGTGTATGCTTGCATGCCTAAGTCTTTGAGCCTTATCTCAGCATGTTTTGGTCTTTGTTTAGACCTATTTGAGCTCTGTCCATGATTGGTTCAATCATTTGTGCTATGTATTGCATGCCCCTTGCGTAGTCCCTTTAATGGCTTTGTGCCTTAGGCTCTCTTGCATGCTTTACTTGTGTTGTTTGAATGATTTGGCATCATTTCACACTTGATTTCAGAGACTTTAGTGTTGTTACACTTCCATGTTTATTGCTTATTCATCATGCTTGAGAGTTGTGTTCTTAGGCCTAGTTGATGGGACAATCCTTGTGCATGTTTGCCTTGCCCTTTTGTGCCTTAGTTTCATCACTATGGCCACTGATTTGGTGTGAAAACCCATATTTAAATTATTCTTAAAAGAAAATAAATAAATAAATTAATTAATTGTATTCAAAATCTACCTAAAATATATAATAGTACAAAAAAAATTAGTTTTAAATTAACCCAATTCTATCACTAACAAAGACCTTATTAAGAATAAAAATGTTATGGATGTTCAATAATTATTGTTATAAAAAATAAATAAATAAATAAATAAAAAATAAAATCCGTGGCTGTTTGCATGGTGATATGGGAACCATGAACCATTATCTTTCTTAGGGTTTAGGGGAAAGCCATAGAATTTGGAGAAAGTGAGCAAAGAAATTAGAGAAAGCCTAATTCTTAGAACTTGGAGAAAGGGAATGGTTTTATTAATGAAAAGAATGTATGAGAGAGAGGGAGAGAGAGAGAGCTAGACACGGAGAGAGTCTATATAATGCACCTAGTAGCATGCACAGAAAGTTCATATTTTCTGGGCTAAGCATAAACCATATACATCCAAGTACAGGGAATTCTTGTGGAAGAAGAGGAGGAGGTTGAGGTTGCATATTTTTCCTACCATTTCATTATTCCATTTCAACCCTACAACTAAGTAAGAAAACGCTCTCAATCCTCTCATTTTTTTTTACATAATTGAAATTTTCAGATTGTATACATATGATACATTGTCTAAACTGTGTTGAAAATAATCTGTGTTGAATCTGCCAGCATGTTTGCCTAAATTTGTAGACAATTTTATACTCAAAATTTCGAGATGATTTCTTCTACAAAGTTGTTGATAATGATGTCTAGTTCATCCAGGAATTTTGGTAACAATTTTTGAGCTTTTTACAAATTTATACAAATTTTTAACAAAAATCTGAAATTGTGTTGAAGATAATCTATTTTGAATCTGCCAGCATGTTTGCCTGAATTTTTAGACAATTTTCTACTCAAAATTTCGAGATGATTTCTTCTACAAAGTTATTTATAATGATTTCTAGTTCATCCAAGAATTTTGGTAACAATTTTCAAGCTTTCTACGAATTTATACAAATTTTTAACTAAATCTGAAACTGTGTTGAGAATAATCTGTTTTGAATCTGCCAACATGTTACCCAAATTTTAAGATAATTTTATGCTCAAAATTTTGAGATGATTTCTTCTAAAAAGTTGTTAATAGTGATGTCTAGTTTATCCAGAAATTTTTGGGAACAATTTTTGAGCTTTCTACGAATTTATACAAATTTTTAACTAAATCTGAAACTGTGTTGAGAATAATCTGTTTTGAATTTGCCAGCATGTTTACCCGAATTTTTAGGTAATCTTATACTCCAAATTTCAAGATGATTTCTTCTACAAAGATGTTGATAATGATGTCTAGTTTATCCAGAAATTTTTGGCAACAAATTTTGAGCTTCCTACTAATTTCTACAAATTTTTAACTAAATCTGAAACTGTGAGACAGATTTTACTATGTATTTGAAAATTTATTCAAAATCCTATACTAAGCCAAATATGGTAATTTCTAACTAAAAGATGAGACTTCAGAAGTCTAGTTTCATGATAAAATTTTAGATTACGGGTTTGATCTATGAATTAATCTAAATGAATAATGGTATATATAAAGTTAACAATTGACGGTTAATACCAGTTGTTTAGGGTAAGTATTTGTTTTAAAGACTGTACGAAATTAAGGGTTGACGGTCAATACCGGCTGTTCAGGGTGAGCCCTGGTTTTGAGAATTCTCACGTAAATTGTGTTGCGAAACTCTAAGATGTCACGGGACTTATTTGAACCCCTTTCGGTATTCGATTTTGGAATAAGGGTGGATGTGCAGGTGGCACACAGGGAGGTTACTTACCCCTGGCAGACCGTTTCCTTGCGGCAGACCGTTTCCTTGGGGCAGACCACCGATGCCACTTCTTGGGTATATAACTCCGAACGTGGGCATCCCTGGTAGTTACAGTTGGTAACACTTAAATATTTGACCAAGGGAGGGTTTCAAATTAACCGTTGCCATGCTTAGTGGTTGGTAAGTTAAATCTCTTTGGTGAGATTTCGAGTGTCACCTAATTTATTAAAATTACTAAAATTATTCTAATTGTCGTAATTTATGTGTACAATTATATTGTTATCTCATGTTTAGAATCTTATTATTTTTCTCCTAAAAATAATTGTAAGTTGGTTACGTTTTCTTACTGTGTTGCAAAACTCATGGCATATATTTTGTTGCCCTGGCATTTCATGCCAGATTATGTCGAAGAAGGGACTGAGGCTGAAATTGGAGCTGCTGCCAATATCAAACCTTGGCTGACTTAGAGTGAAGATTTTATCAAAATAAAATCCTGTTATCCCTTGTATTAGGATTTAACTATGTTGTGACGTTGTGTGTGAACTTGTAGTTTTATTTTGTTGTTGGACTTTGACTATGTAAAAACTTAAAAGTTCCTAATTAGTAGTTAAAACTTTATCTAGCAAGTTATCGTTATTTAAATCTTATGACGTTTCAAAAAAAAATTTGGGGCGTCACAGCTTGGTATCAGAGCCTAGGTTTGAACCTTTGGGCCATGGGTAGTAGTTTATTATTTTTACAATTAAGAAAACCTTAAGTTAATTTGTAATTCTCGGTGACTTAACTAAGTTAGAACCCTTTTATTTGTAGGATGCCAGGGTCATCAGACATTAACTCTAACGAGAAAAATTCGGTGGAAAACTATGACATAGAATCTGACCCAAGTGAAGAAGTGGAGATGCCTATAGAACACTATGAATCCATAGAATCTGACCCAAGTGAAGAAGTGGAGATGCCTATAGAAGACTATGAATTTGAGCCTGAGCTTGACCCTGAACCTAATCCTGAACTTGAGCCTGAACCTGAGTCTGAAGAAGTTGAAGAAGTTGTGCCAATATACAACCCCCCGGAGGTTATTGTGATTGAGTCAGACACTGAAGATGAGTCTATAGAAGGCAATACCAAGGAGAACACTGGAGATATAGGAGCCACGTTTGAGGGTTGGGATGTGCGAAACGGGTTGCAGATTGGATCTTTTGTATATGTCAGACTTTATCCCCTAGGAGGTTGTGCTTGGAAAACTATGAGTCGGGTGGGTACCTATATCGGACCTGTCCAGATTCTATGACAAGAGACTCCCTGGGTATATCAACTAGGCCCCTTTCCGGATGGTTTCACCGAAAGGGTGGGCGACCTTTTTGACTTTTGGAGCCTTCAGTATATCATGCCCGACCCAAGCAGAATTGTGAGGAGAGATGGATCAGTGGACTTCAGGGACTGGAGGATCTATCGGGAGGAGCCGATGTTGCTACTAGGGCATCGTGTGTGCGAAACTGCTATCTTCATGAGGGTGTTGTGGCGATTCATGAGACGTTTCCAAGCCACATGGGAGCCGGAAGCCCTGGTGTGGAGAGACTTTCCTTGGCTATTTTAAGGGGTCTTAAGGGGACTATAAACTAGGCTAACCGATTGTTTTGTATGCTCACATGTAAAAATTGCCTAGTTTAGAATTATGAGTGTAGGAGTTAACTTGGATTGTAGGGGCTATCTTTTGCCGTAGTATGTTATTCAATCTTTTACTTGTTTTATTTGTATTCTACCAATTGTAGCTTATCTAATCTAGTTAATGAAGTTTTTTTTAAAAAAAAAAACTATCCTTGCACATAAAATAATAATAATAATGATAATAAATAAATGAACAAATCACGAATTACTAAAAAAAAAAAATCCAATCATGCAGAATGGCAAGACGAACAAGAAACAATAACAACGGTGTAGACACCCCATTTTTGACCGTCCTCAAGACTTGGACGTCACCGTTCGAACACTCGGTGATCGTCCATGTTTGTGTTCGTTTGGAGTTCCCGGAGGTCTCGGCTACGCGCCTTGCCTCAGGATCTCCGAACTCGACCGTTTAGTGTCTGGTTTTGCACCAAACACTTGCATTTTGCCTTGGAGGGGCAGGGAATGCCTTGTAAGGCATCCCCACACACCACCGGCAGTGGCCAGAGGCCACCGGCTGGTTTTTGCTGCCACCGGCAATGTATATTGCCGGTCGGCACTCAATTTTGCCAAAATGGCATTTTTGGCCGGCCGACTACTGTGCATCTGCTTTTGCAGATATTTTAAGACAGCTGTCTTACTTTTTGCTCCCCTCCATACACGTGTATGGAGGAATCTCCCTCTTTGGAAGCTTGTCTTGTAAGCTTTACAAGACAAAAGGCTCTAGAAGAGAGGGTCTTCTCTCTTGTTGCAAGGGTTAGACACTTGAGACACTTGAGAGAGCTTAGACAGCCATTGTTAGGGTTTGAGTTCTAGGGTTAGGGTCTGATACACATTATCTCTCTCTTTCTCCCTCTTGTGTGTGTAAAAGTGTGTTTGTGTCTTACTATTGCACACAAACACATAGTGTTTCACCTTCACTTAGCTACTGAGGTTCTAAGGGACTGATTTTGGTGTTTTGGCGTTGGATTCAAGCCAAGGAGGGCCATTGGAGCATCATTTGTAAAGGGGTCTTCAAGGGTGAGAATCTAGTCTCATTATTCCCCATTTTTCCATCTTGTTTTTACCTATCTTCAAATCGTTTTTGAGCTTAGTGTATAATACAAAAAAGTTCTGTTTTTAGGCCCTCTTGATTGTTTATTAAGAGTGTTTTGTGGTTTGGAGGTGTTTGACCCCTCTTAAGCCTTGTAAGGCCTCATTTTGTGCTATTTTGTGCAAGTTTCGAGACTTTGGTGTTTGGGCCTCTTCACCACTGAAATCTTGAGGGATTTCAGTGGCGAAGATGGTGCCTTGAAGTCTCCAAAAGGGGAGGGCCACCCCCTCCCTTTGTTGTCCTTGAAATGGACCATTTTTGGCCTTATGAGGGAGCACCATGTTTTAGGCTTAGCCTTGTGAAGGTTTTGTGCTCATTTTGCCATGTTTTAGCTCTGTCCATAGTTGTTTGGGTTGATCTTGGCATGCATAGTATAGCTCCTTTGTATTCGAGCTTGTATGCTTCAAGTATGTGAATGTGTAGAATGTGTTTCTTGCATCATTTCGGTGGTTTGGAGCCACCCACCATGTCATTTCAGACCTTTTAGCATGCCTAAATGTTTGCATTTTGTGGCCCTTTTGTTGCTTCAAGAGTTGATGCTTCATGCTTCATATTTGTGCCATGATGTATACCTCTAGGATTAGGTTACTTGGATGTCATCTAAGTGATTCTTGAGGCTTGCTTTTGCATGATTTGGGACTGTTTTGGTTCAATTTGGTCATTTGCTTCATGAGTCATATGATCATGCTTTAGGTCCTTGGGCCTCATTGTATGTATAGCTTGCATGAGTAGGTTAATTTGGCATCATTTCCTACATGTTTCTAAGGCTTATAATGCATGCTAATTTGTCCATGAATGCCTCTTTCAAGTGTGCTTGAGGGTTGTCCAGTTTGTGCCTAAGTGTTGGGCCTTAACATGTGCATGTGTGTATGTGTATTTTGGTCCCATGTTTTGGTCATTTGGGCCACTGTTTCGGGCCTTATTAGAGCTGCCCAAATCATGTTTAAGACTACCTTTTCATTGGTTAGCATTGCCTCATGTTTGCTTGTATGCTTGCATAAGTGTCTTGCCATGCCATGTTGCATCCTTAGCTTGTATGCCTAGGTTGCATTGCATCTTGCATGCATGCCTTATTCCTTGACTTGGTGATAGGAATTGGGCCTTGGTTTGTTTGTATGATTTGCATTTCATTTGACATGAAAATTGCACACATGATTCTTTGGGCCATCATGCATGGAAATGCGTGATTGGTGGCCCGAGAATCGACGCACATGCCCTTTTGAGTCGCAAATATGATAAGGGACATGAGTGGTGCATACATGCATTGAATTGTGCTGCCATGCTTTGCCTTGCCCTCTGTTGCTGTCAATTGCAGATTCTGCAGGAGCACTTTGCCGACCGGCAATGTCAAGTGCCGACCGGCAATACTTTCAATGCCGATAGCTTCATTTTGTGCCGATGGCCACATCCCACTGCCGGTGGTGATCCCATCCAGCCGGTGATGTCTCCCAGCACCCAAGGATGCAGTCCTGAGGTTTTGGCAGCCTCCAGAGGAGTAAAGGAAGGAAAACAGAGGCAGCCTATGCATGGCGGTGCATTTCCGAGGCGGTTTACTGTTTGCATAGTGATATGGGAACCATAAACCATTATCTTTCTTAGGATTTAGGGAAAGCCATAGAATTTGGAGAAAGTGAACAAAGAAATTAGAGAAAGCCTAATTCTTAGAACTTGGAGAAAGGGAATGGTTTTATTAATGAAAAGAATGTATGAGAGAGAGGGAGAGAGAGAGAGAGAGAGCTAGCCACGGAGAGAGTCTATATAATGCACCTAGTAGCATGCACAGAAAGTTCATATTTTCTAGGCTAAGCATAAACCATATACATCCAAGTACAGGGAATTCTTGTGGAAGAAGAGGAGGAGGTTGAGGTTGCATATTTTTCCTACCATTTCATTATTCCATGTCAACCCTACAACTAAGTAAGAAAACCCTCTCAATCCTCTCTTTTTTTTTTTACATAATTGAAATTTTCAGATTGTATACATATGATACATTGTCTAAACTGTGTTGAAAATAATCTGTGTTGAATCTGCCAGCGTGTTTGCCTGAATTTTTAGACAATTTTATACTCAAAATTTCGAGATGATTTCTTCTACAAAGTTGTTGATAATGATGTCTAGTTCATCCAGGAATTTGGTAACAATGTTTGAGCTTTCTACGAATTTATACAAATTTTTAACAAAAATCTGAAATTGTGCTGAAGATAATCTATTTTGAATCTGCCAGCATATTTGCCTGAATTTTTAGACAATTTTATACTCAAAATTTCGAGATTATTTCTTCTACAAAGTTGTTGATAATGATTTTTAGTTCATCCAAGAATTTTGGTAACAATTTTCAAGCTTTCTACGAATTTATACAAATTTTTAACTAAATCTGAAACTGTGTTGAGAATAATCTGTTTTGAATCTGCCAGCATGTTGTCCGAATTTTTAGATAATTTTATACTCCAAATTTCGAGATGATTTCTTCTACAAAGTTGTTAATAATGATGTCTAGTTTATCTAGAAATTTTTGGAAACAATATTTGAGCTTTCTACGAATTTATACAAATTTTTAACTAAATCTGAAACTGTGTTAAGAATAATCTATTTTGAATCTGCCAGCATGTTTACCCGAATTTTTAGATAATCTTATACTCAAAATTTCAAGATGATTTCTTCTACAAAGATGTTGAAAATGATGTCTAGTTTATCCAGAAATTTTTGGCAACAAATTTTGAGCTTCCTACGAATTTATACAAATTTTTAACTAAATCTAAAACTGTGAGACAGATTTTACTATGTATTTGAAAATTTATTCAAAATCCTATACTAAGCCAAATATGGTAATTTCTAACTAAAAGATGAGACTTGAGAAGTCTAGTTTCATGATAAAATTTTAGATTATGGGTTTGATCTATGAATTAATCTAAATGAATAATGGTATATATAAAGTTAACAATTGACGGTTAATAGCAGTTGTTTAGGGTAAGTATTGGTTTTAAAGAGTGTACGGAATTAAAGATTGACGGTCAATACCGGTTGTTCAGGGTGAGCCCTGGTTTTGAGAATTCTCACGTAAATTTTGTTGCAAAACTCTAAGATGGCACGGGACTTATTTGAACCCTTTTCGGTATTCGGTTTTGGAATAAGGGTGGATGTGCAGGTGGCACACAGGGAGGTTACTTACCCCTGGCAGACCGTTTCCTTGGGGCAGACCACGGATGCCACTACTTGGGTATATAACTCCGGACGTGGGCATCCCTGGTAGTTACGGTTGGTAACACTTAAATATTTGACCAAGGGAGGGTTTCAAATTAACCGTTGCCATGCTTATTGGTTGATAAGTTAAATCTCTTTGGTGAGATTTCGAGTGTCACCTAATTTATTAAAATTACTGAAATTATTCTAATGGTTGTAATTTATGTGTACAATTATATTGTTATCTCATGTTTAGAATCTTATTATTTTTCTCTTAAAAAGAATGGTAGGTTGGTTACGTTTTCTTACTGTGTTGCAAAACTCATGTCATATATTTTGTTGCCCTGGCGTTTCATGCCAGATTATGTCGAAGAATGGACTGAGGCTGTGTAACAACCCAGATTTTTAATTATTCTGTAGAATTTATATTAATATTATTTAATCTTAGCTCGGAAAATATATAATTTATTATATATTATTATTCATAATTTTATAAAATAATTTAATTAGTGAAAGTTTAGCGGTCAAAATATAAATAATAATAATATAGATAATAATAATAATAATAATAATAATAATAATAATGGGTATGGTAGTAAAATAAATAATTTATTTTCTGTTGGTATAAGATAAAGTGTAATTTAATTAAGAATTAATTTATTTATATAATTATATTAAAATATTGGGTCAAAAAGTAATTATCTTAAATATTTATTAAAGATAAGAATGAATCTTTGTAATTATTATCGAAATCTGCCACGTATTGCTCTCTCCCCCTATAAAAGGAGGAGGCGTCCACTAGAAGAGAGGAAAAAGAAAAGAAAGAGGAAAGAAATAGAGAAGAAAGAAAAGGAAAAGGAGATAAAGAAATAAAAGAAAGAAAAAGAAAGAAGAAAGAGAGGAAAGTCTTAGATGCGGGGCTGCAGGATAGACACCCACACAATACCTTTATGATATTTTTATATGTAAATATCGACCTTTTTGGTCAATAAATTTTGTAATAAAAATAGAAGCTCCAATGATTATTTTCGTACCCTTACTTTAATATTACTTCCGCTTGCGTTTATTGATTTGTTTAAGAATTGGCCGTAGGTAACTTCAGTTACTGGCCATCACGATGCTTAACCATTGGGTACGGGGAGCGGGTCGTGACAAGTGGTATCAGAGCAATGGTTTTTTTTTCTATAAAAAAAAAAATCATCATTGGAGCATAGGACACACGCACATTTAAGAAGTGGGATAACGGGTAATTAATACCGAATTATTACATTTGTTCGTCGATTTAATTATATTATAATTTTATATGATTACATATATAATAATTTTTTTTTTAGTGTGCCTAATTTGTGAAGGATAATAGATATAATTTATATTTATTACGGTAAAAGACGGACAAGAAAAGAAGGATATCAGGCTCAAGCATCTACCAAAATTATAATATAATTAAATACATATAATTTTCAGTTCAGTATTCAAAAAAAAAATTTATTTTGATGTTTTTTTTTAAAGTGGCTTCAAATTATAACGATACTAGTTTTGAAACTATTTCCCATCAATGAAAAGTTTATCTCAAAATTTTCAATTCTTGAATATAATTTAGTCATTGTGTTCTCATTTTTTATTTATTTTTATCGTGAACAAAACGAGTGAAAAGTTTTTAAAGTCGCTTCTTATTTCTTATTTTGGTCCAAAATAATTTTTGACAACTAAATAGTGAGTTATTTTTGGTATAGTTTTGTTTTTTTGAGGTACTAATTTCTATTAGATTAATCATCTAATATATATACATCAGAGTGCGCAGCGGATAGCTTACATATGACAAATTTTGAGGACGAAATTTTAAAAGGAGGGAAGATTGTAACAACCCAGATTTTTAATTATTCTGTAGAATTTATATTAATATTATTTAATCTCAGCTCAGAAAATATATAATTTATTATATATTATTATGCGTAATTTTATAAAATAATATAATTAGCAAAAGTTTAGTGGTCAAAATATAAATAATAATAATATAGATAATATTAATAATAATAATAATGGGTATGGTAGTAAAATAAATAATTTATTTTCTGTTGGTATAAGATAAAGTGTAATTTAATTAAGAATTAATTCATTTATATAATTATATTAAAATATTGGGTCAAAAAGTAATTATCTTAAATATTTATTAAAGATAAGAATGAATCTTTGTAATTATTATTGAAATCTGCCACGTATTGCTCTCTCCCCCTATAAAAGGAGGAGGCGTCCACTGGAAGAGAGGAAAAAGAAAAGAAAGAGGAAAGAAATAGAGAAGAAAGAAAAGGAAAATGAGAGAAAGAAGGAAAAGAAAGAAAAAGAAAGAAGAAAGAGAGGAAAGTCTTAGATGCGGGGCTGCAGGATAGACACACACAGCACCTTTATGATATTTTTATATGTAAATATCAACCTTTTTGGTCAATAAATTTTGTAATAAAAATAGAAGCTCCAATGATTATTTTCGTACCCTTACTTGAATAATACTTCCGCTTGCGTTTATTGATTTGTTTAAGAATTGGCCGTAGGTAACTTCAGTTACTAGCCACCACGATGCTTAACCCTTGGGTACGGGGAGCAGGTCGTGACAGGCTGAAATTGGAGCTGCTGCCAATATCGAACCTTGGTTGACTTAGAGTCAAGATTTTATCAAAATAAAATCCTATTATCCCTTGTATTAGGATTTAACTATGTTGTGACGTTGTGTGTGAACTTGTAGCTTTATTTTGTTGTTGGACTTTGACAATGTAAGAACTTAAAAGTTCCTAATTAGTAGTTAAAACTTTATCTAGCAAGTTATCGTTATTTAAATCTTATGACATTTCAAAAAAAAATTTGGGGCGTCACATTTGGGCATGACTGAGGTTTGTCCATTTTGGTTTAAGTCCATCGAGCATTGTGTATGCCATGTTACATTGCATTGAGTATGCTATGTTACCTTGCATTGAGTATGCCATGTTATTGTGTGTATTGTGTATGCTATTTTATTGTTTTGCATTGAGTGTGCATGCCATTGGCATTGAGTATGCTATGTTACATCGCATTGCATGTTTGCATGCTTGTCCTTTGCATATTCTTCGCATGCTTGTTTCTTTGCATTCCATGTTTGCATGCTTAAGTTGCATTGCATTATGCATGCTAGTTGCCTTGCATTGTGTTTGGATTAGGTGTTAATCTGAGGACGAGAAACGAGGGATGTTTCATACTTGAAGTGATGAAATGTGTCTCAATTCTCGGTCGCCGACGCTCTTGATCCTACATGATAGAGTTCTAGGCTTTATGTGTTTATGTGTGCATTCATTTTACATTGAATTATGCAACTTCGCCTCTCGGCCATCATGCATCGAGATGCGCGATTGGTGGCCCGAGGGTCGAGAACCACACTCCCTTGAGCTTATGAAATGATAGGGAGGGTGGTTGTGCACACATATCTTGTGAATGCATTGCCATGCCCTTTCTTGCTCTCTGTTGCAGCAAACTGGAGGAGTGCAGCAACAACTAGTCGGCCAGCCAGAAAAACCAGCTAGCCGACCACTTTTTCTGATCTGCAATAAAAGAAAGTGGTCGGCAAGTGGTCTCCCACATCAACAACTGGTCGGCCTCCCTCCTACAGGTCCCTAAGATGAGTTAGAAGCTTTCTGGAGCTTGGTGCAAAGTTCTGAGAGCAGTTGCAAACAGAGGCAAATTAGGGCATCGCAACGGATTTCCGAACGAGGTGACCGGGCATGCATGCATTCTTCTCCCTTGAGGCTCCTGTTTTATTGCTTTATTTAGCTAATGTGCCTAGCTAGTTTATGCTTTGGTCTGTACTTAAGTAGTTAATGCGCTTAGCTACTTAATTGTTTTGTAATAGTTAGTTAACTAGGATTAGTTAATTACCTTCATTGTGATGTAATAATTAGTTTAATTAGCTTAGATTAACTAGTTAGCTTCGTATTTGGACCCTCCGTCGAGACGGTCATCTGTTGTAATAAGCGTTGCATGCATCATTCATCTGTCTTGCATGCACCGGGCTCGGCGTATCATACAAATCGCATTGTATTTTCAATACATCTACTTGAATACGTGTTCAATAGCATGTTATCAAGTTGCATTTCACATGACGTTCTAGATAGCCGAGCCTATCTTAGTTGCATTCTTGCATGTGTTGCATTAGCCATCTTAACATGAACTAGGATCATGCATGATTTCTAACTAGTTCTTTGTTTTGGCTCGGAGTACATTGTGAGTGTTTATGCTTTAGCATACTGCATGTGTGTTAATGTTGCCATGAAAGCATGCTTGCCATGAGGCTAACTGCTTACTTGATATAACTGCCTAAATGCTTGTGGGTGAAGGTTGGATTACTTGAATTGGAATAATTCATCAAATCCTCGTCTTAGCCTACTTGCGAGTAGCAAACTTTAAACCATTTTCAAAATGAACATGCAATGTTTTGTTCGAACTTAGGTGATCTAGTCTATAATTGTATGCTGTGCGCATCACGTAGTAAGATTAGCCAATTAACCAGAATAAGAACACTTGTGTTTTCAAAAACAAAATATCATGCTTAGTACAGGCCAATCTTTGATCGGGCGAGCGGGGGTGCTCGTTGCATGACCTTCCCCTCTCGTTTCCAAGTTCCCGAGCCGAGGCAAATTTGGTGATGACGGACACGTGGCCTTAGGCACGAGTCAGGGTTTCCTAAATTTCTCCCAAAATAAAATGTTTAGGTGGCGACTCTGTATCTGGCAAAACAGTCCATGTTTGGCACTTCTTTATAAAAATAAGTTTTCCAAAATGATTTGCCGGATTTGGACTCTTTGGTGATTTATCGGTCTCATATTGCACTTTGTGAAATTAGATTCAGAACCGTGACATTGAGTCCGAACTATAGTAGCCTGGAGAACAAAACAAGATTTTGTGCCCTCGCCCGGCGCGGAGCCCGGAGAGTTCTCCCTCGGGGACACGTCTACAACATGTAATTTAAAATATATTCTTGGTGACTGATGCTCATTCACATGAACCTCCTTACATTGCTATTATTCACTGAGCCTTGCTCACTCTATATTTATGTATGTTTATGTAGGTGATCAGCTTGGAGGCTAGCCCTAGGTCAGCTCCAGGAGCCATTTGTTGGACCGATTTTGTCGAGCCTCCTAAGTGGAGCTTTTTGCCTTTCTTTTGGGTCCTTTTGTATATCACATCTTGCTAAGTCTCTAATGACTTGCTATAAGAACATTATTGTCAATATGTAAATTTTTGGGTTGTCACCCCTTTGTTTAGACTTGCTTGACTTGGAATCATTGGGTTATGAACTGTATATGTGAATGTTCTGTTATATACATGATATGGTGTACTAAGATCTTAGCATTTAGACACTGCTCAATGGACGTTTCATTTTGTTATTATTTTTGCTTCTATTCAGGCCCCATTGTCGAACAAAACTTAATGAAATTTGGTTTTGAGGCCTAAGTATTGGCCGGTCATTGCCTAAACTTTTAGTGGCACTTTTGGGTCGTGATAGTACTATTTTGGAACATCCATTCAAGAGAAGGCTTAAGTTTTTTATTATAAATGTTAAAAGTAATTGTTAACATAGAGATGATTAATTTATAGCAATAAGCTTTAAATAAACTTGATACACTTCTCAGCAATGAACATTTGATTTTTCTTTCCTAAATAAGGTCGCTCTAACATATACCAAGAAAGGATTTGGCTTTTTTCAAATTGTCATCTTAACTTGAGAGAGCGTTTGGGTTTAGGTCTATTTTGGAATCAATTCCGATGATCCGAACCGTTCACTTTTTAGGACTTGTTAAGTAGAATATTCATGCAAAAAATAGAGATAATTGGATATTGGTAGCTATCTATTTGATTCATATTTGTTATAAATATAATTTCAAGAATAACTATTCATTTTTTGTCATATAAATTTGATTCACATAAATAGTTACTGATATCCTATAACGTGAATAATTCGGATTATCGAAACGAGACTTATGGTGGACTCTAGGGATCCCTCAAGTTCTTTCATGTTAAGATCCCAACATGAGAGAAGTACAACCCATTAGGAAAATGCGTAATAGAGTGTCAATGGTACACACTATGTGTACTGTAAGAGTTCCCAATATATTCTTAGCTTTCCCAATGCAGATGGTTATAGAAGTTCATGATGGCCATAGAAACAGTATGGACAAGATTACCTGTGAAATTTTTCCAGCCCTACCACTCTCTTTTGCCATTTTAATGAGACAAAAATTTAATCGATAAATTGAAAAAAAGAGTTGAAATATACATTACATTTATGAACATAGATGATATTTATATTCGTTGCATAGAACATTAGTATATTATGTGATATTACCATGTGATCAAATGATGAAATTCATTTAACATTAGGACATGTTTAGCATGATTTGGGCACAAAATTAGGTAACAAATCATTTTGATTATATCAACGAATCATATGCCATGTGTACCTAGTTAAATCTCAAATTAAGAGGGAAAATAGAACTTTAGAAAAATGAAGTCTTGAGTTATAGGCAAGTCCCCATTCAACAATTCAATCACAAAAGAACATGATTATCTTATCATTCAAACAAGAAAAAAGATTGGGGGCTCTAAATTAAGAGCTCTAATAGCTCTAATTGGTGTGTGGGTTTCATGTGATGTGACATTTTGGCCTTGGTTTTTTTTTTCTACATCATTTTGTACTTTTTTAGTGCTCCTAAATTAGAAGGATGTATCATTTCTGTTCAAACAATTCACCACTTCAAGTGCATTCCTTTTTTACCATTATCTTTGGACCCTAGATGTCATCATCAAAGCTTCTCTAATGGCACATTTCACTTCAAACAATGAAGCCAGGTGACTTAAACTTATGCTATTAGGCGAAATCCGATGAATATTAGTTGTGTTTATATATTACAGTGGTCAACACAGGCCTATTGAGCAACACAAGTGAACTATATACTAACAATGTATCTAAGGCAACTTAAAAGGGAACATACACATCAATAGATTATAGAATGAATGACAATAAGCATTGATAGAAAACTTTGCGGAACATAAACTAAAAACCATTAAGGATTCAATTCTATACATAAAAATTATATGAATTTCTACTATATATATAAGTGTATACATACCTTGATCAATGATAGTATGAAAACCTCTTTTGAGAAAAAGAAACCTTGAATAGAAAACCTTGATCTTCAAGTTTTTTATTTGTCTAAGATCTTTAAATCACTTCTCTCTCTCTAGGCTATGGGAGCCTTCTTGTGGTGACAACTTGTGTTTTTTGTGATGGAGAGTGTGGTTTGGGACCTTACACTATTTATACTAGTATTCTGTCCATCAAAGAATCCATTCATTCAATGAACTTCATTAAATAGATTAATGTATCTTTTACATTCATGATACATAATGCATCTTCTATATTAATGAACCCATTAGATAGATTAATGTATCTTTTACATTCATAATATGGCCAACGTTCTCCCTCTAGAAGATTATACCATCACCATTAGATTATGTTCAATGAAATTATTAGCACCAAATCATTGCAGTCAGTGATTTACACATTGATCAAGACTGTACAATGGTTATAGTGTTAATATGTTCCATCAACATGAATAAGTGAATCTTAAATCACAGAGATGACATTAGTAACATAATGGTGATTAATGCTAATTCATCTATAACGGTCTCATTGTTTACGTCCTCTTGTAAATTGCGCACAAGTATGAAGAATGAAAACAATAAACATAATCATTACTAACATAAGATGATTATAACATAACATTTATCACGAACATAATACACTCATTTCAAGTCTAAACATGATAAACTTTCTAGTAAGCCCTTGCGCACAACATGTTCTTGAAAGAGCTTAGGTGTGAGACCTTTAGTTAAAGGATCTGCTAACATGAGTGTAGTGCCAATATGAGAGATGGAAACAGTTTGATTCAGAACTCTTTCTTTAACAACTAGATACTTGATATCAATATCCTTTGATCCTCCTGAAGTTTTGTTATTATTGGAGAACCGAATAGCAGCATCATTATCACAGTAAATCTATAAAAACCTCGAAATTGAATCGACAAGTTGTAATCCAGATATGAAATTCTTTAGCCATACTGCATGACATGTGGCTTCATAACATGCTATGAACTCTGCCTCCATAGTGGAAGAGGCTGTTGGAGACTGTTTATAACTCTTCCATAAAATGGGTCCATTAGCAAGCATAAAAATGTACCCAGAAGTGGACTTTCGAGTTTCTTTACATCCAGCATAATCAGCATCTGAATAACCAATTACTTCAAGGTTGTCTGTTCTTTGATAAGTGAGCATGTAATCCTTAGTACCTTGTAAATATCACAACACTTTCTTAACTGCTTTCCAATGATCAAGTCAGAGATTGCTTTGGTATCGACCAAGCATACCAACTACAAATGTTATGTCAGGTCATGTACAAACTTGAGCATACATAATGCTCCCAACTGCAGAGGCATAAGGAATTTCATTCATTTGTTCCCTTTCTAAATTATTTCTTGGACACTGAAATTCAATAAATTTATCACCCTTAACTATAGAGGCAACACTAGTTGAATAGTTCTGCATATTGAACCTTTTAAGAACCTTTTCGATATAGGCTCTTTGGGATAATCCTAAAATACTGCGAGACCTATCTCGATGAATTTCTATCCCAATGACAAAAGAGGCTTCACCAAGATCTTTTATTTCAAAATTCCTCGTAAGGAATTACTTTGTCTCATGTATCATTCTCAAATTATTGCTAGCAAGTAGTATATCATCAACATACAAAACTATAATGCAGATATTGCTCCCACTGATTTTAAGTTAGACACATTGATCAACCACATTATCCTTAAAATCAAATTTGGTGAGAACTTTATGAAATTTAAGATACCATTGTCGAGATGCCTTCTTTAGACCATATATGGACTTCTTAAGCCTACAAACCATATTTTCCTTGATTTCATCCTGAAAACCTTCAGGTTGGTCCATGTAGACCACTTCATATAAGTCACCATTCAAAAAACCTGTTTTAATGTCCATTTGATGTAACTCTAAATCATAATGAGCTACTAAGGCCATGACTATTCTCAAGGAATCTTTGTTAGAAATAGGAGAATAAGTTTCCTTATAGTCCATCCCTTCTCTTTGAGTGTATCATTTAGCAACTAATCTGGTCTTGTATCTTTCGACATTTCCTTTAAGATCACGCTTGGTTTTAAAAACCCATTTGCATCCAACAGTTTTGGCTCCCTTAGGGAATTCTACAAGATCCCAGACACTGTTGTCTTTTATGGATTTTAACTCATCTTTCATGGCATTTAACCATTGAGTTGCATTTCCATTTTTCATGGCTTGGGCATAAGAAACAAGATTGTTCTCCAAGCCTATATCACACTCATTTAAGTAAACCTCATAGTCATCTGATATGGCTGGTTCATTTTCACTTTGTGATCTGCATAAAGGTTGTTCTACAATTGGGACAACTTCTTTTTCAATGTCAGAAATCTCTTGAGTACCAACATTATCCGTAATAGGTACAGGCACTTCATTTTCTTGGATAATCGTGGTAGGTGTAAAAGCACGATTTTCCTCCAAAGAAACATTTTTGAGATTCATACTCCCGTTAATGTTTTCATCCTCTAAGAACACAATATTTCTAGTTTCAACAATTCTTGTGCTATGAGTGGGACAATAGAATGTAAAACCCTTTGATCTCTCAAGATATCCAATGAAATAACAACTTATAGTTCTAGGGTCTAATTTCTTTATTTGTGGATTAAAATTTTTTTCTTCAGTAAGACAACCCCATACATGTAAATAATTCAAATTAGGTTTCCTACCAACCCACAACTCATAAGGAGTTACAGGCACAGCCTTACTAAGAACCCTATTAAGAACATGTGCAGCAGTTTTTAAAGCTTCACTCCGCAAGTAATCTGGCAAAGAAGAGTTATTCATCATGCTTCTCCTCATGTCCAAAAGAGTACGGTTTCGTCGCTCAGCTACACCATTTTGCTCAGGTGTACCGGGCATTGTGTAGTTAGGAATAATACCATTCTCAGCTGAAAATAAAGAAAAAGCACTTGGATTTTGACCCGACTTAGTGAATCTACCATAATATTCACCACCTTTATCAGATCTTACACTTTTAATCCATCCACCAAGTTGATTTTCAACTTCAGCTTTATAGAGTTTGAACATATCTAATGCTTTTGATTTTTCACAAATAAGATACACATAAGTATACCTAGAAAAGTCATCAATAAAAGTAATAAAATATTTATGTCCAAAAATAGTTGGAACAGTAAAGGGACTACATCTATTAGTATGAATTGTGTCTAATAATTCAGTAGACCTAGTAGCACTCTTTTTCTTTGTCTTTGTGTATTTTCCTTTAATGCAATTCACACAAGTACTAAAATCAGAAAAATCAAGTGAACTTAAAATTCCATCTTTAATAAGACGTTGCATCCTTTCTGTTGATATGTGGCCCAAGCGCTTATGCCACAACATGGATGAATTTTCATTCACTCGTTTTCTCTTTTTATTTACCAAGTTGTTTACATGAAAGGATAAAAGAGATTGTGCATAAGTGGAATCTAAATTCAATGAATAAAGATTACCATATAAAGTACCAGAACCAATCATATGAGAATTGTGAAATAAAGAGACTCTATTATTTCCAAACTTAAATTCATAACCACAGGAATCAAGTTGTGAAACAGAAATTAGGTTTCTAGTAAAAATAGGAAGATAAACTGTGTTTACTAAATCTAAAATAAAACCAGAGTCTAAAATTAGACGGAGGGTGTCAATAGCCTTAGCGTCCACTTCTATTTCATTCCCAACTGTAATGGTTCGTTTTCTTTTATTTAGTTACCGACTTGTAAGGTATCCCTGCATGGAATTTGTTATGTGAATACTTGCACCAGTGCCAATCCACTAAGAATTTTGTGGAACATCTACGAAAAAGGATTTATAAGACATAAGACATTAAGTGTTACCTTTCTTGTCCAACCAACTTTTAAAACCTGGACAGTCTTTTCTTATGTGACCTTTCTTTTGACAAAAATGGCATCGAATCTTATTTTCTTCATTAGCCTTGTGAGTTTCATTATTTGCATTTTTCTTCTTCTTACTTTTGCCTTTCTTGAAAATCTTTTTGGTTAGACCCAAGGTGGCAAGGTGGGCCATATCAGGCTTTTCAGCTTTAAGCCTCTCTTCTTCTTGAACACACATGGCAATTAACTCGCTCATCTTCCACTTATCTTTCTGCATATTATAATTGATCTTGAAAGGACCAAATTGCACAGGAAGAGAAGTCATAATGAAATGAACAAGAAAACCTTTAGAAATTTCCATGTCCATTCCCTTTAATTGAGAGGCCATGTCATTCATCTTTAAGATATGTCCACAAACACCTCTCAAACCATCATATTTCATTGTCATCATTTTAATCATGAGAGTACTAGCAAGGGATTTGAAGTTCCAATGAATTGTTCTTTAATAGATTTCATATAGCTCACTGCACTTTAAAAAACAGAGATTGCTCCTTGAATTGCAGGCATAATTGAGACTTTCATAATCATTAGACTTAAGCGATTAGAGCGTTCCCATTTTTCATATAAAGCCATGTGTTCCTTAGAACTTGTATCATTTGGCTTTGCAGGAGCTGGCTCTCTTAATGCATTGTCTAAACTTATAATTCCCAAAACAATTCCAATTGTTCCTTCCATTTCTTAAAATTAGTTCCACTCAAAGCTTCAATACCAAACAAGTAACTATTAATTGCAGTTGGATTCAATGCTACAAACACATAATATTCATTACATAATATAATTAAGAAAACTACTTTTCACATGTGATGAATAAAAATAACACCACAAGTTAAATATGCCTAACTAGAAAACACAATTAGTTAGATACGAAATCAAGTTATCATTCCGTTGGGCCAAATAACAATATATTTTAACAATTCATGAAAGTAAATGAGATGACTAATAAAAATAAACAACAAAAAATAAAATAAAATAATCATTAAGGCTGTAACGAGTTTATCACCGATGGGCAAAAAAAATTATTGCTATATTTATTATACTAATCATCTCAGTTGTTCAAACATACATAGTGTTGAACCTCTGTTGGGCTGATCAACAATGTTTCAACTCATAAGGTGTGTAACAAAATATTATAAGTGCATAAGACATTAGCTTAGTTATCACTTGTTCAATAATTTTCAATTTTTATTTTAATATCAATAGAATAAAAGATTGGCCAAAAATAAAAACAAAATTGGACAAGTGTAAATCAAGGTTATGCACTTGTTACACAAAACATCATCATAACATGAAATTCATACTTATACGTTTCATGCATCAGAATTGAAAACCATGGCATTGATACCAATTGATAGAAAACTTTGCAGAACATAAACAAAAAATCATTAAGGATTCAATTCTATACATGAAAACTATATGAATTTCTACTAGATAAATAAGTGTATACATACCTTGATCCATGATAGTATGAAAACCTCTTTTGAGAAAAAGAAACCTTGAATAGAAGACCTTGATTTCAAGTTTTTTGTTTGTCTAAGATCTTCAAACCACTTCTCTCTCTCTCTCTCTCTCTCTCTCTCTCTCTCTCTCTCTAGGTGATGGGAGCCTTCTTGTGGTGACAACTTGAGTTTTTTTGTGATGGAGAGTGTGGTTTGGGACCTTACACTATTTATACTAGTATTCTTCCCATCAAAGAATCCATTCATTCAATGAACTTCATTAAATAGATTAATGTATCTTTTACATTCATGATACATAATGCATATTCTATATTAATGAACTCATTAGGTAGATTAATGTATCTTCTACATTCATAATAGATACATAATGCATGCTTGCAGTGTAGTAGTCCTCATAGGTTTGGAGGTTTAGGCCTTAGCCACCAAACTATTTGAGTTGATAGCATTTATTTCTTTCTTTCCATACTTGTGATCACGTCTAATCAATTCTGCAACCTCCCTCTTTCCTTTGATTTTTCTTTGTTTTGAAAGTTGCTTCAAGCCAAGTGTTTGTTTAAGCATGAGATAGAGATATTATGCTTAATGGTTTAATCCTTTTGGGGGTTCATTACCAACAGCATGGTGTCTCTCTCATGCCTAAAGCAACTCTTGGTTTGATGCTTCTTTCCATTAGAGGACTTAAAGCTCACTTTTAGACACAATGAACTAAGGAATGGTTGGTAAGTAAAATGGAGTAATAAAATTGGGACTAAAAAATGGTGCAAGATAATAGCTTGGTTAGGGTTCAATCGAACGTTAATTGAACCCTTGAGTCTTGAGTCATTTCATACTCGTTAGTGATGAAAATGGTTCAAGAGTCATTGCCAACCACTTCCCTTGATTAATCCATGATAGGGAGGAAGTTTTTTAGAGTCTTTATTTGTGCATTTATTGAAGTTGTACCCCTTAATTCCTAGGCCATCATGCAATGAAATTGCATCGATTGATGAGTTGTGAATCGAGTTTACCACTCCTTTGAGTTGTTTGATGATAAGGAGGGGTAAGGTGTACAAACATCCCCTGAGAATACCTTGTTTTTGCTCTGTATGCTCTCTATTGCAACAGGAAGAACCAGACTTTTGTGCCCGCCCGATCACTTTTTCTAGCCAGCAGGCCTACTTTTTTGGATGGCAGGCTACCTTTTGTGGCCAGCCGGCCACTACTTCTGGCCTGCCGGCCACTTTGGCAAAACCAAGCAGTGTCCTTTTCTAGTAGAGCAGAGTAGAGGCTGAGGTGAAAAACAAAGAAAATGTTCTAACTGTGCAATGGAGGCCTTCTGGCAGCAGAATAGTGGCTTTTTCAGGAGGAAATCCGTGCATGCATGAGCATACTCCTTGCTTCCTAGGGCTGATTAGTTTAATTACTTAGCTTAAATGTTGTATTCATGTTGTAATTAATTAGTTAATTCTAACTTGTAATTAATTAGTTAGTTCATAGAATAGTTAATTAATTAATTGGTTTTGTAATAACTAGCTTGCATAGTTAGTTTATTCGGTTTGTAATAATTAGTTAATTCATTTTGTAATAGCTAGTTTATTCGGACCCTACTGCGTGAGGGCACAAATGTAATAATGTGTATGTCTTCTAACCCCATGTCTTTCTCCATTTTATTTACCTGCTTACGATGGTAAGTTTAGAGCATCATATTTCGTTTAGCATATCTCATGTTTGCATCCACGTGTCTTGCATGCATGAGGCTCGGTGCGTCATTCTAACTTGCATTGTTATTGCTTTAATTCTTTGAATACATGCTTAGACCGCATGCTATCAAACTGATTCACATGCCATATTAGTAGCCGAGCCTAGTAATTGCATACCGCATGTGTAGCATTAGTCATATTGCATAGTTAGGATCATGTATTTTTTTTTTTTCTAACTCTTCCATTTTTTTTTTTTTTTGGCTTGGAGTACTAGTTGAGCTTTTATTTTCTTCAATTTGTTGCATAAGTGTGATTGTTACCATGACGCATGTTCACCATAAGGCTAAGTGCTTATGTGATAAACTATTTGAATGCTTGTGGATGAAGGCTAATTGCTTGAATTGCGATAGTTTGATTAATGTACATCTGAGCCCACTTTTTAAAGTGGCACATGCAAAAATTCTTTTCAAAAACAAACATGAAATAAAAATTTTCTAATTTTTGAAAATTAATCTGTACTTGTGTGCGTCACATAGTAAGTTAGCCTAATAAATCAGAACAAGAGCATATAATGTAAATAAGAATCACATCATGAATAGTAGAGGCCGATCTTTGATCGGGCGAGCGGGGGTGCTCAATTCATGACCTTTCCTTCTCGTACCTAAGTTCCCGAGCCGAGACAACTTTGGTGAGGACGAACATGTGGTCTTTGGCACGAGTCTTGGGTTTCCTAAATTCCCTAAAAAATATGTAGGTGGCGACTCTATATCTAGCAAAACAGTCCATTTTTGGCATTTTGATTCAAAATCAATTTTTCAAAAGATTTTTTGGATTTGGACTCTTTTGTGTTTATCTATTTCACATTGCACTTATGGAATCGGATTCAGAACCACAGGAGTTCGAACTATAGGGATTATCGTCTTCCGAAAGGAGCACGAAAAGTCGAGCTACAGTTTCTGGAGACTCTGTTGGGGACTTTAGAGAACTTGACTCAGACTTCATGATGTGAAATTTTATCTACACTTATATGTTCTTTGCATTGCATTTGCATTGGTGCACTTAAGTCACTGTGTTTTGCCGACTGTTATTTCTGGATGGTTTGCCAGAGGCTTGCCTAAAAGCTTGCCAAAAGGCTGATCAGTCGTGTGCTCTGCTATGTTGGGAACACAACCCTCAGATCTGGATTACCGCTGTACCGTTTGATCATCTTTTCACTTCTCGGTGTTAGGTGTGAGAGGTATATTAGGTAGTCTTGTTGAGGTACCCATTTGACCATTTGGCCTAGTTGCATATAATGAAACCATAGAGACTGTTCCAAACTAGGACAAGATGCTCACCCGAATATAGGATTGTGTGAAACCATATGTTTCAAGTAGTGAACCCTAGTTCCTGACGAAACTAGGACAAGGTAACCCTACCCCAGCATAGAGGTGTTTTGGTTCTCTTTAACTGGTATGTGCTTTATAGTGAAATTGTACAAGAATGTGCATATCAGTTGCACAATGGTATCTGATTTGGGTCATAATTCAGTGTGGAGTGCAGTCCTACAGCTTTGATCATGTTTGTGTTGATAATATCTTAGCTAAAGGTGCTGTGCAGTTTCTGATTGACGTCTTTTACTTTATTTCTTTTGCTAGGTAGTTTAAAACCATAGCTTCAAAAATTTTGGATATCCCCCAAGCACTCTGGACCAGGGTCCGAAGACTTTGCAAAGTCGGGGATCATGTTCCGGGACAGCCCGTGTTTGCTTCGCTCTTAGCGGTTACAAAACAGAGGAGGGTTGGGCAGATTTCACCAGTCCGGTTTTTACAATAATCACCACTCAGCTCACCTATGTCCAGTCCAGTGCAGGAATAGTCATCCACTTCTCGTTCAGTTCAAGACCGGTCACCTATTCAAATGACACAGTATCCCCCTGCTAATATAGAGGAGCTAATATTTCAATTGCAACAAACAATTCAAACGCTGCAGCAAGATGCGGTCCACCAAGCTGAAGTTACAGCTTGTCAAACTGAGGTCATAACCCGATTACAACAACAACAACCACAGTCAACTGCAGCATCTGCATCCCATGCACCTACCACAGTCATCCCAGTACTTGGAGCCATTGCTCAGACTGCCAATGTTCAAGAAAACCAGGGCAATCCGGTAGACCCAATCCTAGTACAAGCATCTAAAGCCTCGATTTGTTAGACCGAGGCTCCATTCGAGTTTAAGGTTGACCCGACTGCCCTTAAGGTCAATAACCTGGAGAAACTATTCAAAAGAGCACAAAGGGTTAACTTCATCACAGACATAGAAGATGGGTACACTGATTCTGCGATTACATTGCTGGATTATTTTAAAATGCCGCACATAGACTATTTTGATGGTTCTGGAGATCCAATGGTTCACCTGCGCTTGTTTTCAGATATTTTATGGCCAATGGGCTTAATGAGACTACATAAGTTGTCTCTCTTTGGTCGCACCATGTCAGGTAGAGTGGCCATTTGGTATGCCAAGTTAGAAGATTCCGTTAAACAAAATTGGGAGGAGATAGCTGAGGCCTTCATTGCCCAGTACGCCTACAACACGTAAATCGAGGTCAAACCTGTGATCTTAAGGAAACACACCAAGAGTCGAAAGAGGGTTTCTTTAAATTTGTGACACGATGGAGGGCTAAAGCCTCGATGATGACCATGAGGCCTTCCGAGAAATATCAGATAAGGATGGTAGCCCACAATCTGCATGGTAAGTTGTTGTAGAAGATGATTATCTTACCTCTATTTACATTCACTGAGCTCCATGAAATGGGAGTGTAAATCAAGGATGCTATGAAGCAGGGCCTTATCACTGAGGAGAATGAGCCAGCCAAGAGGCCATTTGTCCATAGTTCCAATGCTGCTAGTGGTAGCACAGCTACGAGGCTGTCGAATGTAATCGTTGTCAGCACCACAACCAAGACTGTCGATCCCTCTACCAACACAAATCCATAAACCTC
This sequence comes from Camellia sinensis, assembly GCF_055761805.1. Taxonomy (NCBI): domain Eukaryota; kingdom Viridiplantae; phylum Streptophyta; class Magnoliopsida; order Ericales; family Theaceae; genus Camellia; species Camellia sinensis. Next base: position 30,066,422 of record NC_138964.1, on the reverse strand, counting down.
AGCCAACCCTACTCGATCCCAGAGGACTTTTACCCAACTTTACATGACTTTGCCTAAAGCCATGCAGGTGCTAGTCAAAAAAGGACACCTCAAACCCTTAGAACCTCGCCCATTCCCAAATCATCTCCCAACTAAACACAACCCTGCAAAGTATTGTGCGTTTCACCAGTAGCATGGTCATGATACCGATCAGTGCTTCTAACTGTGTCATGAGATTCAAGATCTCATTGACAACAAGGTGATTACACCACCCCAGAAACCAAATGTAACCACAAATCCACTCCCGGTCCACAATCAAGTCCCCCCACCTCGAAATCTAAACCCGATCCATACACTGGCCACCCCCTATGACCCTAGCATATATATTACCCCTTCATAGCTACCAAGACCGACGTTCATTCCTGAAAGCACAGATTTGTGCATGATGGAGATGTCAACACCTCAACCTAAACTTGTGGTGATGACCCTTGCAGTAAAAGAGACGTCGATCTCGGAGGAGGGTGCTAGTCTATTGCCAAAGTGTTCTGAGGACTTATCTGAAGAGGTGTATGATCCGAGTTGTTGCATTGTGCTAGCCAATCACGTCAAGCTTGAAGTGGTGTCGCCAATCTCGGTAGGCATCAATGTGGTCAGAGAAGATGGCTCGAGTCAAGGGCTAGTTGATTTGGCAGATCTCGCAGAGGACTTAGATAACTTGCAGTTCTTCGATGAGCATGACCAAAGAGACGTGCAGATTGGGTAGTTCAACCTGGATGGGTCAACAAATAATACCGGATGGCTGAGTGATGAGCCAGACAAAGAAGAAGAAACTAAGATCAGACCAGACCAGAGCAAAAGGAACTAGAGGTAGTGGAAGTAGCTGGAATGGCTGATGAAAAGGGAAAATTATTAGAGAGTACAACCCAAGAAGTGGGTATTGTGAACACTATAAATGTTGAATAGGAAGTTGCGCTGATGCAGTTTGAAAAACAAAGAGTTAGTGACTTGAAAATCGTAACTGCATATCGCCCTGAGGGGGATGTTTGTGCCGTAAAGATGCTTCAGGTAGAACCAGATAACCGTTTGTCAGCAGTTGAGGGTGAGTGGTGAGATGATGATGACCTGCATCTAACCCATACTAACGAAGACCAGGGCGATTGCGCTCCAGATAACACTTGGTATGCTAAAGAGATAGACTATCTGACAAGAAGTAGACAGTATTTTAAGCTGCCGCACTTAGATCAAGCAAAGATGTCTGGAAAAGACAAAGTGTAGACACCCCATTTTTGACCGTCCTCAAGACTTGGACGTCACCGTTTGAACACTCGGTGATCATCCATGTTTGTGTTCGTCTTGAGTTCCCGGAGGTCTCGGCCACGCGCCCTGCCTCAGGATCTCTCGACTCGACTATTTTGTGCTTGGTTTTGCACCAAACACTTGTGTTTTGCCCTTAAGGGACAGGGAATGGCTTGTTGGCCATCCCCACACTCCACCGGCCATGGCTTGAGGCCACCGGCTGTGTTTTGTTGCCATTGGCCAAATGTTTGGCCGACCGACACTCTAGATGATTGACCGGCCATATATTTTGGCAAATTGCATTTTTGGCTGGCCGACCACTGTTCATCTACTTTCTCAGATATTTTTGTGCCAGCTGTGATAGCTGGCACCCACTTTGTTCCCCCTCCATACACGTATATGGAGGGATCTCCCTCTTGACTAGCTTACTTGAGAAGGTTTGCAAGAGTGAGCTCTATAAGAAGGAGCCTCTTCTCCCTCCATTAGGGTTGACAAAAAAATCTCCAGAGCTCTGAGTTTTAGGGTTAGGGTTTACATATACTCTATCTCTATATCTCTTCCTCCTTTTGGTGTATTAGTGTGTGTTTATTCTTACTATTTCACACAAACACCAACCATTACACCTTTCCTTAGTTGCTGAGGCATTAGAGGGTTGATCTTGAACTTTTTAAGCTAGTTTTGATCCAAGAAGAGGACAGGTCTTGTGATCTTGAAAGTGTTCTTCAAGGGTGAGTGTTCTTACCCTTTATTCCCCATTTTTTCATAGCTTTTTTGACTACCTTACACCTGTTTTTGAGCTTAGCTTATAACATATAAAAGTCTTCTTTTTGCTTGCTCCAAATAGTTGTTTAAGAGTGTTTTATTGTTTGGGGTTATTTGACCCCTCTTAGGCCTTGTTTGGCCCTATTTTTGCGCTATTTTGGTGAGCTCCGGGACCACTTTGTTTGGGCCTCCTCAACACTGAAATCATGTGGGATTTCAATGGTGAGGATGGTGCTTTAAGGTCCTAAGAAGGAGAGGGCCACCCCCTCTCCTTGATGTCCTTGAAAAGGGCCATTTTTCCCTCATGAGTGAGCATCTTATTTAGGTTCATGTTGGCCATGCCTTAGCTGATTTTTGTGCTTATCTTGACATGTTATAGCACTGTTTTATGTTGGTTTGGACACACCATGCTTGCCTTGCATACTTGTTTCGTAATGTCGTGGATTGCCTTAACATGCCTTGTGCTTTGAGCCTTGTTTCTAGCATGATTTTGGCTTAGCTTTGTGAAGCTTTTGTGCTCATTTTAGCATGCTTAAGCTCTATTTTTGGTTGTTTTGGTCGACCATGACATGCTTAGTATAGCCACCTTGCATTTTGATTTGTAGGCCTTGGGTGTGTGAGTGTGGAGCATGCATTGCTTGCATCATTTCAGTGGTTTGGACCCGCTTAGCATGTCATTTCAGTCCTCATGGCATGCTTGTATGCTTGCATTTGATGCCCCTTTAATGTGTTAAAAGGTTGTTATCTTATGCCCCTTGTTTAGGCCCTTGTGCATGCTTGCATGTTTAGGCCACTTAGATGCCATCTAGGTGTATCCTTAGCATTGTTTAGGTCTACCTTGGACCTGTTTTAAGCCCTCTTAGCCTTGTGGGGCTTGGTTGACTTAGCCATGGTTTAAGCCCCTTGGGCTTGCCTTAGACCTTAACCTTTGTTGCATGCTACGCTTGTCTTGTTTAATTGATTTGGCATCATCTTTGACATGATTTTTAGAGCTTATAATGCATGACATTAGTCCATGTTTAGTCTCTTTTAAGTGTGCTTAAAGGTTGCTTGTTTGATGCTTAAGTGTTGGCCCATTTGCATGCATGTTTGTATGTGTAATTGTCCCTCATTTCCATAGCATTGGCCACTGTTTTGGGCTTAGTATAGAGTTGCCCAAACTAGTTTAAGACCATCCCTTGCATGTTGATGCATGCTCACCTTGTGTGTTGTTGCATACTTGTGTGTTGTTGCATGATTGAATGAAGTCACATGCTTACTTACATGCTTGAACATCCACTTTGTATCTTGTATGCTTGTTGATTAGCATTGATGCTTCATACGTTGCGTGTTTGCTTGCATAGGTTGTATGCCTAATATGCATTGTGCATTGCTTGTGCCTATGCTCATGTTGCATACTTAGTTAATATGCCTAGGTTGCATTACATGAGCATGCATGCCTTGCCTCTTGAATTGAGTATGATAGAGGTTGGGTTTCATTTGTTTGTTTGATTGTGAATCTCGTTTGAAATCAAAGTGCATAATTGGTTTCTTGGGCCATCACACATTGAAATGCGTGATTGGTGGTCCGAGAACCAAGAACCATGCCCCTTTGAGTCATAAACATGATAAGGAGTGTGTTGGTGCGCACATTTGCTTGAAATGCATTGCCATGCCATGTTTTCCCTCTGCTGCTGTCAACACAGGTTTCTACAGGAATCTTAGGCCGGCCGACCATCCTTAGTGCTGACCGACCAAAGATGGATGGCTGAGAGCTCAACAAATGGTCGATGACCATCCTACCATGGCCGGAAAGGTTTCTACTTGGTCGGTGATGATCTACAGTGTCCATGGAGCATTCTTGGGGAATTTTGCAATGATCAGAGAAGGAAAACAGTGTGGACAGAGGCAACTTGTGCATAGCAGTGGACTTCCGAGCGGAGCCGAGCACGCATTGCATTGGGCCCTCTTCCCGAGGCTGTTTACCGTTTTATTAGATTAGTTAATTTGCTTCACTAGTTTAATTGGTCTATAATATTTAATTAGCTTGTAGGTTAGTTAAATCTGTATTATTCTTTCGGTCCCTTCGAGCGTGGGCAAATTTGTAATAATTGTGGATGCGTGTGTGCATGTTTTCCAACCCCCACTTCTTTCTCCCTTTTACTTACCTGCTTTGGTGGTTAGTACTAGGACATATTTAATTTAGCATAACTTATGCTATGCATGTGTGCGTCATTCATCAGTATTTCATGCACCGAGCTCGGCGCATCATGCTAACTGCATAAGTATTTCAAATCTAACTTGAATATGTGCATCAAATCGTTGCATTTCACATGCCATCCTAGGATTAGCCGAGCCTATCCTAATTGCATTCTGTATGCGTTGCATTAGGCACTTAACATGGACTTGGATCATACATTGATTGCTAACGAGTTCTTTGTTTTGGCTTGGAGTACACTGTAAGTGTTTTGTGCTTTAGCATCTCGCACGAGTGTGAATGTTAACATGACAGCATGCTTACCATGTGGCTAGATGCTTATGTGATATGAACTGCCTGAATGCCTGTGGGTGAAGGTTGGATTGCTGAGTTGGAACAACTCATCAAAATCCATGTTTTAGCCTACTCGCGAGTAGCAAATTTCAAAACATTTTCCAAACAAACGGATATGCGATGCTTTGTTCCAAATTAGGCGATCTAGTCTATACTTGTTTGCTGTGCGCATAACATAGTAATTCTAGGCTAATAACCGGAATAGGAACACATAATGCTTTCAAAACAATATAGCACGGTTAGTAGAGGCCGATCTTTGATTGGGTGAGAGGGGGTGCTCATAGCTGACCTTCCCCAATCGTACCCAAGTTCCCGAGCCGAGGCAACTTTGGTGGTGACGGACACATGGCCTTTGGCACCGAGTCAGGGTTTTCTAAATTTCCCAAAATAAAATATTTAGGTGGCGACTCTGTATCTGGCAAAGCAGCCCATGTGTGGCACTTCTTTTCTAAAAATCTGTTTTTCTCAAAACGATTTGCCAAATTTGGACTCTTTGGTTCAGATTAAGAACCGTGACAATTTGAGAGTCCTGAACTGTAGTGAACCCAATATGAACGAAACGGGACTCATCCTCCCGGGGCGTTCGGGGACGTCTACAGTTTCTGGCGACTCTGCTGGGGATTTTAGAGAGCTTGACTCGAACTCATGATATCTTGTTTTGACTACATTTATGTGTTTCTTTGCATTGCATGTGCATTGGTGCGCCTAGGACACCGTGTTGGCCATCTGCTATTCCTGAACGATTTGCCAGAGGCTTGCCTTGTCAAGGCATGACCATAAGGCTGACCGGTTGCGGGCTCTGCCAATATGGGAACACAAACCCCGGTTTTACCGAGGCACCCTTTTTGACCATTCGACCTAGTGCATATTTGGAATCCGTAGTGACCATTCCAAACTAGGACAGGTTGCTTACCCGATTATAGGTTGTTTGAAACCGCTGCGTGCGTAGTGAAACCCTAGCTCCTGACAAAATAGGACAGGGAAACCCTACGCCAACATAGGGGTATTTTGGCTCTCACTTAAATGTTATGTGCTTTTAGAGTGTATCTCTACAGGAACGTACATACCAGTTTGCAAGTTTGAGTACCAGGCCTAAGGGCATTAGTATCAGAATTTGAGAATCGGTTATATCTGCAGGTATCAGACTCAGTTTTGGGGCAGTGATTTTGGGGAACAGTGATCAGTAGTAGAGTACAATTTTTCAGCTACGCCTGTGTCTGTTTCGTTAGGGCTGAAATACTACTTGTTTTCCCTTTCAGTTCAGAAATTTGGGTTCAGAGATTTGGTGTTCTCCTTCGCTGAGGCAAGGAAGACGTTTGATCCGTCAATTGCTGGTTGCATAATCTCCGTTCAAGTTCAACAGAATTATGACGACCGAAAGTTCAGAGGAAATTGTGGTTATGGCAGCCGCGTTAGACCAAGAGATCATCTTGTAGGATGAGACCAATGTTGATGTACCGCACCCACCCAGGTCGCCTGCTGCACACCCGATCTGGACCCCCTAGTTGTATCAGGCTCGTGAGCCCACCACGTTTGAGTTAATGGGAATGGTCGGCGACCTCCAGAGATCCGTGGCCGATTTGACCTATGGAATGTCGGCTTCACCACCAGCCACATCATATGCCGGGAATTTTGTACCACAAGAGCCCCCGCTACTGGGGCGGATTGTGATCGAGCTCAGCCAACCAGAGGTTGCCTCCAGCTACAGCAACGACGTGTCAACAATAACCGGGTTTCGCTCTGATGTAGTAACCCAAACCCTTGATCAGGCTGAGGCTAGAGGTAAGAATAAAGTGAGAATAGGTGCTGATCCTGTTGAGCAACTGCTGTGGGCAGTCGAGGCTTTGAATGCCGAGGGGATGAATAAGCAGCAAGTGTTCGCAGTCATGACTAAAGCTGTGGATGATGCTTTCCCCACTCCAACCGAAGGCAGTTCAAGCTAGGCGGAAAATCGGGATAGGCCCCGCCATACCAAGACAGTTCCTTTCATTCCCAACCCTGCACCAGGAAAAGATCAGAAAGCCAAGGTAGTTCCTGCCGACCCTTTTGCTAGTGCACCTAGCAAGAACCCTCAGACTTCGAAGTACCTGCCTCGAGAGCGCAGAGTCTTTCACGCCCTCTACATGCCTTTGTTTAGGGCATTTCAAATTTTGGCTAAAAAGGGACATCTTAAACCCCTTGAGCCTCGACCTCTCCCGAAGAATCTCCCCCTCTCACATGATGCTACCTTGTACTACACGTACCACCAACAATCCGGTCACAGCACAAATGGTTGTTTCCGCCTTCGTCATAAAGTGCAAGATTTGATCGACAATGACGTCATCCTCCCACCTATCTCAGCAAAGTCTGTTACCACTGAGCTGGTGGACTTCGAGGATACTGCAAGTATGTGATCAAGGGTTGGACCACCTGCGGGCAGCGCCAGGTGTATTTCAGATGTGACGTTTGGCACGCACTGTTGGGAGCATTTGCGAATGCAGTTTTGTAATTTCTGGCTTGGGTGTCGAGTCAGCTCTTGGTTTTCGTTTTGGGTCTGTCTCATTGTCTCGAGTCAGTCTTCTTGCTTAAAGGGTCTGTCTTGCTGTGTCGAGTCAGTCCCATTGTATAGAATGTGAGGTGATTCTGGGGTTGTTGCCTCGAACACCGTTTTGTTTTGTGATTATCTTTTTATTTTCTTTTGAGTCTGTCTCTGCTATGAAGCCAGTTGCAACCAGGGAATCTGAATGAAACAGCTGCGGCTATCATGTTTTCGTGCTTACTACTATTTTGAGCTAGTTGTGCCAGAGGATTTGAATGGAATAGCAGTACATTCCACCTGCTCTCTTGTGTCCTGAAAATCATTGCATTGACCCAAGTTCTTCAAAACCTTTTTGGACACTGCGGTGAAAACAAAGGGGAAGGAATTCCCCGAGATTTGCAAAACTTTGATCAAATTAAGAGAAAGAGGGGCATGCTAAGCCCTTAATGATTGAAATCATGCTTGTCAACGTGAGCACTGAGAAGGACCCTGGCTTGATCCAGGCTGGTTCCACACTATCTTCAGCGCGAGCGATTTGTTGCTTCTTTAAAAACTTTCAAAAACAAAATATTTTGCGCAGTCCTGCGAAGACCTGTGTGGAATCGCTCTTGAGATTGTGCAGCTTAGGATCGCTCTCAGCCTCAAGACTTGAGCCCTTGCTTTAAAACCTTGAACCACAATTCGGAGTGTTCAATGATCGACCGTCGAGAGAGGCCTGCGTGGCCAGATTGGAAGCAGACCTCGAACAAGAGGCACCAAAGTCAGATCAAGAGGTTCAGATCTCGCCGGAAGAAGCTTGTGAAGCTAGAACATAAGCACCCCTCCTAACTAAGGGCAAAAACGTCCGATGTGCTCGAAGAGCCGAAGATGGGCCCTTCAGCAAATCAATACAACAGTCATTTTCCTGGATACAGATGACTTCAGGATCTCAGAACCATTTGGCATTGACTTGTTACACTTTTACCGTTTGAGAGGCTCACTGGGCCGAAAACCCGAAAGGGCGACCCAGGCAAAAGTTAGAGCAAGAGAAAATACAAAAAAAAAGAAAGAAAAAAATTTTAAAAAAAAGAAAGAAAGAAAAAATGAAAAGAGAAAAATGAAAAAAAAAAGAGAGAAAAGAGAAAATAAAAGAATTAAAAAGGGAAAGAGGAACAAAACTCGCAAGGTCGAAAACCCGCAACGGGCGCCTTGGCAAAAGTTAGAGCCTAAAAAGTGAAGGTTATTACCCGAGTGTACCTTAACCGGAACTACGTAAGGCTTGATTCTCATGTTTGGGATACGTAGGCAACTTCATCCTGAAGTCCAGCCCCCAACGCTTTTATAGCAAGTAAGTCCATGTAATGGTTTTAATCATCCTTGATTCCCATGTTTGGGATACGTAGGCAGCTTCGTCCTGAAGTTCAGTACCACGCACTTTCAAAGTGACTGTGTCCATATATTGGTTTTAACCATCTTCGTCTTCTCCGTGTCCGAGAGTTCGGTCGTGATCATCACTAATGAGGACTGTTTACAATGCTGCGGCGTTATCCAGACAAGGGGCAACTTTCCGTTACCATGAGTCACCGTTCAAACCAGGGGCAACTTTCCGTTGCCGTGCAGCTCTTTTCAAGCAAGAGGCAATTTTCCATTGCCTCCGATCCGAGGTTGTGCATCTTGAGAGCAAGTTTCATGCTCGCTGAGCATTGACTGTTTGCAAAAATAGTTTTTGAAAATTTTTACTGAGGTAGACCATTTTCTCAAAAATTATTTCATTTTCCAAAATTGGGACATTTTCTTGGACCCAAAAAGGGAAAATTTTCAGTGCTCTTAGCCTGACTTGCATGATTTTCAAATCAGAAAATCGGAAAAGTATGTTAATCTAACTCTCATTTTGGTTAAAATTGTTTTAGTAGAAAACCAAAACAAAAAGTGGTCAAAATGATAAAATTAGGGGCACAGTTGAGTCAGGCTCCCTGTCTTTCCCCCGATTGTCAATACTTGCTAGAAGGGCACTCTATTCGCTAGCATACTTGCCAAGAAGACACAACTGAAGCTATCAATAAAGGGCTGAAAGCTCTCAACAACCTCCAAGTGACAAGGTATCGAGCCAAGTGTGAAGCACAAATTGGAACGGATCAGGATACTCCATTCCCTTATCTGGGGCATCGACCAAACGCCACCAGAAGAAATAGCCGCGAGCTAACCGTATCGGGTATGAACCCACAACTTTCTATTCATCCATCAAACACCCCGGGGAGGGATAAAAAATGAAAGAACGAAGAATAGAGAGGTGTAAGTTGAGAGAAAAAGCGAGCCAAAGTGTTTTGAGAAAAAAAATCGAGCCTGAGAGTCGAGTGATGTGAGAATCACAAATAAGAAAGGGTGGGAGATAATGCCCAGAGGAACTGGCTCCTCATGATTTAAGGCTTCTCATTTTTGTATACACGTCGGTATGCCGTGTCTTTTGTTTTGTTTGTCTCGATTCTTGCTTTGAGTCGTTCCGAGCGTGTCTTGGTCTGTTTGGTTGTTTACCCTTTTTGTTTCCGCTGTTGAGTCTTTTTTCACTGAGTTCAGTTGTAGGCTCAATACCCCAGTTTGAAAAACCCTTTTTCAATCTCAAAAATTTTAATCATGCTGTGCTCAGAGTGCTATGCCATTCTCTACATTTATGCGAAGCAAAAAGGAAAGGGAAAATTTGGGGCGTCTGAGTGTGCTTCAACTTCAGCTGATTCTACCTTTGTATTCCGTCTTGTCAGATTGGACTGTTTGTTCAGGGTTTGCCGTGTGCAGAATAAACAAAATGGCCTGTATACAGATTAATTCCTAACAGAGCATGAGCCCAGTGTTCGGACTGAGCAATGGGTTGTTTAAGTTGTTTTGCTGTTGGCCGGTTCGTTACCTGGTTATTACAATACAAATATTTGACTTTCAGACATGAGATCAATTCCATTTACATTGTTATGTGATGTGATGTAATGTAATGTACCAAAATGTAACACTTTTTCAGATAAAAAGCTTTGTTTCATTTCATCATATTTTTCAAGTACAAAGTTTTGGAAAAAACAAAACCTGCCTGCGGCCGTACAAGGTACTCTAGCTACCAGCAAAAAAAAGGAAAAGTACAAAAAAGAGAAGAAGAAGAAAAGCAGCAAAAATCCAAATCAATGTCAAATGGTCTCAGGCCTAGAGGCCCGTCCTCGTCCTCTTCCTGGACGAAGGTCTAGGAGCATTGTCATCAGCGCCGTCATCTGAGCCTGAGTCAGTGCCATCTCCGGTCTCCTCCTCAAATGACTCTGCCTCCGTCTCCGCCTCGGACTCATCGTCATCAGGGACTGGTGCCCGTGAGCTACTCCCAACATGAGTGCGCCCCGCCTTGGTGCGGGGGTATACTCTGCCCTCTCCATCTCCCACTCGAACAGGAACGGATGGTCCAGCTGGAGCACCTCCTACAGTAGGAATCTAGAAGGGATGCTGAAAAGTACGAATGGCAAACGCATCAGTATGCTACAGAATGCAGTATATGAATGCAGTGTATGAATACAGTGTGTGAATACTGTGAGCAGTGTATCAGTGCAAAATGCAGTGTATGAATACAGTGTGTGAATACTGTGAGCAGTGTATTAGTGCAGAATGCAGTGTATGAGTACAGTGTATCAATGCCGTGAGTAATGCTGTGAATAATGTGTCAGTGCAGAATGCAGTGTATGAGTACAGTGTGTCAGATGTCGTGAGGGCCGTGTATCAAGTGTTGTGTGTTGCATCAGATTGTGTGGAACAGTTTACAGTTTGAGACCATGGTCAGAAGAACATACCAGAATACTGTAAATCGCCAGAAGGTCGAGGCTCTGCTGGAGCATCCCCATCACAGAGGCGGTCAACTCCAGGGACTGGCGAGTGTACTCGGAGGAAGCCTGCAAAAGTGTTAGAAGTCTCAGTATTCTGCGGAATATCAAGTGAAATGAAATGAAATGACGGTGCAAAATGCAAAATGCAGTAGTACATACCGGAGGCAAGCCGTAGAACCCGACTATCTCATGATCAGCCGGAGGGGGAGCAATGGGGATCTGGTAAGTCGCCCCTCCCCGCCCTCTGCATGTCATCGTCACGGGCAGTGCTGGCCAACTAGCCCCCCATCCTCTCTGAGCTCCACTCCTGCCACGGACTCGAGCCATCCTCGATGTCCCTGCTCTGGCTCCAACCGCAGGCGCCGCCGGCGTCTCTCTCTCAACTCAATGACTGCTTCTCAAAGGCCACATAATGTAGGTCCGGACATACTCTATGTAGTCGCCTATGCCTCTGAAGCGCGTCGAGTCCCAGCCGATCGTGTAGTCGGCCATCTGCTCGGGAGTGAACCTCTCGGTGTCCCTTATATGGTCAGGAGGGTGAACCAGGACTACCTGCTCCGGTAAACCCAGGGTCTGGCGTAGGAAACGCTCACCCAGGTACCAAGCCTGACAGACCGGGCCCTCCAGCAGGAGCCTAAAGCGTGCAGTCTCCTCGGTACCGAAAAATCGCTCCCGCATCACGGCTGGCAATGGAGCCCAAGGCTACCAGGTGATCTGTAAATGGCATGCAGTTTGTTATCTACTGTTATTGAAAATACAGTGTAAAATAACGTTTTTATAAACTCTAAAGTTGAACATACCTCTGCGGGGGTGACGGTGTCAAAGTAGCGGCGGAAGAAGATGAATGTCTCCCGTGGTCTCCGCACGCATCTCACGTTGAAGCGTCGGGAGAATGGAACGATGAGAGGGGTCTCCTCGTCAGGCACTGGCGCAAGCCTCGGAAAGTAGGCGTAGACCTACAACTGCAGTGTAAGTATCAGAATGCTTATCAGATAAAGCAGAATACAGAATAAAGCAGAAATTACAGAACTGTTTATTGTGCGGTGTATTGTACAGTGTACAGTGTGTGCAGTGTACAGTATATGACCAGTATGAAGCAGACCGCAGTGCGTGCAGTGTACAGAGTACAGAAAATGTAAAGGTAGAAATGTAAAACAAAGAAAGAGATGTACCTCCCATGCTCGCCAGTAACCTCCGAGCAGCTGTCCGCTGCCATGGGAAACCGAGCTCATGTATCCGTATAAGGTGGCCAAGGCTGCTCCACCCCAGTCATAGCGCAGGATCCTGGTCACGTCCACCAGAGCGCTCAGCAAGCAGAGGGGCACGGTGTTCGCCCGATCGGCAAAAATAGTCGTCCCCAACAGAAACATGAGGAAGCCGCGTGCATACCGCTCCACCTCCTCCTGAGTGGTAGGCGCCTGGACCCGGAAGTGGTCCTCGAACCACGAATATCTGACATACCCTGCCCGAGCAAGTGGCGACTGAGTGCCAAGTAAGTGTATCTGGGCAGCGTCCCACTCATCCATGTCGGTGTCAAAAGGGATCGGATCACCCCCTACTCCGATGCCGGTGAGCATCAAGAAGTCGTAGGGAGTCATCGTCATGTCTCCCGCGACGGAGAGGTGGAATGAGTCGGTGGTGTCCCACCACCTCTCCACCAGAGCAGCGAGAAGAGGCCTGCTCGCAGTAAGCTGGGAGAGTCCTCTGCAAAAGGCGCCGAAGCCGGCCTGGTCTACGATGTGTCGGACTGCATCGGGCAACTCCATATACCAATCACGGGCGGCGACATTTCCATACCCCCGGAAGGCATGGGAATCTCCCTATATTCAAGAGAAACAGTTACGAAGCAATATAAAATGTACAATTTTGAAGAGCATTCAGAATTGGTGACAATACAGCGTGTGTGCACGTTTTCAAGTTCAAACAAACATCGGGTGGCGAAGTGCTTACAGTGAACTACGACATGCGATGTGCCAGTATTTTTGGGTGGTTTAGTGACAATGCAGCATGTGTGCACGTGTTCAAATTCAAACAGATATCAAGTGTAATGTATTCACAGTCAACTATAGCATGCAGTGTATCGGTGTATCTGGGTTAAGCAGTTAAAGAACAGGATCAACTTTGGTAGTTAAATGTTCTACATTGCGAAAAATGAAACCAGGAAGAATATACCTCGGAAGCGCCGTATGATAGATGTAACTCCCGCTCACGCAGGAGAAGCTCTAGAGGCGCCGTCCTGTCAAAGCTCCTGAACTGGCGAAGTCCGTCGGGAGGCAGTATGTGAATCGCCGGCTGGTAGGTCACCGGATCAAACAGGCGGACGCTCAAGGAGAGGAGCTCGGTCTCGGGATCCATCTCATGCTCTGGGGGAGTCCCGCCCTATGAAAGGTCGTCTGTCATCTCAAAGAGAGTGTGGAAATGGCCGGAAATGTGGAAATCGGGCTAGAATGCGAAAAGTCAACGAAAAGTCAACCCCGGCAGGGTGAAAAATGGCCGGAAAAGCCGGGGTGCGGAAAAGGCATAGGGATCGAGCTGAACTCGAGGGAAACAAGCCCCGAGTGGCGGAAATTGAAAAAGAGACACCAAAACAAAATTTTGTTCGGTTCAAAATGTTTGAAACGCGAAGGTATTCGCGAATCGAACGACAAAATGGGCACAAAAATTGAAGAAAACGAAGGATCGAAGGAAGGAAAATAACCTAAAGAGAGGGAGGAGCAATTTTTGACCAAGAACAAGTGAAGAAAATAGGGCTAGAGGCCCTATTTTAAAAGACCTGAGGCCAAAAGACCAAACTGCCCCGATTCAGGCACTTTTGGCTGGTCGGCCACACTGTTGGCCGGTCGGCTAAATATTTGGCCGGTGGACCATTTTTGTGGCCGGCTGGCAGCCGATGACCTCCTCTGATGGTTGGTGATCCTCCTACAACCTTGTTTGGGTCAGATGTGTGGTTTGGGGCCTTCATTGCTCAAGACAGTGCAAGAAAGTGCATTTCCGAAGCTCAACCGGTCTCCGTTTTGACCTCAGACCGTGTCTTCTGCGTGTACCACTTGAATATGGGTGCGGTGTATCCTTTTTGTATCCTTTTGTCTCTTTCAAGATTCGAAAGTTGCCCCGCATGCGTTGCTTTACAACGCTTTGACGTGAACGCGTGTTGAGTTATATGTCATTGTGCTCGCATTGTATGTTTTTTCACGGTCTGGCGAGACCTTAAATACACCCAGTCTAAGAGACCTTAAATCCTCTGAAGCTGCAATTCCTTCGATATTTGTTATGCATCCCTCTCTCGCATTGTCATGCACACACCTTGTGCATTGCACACGTTATCATTTGTTGTTATGCATGTCTACACGCATTGTAACACGCACAATTTGCATCATCATGCATTTTTCACCCTCCGGTCTAGGAGACCTTAAATCCTTCGAAGGTGCGAAACCTTTGGCGTCTGCATTGTCATGCATGATCCTCGTCACGCGTTGCTATACGCACCTTACATGCGTTGTTATGTTTCTTCCTCACATGCACTACCATGCATTTCAAGCGACGCGCGTCGTCGCGTATTCAAGTTCACGTGCATTTCAAAAGCCGCGCGTCATCGCGCATTCCAAGGTCATTTGCATTGTCATGCATCTCAAAAGTCGCGCGTTGTCGCGCGTTTCAAAATCATGCATCATCATGCATGCGCATTAAAAAAAAACAAAAAAAACAAAACACACAAAAAAAAAACATCCATTATCATGCATTTTCCCTTCATCATGCATTCGCATTCAAAAAAAAAACAAAACACAAAAAAAAAACATGCATTATCATGCATTTTCCCTTCATCATGCATTGTCACGCATTCAAAAAAAACAGAAACAAAAAACAAAAAACAAAAAAAACACATGCATATGTCATACACTGTAAATAGCATGCATTATCATGCATTTTTCATGCATTTTTCATGCATCCACTATGTATAGTACATATGCCACGCATCATTGTAAATAATGCATATGTCATGCATAACATTGTAAATATTCCATTCCATTACATATTTGTATATATTGCATTGTAGCCTGCATGCGTTCATTGCATTACCCTCATCTATGGTTCGCGCCTTTCCAAGTTGAGCTTGGTCTGGTACGTGCCCATATCTTTTCACGTCGAAGCACAGTTCTGCATGTGTACGCACCTATTCCACACTGGTATGTTGGTTTGAGGGTTGCGGCACCGTTTCTGTGCTAGATGCGGTTTGTTTGTGTACATGCCTTTCCTAGGCAAGATTTGGTTTGGCCCGCGTGCCTTATCCACTGTAAATACCATACCATCCATTGCATATTTGTATATATTGCATTGTAGCCTATAGCGATCTTGGTTGTCCCTTTACTGTTCTGTTGTATTCCGGACTCGGTTCCATGGAGTTGGTAGTTGTATCTACCTTGTTGTCGTCCTTTAATTCCATTTGTTTGAGTTTTAGGATGTGTTGGGCATGTTTCGAACAGGTGGGTTGAACCTTGGTCTAAAATCTTGTTGCTAGGTTTTTGGTCGTTCCGCTCGAGCGGGCCTTGTTGCGCTCGAGCGGAGATTGCACACTCTCAGTATTTCGTGTCCCTACAAAACTTCTACAGGTGTGATTTTTACGCTCGAGCCGGTTTCTTTACGCTCTAGCGGTCACGCTCGAGCGGGTACTCTAGCGCTCGAGCGGGTAGTACTTTTTGGTGTAAGTTTTGGGAGGGGGAAATCCACGCTCGAGCGGACTGATTTTCGCGCTCGAGCGGACGTACTTTATTCTTGTGTCTTGGCACTCGAGCGGGCCTTCTTGCGCTCGAGCGTACCTAGTTTTTTGTTCTTGACGCTCGAGCATTGTGTTCGACGCTTGAGCGGGAATATCGTATATCAGTTGGCTGCTAGGCATTTTAAAATCACTTTTTACATTCTCTCTCTCTCTCTTACTTTCTAAAAAGATATTTTGAGAGCTCCTCTCTCTAAAAACTCCCTTCTCTCTAGGGTTTGATCTAGTTAGAGTGTCTCACTATCCTCCGGCCTTTGTAAAAAGTGTGTGGATCGTCGAGGGCTCCATTTTGATCCATGGATCTTTGAGTTTGGAGCATTTTGGTTTTCTTCAACTTTCCCGTTTGAGCTCTAACTTCGAGGTAGGGATATCCTACTCCTTCTCATGAGTTTTGTCTTTGAATTTTAGCATTTTGATGAGTTGGGGGTTGTTGGGTAATTTTGAGAAAGTTTGGGCCTTTGTGTAATTTTACAAAAGCTGGGGTTTTGTTTATATAAACTTATATGCATGTTTGGCATAGAGAAATGAGATCAATATTGGATTATTGGTGAAAATGGAACCTTAGGGTTGTGATGTTAATTATGGGAAATGCTCTAATTACATTGATAAATTAATTGGTATAATTAATTTGAAGAAAAGAGGAATTAAATTGAGAATGTTGGAATTAGATGTGGATGAGATTAAAGGGTGTAGTTTGATTCGTTCATCGCTCACCTAGTTGAAATGTTGATTATATATCCATTTGGTGCACTTATTTTCAGTATAGAAATAACTTCTTTGGGCTATCGGTGGAGGATAGTCTTGATTGTTGTAGACACTGCATGATGATTAGGCAAACTAAAACTAATCGATTGAGTATGCTATTGAATATAGCAACTGGAATAATACATTAATTCTATGTATTGATTGATTGTATATGATCTATGTTTACATACATGTGTTGTGTGGGAGGAAATAGGGGATGTACTCCACGGTTTAGGGAAAGATAAGGAATGGACCTCTAAACCGGATTGTGTGACATTGATACAGCACTACAATGTGTATCAAATGTTGATTATGGAAGTGTTTGAATTGATTTGATATAGCACTAAAATGTATATCGTTATCAATTGTAAAGTATAGAAGTGATTCTATGTTATGTTGATACAACACCGAAATGTGTATCTTTCGCAAAGTGTGGGAATGGTTTATGTGTTATTGATACAGCATTAAAATGTGTATCCCTCATGAATTTTGAAAGTGTTTTAAAGATGAGTCTAAATCTCATTAAGTTATTTGGCTAGGTGTTGAGCCTTGTTTTCAAACTCAAAGTTGGAAAAGACATGGGAAATGAAATGTAACATAGACTTAATGTCATGAAATAGAAATGTGATATATGTTGATGTATCTGTGTTAACCATCTATCAACTGCTAATCTTTTAGTCATTGTTCATGGCTGGTTTAGTGTATTTCTACTGGGCTGTGGCTCACCCTTTATGGGACATCATTTTCAGGTACAGGTAGCATGCCACCTCCAAGGACATAGCTTGGGAGGATAGAGGCAGACAGACTGCTTTGTTATTTGCTTTCTTTTGATGTATTACATGTAAATTCAAGCCAAGGGCTTAATATGTATTGAGTTAGTACTCTTCTTTTTGTAACCAAGTGTTAACTTGGAAAGCTGTAAGCCTGTAGGGCATTTGCTTTAGTTGTTAACATGTAATACTTTTGTAAGAACTACTCAGATTAATAGAAAGATCGGTTGGTTTCTTTGTATCAATTCATGAATAAAGAGATGGGTTTTATGTTTTTTTTTTTTGAGGGCGTTGCATAGCCTACATGCATTCATTGCATCACCCCCATCTATGGCTCGCGCTTTTCCATGTTGAGCTTGGTCTGGTATATGCCCATATCTTTTCGCGTTAAAGCACAGTTCCGCATGTGTACGCACCTATTCCACGCTGGTATGTTGGTTTGAGGGTGACGGCTCCGTATCTGTGTTAGACACGGTTTGTATGTGCCCATGCCTTTCTTAGGCAATATTTGGTTTGGCTGCATGCCATATCCATTGTATATATTACATTGTAGTGTAATTTTTGCATCCAGCATTAGGATCATGTTCTTTCATTAGCGGGACACTTCCCCACTTATGTCATTCCACCCAATTACTTGTTCTTGTGTCCGTCTACATCACTCATGGTTTTGCATGTGTACGTGCCTATTCCACGCTGGTATTGTGGTTTGAGGGTTGCGGCACCTTTTCTATGGTTGGCGGACTTTGCATCTCCATTAATCTATTTGACATTTGTGTGGTTTTGAACCGCTCATGATTGGATCATGATTCAATTGCATTGCATTTCATTTGCATTATTATACATAGTTTTGTATATATCGCATATCATTTTGCATTCATTTTGCATGTTATGCATGTTGCTAACAATATTGTACCTGTTGAGTTTTCGTTTTCTTTCAGGCACGATATTGTATGTACGGTTCATTTGAAGCTGGTGCAACCAGACGAGCCGCACAGGTATCGTATCCTCCGAGTGAGACGTATCGAGAATTGCATAATTCTCTTGCACCCTCTCTGCATTGTAGTGTAGTTTGGTTTGTATGCTAGCTTAAAACTGTCGCATGTTATGCTTCGTTACATCTT
The DNA here is from genome assembly GCF_055761805.1 of Camellia sinensis. Classification (NCBI taxonomy): domain Eukaryota; kingdom Viridiplantae; phylum Streptophyta; class Magnoliopsida; order Ericales; family Theaceae; genus Camellia; species Camellia sinensis. The sequence continues at coordinate 30,048,107 of NC_138964.1, read as the reverse complement.
TCCTTGCATGATCATAAGTTATGTTCGGCTTCTTGCATTTTCAGTTGCATTTCGCCCCTGCCTTCGGGCGCATATCTTTATTATCTTGCATGCTTTGTCTAAGTCTTCGGCCTTGTCAAAAATGGGTCGTCTCTGGGCTTTGACACTCACTCCCGTCATTCTTATGACTTTCGAGTTCTGTCAAAGAGGGGCAACTGTAGACACCCCATTTTTGACCGTCCTCAAGACTTGGACGTCACCGTTTGAACACTCGGTGATCATCCATGTTTGTGTTCGTCTTGAGTTCTCGGAGGTCTCGGCCACGTGCCCTGCCTCAGGATCTCTCGACTCGACTATTTTGTGCTTGGTTTTGCACCAAACACTTGTGTTTTGCCCTTGAGGGACAGGGAATGGCTTGTTGGCCATCCCCACACTCCACCGGCCATGGCTTGAGGCCACCGGCTGTGTTTTGTTGCCATCGGCCAAATGTTTGGCCGACCGGCACTCTAGATGGTTGACCGGCCATATATTTTGGTCAAATTGCATTTTTGGCTGGCCGACCACTGTTCATCTGCTTTCTCAGATATTTTTGTGCCAGCTGTGATAGCTGACACCCACTTTGCTCTCCTCCATACACGTGTATGGAGGTATCTCCCTCTTGACTAGCTTACTTGAGAAGGTTTGCAAGAGTGAGCTCTATAAGAAGGAGCCTCTTCTCCCTCCATTAGGGTTGACAAAAAAAGCTCCAGAGCTCTGAGTTTTAGGGTTAGGGTTTACATATACTCTATCTCTATATCTCTTCCTCCTTTTGGTGTATTAGTGTGTGTTTGTTCTAACTATTGCACACAAACACCTACCATTACACCTTTCCTTAGTTACTGAGGCATTAGAGGGTTGATCTTGAACTTTTTAAGCTAGTTTTGATCCAAGAAGAGGTCTGGTCTTGTGATCTTGAAAGTGTTCTTCAAGGGTGAGTGTTGTTGCCCTTTATTCCCCATTTTTGCATAGCTTTTTTGACTACCTTACACCTATTTTCGAGCTTAGCTTATAACATATAAAAGTCTTTTTTTTGCTTGCTCTAAATAGTTGTTTAAGAGTATTTTGTTGTTTGGGGTTATTTGCCCCTCTTAGGCCTTGTTTGGCCCTATTTTTGTGCTATTTTGGTGAGCTCCGGGACCACTTTGTTTGGGCCTCCTCACCACTGAAATCTTGAGTGATTTCAGTGGTGAGGATGGTGCCTTAAGGTCCTAAGAAGGAGAGGGCCACCCCCTCTCCTTGTTGTCCTTGAAAAGGGCCATTTTTGCATCATGAGTGAGCATCTTATTTAGGTTCATGTTGGCCATGCCTTAGATGATTTTTTTGCCTATCTTGACATGTTATAGCACTGTTTTATGTTGGTTTGGACACCCCATGCTTGCCTTGCATACTTGTCTTGTAATGCCGTGGATTGCCTGAACATGCCTTGTGCTTTGAGCCTTGTTTCTAGCAAGCTTTTGGCTTAGCTTTGTGAAGCTTTTGTGCTCGTTTTAGCATGCTGAAGCTCTGTTTTTGGTTGTTTTGGTCGACCATGACATGCTTAGTATAGCCACCTTGCATTTTGGTTTGTAGGCCTTGGATGTGTAAGTGTGGAGCATGCATTGCTTGCATCATTTCAGTGGTTTGGAACCGCTTAGCATGTCATTTCAGTCCTCATGGCATGCTTGTATGCTTGCATTTGATGCCCCTATAATGTGTTAAAAGGTTGTTATCTTATGCCCCTTGTTTAGGCCCTTGTGCATGCTTGCATGTTTAGGCCACTTAGATGCCATCTAGGTGTATCCTTAGCATTGTTTAGGTCTTCCTTGGACCTATTTTAAGCCCTCTTAGCCTTGTGCGTCTTGGTTGACTTAGCCATGGTTTAAGCCCCCTTGGGCATGCCTTAGACCTTAGCCTTTGTTGCATGCTATGCTTGTCTTGTTTAATTGATTTGGCATCATCTTTGACATGATTTTCAGAGCTTATAATGCATGCCATTAGTCCATGTTTAGTCTCTTTTAAGTGTGCTTAAAGGTTGCTTGTTTGGTGCTTAAGTGTTGGCCCATTTGCAATGCATGTTTGTATGTGTAATTGTCCCTCATTTCCATAGCATTGGCCACTGTTTTGGGCTTAGTATAGAGCTGCCCAAACTAGTTTAAGACCATCCCTTGCATGTTGATGCATGCTCACCTTGTGTGTTGTTGCATACTTGTGTGTTGTTGCATGATTGAATGAAGTCACATGCTTACTTGCATGCTTGAACATCCACTTTGTATCTTGTATGCTTGTTGATTAGCATTGATGCTTCATACCTTGCATGTTTGCTTGCATAGGTTGTATGCCTAATATGCATTGTGCATTGCTTGTGCCTATGCTCATGTTGCATACTTAGTTAATATGCCTAGGTTGCATTACATGAGCATGCATGCCTTGCCTCTTGAATTGAGTATGATAGAGGTTGGGTTTCATTTGTTTGTTTGATTGTGAATCTCGTTTGAAATCGAAGTGCATAATTGGTTTCTTGGGCCATCACGCATTGAAATGCATGATTGGTTGTCCGAGAACCAAGAACCATGTCCCTTTGAGTCATAAACATGATAAGGAGTGTGTTGGTGCACACATTTGCTTGAAATGCATTGCTATGCCATGTTCTGCCCTCTGCTGCTTTCAAAACTGGCTTCTATAGGAATCTTTGGCCGGCCAACCATCCTTAGAGCTGACCGACCAAAGATGGATGGCCGAGAGCTCAACAAATGGTCGATGACCATCCTACCATGGCCGGAAAGGTTTCTACTTGGTCGGTGATGATCTACAGTGTCCATGGAGCATTCCTGGGGAATTTTGCAATGATCAGAGAAGGAAAACAGTGTGGACAGAGGCAACTTGTGCATGGCAGTGGACTTCCAAGCGGAGCCGAGCACGCATTACATTGGGCCCTCTTCCCGAGGCTGTTTACCGTTTTATTAGATTAGTTAATTTGCTTAACTAGTTTAATTGGTCTGTAATATTAAATTAGCTTGTAGGTTAGTTAAATCTGTATTATTCTTTCGGTCCCTCCGAGTGAGGGCAAATTTGTAATAAGTGTGGGTCTGTGTGTGCATGTTTTCCAACCCCTATTTCTTTCTCCCTTTTACTTACCTGCTTTGATGGTTAGTACTTGGACATATTTAATTTAGCATACCTTATGCTATGCATGCGTGCGTCATTCATCAGTATTGCATGCACCGGGCTCGGCGCATCATGCAAACTGCATAAGTATTTCAAATCTAACTTGAACATGTGCATCAAATGGTTGCATTTCACATGCCATCCTAGGATTAGCCGAGCCTATCCTAATTGCATTCTGTATGCGTTGCATTAGGCACTTAACATGGACTTGGATCATACATTGATTGCTAACGAGTTCTTTGTTTTGGCTTGGAGTACACTGTAAGTATTTTGTGCTTTAGCATCTCGCACGAGTGTGAATGTTAACATGACAACATTTTTTATCATGTGGCTAGATGCTTATGTGATATGAACTGCCTGAATGCCTGTGGGTGAAGTTTGGATTGCTTGAGTTAGAACAACTCATCAAAATCTGTGTTTTAGCCTACTCGCGAGTAGCAAATTTCAAAATATTTTCCAAACAAACAGATATGCGATGCTTTGTGCCAAATTAGGCGATCTAGTCTATACTTGTTTACTGTGCGCATAACATAGTAATTCTAGGCTAATAACTGGAATAGGAACACATAATGCTTTCAAAACAAGATATCACGGTTAGTAGAGGCCGATCTTTGATCGGGCGAGAGGGGGTGCTCATAGCTGACCTTCCCCAATCGTACCCAAGTTCCCGAGCCGAGGCAACTTTGGTGATGACGGACACGTGGCCTTTAGCACCGAGTCAGGGTTTCTTAAATTTCTCAAAATAAAATATTTAGGTTGCGACTCTGTATCTGGTAACGCAGTCCATGTTTGGCACTTCTTTTCTAAAAATCTGTTTTTCTCAAAACAATTTGCCAGATTTGGACTCTTTGGTTCAGATTAAGAACCGTGACAATTTGAGAGTCCTGAACTGTAGTGAACCCAATATGAACAGAACGGGACTCATCCTCCCGGGGCGTTTGGGGACGTCTACACAAAGAGGCCGAGAAATAGAAGGAGAGACAACTGGAAGAGGAGATGGTGTTGAAGGAGTTTGAGAAAATCCAAGCCGATATTTCTATCTGGGGTCTTTTCGTGGCCTCCCGAGTGCACCGACAAGCAGTGTTATCGGCAAGGACAAGGCTAAATTGTCCATTGACACTACTCCCGAGGAACTTATGGGGTTGGTCTTTTCGGGTGGCAATAAACCAAAGCTCACTTTCTCTAATAAAGAGTTGCCACCAGAAGGGTCAGCCCACAACAAATCGTTGTACATTTCCGTGGAATGTAAGAAGAAGTGGGTGCCAGTGGTGTTGGTAGACACTGGTTCGGCCATTAATGTTTGTCCTTCCCGTACTGTTTACGCAGTTGGCCTCAAACCTGCAAACTTTGTTCCTACAGCCCAGGTGATAAGGGCGCATAGCAATACAAGTAGAGAGGTCATCAGCACAGTGACGATGCGAGTTCAAGTGGGTCCGTCAAACCAGGAGGCCGAGTTTCACATTTTGGATGTATCGGCTACCTTTAACCTACTTTTGGGAAAGCCGTGAAACTGTGGACACGCCCCGAACGCCCCGGGGAGAATCCCGCTTCGTTCATTTGGGCTTACCACAGTTCGGACTCAAATGTCACGGTTCTGAATCTAATCTCACAATGTGTGATGTGAGACCGATAAATCACCAAAGAGTCCAAATCCGGCAAATCGTTTTGAAAAACTAATTTTTATAAAGAAGTGCCAAACATGGACTGCTTTGCCAGATATAGAGTCGCCACCTAAATATTTTATTTTGGGGGAATTTAGGAAACCCTGACTCGTGCCTAAAGCCACGTGTCCGTCATCACCAAAGTTGCCTCGGCTCGGGAACTTGGGTACAATTGGGGAAGGTCATTTAATGAGCACCCCTGCTCGCCCAATCAAAGATCGGCCGGTACTAAGTATGATATCTTGTTTTTGAAAACACATGTGCTCTTATTCCGGTTAATTAGCTAATCTTACTATGTGATTCGCACAACAAACAAGTATAGACTAGATCGCCTAATTTGGAACCAAGCCTCGCATATCCGTTTGTTTGGAAAATGGTTTGAAGTTTGTTACTCGTAAGTAGGCTAAAATACGTATTTCAATGAATTGTCCCAATTCAAGTAATCCAACCTTCACCCACAGGCATTCAGACAGTTAATCACGTAAGTAAATAGCCTCATGGCAAGCATGCTTTCATGGCAACATTAACACACATGCAGTATGCTAAAGCATAAACACTCACAGTGTACTCCGAGCCAAAACAAAGAACTAGTTAGAAATCAATGCATGATCCTAGTTCATGTTAAAATGGCTAATGCAACACATGCAAAAATGCAATTAAGATAGGCTCGGCTATCCTAAGTATGTCATGTGAGATGCAACTTGGTGCATGTATTCAATATTGGATTTGAAATACAATGCAGTTAGCATGATGCGTCGAGCCCTGTGCATGCAATATAGATGAATGGATGCAAACATGCAAGCATAAGGTATGCTAAACGAAATATGCCTTAAAACTAACCATCATAAACGGTTAAGTAAAAGGGAGAAAGAAATGGGGGTTGGAAGACATGCATCACACATACGCACGCTTATTACAATAATGCGCCCTCTCGAGGAAGAGACCGAATAAGTAGCTAACTAGCTAATCTAAGCTAATTAAACTAATTATTACACAACAAATTAATTAACTAATCCTAGTTAACTAATTATTACAGAACAAATTGAAATAGTTAAACGCATTAACTATTAAAGGTACAGACCAAAGCAAAACCTAGCTATCTAAGCATGGCAGCTAAGGAAAGCAATAAATTAGGAGCCTCAAAGGTAGAGGAATGCATGCATGTCCGGTCGCCTCATTCGGAAATCCAATGCGATGCCTCGATTTTCCTCTGTTTTCATTTCTTTTCAGAAACTTGCACCAAGCTCCAGAAAGATGAAAATCCACCTTGGGAATCCAGTGGGAGGGTGGCCGACCACTTTTGGTCTCACCAGACCCCTGCCGACCACTTTTGGTCTCAAGGGGGTGTGGTTCTCGACCCTCGGGCCAACAATCGTGCATTTCAATGCATGATGGCGGAGAGGCAAAGTTGCACAATTCAATATGAAAATGAATGCACAAGTAAACACATAAAGCCTAAAACTCTATCATGGATGATCAAGAGCATCGGCGACCGGGAATTAAGGCACGTTTCATCACTTTAAGTATGAAACGTCCCTCGTTTCCCGTGTTTGGACTAACACCTATTCCAAACACAATGCAAGCAAGCATGGCATACACAATGCGAATAAACTACACGGCATACTCAATGCAATGTGACATGATTAACTTAACAAAGCTAATGGCATGCAAACAATGCTAATGAATGCATGCACAATGCAAAGTACAAGGCATACATAATGTGATGAACAATGTGGCATACTCAATCCAATATGCATGGCATGTTCAATGGACTTAAACTAAAAGGGGTAGACCTTAGTCATGCCCAAATCAGTGGCCATTGGTGATGAAATGGAGGCACATAAAGCAAGGCATGCACGCATAATGCATTGGCCATCAAAGAGGCCAAAGAGCACAACTCCCAAGAGTGCTCGATGAGTGACAAAAGTGGAAGTGTAACAACACTAAGTGCATTGAAATGAAGCGAGAAATGATGCCAAATCATTCAAACAACATAAGTAAAGCATGCTAGGGTTAGCAAAGAGCAACGCAAAGGAGGCATGCAACACATGGCACAAATGCATGAATTAAGCATGGATAAAGCTCAAGTAGGCCAAAACAAGGACCTAAACATGCTGAGATGGGGGCCCAAAGGCCTAGGCATGGAAGCATGCAAGCTAAGGCCATAACAAGGCCATAATATACAACACTTAAAGACATTCAAAGCATGAATGAAGTGGAAACATAAGCATGCTATAAGCTCTGAAATGTCATGTTAGATGATGCTAAATCATGTACACAACACAAATGAAGCATGCAATGATGCTCAAAGCTTGAGGCAAGCAAGGACACTTGTACTACAAGTATGCAAAACATGAAGCATGTGATCAAGGCAACCCAAATAGTCCTAGTACATGTTACAATGAGTCTAAAACATGCATGGAAGTAGGCCAAAATATGCTAGCAAAAAGGGCATGAAGCATGATTCATACAAGGCAAATAAGGTGGATTACACTACACCTATTAAGACCAAGCATGGAATGACTTAAGCAATAAAAATTAGAGTTATATCATGGCAAAATAACCCCAAATAAACACTGAAATAGTGGCTCACAAGCAAAGGCATGAAGGCATACGCAATGGTTCATGTTAAGGCATAAAGGGGGGGAACCCTCCAACGGATTGAATGAGTGATAAATGCAAGTGTATGGCCATGAAACATGGACTGAAATCACATAAAAAGTGATGCCAAATCATCCAAATAAGCCAAGTAGAGCATGCTAGTGGACTTGGTGTATAAAGCTAAGAAGCTAGATTGAACTATAGCTATACAAAGCAAGTCACGCATGGCCAAAACAACCAAAATCACAGCTAAAGCATGTTAAAACATGGACAAAAACTTCATGAAGTTAAGTCAAAAGCATGCTAGAATGACATGTCACAATATGACGCATGTTAGGCTATTTCATAGAAATGCACTACAAGTGCAAGGAGCATGCAAAGGCTAACCAAACCAAACCTAAACAGAGGTATGACATGGTAAAACAAGCCTAAGAACATGCTGAAATGGACACAACATAGGCTAGAAGTACATGCTACTTCATGAAGCATACAAAGCTAGTGTGTGTGATTTACACTACAAGTGTATTAACCATGCATGGAGTGATCAAGACAAGTAAAAACAGTGGTATGTCTCAGCAAAATAACCACAAATGCATGCTAAGAACAAGCTAACACAAGCTTAGTAAAGGTGCTCAAACATGAGGCATATTAAGGCACGTAAAGAATACACAAGGAGAGGGGATGACCCTCTCGTTCTTAGGATTCTTAGGACCTTAAAACACCACCCCCACCACTAAACTCCCTCTGGATTTCAGTGGTGAGAAGGCCAATACAAGGTGGTCCCGAAGCTCACAAAAAAGGCTAAAAAACAAGGCCAAACAAGGCCTAAGAGGGGGTAAACAACCCCAAACATAAAAGTGATCTAAACAAAATTTTTAAGCATGAAAAAATAGAACTTTTATCAGTTATGAGCTAAGCTTAAAACAGAATGCAAGATAGGCTAAAAGCTTAAGCAAGAAAGGGGGATTTAAAGGTCAAAAGCTCACCCTTGAAGACCCTCTTTATAACTGCAACCCCAGCAGGCTTTTTGAACTTAAACCAGTCCAAGAACACCAAAAACAACCTCAAGGAGCCTCAGCAACACAAGCATGGTGTTTAAGTGTGTGTTTGTGCACAAAACTAAGACAAATCTACACTTTTGAGCACAAAAATGAAGCAAACAAGGCAATATAGATACAACACTATATCTATCCTCTTCCTTCAGATTTTCTGAACCTAGAGGAGGGAGGAGGAGCTTCCCTCTTATAGAAGAGGAAAGGCAAATCTTCTAGGAGAAGCTAAGCACCAAAGCAATCCCTCCATACACGTGTGTGGAGGATGAGTCTAATGTCCTCCAGCTGGCAGCTGGAGGAAAATATCTCCAAAAAGGTGCCAAAAAGAAGCCGAGGCCTGCTAGTTTAAGTGGTCGGCAGACCACTTTAGGTGGTCAACTAGAGCAAAAATTGGTCGGCCATAGGTGGGAGAGGTCAACACACTAAATGCAAGGTGGTGGTGTGGTGGCCGACAAGAAAAGATGGTCCAAAGACCAAGAAAGCCAGTTATCTGACAAAAAAACTAGCTGGAAAAAGAAAAAGTGGTCAGCCAGGAGAAATACTAGTCTCCCACCCTTGTACCACCTTCCAAACAAGGAAAACAAGGTTTGTACCAAAAACAAACCAAAGCGGATGCAAGACGAGAAATCGGGAGGCAAAGCACGTGGCCGAAAGCCCCGAAAACTAGCTGACGAGCACCAAAAGTGGTATGCAACCACAAAAGTGGTCTCCTGAACCACAGCGTTCCTCTAGGCTGAGGCAACAAGGTATGGTTCAAAAATCACGCCAAATGGAGAGTGTTAAGCGGTCCCGAGACAAGGCGCACGGCCAAAGGCTCTAAAAATCAAAAACTAGTCTCCAAACGGGAAAAGTGACCTACAACCACGAAAAGTAGTCTACGACCATAGAGAGATGGTCTACAAGACCACTCCCTCCCTCCAGGAAGGGAAAACAAGACTTGGTCCGTAAACCGAGCCAAAGCACAAAGAGTTCAGAGCCCCGGTGGCAAGGCTCTCAGCCAAAACTCTAAAACCTCAGAACGAGCACAACATGCACCATCATCGAGTGCTCAATCGATGACGTCTGAGTCTTAAAGTCAGTCCAAAATGGGGTGTCTACACACCATGTAAAGGTTGTCTCCTCCATCCTCCATCAAATGTTGAAATATCCCCATGAGGGAGGAATGGCTACTATTTTTGGGAATACATCCATCCACCCGCCTCCAGAAGTGACCATGCCAGTACTAGAGATTGACCATGGGGATGAAGATGTGTTCCTTTCAGGATTCACTCTAGCTGAGCCTCGAGTTGTGTAAACCATTCTGGCTGCAGATGAAGGCATGTACATTAGCACCTAGTCCATCTATTTCATGAACAAATTATGGCATGTTCTAGGAATGGGACTTGGAAAAAGTAGGTAGAAAGGCATTACAATGTCAGCTAAGGTGCCACCCAACCCACATGCCTTTGGATTGGCTATGTGCCCACCAAAGAGGATTGGATCAGAAAAGGAAAAGTGATGAAGGGCAAAACCGAAGCCAAGACAACCGGGAAGCAGTATGAGCTCAGTCACAGGCCAATCTGAGGCACGCTCATCGGTCGTTTTGTTCGAGAGGGAAAGGATTTCCCTTTTTGTGGCTTTCCCGAGCCTTGGGTAAATTCCTCTAAACAACGCGTCCTCGAGTTTGAGATCTTCTTTGATCTGAAGTTGGAGGATAGTGATGAGGAAAGGGTTGAACCAAAAAAGGCTAACCAAAGCATCGAGGATGAGTTAGACGACAGCGAGCCTGGAGTAGGAGCAACACTGGCCAATCTCCTGACAGATCCCGCAACTGACCAAGAGAACTTCGGGGATAACTTTACTGTCTCCATGATTGAGGAAAAATCGAGGGTCGATCCTACCGGTGGTATTCTGAATGCATCAGAGGCACAACATCTTACTTGGCAGCCGGAGAAAGGCTTTCTTTCCAGTTCTGAATCAGGTGATGAGACAGAATCTGATTCCATCGAGTTTGTAGAGTCAACATTTGATTCAAATCAGTTTGGGGAGTCTGAGTCTGGCATTTCAGATGGTGGTAACCCAGATGCCAAAGTCCTGTCGAGGTCCTCTTTTTCTTTTCCTTTTGAGTCAGTTGTAACCGAGGAGCCGAAACTTTTGAATGAGAATGCTGCCAATTCTGAGTACTTCTCTATGCCGCTTAACGAAAACGAAGAGGGAGAAATTCCTCGGGCTTTGAAAAACTTGATTAATCGAGAGAAAGAGAGGTATGTTAAACCTTGCGCTGATGAAATCATTGCCATTAATATGAGTACTGAGAAGGGTCCACGCTTGGTCTAGATTGGGTCCACATTGTCGTCGGAGGAACGTGAGCGTTTAATCGCTTTATTAAAAGATTTCAAAGATGTTTTTGTGTGGTCCTACGAAGACATGCCTGGAATCGATCCTGAGATTGTACAGCACCAGATCCCTCTTGACCTTGAGGCCCAACCAGTCAAGCAGAAGTTGCACAAAATTCGCCCAGATTGGGCATTGAAAATCAAGAAAGAGGTTACCAAGCAGATTGAGGCTGATTTCTTGTTAGTATCTGAGTGCTCGACTTGGTTGGCCAACATCATCCCAGCGCCGAAGAAGGATGGTAGAATCCGGGTGTGTGTAGATGTCAGGGATTTGAACAAAGCCAGTTAGAAGGATGACTTCCCTCTGCCGCACATAGATGAGTTGGTAGACTTCACTGCAAGCCATGCCTTGTTATTATTTATGGATGGGTTTTTCGGGTATAATCAGATTCTGATGGCACCCGAGAATAGAGAGAAGACCGCATTCATCACTCTATAGGGTACCTACTGCTACCGGGTTATGCTATTTGGGCTGAAAAATGTTGGGCTACCGATTAGAGGGCTGCGACCACCATGCATGACATCATCCATAAAGAGGTCGAGGTGTACATGGAGGACATGATTGTCAAATCCAAAGAATGAGAAGGCCACTGCACCATCCTAGAAAAATTCTTTCAACGGATCAGAGAGTACAGATTGAGGTTGAATCCACAGAAGTGCACCTTCGGCGTGACAGCAGGGAAAATGCTGGGATTTATGGTCACACTGAAGGGCATTGAAGTAAATCTGTCCAAGATGAAGGCCATCTTAGAAATGCCACTACCAAGGACTAAAAAAGGAGGTGTGTGGCTTTCTGGGAAAAATGCAATTCATATGACGGTTTATTTCCAAATTAACCTTGACTTGTGAACCACTATTTGGTCTCCTGAAGAACGGAAAGAAATCAGTTTGCCTTTGAACAAGTTAAGCAGTACCTCCAAAATCCACCTATGTTGTCGCCACTGGAGCCAGGGAAGCCTTTGATTCTGTATCTGTCAGTAACATATTCGACTATGGGATGCATGCTCGCTCAAGAGTCTGAAGATAGGGTGGAGAAAGCCATCTATTACTTGAGCAAGAAGATACTAGATTATGAGAACCGCTACGCTCCTTTGGAGAAAGCTTTCCTGGCCTTGGTATGGGATACCAAGAAGTTGAGGCACTACTTCTTAGCTCACTCTGTAATGCTAGTTTCAAGATTAGATCCCATCAAATATCTCTTTGAGAAACCAGCGCTTACAGATAGGCTAGCTCGTTGGTTGCTTCATCTCTCTGAATTTGATCTCAAATATGTCACCTCTTCAGGATTCAGGCGCCTATGACCTGGGAAGAGGTGGAGCAGTATGCTTGCGGCTTCATCATGTTCCTACTGGGGACCACCCTCTTCGCTGACCGGGTGAACACTGTCGCCCTCTACCTACTGAGTGCACTAGTGGATGTGACGCGGATCCGCCGCTACGACTGGGGTGGCGCAGGCTTGGCCACACTCTATGGATACATGAGCTCTTCCTCTCGCCGCAGCGGGTGCTTGCTCGGAGGCTACTAGCGAGCCTGGGAGGTATATTTTCCCTTTCTGTCTTACAGTTCTGCTTTACTCTATCTGTATCCCACACACACTTCACACACGCAATCTGCTTTACACTGGATGTACACTGCACACGCTACACAAAACACTGCACACATTCTCTGATTTTTGCTTTATCTGCATTCTGCTTTGTCTGATAAGTGTACTCACTGTTACTTTGCTACATTCTGTAGTTATGGGTGTACGCCTACTTTCCGAGGCTTGCCCCAGTGCCAGATATGGAGACGCCTCCCATGGTTTCAATTTCCCATCAATTCGATGTGAGATGCGAGCGGAGGCCGCGGGAGTCCTTCGTGTTCTTCCGCCGATATTTCGACACCATCACCGCCGCAGAGGTATTTCAAACTTTAGAGTTCATTTAAGCTTCGCTTTAGATTGTAATTTTGATAACAGATAACAAACTGTATGTCCTGTCATTTGCAGATCACCTGGCAGCCCTAGGCGATGTTGCCTGATACAGTAAGAGACGGATACATGGGCGCTCGAGAGACTGCCCGATTTCGGGTTCTACTGGAGGGCCCAGTCTGCTGAGCATGGTACTTTGGGGAGCGCTTCCTACAGCAGACCCTCAGTTTGCTAGAGCAGATAGTCCCCAGGCCGTCTGCTACCCATACGAGGGCTACTGAGAGGTACACCCAGGAGGAGATGACGGATTACACGATCGGCTGGGATTCGGACCTTTTCTGAGCTGAGGGCGACTACGCCGAGTTCATCTAGACCTACCTGATGCGGCCTCTGACCGGCGCTCGCTGAGTCGAGAGAGAGAGAGACCAATAACGCCAGCGACTAGAGCAGGAGCACTAAGGACAGCTTAGGCCCGTAGCAGGAGTGGGTCCCGGAGAGGACAGGGAGTTGGGTGGCCAGCTCTGCCCACCATGATGACATGCCGAGGGCAGGGTGGGGAGACTTACCAGATACCCATTGCTCCTCCTCTGGTTGATCATAAGCTTGTTGGAGTTCGCGGCTCGACCCCAGTATGTACTACTATACTTTGCATTCTGTACAGTCATTTCATTTCATTTGATATCCCGCAGAATACTAATGATTTCAACACTTTTGCAGGCTTCCATCGAGTATACTAGTCAGTCTCTGGAGTTGATGGCCTCAGTGATGGGGATGCTACAGAGGAGCTTGGATCTACTGACCATCGATGGTATCCCGATAAGTTCATTCAACCCCAGTCCCAAACTTTGCACACTCTGTTCCATTCATGATCTGATGCATCGCATTTATGGGTACGACACTTGATACACTGCACTCACATACCACTCATGGCCCTGATACACCGTAACTCACAGCATTCATACACTATTGTCACACATTGCTCGCAGCATTCATACACTGTACTCATACACTGCACACAACATTCATACACTGTACTCATACACTACATTTGGTATTCATACGCTTTTTCGCATAGCATAACTGATGTGTTTGCCATTTGTTCTTTTCAGGCCCCATTCCAGATATCGACCGTAGGGGGTGCTCCAGCTGGACCATCTGTACCTATCCGAGGAGTTGGGGGAGCCAGGCGCGGCATGACTATACATAGCCGGGGCAGACACAAGGGCACCCATGCTGAGAGCAGTTCGCGAGAGCCTACTCCGGACGATGATGAGTCAAATGAGGAAGCAGTGTCGTCTGAGGGTGAAGCCGGGGATGGCTCAAATTCAGACTACAGAGCTGGCGATGGTGATCCTGGACCCTCGTCCAGGAAGAGGACCAGGACCGACTCCCGCACTTGAGACCATTGATGTTGACCCAGACATTTGCTACTTTTCTTTTCTGCTTTTTTGCTTTATTTTTCTTTGTACTGGTAGTTTAAGCACATTGTACTGCCTCAGGCAGGTTTTATTTTCTTCAAAACTATGTACTTTTTGCAAAAGAAAAACATGAATGGAATGAAACAACTATTTTGTTCAAAAAGTGTTACATTTGTACATTCTATGCATCGCATTGCATCGCATTACATAACAATGTAAATGAGATTGAACTTTGTTTTGAAAACCAAACGCTCGAATTGCATCAATTAGGTAGTGAACCAACTAACGACAAAACAACTCGATAAGCAAAACAAAGAACTCGACAAGCTAACCAAGTGTAATTACAACTCGATAAGCAAAACAAAGACTTAAAGAATGTGAAATACAACTCAATAAACAAATGTACAACAACTTGATAAACAAATTGAAGTAACACAGGCGCGACTTCGCAAAATCATCATCGGAAGGCATTTAAAGTGGAACCAATCACAGGTTCTCAACATATTAAGCATTTAGACAGCTCAGAGGATAAGAGGGAAGGCCATCGACCAAAGGGAGAGGCCATCGACCACAAGAAATGGCCATCGGCCAACATTTCTAGCCGATCGGCCCAAAAAGATGGTCGGTCGGCACTATTCGTGGCCGGTCGACCAAACATGGCAAGAACCTCCAGAATGTTGACACTTGTCTTCCACTTAACACCTTATCTTCTACAAAAACCTCAGCTTCGTAGTTTTCCTCATTTCAGCTCTAATTTGCACCAAATGGAAGAATTTCTTATCCAAAATCTCACAACTTGGATTGCCAACTTGGATGGCTCGGAAAGGCTAAATTTCTGGGGCTTCGGCATAAATGCACTATTCACGCTGGGTCGCACCCCGCTGTGTTTTCCGTTCCTATATGCCACGGCAAGGTTTTGGAACCCGGTAACACACGTCTTTAGCTTTTGTGGTCAAGAGATGTGTCCTACTTTCGAGGATTTCCAAGCCTTAATGGAATCCGAACGCGATAAAGAAATCTTGCCGCAACTCTGGTTCGGCCACTTCCAGGCTTTAGGAAAGATGTGCGATCTTACTTTGCACGACGCTCGGTCATTGGTTCACGACGGAGAGCTAGACATTCCAAGCTTGGTTTGTAGGTTTTCTGATGCCGGTGGCCGCGACGATCATCATTGGCAGGGCTATCGGCGACATGCGCTTTGCTTATGCATGCTGTCTCATTTTTTGCTTGCCCCAGGCTTTGGAGGGTTTAGCACTCGTTTGATTGACATTGCCGAGGGCCTAAAAGAAGGCAAGAGCTGCATCGCCATGACGCTAGCTGAAACTTTGATAGGTTTGGACGCTTTTCATCGCTGGGAGACGGCTAGATTCGCAGGAAGTCCGCTACTACTGCAGGTAATGTTTCCCACCCTATCTCATATATATTGCTCACATCACTCGGCCCTCAGGCTCGGTTTTTCTCTCAAAACCCTTTTCTCACTTTTCTCTCAATGTACACCTCTCTATTCTTTAATCTGTCATTTTTCATCCCTCCCCAGGTATGGTTGATGGATAAATTGAGAGTGGTGGACTCATGCCCGGCATATTCAGCTCGCAGCTATTTGTTTCGACGACGTCTAGTCGATGCCCCTGATGAGGGATGGTGGTACAGCTGGATGTGCAATTTGTCCGCGGACCACATTGCTTGGCACTGCCCTTCGCTCAATCTGTCGGCGATGAGCTACAGCATGAACCACCAGCCCAGGATTCAGTTGATTGGCCTAACACACTGTGTCTTTTACTTTCCGTTCTGGATCCGGCGCCAGTTCAGACACGATCAGACTTGTCCGGAGGAGGGGATAGAGTACCCTGCTACATTTCCGGTCCAAGGCGCACAGCTAGCTCGGTATGGCATGGAGGACGAGAGAGCTTCTGGCCCCCGCTCCTACTTTCAGCTGCACCCTCTCTAATGAGTGCATAGATTGGCTCAATGAAGAGGCACAGGTTGGGCCCATTTTGGCATCAGAGGCTTCAACCAGCTCTGGAAGGGGACGCAGGAACACCTGACTATGCCCCGGATTTATTTGCTTTAATCAGAACTTTCAAGTTTTATTTATGAATGTAATAAAAGCAACTTCAATTGGTTTTCAAGAGTAGGAGAACTCTGTATTGAAATCAATGAAATTGAAGGTTGTGGGTACTGAAAATTTTTGGCTTCGTCCAAAAATGGTCTAAGTTATAAAAAGATTAATTTGAGGAAAATCAACTTTTATTAATACTTTTCAAAACCATTTTCGATATGGATCAGAACTGGACACGCCTGAGATCTGTCATTGGGATGCACAACCCTGGATTCCAACAACTGGAAAGTTGCCCCTAGTCTGAATAGTACTGTATTGGAGATCACAACCGAGCTCTTGAATGCTGAATAGACAAAGATGACCAAACATGATCACATGGACAAAGTTGATCGGGGAAGTGTTTATGGATGGACTTCAGGATGAAGTTGTCTACGTATCCCAAAGATGGGAATCAAGCCTTACGTAGTTCGGCACAGGTTCACTCGTGTATTAACCCTCACCTTTTACGCTCTAACTTTTGCCAAGGCCGTCCTTTTCGGGTTTTCAACCTTGCGAGCTCAGTTTTTATAATTTCAAATTTTTCATGTTTGCCTAGGTCGCCCTTTCGGGTTTTCGGCCTAGCGAGCCACTCAGGGAAAATATTTCTTCAACTTGTCCATGTTGATCGGTTGGGAGAACTCTAGGCCATCTAGGTCCATCAGAACGACAGCTCCACCTGACCAGATAGACTTAATGATGTAAGGACCAGTCCAATTAGGTCTGAACTTGCCCCTAGGGTCATGGATAGGAGCTCGGTTGTCTTTGAGCACCAAATCTCCTTCTTTCAAATTTCTGGACTTAACCTTCTTGTTGAATGCCTTGGCAATTCTACGTTGATGACCCTCAACATGGTACATTGCTTTCAACCTTCTCTCGTCAAAGAGCATGAGGTCTTCGAATCTGCTCTGCTGCCAATCTGCCTCAGCTATCTGATACTCAGCCAGTGCCCGTAATGACGGAACCTCAATTTCGATAGGCAGAACAGCCTCAATTCCATAAACCAAGGAGTATGGAGTCGCCCCAGTGGAAGTTCGAATTGAAGTCCGGTAGCCCCACAGAGCAAATGGCAACTTATCTGGCCAGTCCCGATAGGTTTCCACCATCTTCTGCAGTATGTGTTTGATGTTCTTGTTGGCGGCCTCAACTGCTCCGTTGGTCTGTGACCGATATGTAGACGACTTATGAAAAGCCACGTTGTACTTAGCCAACAAGTCAATCACTTCTTTCTTGAAGTGGGAACCATTATCTGAAATGATCTCGTTCGGGACCCCGTAGCGACAGATGATGTTTTTCCTGATGAACTTGGCAACATGTGAAGCCTTCAATACTGCATAAGACTGGGCCTCAACCGACTTTGTAAAATAGTCTATCGCGACCAGAATGAACTCATGCCCATTGGACCCCTTCGGAGTGATAGCTCCAATCACATTAATCCCCCAAACTGAAAATGGTTATGGCGAAGTCATGTTGTACAGCTTCGACGGGGGAATGTTCATGCGGTTTGCATGGATCTGGCATTTGTGGCATCGCTGGACAAAGCCAATACAATCCTCCTCCATGGTAGACCAGTAGTAACCTTGTCTAAGGATCTTTCGGGCTAGCATAACCCCGTTCATGTGTGCTCTACACTCTTCTCCATGGATGGCCTCCATCAGGCGCTTGGACTCTTCAATGTCAACACACAGCTTATGCATCCCGAGATGACCCCTCTTGTACAGTTTACCCCCGCAGACGATGAACTGAGCAGCCATTCTTCGAATTACCCTCTTATCTTTGGCATTTGCCCATGGTGGATACGCCTCTTTTTCCTAGAAGTTCCAAACATCGTAATACCAGGGGTTCTCATCTTGAATCTCATCCATGGCAGTAATCAACTCATAGGCCGGCACAAATTTCTGGTCAATGATGATCAAACGCATTCGGACTCCAAAAGGGATGTCTATCATAGAAGATAGAGTTGCTAGTGAATCTGCGAACCTGTTGTTCTCTCTTAACAGATGAGCGAAGTTCAGCTTCTCAAACCGAGGAATTAGCATGTCCAAGGTCTGGTGGTAGATTCTCATCTTTTCTTCTTTGACTTTCCAATCTCCTTTAGCTTGAGATACAACAAGGTTCGAGTCCCCGATGACGTCCAACCGTTTTGCCCTTAGTTCTAGGGCGACTTCTAAACCGACAATGCATGCCTTATACTCTGCCTCACTGTTCAAGACTTTGAATCGGAGTTTGAATGCTAGAGGGATACGGGAATTGTCGGGTGCTATCAGCAACACCCCTATCCCATACCCGTATTGGTTTGACGCTCCGTCAAAGTACATCGTCCAGGTTTCGTCTTCGACATACAGAATGGCCTCGTCTGGGAATACGTACTCAACCGCTTCATCCCCTTCAACTGGGTGATCAGCTAGGAATTCTGCAACCGCTCTCCCTTTTATTGACTTGCGCGTCACATACTTCAGATTGAATTCGGAAAGCAGAAGCAACCAATGGGCTAGCCTACCTGTAAGTGCTGGTTTCTCAAAGAGATATTTGATGGGATTCAATCTCGAAACCAGTATTACAGAGTGAGCTAACAGGTAGTGCCGCAGCTTCCTGGTAGCCCATACCAAGGCCAAACAAGCCTTCTCCAACGGACTATAGCGGGTCTCATAACTCAGCATCTTCTTGCTCAGGTAGTAGATAGCTTGTTCCACTTTGTCCTCAGACTCTTGTGCAAGCATGCAGCCCATTGTAGTTTCAGTCACTAAAAGGTACAATATCAACGGTTTACTTGGCTCAAGTGGTGACAACACAGGTGGGTTCTGTAAATATTATTTGATCTATTCAAAAGCAGCTTGGCATCAGCCGTCCTATTGGAACTTCATTCCTTTCTTCAGGACACCAAAGAGTGGTTCACAAGTCAAGGTTAATTTAGCAATAAACTGTCTTATGAATTGAAGTTTACCCAGAAAGCCTCGCACCTCCTTTTCAGTCGTTGGTGGTGACATTTCTAAGATGTCCTTGATTTTGGAAGGGTCAACTTCAATACCTCTCTATGTAATCAAAAACCCCAGCATTTTCCCTACTGTAACACCAAACGTACACTTCTGAGGATTCAGTCTCAACCGATACTCTCTGATCCATTGAAAGAACTTTTGCAAGGCGGTGTAGTGGCCCTCTCTTTCCTTGGACTTGACAATCATGTCGTCCACATACACCTCAACCTCTTTGTGGATCATGTCGTGCAATATTGTGGTTGCAGCCCATTGATATGTAGCCCGGCATTCTTCAACCCAAATGGCATCACCCTATAACAATAGGTCCCCCACGGGGTGGTAAAAGCAGTCTTCTCCCGGTCTTCGAGTGCCATCAATATCTGATTGTAGCTTGAAAACCCATCCATGAAGGAGAGCAATGCATGCCCAGCGGTGAAGTCCACTAATTCATCGATATGCGGTAGGGGAAAGTCGTCCTTCGGACCGGCTCTGTTCAAATCCCTGAAGTCCACACATACACGAATCTTGCCGTCCTTTTTCGGCACTGGAACTATGTTGGCCAACCAAGTTGGGTATTCAGATACCAGCAAGAACCCTGCGTCAATTTGCTTGGTGACCTCTTCTTTGATCTTGAGAGCCCAGTCTGGGCAGATCCTTCCGAGCTTCTGCTTAACAGGTCGGGCCTCTAGGTCAAGAGGGATCCGGTGCTATACAATCTCAGGATCGATTCCAGGTATGTCTTTGTAGGACCACGTGAAAACATCTTTGAAATCTTTTAATAAAGGGATTAAGCGCTCGCGCTCCTCCAAAGACAACGTGGACCTAATCTGGACCAGCCGCGGTTCCTTCTCAGTACCAACATTAATTTGGGTGATTTCATCAACCAGCAGTTTTACAAACCTCTCCTGCTCTTGATCTAGCAAATATTTCAAAACCGAAGGGATTTCCTCCTCGTCGTTTTCATCGAAATTTTGAAAGTCTAAATTAATGCAATAAATCAAGGGTACAGAAAAGTAATTGAAGGCCACGGCCGCAAAATTCTCATTAAGTACTTCATCCAGTCCATCTGATTCCTCTATTACAACAGACTCAAAAGTGAAAGAAAAAGATGACCTGGACAAGACCGTGGCATCCGGGTTATCACTCCCAGGAATACCGGACTCAGACTCAGACTCAGACGAGCTGGAACCTGATTCCGACTCTACAGACTCGGTGGAATCAGATTCTGGCTCACTACCTGACCTGGTGCTGCTCGATAAGAAGCCTTCCTCGTATTGCCAGATGAGAAAAGGTGCGATGGATGCATCCAAAATGTTTGAAGATGGGCTCGCAGCCGTTTCATTCCTGATCATAGTCACTGAGAGGTCATCCCCCAAGCACTCATGTACGATCGAAGGATCTAATAGTAGACAAGCCAGTGCTACTCCCATTTCGATCTCGGTGCTCTCAGAATCCATTTCCTCACACTGTTCAACCTCAGCTGATGGGTCTGTCTACTTCTCAACGACATCATTCCCGGATATCTGCAAGTCGAAGAAGATTTCAAATCCCAGCAAGCGCCTCTTCTCTACGTTTAGCCATGGCTCTAGGAAGTCGCAAAATGGAAAGTCTTCCCCTTCCCGGACAAAACGTCCGTTCAGGGTGCCCTAAATAGGCCGATGCATCAAATCAAAATGCCTCTCGATCTACTTGGCTCTGGCCCTCCCCACCTTTTCTTTGTCTTTCCTTACCCAGTCCTCCTTGGTAGGCAGATAGCCTAAACCAAAGGTATGCGGGTTGTGCGGCACTTCGGCCAATACAGTAATGCCCTTCCGGTCACTTTTTCCTAGTCCCATCCCAAGGATGTGCTGAAGCTTGTTCATGAGGTACACTGATTGTGCGCTGACATATAACCCTTCATCAACAACCAAAATGTTTTGTACGACCCGGGCCTCGGCTAGGGTAAATCCTAATAGGAACACATCATCTGTGCCATGCTCGATTTCCAAAACCGATGTAGACATCTCTGGCGGCGGATGGATTGACGAATTCCCAAAAACTATAGCAACCCCTTTCCCGTGGGGGTATTTCAACATCTGATGTAAGGTGGAAGAGACTGCCTTTACCTGGTGCAGCCACGGTCGCCCCAAGAGTAGATTAAAGGTTGCGGGAACGTCCAAGACATGAAAGTCAATCTCGTGTTGTCCCGGACCAACCTGAGTGTAAATCTTCACGGTCCCCATCACTTCTCTGCTAGTATTGTCATAGGCCCTTATCACCTGGGCGGTTGGCTGAAAGTTCGCGGGCTTCAACCCGATTGCATATACTGTCCTTGATGGGCACACATTAATAGCGGATCCTGTATTGACAGGAACCACCGGTACCCACTTGTCTCTGCATTCCACAGAGATGTAGAGAGGCTTGTTATGATTCGTGCCCTCAGGCAACAGTTCCTTGTCAAAAAAGGTCAACATCGGGGAAGCTCCTCCCGGAAAGACCAGCCCTACCAGCTGTTCAGGTGTAGTGTCTATTGAAAGTTTGGTTTTTTCCATTGCGGAAAGGACAACTTGTCTATGAACTCTTAAAGCCATAAGCAGTTCCCAGATGGAGATGTCTGCCTGTATCTTCTTAAGCTGTTTCAGCACAGCCTCGTCTTCGAGTAATTTTTCTTTCTGCTTCTCCACCTCCTTGTCCTTTCCGGACGCTTCTGGTTTATCTAAGTACGGGGGCTTGAAGTACCATCCGCTCCTAGTCATGTGGTCAACCTCTCCCACATACCAGGTGTCATCCGGCTGGTTATTCCCCCAGTCCTCATCGGTGTGAGCAAGACATAGGTCATCATCTTCCCACCACATGCCATCGACAACCGATAGACACCTATCCGGCTCCGTTGTAACTATTCATGTGCCTACAGCACCTACCATTCCTATGCCCGCAACATGTTCTGTCTCTTCTATACCCAAATTGTCCGTGTTCTGAGCAAAATTCTTGGCGCCGGTGCTCTCCAGCGATGCAAACTGATTCCCAGCCCTTCCGGCCACTGTTGATGTCCCCATCCCTAACAGACCCTGTTCTAGTTGAGGTTGTTCAACAACATCCGGTTGGTCGTCAAGCCATCCAGTAGATTCTGCTAACTCATCAAACCAATTGACCGCCACGTCCCCTGAGTCCTACTCGTCAAAAAACTGAAGGTTAGCGATGTCCTCTTCTAGATTTGCTAGGTCATCTAGCCCCTGATTAGGTCCATTCTCCCGTACTACACAAATCTCTGCCCCCACTGGCAATTCCATTCTCGGCCTAGCCTAGCCTGCTGATGTAATGTAACCACTCGGGTCATTCATGATGCTTTTAGACCCTTCAGGCTCTATATAATTACTCCCATCTGCCCCAGTAGTTGACCTAGTTCTATTTTCGATAGCTACCACCACCGTTTCAGGTTGGGATTGGGAGATGTCCAACATGCACAAGTTAGTGCTGTCAGGAATGAACACCTCCGATTTGGGTAGGTGAGAAGAGGTGATATATATGCTAGGGTCGTATGACACAATCCCAGTTTGGATAAGATTGATGCGTTTGGCAGGTGGAGTTTGGTTATATGGTGGGAGAGGGTTGGTTGTGACATTGGGTTTCTCTAGAGGCACGATCACCCTATTGTCAATGAGATCCTGAATCTCATGACACAATCGAAAGCACTGGTCGGTGTCATGACCATGCTGTTGGTGAAAGGCGCAGTACTTAGTTGGGTTATGGGATACAGGGAGTTTATCTGGTAGGGGCCGCGGCTCTTGGGGCTTCAAGTGCCCTTTTTTGATCAAAACCCTCAGAGCTTTGGACAGGGGCATGTATAGTGGAGTGAAGGTCCTTTGGCCTCAGGGAGAATACTTGGTTGTTTGTGAGTTATTTCCAGATGCACCGGTGAATGGTGTAGCCGTAAGGGTTCTTAGGGTGGTGGTGGTGACCATTCCCACATCTGAAGATCTGGCAGCAGCAGCACTGCTTGTGCCTGCATTTGTACCGCAGTTGAATGCCCTCTTGGGCTGTTCTCTGTCATGGTCAATCAGACCCTGTTTCATAGCGTCCTCGATCTGCACCCCTATCTCATGTAGATCCGCAAAGATAGGGTGGGGGAGAACGATCATCTTCTGGATGAGCTTGGGCTGGAGGTTGCGCACAACCATCTGAATCTGATCTTTGTCAACAGGCCTGATGGTCATCATCGAGGCCTTGGCCCTCCACCGGGTCACGAAATCGGAGAAACTCTCCTTTGGCTCTTGCCTAGTCGTCTCGAGATCACGGGTTGTGACCTCGATCTGTGTATTGTAGGAGTATTAAGCTATGAAGGCCTCGGCCATCTCTTCCCAGTTTCTCCTAACGGAATCCTCCAGTTTTGCATACCAAATAGCCGCTACACCCGACAGGGTCCGGCCAAACAAGGAAATCTTCTGCAATCTGGAGAGGCCCATCGGCCTTAGTATGTCCAAAAATAGCCACAAATTCACCATAGGATCTCCGGACCCGTCGAAACGGTCTATGTGCTGCATTTTAAATCGGTCTGGCAGAGTCACGGCCGAGTCGGTGTACCCATCCTCAATATCTGGAATGGACTTCACACCTTGAGACTTCTTGAACATCTTTTCTAGCTTGCTCACTTTTAACGCTATGGGGTCCACCTCAAACTTGAGGGGAGAATTCGGTAGGTTGGTCTGTACTTTGGATAGCTGGGGTAGGATCGGGGGCGGAGCTGACCCAATTGGAATGTCCGTATCATCCGAACGGTAACTGTCTCCCCGAGTATGGGAACTCTTGGTGGGGGAGGAACCTGGTGCGAAGTAGATGCTCTATTTTGCTACTGTAGCCTGGCAATTACCTCTGCCTGTTGGGCCATAACCTCAGCCTGACATGTGGCAAATTCTGTTTGATGGGCAGCATCCTGCTGCATGGTTTTCATACTCTCCTAGAGCTGACGCATCATCTCCTCTAAGCCTGCCGTACTGTACTGATCTAATTGAATAACTGGTATATCTGTCCCTGCAATAGAAACTGAGACCTCAGCCTGAATATTTACTGGTGGGGTAGACCACTGATCTGGCGACCGGTATACCGATACACTGCGCCTTTTTGACCTTCGTCTGGTAATCGGGGATAAAGAAAGGAACACTGCTTGTCCGTCTATCAGATCCCTAGATCAATTAAGTCTACAACCTCTAACCCAGATTGCTCGGGGGATATCTACCTGGTCTGATGCAATAGTGCTAAACTACCTTGCAAAAAGATAAATAAAGCATAATAAGGAAATAATAAACAGAAAAACAGACAGCATAACAGCTTAAATAAAGACAACACACAGTTAGTAAATACAAGCTGGATGAACTATTCTCAACCAATGATTACTAATCCCAAATCACTGCCCCGAATCTGAATCTGATACCCGCAGATAAAATTGATCCCCAAATACTGATACTGATGCCCATAGGCCTGATACCCTGACTTGCAAATTGATATATGCATTCCTGTAGAGGCACACTCCAAAAAGCACATAGCAAGCAAATGAGAGCCAAAACACCCCTATATTGGGGTAGGGTTTCCCTGTCCTATTGTCAGGAACTAGGGTTTCACTACGCACACAGCGGTTTCAAACAACTTACAATCGGATAAGCAACCTGTCCTAGCTTGGAATAGTCACTATGGATTCCGAATATGCACTAGGTCGAATGGTCAAAAAGGGTGCCTCGGTAAAAATCGAGGTTTGTGTTCCTGTCGTGGCAGAGCCCGCAACAGGTCAGCCTTATGGCACGCTTCTCAAAGCATGCCTCTGGCAAACCGTTCAGGAATAGCATACGACAAACACGGTGTCCTAGGCACACCAATGCACATGCAATGCAAAGAAACACATAAATGTAGTCAGAACAAGATATCATGAGTTCGAGTCAAGTTCTCTAACTCCCCAGCAGAGTCGCTAGAAACTGTGGACGTGCCTGAACGTCCCGGGAAAATCCCGTTTCGTTCATTTAGGCTTACCATAATCTCGCAAAGTGCAATGCAAGACCGATAAATTACCAAAGAGTCCAAATCCAGCAAATCGTTTTGGAGAACTGATTTTTAAGAAAGAAGTGTCAAACATGAACTACTTTGCCAGATACAGAGTCGCCACCTAAATATTTTATTTTGGGGAAATTTAGGAAACCCTGACTCGTGCCTAAGGCCACGTGTCCGTCATCACCAAAGTTGTCTCGGCTCAGGAACTTGGGTACAAGAGGGGAAGGTCATGCAATGAGCACCCCTGCTCGCCCGATCAAAGATCGACCTGTACTAAGCATGATATCTTGTTTTTGAAAACACATGCGTTCTTATTCCGGTTAATTAGCTAGAATTACTATGTGATGCGCACAACACATAAGTATAGACTAGATCGCCTAATTTGGAACAAAGCATCGCATATCCGTTTGTTTGGATATGATTTTGAAGTTTACTACTCGCAAGTAGGCTAAAACACAGATTTCGATGAATCGTTCCAATTCAAGTAATCCAACATTTACCCACAGGCATTCAGGCAGTTATATCACATAAGCAATTAGCCTCATGGCAAGCATGCTGTCATGTTAACACTCACACACATGCAAGATGCTAAAGCATAAACACTCACAGTGTACTTTGAGCCAAAACAAAGAACTAGTTAGTAATCAATGCATGATCCTAATTCATGTCAAGATGGGTAATGCAACACAGGCAAAATGCAACTACAATACGCTCAGCTATTCTAAGATGGCATATGAGATGCGACAATTCGATACATGTATTCAAGTAGGGACTAAAATACAATGCAGTTAGTATGATGCGCCGAGCCTGGTGCATGCAATACAGATGAATGGATGCAAACATGCAAGCATAAGGTATGCTAAATGAAATATGCCCTAAAATTGACCAATGTAAGCAGTTAAGTAAAAGGGAGAAAGAAATGGGGGTTGGAAGACATGCATCACACACACACACCATTATTACACCAATTGGCTCTCTCGAGGGAGAGACCGAAAAAATAATACAAACCATCTAATTAACTAACTAACAAGCTAATTAATTATTACACAATCAAATGAATAACTAGCTACAACTAATTATTACAACACTTATATAATTAACAAATTAATTAAGCTACAAAAAAAAAAACAGTAAAGAGGTCTCAGGGAGAGGGACAAATGCATGCTGGGTTGGCTTCGCTCAGAAATCCGTTGCCATGCCTCATGCTGCCTCTGTTTGCACTGCTCTGTACCTCTGCAAAGTGTGAAAATTCCCAACACACTTCTGATTCAACCTATGGGCACTGTGGGAGGCCATCGGCCAAAAATCAAGGTTATCGCCTAAGATAAATAGGTCATCGACCAAATATGAAGCCATTGGCCAAACACTTTTAGCCAACCGGCACTGAAGATGGCCGATCGGCCATCCCTTCCTGTAAAATGCTCTTTTTTTGCTGCAGCAAAGGACAAACAGAGTATGGCAATGCATTTACAAGACAATGTTTGCAACTACACTCCTTATCATGTTTAAGACTCAAAGGAGTGTAGTTCCCGACCCTCGGACCATCAATCACGCATTTCAATGCATGATGGCCAAAAGAGTCAAGTGTGCAATTCAATATCAAATGAAATGCACAAAACACATAAGGGACCTTAACCTCTATCATGCGTGATCAAGAGGCAAGGCATGCACACACAATGCTATGCAAACATGCAAGCATGATGTGATGAAATTAGCATGCAATAACATGTAATGGAATTAGCATGCAACAACATGTAATGGAATTAGCATGTAACAACATGCAATGTAACAAGTATGCAACAAGCATGCAACATCATGCAAGGCAAGCATGCAACAACATGCGAAGATGGACTTAAACTAAAATGGACAGCTCTCTAACATGCCCAAATCAGTGGCCAAAAATTCTAAAATGATGGTGCCAAAATGCAAAACAAACATGCATGCCAATTGGCCCATAAGCTAGGCAACAAGACACAACTCTCAAACATGAGCGAGGTGTGTAGACACCCCATTTTTGACCGACCTTAAGACTCAGACGTCATTGATTGAGCACTCGGTGATAGTGCATGTTGTGCTCGTTTCGAGCTTCGGAGTTTTGGCTGAGAGCCTTTCCTCCAGGCCTCCGAACTCTTTGTGCTTTGGCTCGATTTGTGGACCGAACCTTGTTTTCTCTTCCTGGAGGGAGGGAGAGGTCTTGTCGACCATCTCTTTGTGGTCGTAGACCACTTTTCACGGTCGTAGACCACTTTTTCCCATTTGGAGATCAGTTTTCGGTTTTCAGAACCTTCGGCCGTGCGCCTTGTCTTGGGACCGCTTAATGTTCTCCGTTTGGCGTGGTTTTTGAACCACACCTTGTTTCCTCTATCTACAAGGACACTGTGGTCTGGGAAACCACTTTTGTGGTCGTATACCACTTTTGGTGCTCAACAACTGGGTTTCGAGGCTCCCGGCTGCGCGCTTTGCCTCCCGAACTCACATTTTGCATCCGTGTTGGTTTGTTTTTGGTACAAACCTTGTTTTCCTTGCTTGGAAGGTGATACGAGGGTGGGAGACCAGTTTTTCCCCTTGGAGACCACTTTCCTTTCCGCCAGCCGATTTTCTGGTCGGGAAACTGGTTTTCTTGGTTTTTGGGCCCCCTTTTCTGATCTCCCACCTCACCATTGGCTTGCTTTCAGTGTGGAGACCACCAATTCCCCCTACCGACCACTTTTTTTCCTGGGAGACCACATGAAGTGGTCGGCCGACCACTGTAAGTAGCAGGCCGACCACTTTAAGTGGTCGGCAGCTCTCCCCCTATTTTGGCAGACTGTGTGGATGCCAGCTGTGCCAGCTGGAGGGCACAGACTATATCCTCCATACACGTTTATGAAGGGATTGCATCCAAGTTTCAGCTTCTCCAAGAAGCTTGAACCTTTGTTTTTCTATAAGAGAGAGCGTCCCTCTCCATTCCAGAGGTTCTGAAATTTTCCTAAGGCATAAGCACATATCTCTCTATATCTCAATATTTGGTGCCTAAAGAGTGTCTTGTTCTTCACTTTTGCACCACAACCCTTAACCATACACCCCCATCATTGAACTGAGGTTCTTGGAGGACATTTTTGGAGGTTAAAAAAGATGATTCTTGGCTGAGAAATCTGCTAGTTTTGCAGTGCTTCAAGGGTAACATCTTTTCTCCCTTTTAAGCTTTATTTTGGTTGCTCTCTTGGTCTCATTTGCATGCTTATTTAGGCCTTTCTTTCAACTAGAAAAGGTTTTGTATTTAAGTGCTTTTTATGTTTATTTAAGGCCTCTTGGGTGTTGAGGGTCTTCTACCCTCTTCTATGCCTTGTTTGGCCTTGTTTTGTGCCATGGTTTAAGGCCTTTGAGCTAGTCTTTGCTTGGCCTTCTAGCCACTGAAATCCAGTGGATTTTTAGTAGTAGGCATGTAGTTTTGAGGCCTCAAATCAGAGGGGGGTGATCCCCTCTCTTCTTGTTTTGTTTGCTTGCATTTTTGGCCTATCAAAGGAGCATGCATCTTCATACTTTCAAGGCTTGCTTCAGGCACTTTTTCATGACTTTTAGGGCCTACCTTAGCTCTATCTGTGGCTGGTTTGGCCACCTTGTGTTTGCTTCTTGTATGTGTAGTGTATTCCCATTTGTGGCTCATCAAAGTAGCATGTCTTTCTAGCATGTATTGGCTCCATTTCAGTAGATTTTTTGCCATCATTTGACATGTCATTACTCTGCTTTTGGCTGGTTTGGTATTCTCTCACATGCTTCATATGTTTGTAGTGTAAATCTTGTATGCTAGCTTTGTATGCATGATGTTTTGTCTCATTATCCTAGCATATTTTGGCTATGCTGTAGCATGATTTTGTTCTTATTTTGGGCTATCTTGGCTCTGTTTTGAGGCTTCTTGGTCGGATGAAGCTTGTCATGCATGCTTGTAGTGTAATAGCCTTGACTAGCTTTGAGTTTAGAGGTCTCTTGCATGCTTAACTTGAGGTATTTGCATGTTTTGGCATCATTGAGAATGATATTTCAGAGCATGTAGGGCTATTACACTTCCATATTTTCTGCTCTTTAAGTGCTCTTGAGGGTTGTGCTTTTGTGCCCTGTTTGTGAGCCATTGCATGAGCCTCATTTTCGTGCCTTTCAAGCCATTAGCCCAACTCATTTATGCTGCTTTTTTGGCTTGCATAGGGTCTGTTTGGGGTTAGTTTGGTCATTTGAGTATTATCTTGCATGCCTCTAGTGTAATACACTTCACTAGCTTTGACGCTTGAGCCTTTCAACATGCATTACATGGGTTGTTGGCATGATTCTAAGCCATTTTGCATGCCATTTTAGTGCTGGAACATATGCCATTGTACCCCATGTTTCATCCTTTCAATGCTTTTGGAGAGTTGTGTTTTGAGCCTTAAGCTTGGGCCGATATGCATGCATGTTTGTATAGCATTTTGAGTTTCTATCTTAGCATGTATGGCCACTGATTTGGACATGGCTGATGCCTATCCATTTTGGTTTAAGTCCATTGTGCATTGTGTATGCCATGTAGTTCATAGCATTGTGTATGCTAGTATGTTAGTTACATGCTTTCACGCTTGTCCCTTGCATCGTGTTCATATGCTTGTTTCATTGCATTGAATGTTTCCATGCTTGAGCCGCATTGCGTATGCCATGCCATGTTGTTTGTTGCATTATGTTTGGAATAGGAGTTAGTCCAAACACGGGAAACGAGGGACGTTTCATACTCGAAGTGATGAAACGTGCCTCAATTCTTGATCGCCGACATTCTTGACTATACATGATGGAGTTTTAGGCTTTATGTGTTCGTGTGTGCATTCATTTCATATTGAGTTGTGCAATTTGGCTCCTCGGCCATCATGCATCGAGATGCGTGATTGGTGGCCCGAGGGTCGAGAACCACACCCCCTTGAGCTTATGTAATGAGAGGGAGTGTGGTTGTGCATACATGTGCTTCAAATACTTTGCCATGCCCTTTTCTTGCTCTCTGTAGCAGCAAACTGATGTCTGGCAGCAGAAACTGGTCAGCCGACCCAATAAAGTGGCTGAGCGACCACTTTTTTTGGTTTTCAGCACAGAAAGTGGTCGGTAAGCGGCCTCCAATGCCAACAACTGGTCGGCAACCCTCTTATAGATTCCCATGATGGAGTTTCAACCTTCTGAAGCTTTTTGTAGCGTTCTAAGACCAGCTGCAAATAAAGGCAAATCAGGGCATCACGATGGATTTTCGCATGAGGTTACCGGGCACGCATCCTTCGTCATCCAAGGCAGATTTGAGGCAGCCTATTTCATATAGTTTACATGCTTATTCAATTGCTAACTTAGTTAATTTGTTAATTAGTTAGAGTTGTGTAATAATTAGCTGTAGCCTGCTTATTCAATTGCTAACTTAGTTAATTTGTTAATTAGTTAGAGTTGTGTAATAATTAGTTGTAGCCTGTTATTCATTCTGTTGTGTAATAACTAGTTTAACTAGATTAGCTTAGATTAGCTTGTTGGTTCTGTATGATTCATTCGGACCCTTCGTCGAGAGGGCACAACTGTTGTAAATAAGTGTGCGTGTGTGTGATGCATGTCTTCCAACCCCCATTTCTTTCCCCCTTTTAATTACCAGCTTACGATGGTTAGTTTTAGGACATGTTTCAATTAGCATCCTTATACTCGCATGGTTGCATCCATTCATCTGTCTTACATGCACCGGGCTCGACGCATCATGCTAACTGTATTGTATTTCAATTCCTGTTTGAATACATGTATCAAATTGCATTTCACATGACATTTTAGAATAGCCGAGCCTATCTTAGTTGCATTTTGTATGTGTTGCATTAGTCATTCTTGACATAGCTAGGATCATGCATTGATTTCTAACATAGCTTTTGTTTTGGTTCGGAGTACTCGGTAAGTGTTTATGCTTTAGCATCCTTGCATGTGTGTGAGTGACTGCCATGATAGCATGCTTGCCATGAGGCTAACTGCTTATGTGATATAACTGCCTGAATGCCTGTGGGTGAAGGTTAGATTACTTGAATTGGAACAATTAATTGATTGCGAGTTTTAAGCCCACTTGAGAGTGGCAAATCACCATGTTTTCTAAGCCCACTTGAGGGTGGCAAAATCCGCATTTTAGCCTACTTGCGAGTAGTAAACCGCTTTCAAAAACAAACATGAGATGATTTGTTCCAACTTAGGCAATCCAGTCTATACTTGTATGCTGTGCGCATCACATAGTAATTCTAGGTTAGTAACCAGAATAAGAGCACATGTGTTTTCAAAAACAAGATATCATGTTAGTAAAGGCCGATCTTTGATCAGGCAAGCGGGGGTGCTCATTGCATGACCTTCCCCTCTCGTACCCAAGTTCCGGAGCTGCGGCAACTTTGGTGACGACAGACATGTGGCCTTAGGCACGAGTCAGGGTTTCCTAAATTTCCCAAAAAATAAAATATTTAGGTGGCGACTCTATATCTGGCAAAGCAGTCCATGTTTGGCAATGCTTTCTAAAAATCAGTTTTTCAAAACGATTTGCTGAATTTGGACTCTTTGGTGATTTATCAATCTCACATTGCACTTTGCAAGATCAGATTAAGAACCGTGACATTGAGTCCGAACTGTAGTGAGCCCAATGAACAAAACGGGATTTTTCTCGGACGTTCGGGCGCGTGTACAGTTTCTGGCGACTCTGCTGGGAATTTAGAGAACTTGACTCGAACTCATGATATTTTGTTTTGACTACACTTATGTGTTTCTTTGCATTGCATTTGCATTGGTGCGCCTAGGACACTGTGTTTGCCGTCTGCTATTCCTGAACAGTTTGTCAGAGGCTCGCTTTAAGAAGCGTGCCATAAGGCTGACCGGTTACGGGCTCTGCCACGATGGGAACACAAACCTCGGTTGTTACCAAGGCACCCTTTTTGACCATTCGGCCTAGTGCATATCGGAATCCATAATGACTGTTCCAAACTAGGACAGGTTCCTTATCCGGTTGTAGGTTGTTTGAAACCACTGCATGCGTAGTGAAACCCTAGCTCTTAACAAAATAGGACAGGGAAACCCTACCCCAACATAGGGGTGTTTTGGCTCTCATTTGCTTGATTATGTGCTTTTAGAGTGTGCCTCTATAGGGAATGCACGTATCAGTTTGCAAGTCTGAGTATCAGGCCTGCGGGCATCAGTATTTTGAGAATCAGTTATATCTGCAGGTATCAGATTCAGTTTTGGGGCAATAATTTGGGGAACAGTGATCAGTGGTTGAATACAGTTATTCAGCTATGCTTATGTCTGTTCTAGTGAAATTGGGCTGAGATGCTGCCTGTTTTCTCTTTCAGTTCAAAGATTCTGTTCAGAGTAACCAGTGTTCTCCTTCGCAGAGGCAAGGCAGAAAAGGGCCGGTCAAGGCTCACCCGGTTCATCAGATCCATCAGTCACCAGTCACATCACCTCTGTTCAGTTCAGTAGACTCGTGATGACACAGAATTCAGAAGAAATTGTGGTCATGGCAGCGACACTAAACCAAGGAATCACCATACAGGGTGAGACCGATGTTGAGATGCAACGTCCGCCCAGGTCACCTACCGCACATCCAATCTAGGAACCTCAATTATTTCAAACCTATGAGCCCACCACTTTTGAGCTGATGGGAATGATCGGTGATCTTCAGAGATCTGTTGCTGATCTAGCCTATGGAATATCGGCTCCGCCGTCGACCATGTCACATGCCAGGAACTTCATGCCCGAAGAGCCCCCACTATTGGGGCGAATTGTAATTGAACTCAGCCAACCTGAAGCCATCCCAAGTTCGGGCAATGACGTGTCAGCAATAACCGGGCCTCGCACTGATGTAACAACTCAAACCTTTGACCAAGCTGAGGCGAGTGGTAAGAACAAGGTGAAGGCGAACGCTGATCCGTATGAACAACTTCTGCAGGCTGTTGAGGCTTTGAAAGCCGGGGGACTGAACAAACATCAAATGCTCACAATTGCTACAAAAACTGTGAAGGACACTTTCGTTACTCAGAACGAGGGCAGTTCAAGCCAAGGGGAAAATCGGGAGGAAGACCGTCGTGCTAGAGCGTTCCTTTCAACACTAATCCCATATCCCGGAAAGATCAGAAAACCAAGCCAGCACCTGCTGGCCCATTTGCTAGTGCATCCAGCAAAAGTCCAAAATCTCAAAGTATCTACCTTGAGGTCGCAGGGTCTTCTATGCTCTCTGCATGCCTTTATCCAAGGCTCTTCGAATCCTTACCGAAAAGGGGCATCTCAAACCCCTCGAGCCTCGGCCTCTCCCTAGTCGTCTTCCATCTAGTCATGATGTTACCCAATACTGTGCGTACCATCAACAAGCTGGTCATAGCACTGACAATTACTTCCGTCTTCGCCACAAAGTATAGGATTTGTTTGACAATGGGGTCGTCCTCCCACCAAGCTTAGCAAAGTCTATCATCACTGGATCAGTGAACTTCGAGGATAATGGAAGTATGTGATCGAGGAATGAACCACCTGCAGGCGGTGCTCAGTTTACTTCAGATGTGGCGTGTGGCACGCACTATTTTGAGCATTTGCGAGTGCTAGTTTTTGTAGTTTCTGACTTGGGTGTTGAGTCAGTTATGTGGCTTTATTTTGAGTCTGTCTCTTTGTTTTGAGTCAATCTTTTTGATTAAGGGTCTGTCTTGTTGTATCGAGTCAGTCCTGTTGTACAGAAGTCGGGTGATTCCGGGGGTGTTACTTCGGATGTCATTATTTTGTTTTGCGTTTGTTTTTTTGCTTTCTTTTGAGTCTATTTCTGTCATGGAGCCAGTTACACTAGAAGATCTGAATAAAACAGCAGTAATTTTTACACTCTTGTGTTTGCTTCTGCCTTGTGCTAGTTTTTCCAGAAGTTCTGAATGAGATGGCAGTATACGACTAGAAACTGTGTCTTTTCTGTGCTTTGAATTCATTACATCGACCTAAGTTTTTCAAAACTCTTTTTGAACACTGCAATGAAAACAAAGAGGAAGGAATTCCTCGAGTTTTGCAAAATTTGATCAATTGAGAGAAAGAGAGGCGTGCTAAGCCATTATTAAATAAGATCATGCTTGTTAATGTGAGTACTGAGAAGGATCCTTGCTTGATCCAGATTGGTTCCGCATTGTCTTCGGCGCGAGCGACTAGTCGCTTTCTTAAAAGATTTCAAAAAAAAATGTTTTGCGCGATCTTGCGAAGACCTGTGTGGAATCGCTCTTGAGATTGTACAGCTTAGGATCGCTCTCAGCCTCGAGACTCGACCCCTTTTTGCTTTCAAACCCTGAATTTGGATTCAGAATGTTCAACGGTCAACCACAATGTGAGGTTTGTGTGGCCAGATTCGAAGCAGCCCTCGAACTAGGGGCAAGAAAGTCAGATCAAGAAAGTTAGACGTCGTTAAAGGAAGCTTGCGAAGCTAGATAAGAAACACCCCTCGAACTACGGGCAAAAGAATTTCAAATGTGCTCGAAGAGTCAAAAATTGGGACATTCCTCAAGTTAATGATGATCGGCAAGAATGCCAAATCCCAGAAGGGAGGAAAGAAGAAAGCATTACTGAAGGACAACCGAGTTTCCATCCACAACACTAGGGGCAAATTCAGCCCCTATCAAATGGACTTTTACATCATTAGCGAACATCAGCCATTATCCTGGATTCAGATGACTTCGAAATCTCAAAACCATTCGACATGGACAAAGCTACACTTTTACCCTTGAGAGGCTCGCTGGGCCGAAAACCCAGAACGGCGATCCAAGCAAAAGTTAGAGCAAGAAAAAGAAGGAAAAAAGAAAAAATGCAAAGAATGAAAAAAGAAGAAAAAATAAAATAAAAAAAGAAGAAAAGAAAAGAAAAGAATGGCAAGAAATAGAAAAGAAATGAAAAGAATTGAAAAGAAAAGAAAAACATAGCTCGCAAGGTTGAAAACCCGGAAGGGTGGCCTTGGCAAAAGTTAGAGCGCAAAAGGAGAGGTTAATACCCGAATGTACCTTAACTCGAACTACGTAAGGCTTCATTCCCATGATTGGGATACGTAGGCAACTTCATTCTGAAGTCCAGCCATAAACACTTCCAAATCGATGGTGTCCATGTAAGGGTTCTGATCATCGTTGTCTTCTCTGTATCTGAGAGTTCGGATGTGATCGTCACCTTGAAAACTGGTTACAGTGTGCTGCGGTGCTATTCAAACAAGGGGCAACTTTCCGTTGCCGTGCAGTGCCATTTAAACAAGGGGTAATTTTCCATTATTTTGGATCTGAGGTTGTACATCTCGAGGGTAAATTCTACGTTCGTCGAGCAGTGGCCATTTGCAAAAATAGTTTTTAAGGATTTTTTAATGAGGCTGACCAATTCTCTCGAAAATTATTTCATTTTTCCAAAACTGGACCATTTCTTGGACCCAAAAAAGGAAAATTTTCAGTGCTCACAGCCTAACTTGCATGATTTTAAATCAGAAAATCGAACAAGCATGTTAATCTAACTCTCATATTGATCAAAATTGTTTTAGAAAGCCAAAACAAAAAATGGTCAAAATGATGAACTAGGGGCACAGTTGAGTCAGTTGTTCTGTCTTTTCCCCATTGTCAACATACTTGCCAAAAAGGGCACTCTGCCTGCCAGAAAAGGGCACAACTGAAGCTAACAGCAAAGGACTGAAAACTCTCTCATCCTCCGAGCAACGAGGTATCAAGACAAGTGCGAAGCACGAATTGGAAAGGATCAACATATTATATCCCCTCATCAAGGGCATCAACTAGACGTCGCCGGAAGAAATAGTCGTGAGCTAAATATGCTGAGCATGAGTCCACAACCATCAATTTATCCATCATCCATACCTGGGGAGGGATGAAAAATGGAGATTAAAGAATAGAGAGGTGTACGTTGAGAGAAAAGTAAGAAAAGGATTTTTGTGAGAAAAACCGAGCCTGAGGGCTGAGTGATGTGAGCAATATATGTGAAATGGGATAGGAAACATTGCCTGCAATAGTAGTGGACTCCCTGCAAATTTAGTCGTCTCTTGGCGATGAAAAGCATCCAAGCCCATCAATGTCTTATCCAGTGTCATGGCAATGCAGCTCTTGCCCTCTTTCAAGCCCTGGACAACCTCAATCAACCGGACCCTAGATCCTCCGGAGCCTGAGGCAAGCAAGAAATGGGACAGCATGCACAAGCAAAGTGCATGTCGCCGAAAACCCTGCCAGTGGGTGTCACCGCGGTCACCAGCATCAGAAAATCGATAAACCAAACTCGGGATGTCCAATTCCCCATCACGAATCAAAGACCGAGCGTCATGCATAATGAACCCACACATCTGTCCTAAGGCTTGGACGTGGCCAAAACGGAATTATGGCAAAATCTCTTCCTCGTGTTCGGACTCCATCAAAGCTTGGAAATCTTCGAAAGTAGGGCATATCTCTTGTCTGCCAAAGCTAAAGACATGTGTTACTGAATTCCAAAATCTTGTCGTGGCATGAAGGAATGGAAAACGCAGCAAGGTGCGACTCAGCGTGAATAGTGCATTTACGCCAAAGCCCCAGAAATTCAAATTTTCCGAGCCATCCAAGGTAGCAATCCAATTTGTGAGATTTTCAATAAGAAACGCCTCCATTTTGGTGCAACACTGAGTTAGAATGAGGAAACCACTTTATGAAGGATAAGGCACTGTTTGGAGGACAAGTGTCAAGAATCTGGAAGTCCTCAGAAAAACTGGTCGGCCAGCCACTTTTTCTAGTCTCCAAACCAAAAACTGGTCTACAGGCTCCTATGGTGGTCGGCCATGAGCAAAAAGCTGGCTTGCAGCTCTTTCTTATCTCCAGAAGGGAGTCTCTAGCTTTCCTGTGTGCTGAGAGTACTGAAGGTCTGAGTTTACCTCTATTTCGGATGCATTTTGTCGCTTTGTTTGTCTCCGAATGCATCCGCTTATCGAGTTGTTAAGTTTTGCTTATCGAGTTGTTGCTCTTTGATTATCAAGTTGTTGCTCTTTGCTTATCGAGTTGTAAACTTGCTAAGGTTTTGTTGTTACTTAGTGAGTTAAGTTGTTTAATTTGTTGCATTGGTTCACTACCTGACTTGGTAATACACGATGTTCAATTTCCATTCAATTCCATTATTGTGCAAAATGATGCGATGCAATGCTAAGAATACAAATGCAACACTTTCCTTTTGAACAAAAAGCTGTTTTCATTCCATCATAGCTTCTTTTTACAACGTTTTACAACAGAGTACAAGTTTTGAAGAAAATAAAACTGCCTAAGCTGTACAATGTGTTACAACTACATGTAAAAAGAAAAATAAAGTAGGAACATCTGCATCAGTGCCATCAAGCTTAAGATCGAGAGGCCCTCTTTGCCCTCTTCGACTGAGCAACCTTTATACCACCGTCGTCGGCACCATCATCTGAATCGGAGTCACCATCCTCGGAATCCTCCTCGACATCACCTCCGTCCTCGGAACCGGAATCAGTGTTGTCATCCCCACCTACAGATGTCTCTGACTGTGGATGTGCTGACTCCTCCTCCTCACTAGACTCCTCGTCATGACTGACAAGTTCTCTACGCCCCCCTCGGCTGCGTGTTGAGATCCCTCTCCTAGCTTCTCGAGAAGGCCTAGATGGCCCAGTCTGCAGAGGTGGGACCTGAAAAGGACAGTTTGAATACATCAGCCAGAGTATGTATATCAGATGCAAAATGATACATAGAGTGGGTGTATGCAGATATAGTATGTGAATGTGATGTGTCAGATGTGCTCTACACATGCAATGAATCAATACAGTGAAATGTTCAGTTTCCATATGTCAACAGAAGTATGATAAATACAAGGAAATTGAAAAGTACCAGAATGGCAGCGGCGTACATCATCGTCTCCTTCCGCAAGACCATGTTCTCGAGTGAGGCCACCACTCCGAGCAACCCCTCAGTATACTCTCTAGAAAGCTACAGATGCAAGTTCAAATCATTAGTGAATGAATGAATGTCTAAATATCTGAGTGATAAATGAAAACTGTGAAGCATACCAGTGGTGAGTCAGGGTCACTGACGTATCGATGGTCGGGCATCGGAGGCTCTAGTGGAATCGGGTAAGAAGTCACATACTGCTAGCCCGTCAGCTCGGTCGGAAGATCTGGCCACCCAGCATAATGACAAGTCGAGGGCCTCCCTCTAGCCCTACCCCTCGATGTGCCAGCCCTGCTAGTGGAAGGGATGTCTGCAACTCGAGCGTGACTCAACGACGGCATATCAGTAGCCCTCCTCGTAGGAGTACAGACGCCTGTCAGTGGAGGCGTCAAGTATGTATGGCAGTATGTCGCGTACTCCCCCTCCTCCAAGAAAATAACTGCATCGGAACCCAGCATAAGGTCGTCAACCTCCCGGGGAGTGAGACTCTCTGTGGACCGCATGTCCTGTGGAGGTGCTGAGGGGATCTCCTGAGTGGGATTGCCCATCGTCTGATACATGAAGCGATCCTCGAGAAACCAGGCTCTGTCGACTGGTCCCTCGAACAAAACCTTTTATCGGGAGGCACCCCATGCCCCGGCGAACTAGAACCGTGGAGACCCAGGCATCGCCAGCCAAGGCTGCCAAGTGATCTGCGGATAGCAAATGCATAAACTAATTAGAGGTCATAAGTATGCAAGATAAATCAAAGTTGAGAGCATGAAGAACTGGAAGTTTTGGACTACCTCGCCCGCCCGCACCATGTCGAAATACTGCTGGAGATATGGCAGTGTCTCTCAAGGCCTGGACCGGCACCGACCCTCAAATCTACATGAATAAGGGATCTCGAAAGGTGCCTCGACCTCAAGCTCAGGGGTGAGTGACGGGAAGTAGGCATAAACCCATAGCTGTGAAAGGCAAGACAGTGGCTGTCAGAATACAGAATGTACGAAAAATGCAGATTGCTGAGTGCAGAAACAGAATACAGAATGTACGAAAAATGCAGAATGTTGAGTGCAGAATGTAGAGTGCAGAATGTAATGTATGTCGTGTGCAGTGTACGTGTAATGAAAAGCAGAAATGTAAATCAAGAGGGCAGAATGTACCTCCTAAGCTCGCCAGTAGCCACCTACTATGGTCCCCCGCTCTCGGGAGGTCGCGTTCATGTAGCAGTAAAGGGTAACGAGGCCAGCGCCGCCCCAATCGAAGTGTCGGACCTGTGATAGGTCTACCAAGGCACTGAGAAGATAAAGCCCGACTGTGTTCCCCCTGTCGGCAAACAGAGTGGTCCCGAGGAGGAACATCAAAAACCCCCGGGCATACTGTTGTATGGCCTCAATAGTCTCGGGCATAGTCCATCTGTACTGCTCTGCAAACCAGGTGTACCTAACCATACTCGGCGATCTGCAGGGTGGTGGATGAGCTCCAAGCAGGAAAGTCCAAGCTACCTCCCATTCACCTATGTCTGCGTCGTATGGGACCGGCCGCCTGTCATGTCGAGGCCCGTCAGCATGGAGAAGTCATACGAGGTCATCGTCATGTCCCTGGCGGCAGAAAAATGGAAGGAGTTGGTGGTGTCCCACCATCTCTCTACAAGTGCGCCCGAAAGGGTCCTACTCGCTGGATGACGCGACAATCCCACACAAAATGGGCCAAACCCGGGCTCATCTAAGATGTGTCGGACAGCATCTGGGAGCTCCATGTACCACTTCCTGGCAATGATCGACCCGTAGCCCCGTATGAAACGGGAAGATACCTGTGTGTAGAAACAACAGATGTATTCATATTTAGAATAAACATAATGTTATGTTATAAGCCGTGTGCAAATCAAAAAGAATGTTGTGTTATGGACTGTGTGTTCAAATTGAGCAGTGTTATGAGCTGTGTGCAAATCAAAAAGAATGCTGTGTTATGGACTGTGTGTTCAGATTGAGCAGTGTTATGAGTCATGTGCAAATCAAATGAATGTTGTGTTATGGACTGTGTGTTCAGATTGAGCAGTGTTATGAGCCGTGTGCAAATCAAAAAGAACCCTGCGTTATGAACTGTGTGTTCAGATTTAGCAAAAACTGCGTTATGAACTACATGTTCAGATTGAGCAAAAAACACGTTATGGACTGCGTGTTCAGATTGAGCAAAAACTACGTTATGGACTGTGTGCTCAGATTGAGCAAAAACTGCGTTATGGAGACTGTGTGTTCAAATTGAGCAAATACTGCGTTATGAATTGCATGTTCAGATTGAGCAAAATACTGCGTTATGAACTGCGTGTTCAGATTGAGCAAGATATTGCATTATGAACTACGTGTTCAGATTGAGCAAAATACTGCATTATGAACTGTGTGTTCAGATTGAGCAAAATACTGCGTTATAAACTATGTTCAGATTGACACAATGCTGTGTTATGAACTGTGTGTTCAGATTGAATAGTATTATAAGCCGTGTGCCCCAAATGTGTTGTGTGCCCAAATGTGCTGTGTGCCCGGAAAGTGAGCTGTGTGCCCGAGAATGAGCTGTGTGCCCGAATGCATGTCCGAAGGATGAGTTGTGTGCCCGGAAAGTGAGCTGCGTGCCCAAAGAATGAGCTGTGTGCCCAGAAAGTGAGTTGTGTGCCCGAGAATGAGCTGTGTGCCTGGAAAATGAGCTGTGTGCCCGAGAATGAGCTGTGTGCCCGAAAAGTGAGTTGCGTGCCCAAAGAATGAGCTGTGTGCCCGAAAAGTGAGCTGCGTGCCCAAAGAATGAGTTGTGTGCCCGGAAAGTGATCTGCGTGCCCAATGAATGAGTTGTGTGCCCGGAAAGTGAGCTGTGTGCCCGAAAAGTGAGCTGTGTGCCCAAAGAATGAGTTGCGTGCCCGGAAAGTGAGCTGCGTGCCCAAAGAATGAGCTGTGTGCCCGGAAAGTGAGTTGTGTGCCCGAGAATGAGTTGTGTGCCCGAAAAGTGAGCTGCGTGCCCAAAGAATGAGCTGTGTGCCCGGAAAGTGAGTTGTGTGCCCGAGAATGAGCTGTGTGCCCGAAAAGTGAGTTGTGTGCCCAAAAATGTGTTGTGTGCCCGAAATAAACTGTGGTCAGGACGAACAGTGTGTTCAGAGTGAGCTGTGTACCAAATTAATAGAATATTGTGTTGTAAGCTGTGTGCCAAGTCAGCATCATATCCTAAATAGGCTGCATGCCAAATCAGTATTATGCTATGTGCGAGCCGTATGCACGTCTCGTCGCATTGTTATGCACCCCTTTACCGCATTGTTATGCGTCACACTTAGGTTGTATTGTCATGCATCCCTTCCGCATTGTTATGCGTCACACTTAGGTTGTATTGTTATGCACCCCTTTTCGGATTGTTATGCGTCACGCTTAGGTTGCATTGTCATGCACCCACACTTTGCTTGCGTTGTCACGCACTTTTCACTTGCATTGCCATGCATGTCTCTGACGATATTGTACCTATTGAGTTTCTTTATTTTGCAGGCACGATATTGTATGTACGGTTCATTTGAAGCTGGTGCGACTAGACAAACCGGACGGTATTGTATCCTCCGTGTGAGACGTAGCGAGAATTGCATAATTCTTTTACATTCTTTCTGCATGTAATGTAGTTCGATTTGTATTCATTTGCTTAAACTGTCGCATTTATTGTGTATAATTGCTTCATTACAGCTTTCTTTGCATGATCATAAGTTACGGCCGGCATTGTGCATGTCATTTGCATTTTTCCCCTGCCTACGGGCACGTCTCTGTGTTATCTCGCCTTTTTGTCTAAGTCTTTGGCCTTGCCAAAAATGAGTCGTCTCTGGGCATTGACATTCACTCCCGTCACTTATGACTTTTGAGTTTTGTCAAAGAGGGGCAACTGTAGACACCCTATTTTTGATCGACCTTAAGACTCAGACGTCATCGATTGAGCACTCGGTGATAGTGCATGTTGTGCTCATTTCGAGCTTCGGAGTTCTGGCTGAGAGCCTTGCCTCCGGGTCTCCGAACTCTTTGTGCTTTGGCTCGATTTGTGGACCGAACCTTGTTTTCTCTTC
Organism: Camellia sinensis; assembly: GCF_055761805.1. Classification (NCBI taxonomy): domain Eukaryota; kingdom Viridiplantae; phylum Streptophyta; class Magnoliopsida; order Ericales; family Theaceae; genus Camellia; species Camellia sinensis. The sequence goes on along the minus strand of NC_138964.1, from coordinate 30,005,879 downwards.
CCGGAGGGATGGAGAGGTCTTGTAAACCATCTCTTTGAGGTCGTAGACCACTTTTCGCGGTCGTAGACCACTTTTTCCCGTTTCGAGATCAGTTTTCAGTTTTCAGAGCCTTCGGTCATGCGCCTTGTCTCGGGACAGCTTAATGTTCTCCATTTGGCGTGGTTTTTGAACCACACCTTGTTTCCTCTATCTACAAGGACACTGTGGTCTGGGAGACCACTTTTGTGGTCGTATACCACTTTTGGAGCTCAACAGCTGGGTTTCGAGGCTCCCGGTTGCGTGCTTTGCCTCCTGAACTCTTATTTTGCATCCGTGTTGGTTTGTTTTTGGTACAAACCTTGTTTTCCTTGCTTGGAAGGTGGTACGAGGGTGGGAGACCAGTTTTTTCCCTTGGACACCACTTTCCTTCCCGCCAGCCGATTTTCTGGTCGAAAAACTGGTTTTCTTGGTCTTTGGGCCACCTTTTCTGATCTCCCACCCCACCATTGGCTTGCTTTCAGTGTGGAGACCACCAATTCCCCCTGCCAACCACTTTTTTTCCTAGGAGACCACTTTAAGTGGCCGACAGCTCTCCCCCTATTTTGGCAGACTGTGTGGATGCCAGTTGTGCCAGCGGGAAGGCACAAACTATATCCTCCATACACGTGTATGGAGGGATTGCATCCAAGTTTTAGCTTCTCCAAGAAGCTTGAACCTTTGTTTTTCTAAAAAAGAGAGCCTCCCTCTCCATTCCAGAGGTTCTAAAATTTTCCTATGGCATAACCATATATCTCTCTATATCTCTATATTTGGTGCCTAAAGAGTGTATTGTTCTTCACTTTTGCACCACAACCCTTAACCATACACCTCTATCATTGAACTGAGGTTCTTGGAGGACATTTTTGGAGGTTAAAAAAGCTGATTCTTGGCTGAGAAATCTGCTGGTTTTGCAGTGCTCCAAGGGTAACCTCTTTTCTCCCTTTTAAGCTTTATTTTGGTTGCTCTCTTGGTCTCATTTGCATGCTTATTTAGGCCTTGCTTTCAACTAGAAAAGGTTTTGTAGTTAAGTGTTTTTTATGTTTGTTTAAGGCCTCTTGGGTGTTGAGGGTCTTCTACCCTCTCCCATGCCTTGTTTGGCCTTGTTTTGTGCCATGGTTTAAGGCCTTTGAGCTAGTCCTTGCTTGGCCTTCTAGGCACTTTAATCCAGTGGATTTTCAGTAGTAGGCATGTGGTTTTGAGACCTCAAATCAGAGGAGGGTGATCCCCTCTCTTCTTGTTTTGTTTTCTTGCATTTTTGGCCTATCCAAGGAGCATGCATCTTCATACTTTCAAGGCTTGGTTCAGGCACTTTTTCATGACTTTTAGGGCATGCCTTAGCTCTGTCTATGGCTGGTTTGGCCACCTTGTGTTTGCTTCTTGTATGTGTAGTGTATTCCCATTTGTGGCTCATCAAAGTAGCATGTCTTTCTAGCATGTATTGGCTCCATTTCAGTAGATTTTTTGCCATCATTTGACATGTCATGACTCTGCTTTTGGCTGGTTTGGTAGTCTCTCACATGCTCCATATGCTTGTAGTGTAAATCTTGTTTACTAGCTTTGTATGCATGATGTTTTAACTCATTATCCTAGCATATTTTGGCTATGCTCTAGTATGATTTTGTTCTTATTTTGGGCTATCTTAGCTCTGTTTTGAGGCATCTTGGTCAGATGAGGCTTGTCATGCATGCTTGTAGTGTAATAGCCATGACTAGCATTGAGTTTAGAGGTCTCTTGCATGCTTAACTTGAGGTATTTGCATCTTTTGGCATCATTGAGAATGATATTTCAGAGCATGTAGGGCTGTTACACTTCCATATTTTTCGCTTTTTAAGTGCTTTTCAGGGTTGTGCTTTTGTGCCCTGTTTGTGAGCCATTGCATGAGCCTCATTTTCGTGCCTTTCAAGCCATCATCCCAACTCATTTTTGCTACTATTTTGGCCTGCATAGGGTCTATTTGGGTTAGTTTGGTCATTTGAGCATTATCTTGCATGCCTCTAGTGTAATACACTTCACTAGCTTTAACGCTTGAGCCTTTCAACATGCATTACATGGGTTGTTGGCATGATTCTAAGTCATTTTGCATGCCATATCTGTGCTGGAACATATGCCATTGTACGCCATGTTTCATCCTTTCAATGCTTTTGGAGAGTTGTGTTTTGAGCCTTAAGCTTGGGCCGATATGCATGCATGTTTGTATAGCATTTTGAGTTTCTATCTTAGCATGTATGGCCACTGATTTGGACATGGATGAGGCCTATCCATTTTGGTTTAAGTCCATTGTGCATTGTGTATGCCATGTAGTTCATAGCATTGTGTATGCTAATATGTTAGTTGCATGCTTTCATGCTTGTCCCTTGCATCGCGTTCATATGCTTGTTTCATTGCATTGAATGTTTGCATGCTTGAGCCACATTGTGTATGCCATGTCATGTTGTTTGTTGCATTGTGTTTGGAATAGGAATTAATCCAAACACGGGAAACGAGGGACGTTTCATACTCGAAGTGATGAAACGTGCCTCAATTCTCGATCACCAACACTCTTGACTATACATGATGGAGTTTTAGGCTTTATGTGTTCGTGTGTGCATTCATTTCATATTGAGTTGTGCAATTTGGCTCCTCGGCCATCATGCATCGAGATGCATGATTGGTGGCCCGAGGGTCAAGAACCACACCCCCTTGAGCTTATGTAATGAGAGGGAGGGTGGTTGTGCATACATGTGTTGCAAATACTTTGCCATGCCCCTTTCTTGCTCTCTGTTGCAGCAAACTGATGTCTGGCAGCAGAAACTGGTCGGCCGACTAGATAAAGTGGCTAGCCGACCACTTTTTCTGGTTTTCAACACAGAAAGTGGTCGGCAAGTGGCCTCCAATGCCAACAACTGGTCAGCAGCCCTCTTACAGATTCCCATGATGGAGTTTCAGCCTTCTGGAGCTTTTTGCAGTGTTCTGAGACCAGTTGCAAATAGAGGCAAATTGGGGCATCGCGATGGATTTTCGCACAAGGTTACCGGGCACGCATCCTTCGTCATCAAAGGCAGAGTTGAGGCAGCCTATTTCATATAGTTTACATGCTTATTCAATTGCTAACTTAGTTAATTTGTTAATTAGTTAGAGTTGTGTAATAATTAGTTGTAGCTTGTTATTCATTCTGTTGTGTATTCCGTCGAGAGGGCACAACTGTTGTAAATAAGTGTGCGTGTGTGTGATGCATGTCTTCCAACCCCCATTTCTTTCTCCCTTTTATTTACTAGCTTACGATGGTTAGTTTTAGGGCATGTTTCAATTAGCATCCTTATGCTTGCATGTTTCCATCCATTCATATGTCTTTCATGCACCGGGCTCAGCGCATCATGCTAACTGCATTGTATTTCAATTCCTGTTTGAATACATGTGTAGACACCCCATTTTTGACCGTCCTCAAGACTTGGACGTCATCGTTTGAACACTCGGTGATCATCCATGACTGTGTTCGTTTGGAGTTCCCGGAGGCCTCGGCTCGCGCGCCTTGCCTCAGGATCCCCGAACTCGGCTATTTAGTGTCTGGTTTTGCACCAAACACTTTTGTTTTGCCTTAGAGGGGCAGGGAATGCCTTGTGAGACATCCCCATACACCACCGGCAGTGGCTGGAGGCCACCGGCTGGTCTTTTTCTTCCATCGGCAATTTTGTTTGCCGGTCGGCACACTTTATTGCCGGTCGGCATAATATGTTGCCGGTCGGCACTTTTTTTTGCCAAAATAGCTTTTTTGGGCAGCCGACCACTGTTCCTCCACTTTTTGGAGATATTTTGTGCCAGTTGTGATAGCTGGCACCAACTCCTTTCCCCTCCATACACGTGTATGGAGGGATTTTCCTCTAGCCAAGCTTGTTGAATAAGCTTTGCAAGAGGGATCCTTATAAGAGGGAGGCTTTCCTCTTGGTTCTAGGTTAGAAAAACAGAAGCAAAAACCAGCCTTTGAAGATATAGATACATATTATATCTATACCTCTCTCCCTCTCCCTTCTTGTGTGTGTTTCTTGGCCCAAAAGGTGTGTTTTACCTTACTTTTGCACCATTACACACACTATTACACCTTAGTCCGAGATTGAGGGACTTGGGGGAGTTGTTTCTTGAGTTTTGGACTGGTTTTGGTCCAAAGAAGGAGGTTAGGCCATTTGTTCTTCAAGGGTTCTTCAAGGGTGAGCATCTTCCCTTTTATTCCCCAAACTTGCTTTGGTTTTCTACCTATTTTGTTTATTGTTTTGGCTCTTGTGTATAACATAAAAAAGACTCATATTTTCCTGCTCTAACACTTTCATTAAGGTCACTTTGTGGTTAGATTGCAAACTCACCCTCTTAGGCCTTGTTTGGCCTATTTTGGTGCCTTTTTGATAAGGTTTTGTTCACTTCAGCATTTTGATCTTTTAATCACCAAAAATCAGTGTATTTTAGTGTCAAAAAAGTTGGTTTGAAGTCTTGCATAGGGGAGGGACACCCCTCTCCCCTTATGGTTTTGTTTCCTTGCTTTTTGGGCTCAAAAGGATAGCATGTGTGCTTGTTGTTTCTTGGCTTCATTTCAGTACTTTTTTAGGCATCTTAGGTCTTACATAATCTCTGTTTTTGGCCGGATCTAGGCCCTCTTGCATGCTTGTGATATTTGCTTTAGTATTGCTCCATCTTGCTTAAAAGTACATCCCATGATTAGGCCATGATTCTCGTGTGTGTTGGCTTGGTTCTATGAAGCATTTAGCATTGTTTTTCCATGCTTAACATCTGTTGGTTATCAACTTGGTCATGTTTGGCATGCTTGTTAGAGTTGCTTTGTATTTTGGCTTGGAAGCTTTGAGCATTTTGGCCTCTAGCATGCATGGTTGTGATTACCCTCTTGATTTGGCATCATCTAGGGTCATATTTTAGTCCAAGAATCATGCTTGTATGTGTGCATGCATGGCCTCTTTCATGCCTTGAAGATGTGTCCTCTTATGCCTAAGAATGAGCCTTAGTGTATTTGCTTCATGGGGGATATCTTAGTTGCCATATTAGGAGCTTTTGGGGTCCCATTTTGCATGCATAGATTCTGTTTTTACTTGTCTTGATCATGCCATGAGTGGTCATGTCATTGAAGGTAAGTTGCCTCCTTTTGTGTCTTAACTTTGGGACCATGAATTTGCTTGTTAACGTGAGTTGATTGCCTATCATTTTAAGCACTTTTGGTCACTGTTTTGAGGAGGGTAAGGGTCTGTCCCTTTGCCATTTTTAAGCCCTCTTGTATGCTTGCTCCATGTTTGTTGCATGTTTGTTCCATTAAGCTTTGTAGCACATCAATTCCATGGTCAATTTGCTTCATGTTTGCATCATGTTTGTATCTTGTGTGCTTGGTATCATACATTTTGTCATCATAATTGCATATTGCTTGTTGTGTTTTACATCTTGGTGGTATGACACATTTGAGGCTTGTGAGCATTGCATGCATTGCATTTACTTGGTTTGGGGTGTCAAACCAAGTGCGGGAGTCAAGGACCATTCATACTTCAAGTGACGTAATGTGCCTTGATCCCCGGTCATCGGGACCTTTGACTCCAATTTGATAAGGCCCCGGTTTTCACGTTATTTGTTGCATGCATTTTCATATCAAATAGCAAATTTGATCCATTGAGTCATCATGCACCTTGGATGGCTCAAAAGTCGAAGGTCATGCTTCTTTGAGTTCGAAATATGATAAGAAGTAGGACCATGCTTACATGTGTCCAAGAACCCCATGCCATGCACTGTCTGTTCTCTGTTTTGCTGTCAAATTGTCTGCTGCAGGAAGTTTCTGCCGACCGGCAGAATTTAGTGCCGACCGGCACTATCTGGAGTGCCGATGAATCTGGTAAAGTGCCGACGGTAATTGTGAAGTGCCGGTGGTAATTCTGTCCGGCCGGTGGTGCTCTGCAGGATGCAAGGAGTTTGCTCCAGTACTTTGGCAACTTTCAGGAAGGCAAGGCAGTACAAACAGAGGCGACAAGAGTGTAGCACGGGTTTTCCGGGCAGGACGGATTCGAGCATGCATCATCTGCGCGCCCCGAGGCAGAGGCTGTGGCCACCCTCTTTATTCTTTTGCTTCCTCTTTTTTTAGTTAATTAGGAAATTTTGTAATAATTTTATTTGTTCATTATTTTGGGACTGTAATATTCATTCGAGCCCTCTGAGTGAGGGTAAACATGTAATAAGTGTGGGTGAGTGTGTGTATGTCTTCCAATCCCCATTTCTTTCTTCCCTTTTATTTACCAGCTTATGATGGTAGATTAGGGCATTTTGAAATTAGCATACCTTATGATATGCATGCGTGCATTCATGCATCTGTTAACATGCACCGGGCTCGGTACATCATGCTAAACGCATTCGTATTTTCAAATTCCAAAATTGAATACATGAATTAGTTGGTTGCGTATCGTATGCCATATCTAGGTTAACTGAGCCTAACTAAAATTGCACCTTGTATGTGTTGCATTAGGCAAAATAACATGAACTAGGACATGCATGTTTGCTAACTAGTTTACTGTTTTGGCACGGAGTACAATGTAAGTATTTTTGCTTTAGCATCCAACATGCGTGTGAATGTTGCCATAATAGTATGCCTGCCATGCGGCTAAGTGCTTACATGAGATAAACTGCTTGAATGCCTGTGGGTGGAGGTCAAATTGCTTAAATTGGGATAATGCGTTAAAACTGTGAATTTTAAGCCCACTAGATAGTGGCAAAACCATCTTTTCCAAAAGCCCACTTGAGGGTGGCAAAATCTGCATTTTAGCCTACTTGCGAGTAGCAAACCATTTTTAAACAAACATGAAATGTTTTGTTCCAATCTGGGTGATTTGGTCTATACTTGTTTGCTGCGCGCATAACATAGTAATTCTAGGCTAATAATTGGTTTAAGAACACATAGCGTTTTCAAAATTGGATATCACGGTTAGTAGAGGCCGGTCTTCGGACCGGGCGAAAGGGGGTGCTCATAGCTGACCTTCCCCGATCGTACCCAAGCTCCCGAGCCGAGACAACTCCGGTGATGACGGACATGTGGCCTTCGGCACCGAGTCAGGGTTTCCTAAATTTCCCCATTTTAAAAATATTTAGGTGGCGACTCTGTATCTGGCAAAGCAGTCCATGTTTGGCACTACTTTTTCAAAAAAATCTGTTTTCTCAAACGATTTGCCAGATTTGGACTCTTTGGTTCAGATTAAGAACCGTGACACAAATCGAGTCCGAACTGTAGCACGAGGTCCCACGCGGGCGCTGTTACAGTTTCTGGCGACTCCACTGGGGAGTTTGAGAGCTTGACTCGAACTCGTGATATCCTGTTTTGACTTCATTTATGTGTTTCTTTGCATTGCATGTGCATTGGTGCGCCTAGGAACACAGTGTTTGCCATCTGCCATTCCTGAACGGTTTGCCGGAGGCTTGTCTTGTCAAGGCATGTCCATAAGGCTGACCGGCTATGGGCTCTGACAGTATGGGAACACAAACCCCGCTTTACCGGGGCACCCTTTTGACCATTCGACCTAGTGCATATTCGGAATCCATAGTGACCATTCCAAACTAGGACAGGTTGCTTACCCGATGCTAAGTTGTTTGAAACCGCTGTGTGCGTAGTAAAACCCTAGTTCCTGACAAAATAGGACAGGGAAACCCTACCCTAACATAGGGGTGTTTTGGCTCTCTTTACTTGCTATGTGCTGTTAGAATGTATTTCTGCAGGGAAATGAACACACCAGTTTGTAAGTCTGGGCATCTGGCCTGAGGGCATCAGTATCAGCTATAAGAGAATCAGTTATCTGAGGGTATCAGGGTTCAGTATTGGGAATAGAGATTTTGAGAACAGTGGTCGGTATCGGGGAACCGTGTGCTCGGCTTATCGACTATGCGTTTTGAAAATCCAATTGTATATTATTTGTTTATTTTATGCTGTTGTGCTGTCCGGTCGTTGGTTTATTTATTGCTTTATTTATCTTTTTGCTAGGTAGTTTAGCATCATTGCGTCTAACCCAGTAGACATTCCCCAAGCACTCTGGATCAGAGGTCGCCGGCTCCATCGATCTGAGGATCTGATAGAAGGACAACCAGTGTACCATTCTCTACCCCCGGTTACTAAACGGAAAGCAACTAGGCAGAGGATATCGGTTCAGCAATCGGTACAAAGGGCTTCGTCTACCCCACCTGTGTACAGTAGGGATCAGGATCCCGTTTCACCCACAGAGAGGGAACGCATACCAGCAATTCAACCAGAGCAGAACAATATGGCTAACTTAGAGGAGATGGTGCGCCAACTTCAGGAAAGCATGAAAATGATGCAGCAAGATGCTGCCCGACAGGCAGAATTTGCCAGGCAACAGGCTACGGTGATGAGTGAGCAAGCGGATTTAATTGGGAGTTTGCAACAGCAAACCGGGGCATCACCTTCGCAGCAAATCCCTCCTCCATTAAGGGTTCCAATACCCGAAGAAACACCAAACGTCCGGAATGTCCAAGAAGATACAGACATCCCAACGGGGCCGGCTCCACCCCCGATTCCGCCTCAACAATCCAAGGCAACCACTCCCATTAACGTATCGGATTCTCCCTTTGAGTCTGAGATAGACCCCATGACTTTAAAAATGCACAAGCTTGAAAAGCTGTTCAAGAAATCTCAAGGTGCGAAGTCCATTCCGGACATTGGAGATGGGTACATCGACACAGCCGTGACGCTGCCAGATCGATTTAAGATGCCCCAAATCGATCGTTTTGACGGGTCTGAGGATCCCATGGTACACCTGCGACTATTCTCAGATGTCTTAAGGCCAATGGGCCTCACCAGATTGCAGAAACTATCTTTATTCGGCCGGACCTTGTCGGGTGTGGCATCCGCATGGTATGCCAAGTTGGGGGACGACGTTAAGAGAAACTGGGACGAGATGGCTGAGGCCTTTATCCTGCAGTACTCGTATAACACACAAATCGAGGTCACGACCCGGGATCTCGAGACAACAAGGCAAGAACCCAAGGAAAGCTTCTCAGAGTTTGTAACTAGATGGCGGGCTAAAGCTTCAATGATGACCTTGAGACCCACAGACAAAGACCAGATTCGGATGATTGTGCGCAATCTTCAGCCGAAGCTAATGCAAAAGATGATTGTAGTCCCCTTTCCCACCTTTGCTGATTTACATGAAATGGGGGTGCAGATCGAGGACGCCTTGAGACAAGGTTGGATTGATAATGATCGGGACCAACCCCGCAGAAATTTCAATCGTAGTACTAATACAGGCCCGAGTGGCGCTGCGACTGCCAGGACCTCCGAAGTAAGTATGGTCACCACTAACCCTTCCCCGAGAAATACAGCAGCCACACCATTCTCCGGCGCGTCCGGAAGCAATTCGCAAACAGCCAAATACCCCCCCAGAAACACCAGAACCTTTGCTCCACTTTATATGCCCCTATCCAAAGCTCTGGGGGTTTTGATCAGGAAAGGGCATCTGAAGCCCCTAGAGCCGCGGCCCTTGCCAGAAAGACTACCCGCCACCCACAACCCAGCCAAATATTGTGCGTTCCATCAGCAGCATGGTCATGACACTGACCTATGCTTTCGTTTACGTCATGAGATTCAAGATCTCATTGATAATGGGGTGATTCTTCCCCCTGAGAAACCTAATGTTACCACAAATCCTCTCCCCGCACATAACCAAGTTCCACCACCCAAAAGAATCAACTTCATCCACACTGGGGTCGCATCCTACGATCCCAGTATCTACATCACACCCTCCTACCTACCTAAACCTAAAGTTTTCCTCCCCGATTGCACCGATTTGTGCATGACGGACATCTCCATAACCCAACCCAAGCCAGTGGTGGTGACCATCGAGAACAGGAAAGGGGTTGTCAAACCAGGGTCCGTGGAGCCTGAGAATGATGTTGGGAATGCTTACAATCCGAATGACTACATTTCACCCGTGGGCCAGAATAGACCAAATGTCGAATTTCCAGTCGGGGGAGAGCTGTGTGTAATCCGAGGGGACAATTCAGGACAGGAAATGGATGATTTGATAGCCGTGGAAAAGGACGTTGTCAAGTCCCAATTTCATGATGACCAAGACTCAGCCATCAACTGGTATGATAATGAAGAATCAGCAAAGGCCACGGGGTGGTTAGATGATCAGCCGGATGTAATAGGGGAGTTCCAGTCAGAACAAGGCCCGGCAGGGGCAGGAATGTCAACAACACCCGGGAGTGTCGAAAAGCAGAATACACCGCCGGAGAACGCCGGCGTTGAGAGTTTCACTCGGGAATGGAGCATTTTAAGTACAGGGATCAGTGAGCAATCTACTGCATTGACAAAGCCAGAACAAGAAAGATTCGAGGATTCTGAGAGGATTAGAAAAGCAAAAGGCCACGTAGGGGTCGAAACCGCCGCAAGTACGGAAATGGAGGATGCTGTGAACATAGGGATAAAAGGTACTGTGAGTATCGAAACAGTTGTGCCAGAACCAGACAGATGCTTGTCAGTCGCAGATGGTATGTGGTGGGAAGACGACGATCTATGTCTTGCCCACACGGACGAGGATTGGAAAGGTAACCAACCAGATGATACCTGGTATATCGGCGAAGTTGATCACATGACTAGGAGTGGACGGTATTTCAAGCCTCCACACCTAGATCAACCAGAGGCGTCTGGGAAAGATAATGAAGCAGAGAAACAAAAGGAGAGGCAACTCGAAGACGAGGCTGTGTTGAGACAACTGAAAAAGATACAAGCAGACATCTCCATTTGGGGACTGCTTATGGCTTCTCGAGTACATAGGCAGGTTGTCCTGTCAGCCATGGACAAGGCCAAGCTGTCCATAGACACCACGCCCGAGCAGCTGGTGGGATTAGTCTTTTCAGGAGGGAATTCCCCAGCATTGAATTTTTCTGACAAAGAGCTGCCACCCGAGGGTGCAAACCATAACAAGCCGCTCTACATCTCTGTCGAGTGCAGAGATAAATGGATACCTGTGGTACTTGTCGACACGGGATCCGCCATCAATGTCTGCCCGGCAAGGACAGCTTATGCGATTGGTTTGAAAGTCGCGGATTTTATACCAACGGCCCAGGTAATTCGGGCATATGATAACACAAGCCGGGAGGTAATGGGGACAGTTAAGATTCAAACAAAGGTTGGGCCCGGACAGCATGAGATAGATTTCCATGTCTTGGAGGTTCCGGCAACGTTCAACTTGCTTTTGGGACGGCCGTGGCTGCATCAGGTAAAGGCGGTCTCCTCTACCTTACATCAAGTGGTGAAATACCCCTATGGGAAGGGAGTAGCCATTGTTTTTGGAAATTCATCAATTCATCCACCACCAGAGGTGTCTACGCCTGTTCTAGAAATTGAGCATGGTATAGAAGATGTGTTCATATCAGGTTTTACCTTGGCCGAGGCTCGGGTTGTACAGAACATCATGGCAGCTAACGAAGGGGTGTATGTCAGCGCCCAAGCAGTTTATCTCATGAACAAACTCCAGCACATCCCCGGGATGGGATTAGGCAAAAGCGGTAGGAAAGGTGCCGCAGCATCGACAGAGGTGCCACATAACCCCCATACCTTTGGTTTGGGCTACTTGCCCACCAAAGAGGATTGGATAAGGAAAGGAAAGGAAATGGCCAGAAGGGCCAGGGCGAAACAGATAGGGAAGCCCTTTGACTTGATGCACCAGCCCATTCGGGGGACCCTGAACGGACGTTTCGTCCGGGAGGGGGAAGACTTTCCGTTCTGTGGCTTCCCGGAGCCGTGGCTCAATGCGGAGATGAAGCGCGTACCGGGATTTGAAATTTTCTTTGAATTACAGTTACCTGAGGATGACATCGCCGAAGGGCAGGCAGATCTATCGGCTGAGGCCGAGCAAAGTAAGGAGGTACGGTCCGAGGACGCTGAAAATGAAATGGGGGCAGCGCTGGCATGTCTGCTGTCAGATCCTCCGATCGAACAGAGGTGCTTGGGGGATAGCTCCTCGGTATGTGTGATTGGGAATGAAGCGGCTGCGGGCCTACCATCAGCTATTTTGGATGCATCCATCGCACCTTCTCTCATCTGGCAATATGAAGAAGGCTTTCTATCAAGCAGCACCGGGTCAGGTAGTGAGCCGGAATCTGATTCTACCGAATCTTGTACGTCGGAATCAGATTCCAGCTCAACTGAGTCTGAGTCCGGTATTCCCGGGGGTGATAACCCGGATACCACAGTCCTGTCTAGATCGTCTTTTTCATTTTCTTTTGAGTCTGTTGTAACAGAAGAATCCGACGGCTCGGAAGTATTTAATGAGAACGACGTAGGTGTGGTTTCGGAGTATTTTTCTGTGCCTTTGATTTATTGCTTAAATCAGGATTTTCAAAATTTTGATGAAAACGACGAGGAAGAAATTCCTCCGGTTTTGCAACGGTTAATTGATCAAGAGCAAGAAAGATTTGTTAAACCTTTAATGGATGAAATCACTACTGTGAATGTTGGTACTGAGAAGGACCCGCGGCTGGTCCAGATCGGGTCCACATTGTCTTCTGAGGAACGCGAGCGCTTAGTCGCTTTGTTAAAAGATTTCAAAGATGTTTTCGCGTGGTCCTACGAAGACATGCCTGGAATCGATCCTGAGATTGTACAGCACCGGATCCCTCTTGATCCCGAGGCCCGACCTGTCAAACAGAAGCTCAGGAGGATCCGCCCCGATTGGGCCATTAAGATCAAGGAAAAGGTCACCAAGCAGATTGACGCAGGCTTCTTGTTGGTGTCTGAGTATCCGACTTGGTTGGCCAACATTGTTCCGGTACCGAAGAAAGACGGCAGAATTCGGGTCTGTGTAGACTTCAGAGATTTGAACAGGGCCAGTCCGAAGGACGACTTTCCCTTGCCACACATCGACGAACTGGTAGATTTCACGGCAGGACATGCCTTGCTTTCGTTTATGGATGGTTTCTCAGGCTATAATCAGATAGTAATGGCACCCGAAGACCGGGAGAAGACTGCATTCACTACCCCGTGGGGTACATATTGTTATCGAGTGATGCCATTTGGGCTGAAAAACGCAGGAGCTACCTATCAGCGGGCAGCAACTACGATATTGCATGATATGATCCATAAAGAGGTCGAGGTGTATGTGGACGACATGATTGTCAAGTCCAAAGAAAGAGAGGGCCACTACACCGCCTTACAAAAGTTTTTTCAAAGGATCAGAGAATTTCGGCTGCGGCTGAATCCCCAGAAGTGTACTTTTGGTGTTACAGCAGGGAAGATGTTAGGGTTTCTGATAACGCAAAGGGGCATCGAGGTCGACCCTTCCAAAATCAAGGCCATCTTAGAAATGCCACCACCAAGGACTGAAAAGGAGGTGCGAGGCTTTCTAGGTAAAGTGCAATTCATAAGACGGTTTATCTCTAAATTAACCTTGACTTGTGAACCACTTTTTGGTCTCCTGAAGAAAGGAAAGAAATTCCAATGGGACGGCCGATGTCAAGCAGCTTTTGAGCAGATCAAAGAGTATCTACAGAACCCGCCTGTGTTGTCACCGCCAGAACCGGGGAGACCGTTGATATTGTATCTTTCGGTAACTGAGACCACCATGGGCTGCATGCTCGCACAAGAGTCAGAAGACAAAGTGGAAAGGGCCATCTACTATCTGAGCAAAAAGATGCTGGATTACGAGACCCGCTACACTCCGCTCGAGAAGGCTTGCTTGGCCTTGGTATGGGCTACCCGGAAGCTGCGGCACTACCTGTTAGCTCACTCTGTAATGTTGGTTTCACGTTTGGATCCCATCAAATATCTTTTCGAGAAACCAGCACTTACGGGTAGGCTAGCTCGTTGGCTGCTGTTGCTTTCTGAATTTGATCTAAAGTATGTGACACGCAAGTCAGTAAAAGGAAGAGCGGTAGCGGAGTTCCTTGCGGACCACCCGGTTGAAGGGGATGAGGCGGTTGAGTACCTATTCCCAGATGAAGCCATTCTGCACCTCGAAGATGAAACTTGGATGATGTACTTTGACGGAGCGTCAAACCAGTACGGGTACGGGATAGGAGTGTTGTTGATAGCGCCTGACGATTCCCGTATCCCTTTAGCATTCAAGCTCTGGTTCAAAGTCTCGAACAATGAAGCAGAATATGAAGCATGTATTGCCGGCCTAGAAGCAGCCTTAGAACTAGGGGCAAGGCGGTTGGACGTCATTGGGGACTCGAACCTTGTTGTGTCTCAAGCAAAAGGAGACTGGAAGGTCAAAGAGGAAAGGATGATAATTTACCACCAAACCTTGGATTTGTTAATTCCTTGGTTTGAGAAATTAAACTTCACCCACCTCGTAAGAGAGAACAACAGGTTTGCAGATTCGTTAGCAACTCTATCTTCCATGATAGACATCCCGTCGGGAGTCCGGATGCGTCCAGTCGTCATTGATCAGAAGTTTGCGCCAGCATACGAGTCAATTTCCGCCATAGATGAAGCCCAAGACGGCAACCCCTGGTATTACGATATTTGGAACTTCTTGGAAAAGGAGACGTATCCGATAGGGGCAAGCACCAAGGATAAAAGGGCCATTAGAAGAATGGCTATTCAGTTCATCATCTGCGGAGGTAAACTGTACAAAAGAGGTCATCTGGGAATGCATAAGCTCTGTGTAGAAGCTGAAGAGTCGAAGCGCCTAATGGAGGCCATCCATGGAGGAGAATGCGGTGCACACATGAATGGAGTAATGTTGGCCAGAAAAATCCTTCGACAAGGATACTACTGGTCCACCATGGAGGAGGATTGCATCAGTTTTGTTCGGCGATGCCACAAGTGTCAAATCCATGCGAACCGCATGAACATCCAACCGTCAAAACTGTATAACATGACTTCGCCATGGCCATTTTCAGTTTGGGGAATTGATGTGATCGGGGCTGTCACTCCAAAGGGATCGAATGGGCACGAGTTCATCCTAGTCGCGATAGATTACTTCACGAAGTGGGTCGAGGCCCAATCATACGCGGTGTTGAAGGCATCGCACGTTGCAAAGTTTATCAGAAACAACATCATCTGTCGCTACGGGGTCCCAAACGAGATTATTTCGGATAATGGTTCCCACTTTAAGAATGAAGTAATTGACTTGTTGGAGAAGTGTAACGTGGCTTTTCATAAGTCATCCACATACCAGCCGCAAACCAATGGAGCAGTTGAGGCCGCCAACAAGAACATCAAGCATATACTGCGGAAAATGGTGGAGACCTATCGTGATTGGCCAGATAAGTTGCCGTTTGCTCTGTGGGGCTACAGAACTTCGATTAGAACTTCTACCGGAGCAACTCCGTATTCGTTAGTTTATGGAATGGAGGCTGTTCTACCTATTGAAATTGAAGTTCCGTCTTTACGGGTATTGGCCGAGTGTCAGATAGCTGAGGCAGATTGGCAGCAAAGCAGGTTCGAGGAACTAATGCTCTTTGATGAAAGGAGACTGAAAGCACTGTACCACGTTCAGAGTTATCAGCGCAGGATTGCTCGGGCTTTTAACAAGAAGGTTAAGTCCAGAAATCTAAAGGAAGGGGATTTGGTACTCAAAGACAACCGAGCTCCCATCCACGACCCGAGGGGCAAGTTCAGACCCAATTGGACTGGTCCCTACATCATCAAAACCATCTGGTCAGGCGGAGCTGTGGTTCTAATGGACTTAGATGGCTTAGAATTCTCTCAACCGGTCAATATGGACAAGTTGAAGAAATACTACCCTTGAGAGGCTCGCTAGGCCGAAAACCCGAAAGGGCGACCTAGGCAAAAGTTAGAGCACAAAAAAATTAGAAAATATAAAAACTGAGCTCGCAAGGTTGAAAACCCGCAAAGGGCGGCCTTGGCAAAAGTTAGAGCGCAAAAGGAGAGTGAAAATACTCGAGCGAACCTTAACCGGAACTACGTAAGGCATGATTCCCATGTTTGGGATACGTAGGCAGCTTCATCCTGAAGTTCAGCCATAACACTTCCCCGATCAACTTTGTCCATTTGATCATCTCAGCCATCTTTGTCCATCAGCATTCGTTGGAATCTCCGGTGCAGTGCCACTCAGACTAGGGGCAACTTTCCGTTGCTATGCGGTGCTACGAGGCTCCTCAGACTAGGGGCAACTTTCCGTTGCTATGCAGTGCTGCGGCGTTCTTCAGACTAGGGGCAACTTTCCAGTTGCAGGAATCTGGGGTCGTGCATCTCGAGTGACAGATCTCAGGCGTGTCCAGTTCTGATCCACATCAAAAATACCTTTGAAAAGTTTTAATGTAAGCTGACTTTGTTCAAATAATCTTTTTACAACATTGACCATTTTTTGGACCAAAGTGGAAAATTCTTAGTACCAGAACTTTCAATTTCATTGATTTCAAAACAGAGTTCTCCTGCTCTTACAAACAATTGAAGTTGCTTTTTATTACATTCAGGAAAGAAAACTTGAAAGTACTAATAAAGCAATAAATCTAGGGCATGGTCAAATCAGGTGTTCCTGTGCCCCCTCCCAGAGCTGGTCGAAGCCTCTGATGCCAAGCTGGGCCCGATCTGTGCTTCTTCATTGAGCCAATCTATGCACTCGTCAGATAAAGTGCAACTGAAAGTAGGAGCGGGGGCCAGGAGTTCTCTCATCCTCCACGCAGTGGCCTGCCAGGCAAGCTGCGCACCCCGGGCTGGGAATGTAGCAGGATACTCTATCCCCTCTGGCGGGCAGGTCTGATCATGGCCAAATTGGCGTCGAATCCGAAATGGGAAGTAAAATACACAATGAGTGAGACCAACCAGTTGAATTCCAGTCTGTCGAGGCATGTTGTAACTCATTGCCGGAAGGTTCAACCAAGGGCATCGCCAAGCAATACGGTCTGCGGACAAGTGGCACATCCAAGCGAACCACCATTCCTCATCCAAGGCATTGACCAGACGATGCCGGAAGAAGTAGCCGCGAGCTGAATATGCTGGGCAGGAGTCCACAACCTGCAATTTATCCATCAACCACACCTGGGGAGGGATTGAAAAATGAGAGATTAAAGAATAGAGAGATGTACGAGGAGAGAAAAGTGAGAATGGGGTTTTTGTGAGAAAAGACTGAGCTCGAGGGTCGAGTGATGTGAGCAATACAGAAATGCGAGATTGGGTGGGAAATATTACCTGTAGCAGTAGTGGACTCCCTGCCAACCTAGTCGTCTCATGACGGTAAAAGGCGTCTAAGCCCATTAGTGTCTCGGCCAGAACCATGGCAATACAGCTCTTGCCCTCTCTCAAGCCTTGGGCAACCTCAATCAGCCGGACACTAGCCCCTCCAGAGCCCGAAATGAACAGGAAATGAGACAGCATGCACAAGCAGAGGGCATGTCGCCGGAAGCCTTGCCAGTGATGGTTGCTGCGATTACCGGCATCAGAAAATTGATTGGCCAAACTTGGAATGTCTAACATCCCATCGCCCATCAAAGACCGAGCATCGCGCATGCTGAGTCCACACATGCGCCCTAAGGATTGGACATGGCCAAAATTAAGTTGGGGTAAGAGCTCCTCGTCGCGCTCGGACTCCATTAAGGCTCGGAAATCTTCGAAGGTAGGACACATCTCTTGCCCGGCGAAGCTAAAGACATGTGTCGCCGGATTCCAAAATCTTGCCGCGGCGTGAAGAAACGGGAGATGCAACGGGGTACGACCCAGAGTGAATAGTGCATTTATGCCGAAACCCCGGAAATTCACCTTTTCCGAGCCATCCAAGCTAGTAATCCAAGCTGTGAGATTTTGAGCAAGAAACTCTTCCATTGGAGCAAATCAGTGTGAAAATGAGGAAAACTACGAAGCTGGGATCTTTTGTAGAAGATAAGGTTGAGTGGGGGGACAGGTGTCAACATTCTGGTGGTTCCCCTCGTTTAGTGCCGACCGGCCAGAAATATATGCCGACCGGCATAAAAAATATGCCGACCGGCCATTTCAGTTTGCCGACAAAACAGACATGCGGCCGGTAGCCACTCCTTGCAGCCGGTGGTTCCTACACCGTGCCGGTGGGCTTCCTCCCTGGTTTCCTGAGCTATTTAGGCTAAGGATTGGGGAACTTCACCACCTCCAAATCCCCCCCGGCGATAAACTCTTGTGAAGCCACGCCCGTCTGCTTATCGAGTTTTGAACATTTGCTTATCGAGTTGTATTTCGCTCTCTTGTAGGTCTCGGTTCGTTTATCGAGTTGTATTCACACTTGTTTGGTTGTGTCATAGCTTTGTTTTGCTTATCGAGTTGTAAGTCGGTTCACTACCTGATTATTACGATGACGAATTTCCAAGATGAGTTCAATTTCGTTCACATTGTGGTGTGAAACCCTGCGATGCGATGCACAGAAGATCTACAAATGCAACACCTTTTGAATAAAATGATTAGTTTCATTCCCCATCACATGTTTTGCAAAGTGTATGAATTTTGAGAAAGAAAATAAACCTGCCTGAGGCAGTGCAATGTGCTTAAACTACTAGTAAAAAGGTAAATAAAACGTAGAATGGCAGGGTAGCCAAGTATCAGAATTGATACCGATGAAACTCCCCTTGTGGTTAACGCACCTTCCGTGTCTTTGTTCGAGTCAGCCGCGTTGTCGGACGCCCTCACATTACGGGAAATCGCACCTTTGAAACGTGAACCTTTGAGTTGACTTCAGGCTACAACTTCTGCAAGCAACGCTCGATGCGCGCAAAGAATGTCTCGCCCCGTATCCTTTTCATGCTTTGTGAGCCCCGCAAATTGTCTCGATTATGCTGTGTAATAGTACGTTCCTTTACCTGCGTAGACCGCATGTTTTTGATTGCGTAGATCGCATGTTTAATCCCATTACCTGCGTAGACCGCACGTTTTGATTGCGTAGATCGCATGTTTAATTCCATTACCTGCGTAGACCGCACGTTTTGATTGCGTAGATCGCATGTTTAATTCCATTACCTGCGTAGACCGCATGTTTTGATTGCGTAGATCGCATGTTTAATTCCATTACCTGCGTAGACCGCATGTTTTGATTGCGTAGATCGCATGTTTAATTCCATTACCTGCGTAGACCGCATGTTTTGATTGCGTAGATCGCATGTTTAATTCCATTACCTGCGTAGACCGCATGTTTTGATTGCGTAGATCGCATGTTTAATTCCATTACCTGCGTAGACCGCATGTTTTGATTGCGTAGATCGCATGTTTAATTCCATTACCTGCGTAGACCGCATGTTTTGATTGCGTAGATCGCATGTTTAATCCCATTACCTGCGTAGACCGCATGTTTTTGATTGCGTAGATCGCATGTTTAATTCCATTACCTGCGTAGACCGCATGTTTTGATTGCGTAGATCGCATGTTTAATTCCATTACCTGCGTAGACCGCATGTTTTGATTGCGTAGATCGCATGTTTAATTCCATTACCTGCGTAGACCGCATGTTTTGATTGCGTAGATCGCATGTTTAATTCCATTACTTGCGTAGACCGCATGTTTAACTCCGTCACCAGCATCGACCGCATGTGTTAATTACGTAGACCGCTTGTTTAACTTCATCGCCTGCGTAGACCGCTTGCTCCGCTTGCCTAGTTGTATTTCAATATGCATTGTCATGCTCTCTGTTTACTTCGCGCTGTCACGCATTTCGAGTACACCACTATTCTTGCATTGTCATGCATGTCGCTAACCATATTGTACCTGTTAAAGTTTGTTTTCTTTGCAGGCACGATATTGTATGTACGGTTCATTTAAAGCTGGTGCAACTAGACGAGCCGCACAGGTATTTTATCTCCGAGTGAGACGTATTGAGAATTCCATAATTCTCTTGCATCCTTTCTGCATTGTAGTGTAATTTGGTATGCTAGCTTAAAACTGTCGCATGTATGCTTCGTTACAGCTTTCTTAGCATGATCATAAGTTATGCTCGGCTCTCTGCATTGTCTTGCATTTCGCCCCTGCCTTCGGGCGCATATCTTATTTGTCTTGTATGTTTGTCTGAGTCTTCGGCCTTGTCAAAAATGGGTCGTCTCCGGGCTTTGACATTCACTCCCGTCATTGTTATGACTTTCGAGTTCTGTCAAAGAGGGGCAACTGTAGACACCCCATTTTTGACCGTCCTCAAGACTTGGACGTCATCATTTGAACACTCGGTGATCATCCATGACTGTGTTCGTTTGGAGTTCCCGGAGGCCTCGGCTCGCGCGCCTTGCCTCAGGATCCCCGAACTCGGCTGTTTAGTGTCTGGTTTTGCACCAAACACTTTTGTTTTGCCTTAGAGGGGCAGGGAATGCCTTGTGAGACATCCCCATACACCACCGGCAGTGGCTGGAGGCCACCGGCTGGTCTTTTTCTTCCATCGGCAATTTTGTTTGCCGGTCGGCACACTTTATTGCCGGTCGGCATAATATGTTGCCGGTCGGCACTTTTTTTTGCCAAAATAGCTTTTTTGGGCAGCCGACCACTGTTCCTCCACTTTTTGGAGATATTTTGTGCCAGCTGTGATAGCTGGCACCAACTCCTTTCCCCTCCATACACGTGTATGGAGGGATTTTCCTCTAGCCAAGCTTGTTGAATAAGCTTTGCAAGAGGGATCCTTATAAGAGGGAGGCTTTCCTCTTGGTTCTAGGTTAGAAAAACAGAAGCAAAAACCAGCCTTTGAAGATATAGATACATATTATATCTATACCTCTCTCCCTCTCCCTTCTTGTGTGTGTTTCTTGGCCCAAAAGGTGTGTTTTACCTTACTTTTGCACCATTACACACACTATTACACCTTAGTCCGAGATTGAGGGACTTGGGGGAGTTGTTTCTTGAGTTTTGGACTGGTTTTGGTCCAAAGAATGAGGTTAGGCCATTTGTTCTTCAAGGGTTCTTCAAGGGTGAGCATCTTCCCTTTTATTCCCCAAACTTGCTTTGGTTTTCTACCTATTTTGTTTATTGTTTTGGCTCTTGTGTATAACATAAAAAAGACTCATATTTTCCTGCTCTAACACTTTCATTAAGGTCACTTTGTGGTTAGATTGCAAACTCACCCTCTTAGGCCTTGTTTGGCCTATTTTGGTGCCTTTTTTATAAGGTTTTGTTCACTTCAGCATTTTGATCTTTTGATCACCAAAAATCAGTGTATTTTAGTGTCAAAAAAGTTGGTTTGAAGTCTTGCATAGGGGAGGGACACCCCTCTCCCCTTATGGTTTTGTTTCCTTGCTTTTTGGGCTCAAAAGGATAGCATGTGTGCTTGTTGTTTCTTGGCTTCATTTCAGTACTTTTTTAGGCATCTTAGGTCTTACATAATCTCTGTTTTTGGCCGGATCTAGGCCCTCTTGCATGCTTGTGATATTTGCTTTAGTATTGCTCCATCTTGCTTAAAAGTACATCCCATGATTAGGCCATGATTCTCGTGTGTGTTGGCTTGGTTCTATGAAGCATTTAGCATTGTTTTTCCATGCTTAACATCTGTTGGTTATCAACTTGGTCATGTTTGGCATGCTTGTTAGAGTTGCTTTGTATTTTGGCTTGGAAGCTTTGAGCATTTTGGCCTCTAGCATGCATGGTTGTGATTACCCTCTTGATTTGGCATCATCTAGGGTCATATTTTAGTCCAAGAATCATGCTTGTATGTGTGCATGCATGGCCTCTTTCATGCCTTGAAGATGTGTCCTCTTATGCCTAAGAATGAGCCTTAGTGTATTTGCTTCATGGGGGATATCTTAGTTGCCATATTAGGAGCTTTTGGGGTCCCATTTTGCATGCATAGATTCTGTTTTTACTTGTCTTGATCATGCCATGAGTGGTCATGTCATTGAAGGTAAGTTGCCTCCTTTTGTGTCTTAACTTTGGGACCATGAATTTGCTTGTTAACGTGAGTTGATTGCCTATCATTTTAAGCACTTTTGGTCACTGTTTTGAGGAGGGTAAGGGTCTGTCCCTTTGCCATTTTTAAGCCCTCTTGTATGCTTGCTCCATGTTTGTTGCATGTTTGTTCCATTAAGCTTTGTAGCACATCAATTCCATGGTCAATTTGCTTCATGTTTGCATCATGTTTGTATCTTGTGTGCTTGGTATCATACATTTTGTCATCATAATTGCATATTGCTTGTTGTGTTTTACATCTTGGTGGTATGACACATTTGAGGCTTGTGAGCATTGCATGCATTGCATTTACTTGGTTTGGGGTGTCAAACCAAGTGCGGGAGTCAAGGACCATTCATACTTCAAGTGACGTAATGTGCCTTGATCCCCGGTCATCGGGACCTTTGACTCCAATTTGATAAGGCCCCGGTTTTCACGTTATTTGTTGCATGCATTTTCATATCAAATAGCAAATTTGATCCATTGAGTCATCATGCACCTTGGATGGCTCAAAAGTCGAAGGTCATGCTTCTTTGAGTTCGAAATATGATAAGAAGTAGGACCATGCTTACATGTGTCCAAGAACCCCATGCCATGCACTGTCTGTTCTCTGTTTTGCTGTCAAATTGTCTGCTGCAGGAAGTTTCTGCCGACCGGCAGAATTTAGTGCCGACCGGCACTATCTGGAGTGCCGATGAATCTGGTAAAGTGCCGACGGTAATTGTGAAGTGCCGGTGGTAATTCTGTCCGGCCGGTGGTGCTCTGCAGGATGCAAGGAGTTTGCTCCAGTACTTTGGCAACTTTCAGGAAGGCAAGGCAGTACAAACAGAGGCGACAAGAGTGTAGCACGGGTTTTCCGGGCAGGACGGATTCGAGCATGCATCATCTGCGCGCCCCGAGGCAGAGGCTGTGGCCACCCTCTTTATTCTTTTGCTTCCTCTTTTTTTAGTTAATTAGGAAATTTTGTAATAATTTTATTTGTTCATTATTTTGGGACTGTAATATTCATTCGAGCCCTCTGAGTGAGGGTAAACATGTAATAAGTGTGGGTGAGTGTGTGTATGTCTTCCAATCCCCATTTCTTTCTTCCCTTTTATTTACCAGCTTATGATGGTAGATTAGGGCATTTTGAAATTAGCATACCTTATGATATGCATGCGTGCATTCATGCATCTGTTAACATGCACCGGGCTCGGTACATCATGCTAAACGCATTCGTATTTTCAAATTCCAAAATTGAATACATGAATTAGTTGGTTGCGTATCGTATGCCATATCTAGGTTAACCGAGCCTAACTAAAATTGCACCTTGTATGTGTTGCATTAGGCAAAATAACATGAACTAGGACATGCATGTTTGCTAACTAGTTTACTGTTTTGGCACGGAGTACAATGTAAGTATTTTTGCTTTAGCATCCAGCATGCGTGTGAATGTTGCCATAATAGTATGCCTGCCATGCGGCTAAGTGCTTACATGAGATAAACTGCTTGAATGCCTGTGGGTGGAGGTCAAATTGCTTAAATTGGGATAATGCGTTAAAACTGTGAATTTTAAGCCCACTAGATAGTGGCAAAACCATCTTTTCCAAAAGCCCACTTGAGGGTGGCAAAATCTGCATTTTAGCCTACTTGCGAGTAGCAAACCATTTTTAAACAAACATGAAATGTTTTGTTCCAATCTGGGTGATTTGGTCTATACTTGTTTGCTGCGCGCATAACATAGTAATTCTAGGCTAATAATTGGTTTAAGAACACATAGCGTTTTCAAAATTGGATATCACGGTTAGTAGAGGCCGGTCTTCGGACCGGGCGAAAGGGGGTGCTCATAGCTGACCTTCCCCGATCGTACCCAAGCTCCCGAGCCGAGACAACTCCGGTGATGACGGACATGTGGCCTTCGGCACCGAGTCAGGGTTTCCTAAATTTCCCCATTTTAAAAATATTTAGGTGGCGACTCTGTATCTGGCAAAGCAGTCCATGTTTGGCACTACTTTTTCAAAAAAATCTGTTTTCTCAAACGATTTGCCAGATTTGGACTCTTTGGTTCAGATTAAGAACCGTGACACAAATCGAGTCCGAACTGTAGCACGAGGTCCCACGCGGGCGCTGTTACAACATGTATCAAATTGCATTTCACATGACATTTTAGAATAGCCGAGCCTATCTTAGTTGCATTTTATATCTGTTGCATTAGGCATTCTTGACATAGCTAAGATCATGCATTGATTTCTAACATAGCTTTTGTTTTGGCTCAGAGTACTCGGTAAGTATTTATGCTTTAGCATCCTCACATCTGTGTGAGTGACTGCCATGATAGCATGCTTGCCATGAGGCTAACTGCTTATGTGATATAACTGCCTGAATGCCTGTGGGTGAAGGTTGGATTACTTGAATTGGAACAATTCATTGATTGCGAGTTTTAAGCCCACTTGAGAGTGGCAAATCGCCATGTTTTCTAAGCCCACTTGAGGGTGGCAAAATCCGTATTTTAGCCTACTTGCGAGTAGTAAACCGCTTTCAAAAACTGACATGAGATGTTTTGTTCCAACTTAGGTGATCCAGTCTATACTTGTATGCTGTGCGCACCACATAGTAATTCTCGGTTAGTAACCGGAATAAGAGCACATGTGTTTTCAAAAACAAGATATCATGTTGGGAAAGGCCGATCTTTGATCGGGCGAGCGGGGGTGCTCATTGCATGACCTTCCCCTCTCATACCCAAGTTCCCGAGCCGAGGCAACTTTGGAGATGACGGACACGTGGCCTTAGGCACGAGTCAGGGTTTCCAAAATTTTTCAAAAATAAAATATTTAGGTGGCGACTCTGTATCTGGAAAAGCAGTCCATGTTTGGCACTTCTTTCTAAAAATCAGTTTTTCAAAATGATTTGCCAGATTTGGACTCTTTGGTGATTTATCAATCTCACATTGCACTTTGCAAGATCTGATTAAGAACCGTGACATTGAGTCCGAACTACAGTGAGCCCAATGAACAAAACGGGATTTTACCGTGACGTTCGGGCGCGTCTACAAGGTGTGACAAACATAAGAATGTGGCAATGCAATAAGCTCTGAAAATATGCGAGGAATGATGCCAAATCAACCAAACAAAGCAAGTATAGCATGAAAGAAAGCCTAAAGCTTAAGGCTAACCCAAAACAGTCCCAAGGCAGGTCAATATGAGACCAAAAACAAGCTTGAACCTAGCCAACACAAGCTAGAACAAAAGTCCAAAAGCATAAGTGTAGACACCCCATTTTTGACCGTCCTCAAGACTTGGACGTCACCGTTGGAACACTCGGTGATCATCCGTGCTTGTGTTCGTCTCGAGTTCCCGGAGGTCTCGGCTGCGCACCTCGCCTCAGGATCTCTCGACTCAACTTTTCGGTGTCTGGTTTTGCACCAAACACTTGTGTTTTTGCCTTGAAAGGCAGGGAATGGCTTGTTGGCCATTCCCACACCCTGCCGGCTGTCCCCTCACATCACCGGCCGTTTATTGGTGCCATCGGCAGTGGTTTCTTAAAACCAATGGCCGGTCGGCACTATATTTTGCCGACCGGCACTTTGTTTTGGCCGGTGACCTTTTTTTGCTGGCCGGTGTGACCCTTTTGCACCCTTTAGACTTGGTGCATGCCAGTTGTGCCAGCTGGAATGCACCAACA
Organism: Camellia sinensis; assembly: GCF_055761805.1. Classification (NCBI taxonomy): domain Eukaryota; kingdom Viridiplantae; phylum Streptophyta; class Magnoliopsida; order Ericales; family Theaceae; genus Camellia; species Camellia sinensis. Next base: position 29,980,402 of record NC_138964.1, on the reverse strand, counting down.
CTCCTCCCCGTGCATAAAGTGGCTGTTTTGAGCCTTTGCACCCCTTTTCCTTCTAGAAGGTTGAACCCTTTGGCCAAGCTTCTTGAGGAAGCTTGGCCAGCTGTCCTAGCTTCCTCAAGAAGCCTTGACTCATTTACCCCCTTTGCCCTTTCACTTAGCTTCTTTGAGAAGCTTAAACCACTTCCCTTTGCCTATATAAGGACCCGTCTTCTCCCATTGTCAAGGGTTGGTGGTTTTGAAAGAAAAACCAGAGCTTATACATATATATATCTGATATATACACCCTCTCTCTATATATTTTACTCTCTCTCCTCCCTTGTGTGTGTTTTGTGGCCTAAAAGTGCACTTTTACCTTAGTTTTGCACTTAGACACACACTACCACACCTTGCTTCGAGTTTGAGAGACATTGAGGGTTGATTCTTAAGGTTTTGGACTGATTTTGGTTAGAAAAGAGTGGCTGGACCAACTGTTTTTGAAGTGTTCTTCAAGGGTGAGTTTCTTGCTTTATTTTCCTCAATCTTGCATTGGCTTTTGACCTATCTTGCATATTGATTTGAGCTTTGTGTATAACTAAAAAAAGTCTTATATTTTCATGCTTAAGAACATTCATTAAGGGTGTTTTGGCATTGGGGGTCGAAATCCCCCTCTTAGGTCTCTTTTGGCCCCTTTTCGTGTCTTTTTCTTTAAGCCCTATTTGCTTTGTTATATTAGCCTTCTCACCACTGAAATCCAGTGGATTTTCAGTGGTGAAGAAAATGGTTTGAAGTCTTGTATAGGGGAGGGACACCCCTCTCCCTTTGTGTCTCATTTGTGCATGTTTTGGGCTCATGAGGGTAGCATATATGCTTGGTTGTTTTTTGCTCCATATCAGATGTTTTTGGTGCTATTTAGGTCACATGTTATCTCTGTTTTTGGTCGGATTGGTGGCCCTTTGCATGCTTAACATACTTGCTTTGTATTCTCTTGTTTGTGCCTAGAAATGCATCATGACTTTTGACTACCATGCTCTCATATTTTGGCTTCACTTTGTTTAGTTCTTAACCATATTTTTGTCATGCATGAGGTCTGTTGGCCACTGATTTGGTCTTGTTTAGCATGCTTGATATAGTTGCTTTGCATTTTGGATCATGAGCCTTGAGTGTATGGATCATTAACATGCCTAGCTTGGCCTATTATCATCATTTGGCATTAGTTGAGATCATATTTCAGTCCATATAATGTGGTCTTACATTGTCCTTTGTGTCTCTTTCAATGCCTTGAAGTGTTGTGTTTTCATGCCTTGACATGTGCATTGTGTATGCCTATGTGTTTGGGTCATTTTAGGGCTGCCATACCAGCGGGTTTTGGAGCTATTTTGCATGCTAAAATTCTGTTTTTGGGTTATATAGTTCATGCCATGCTTGTTTGGGTTAGTGGTAGTGGAGTGCCCTGTTGTTATGCCTTAGCCTTGGGCCCCTTTTGACTTGCATGCTTGTAGTGCATTTTGTCCATCACTTGAGACACTTTTGGCCACTGTTTTGGGGGGTGTTTGAGGCCTCCCATTTCAGTCTAAGTCCCTTCTCGGACATGGTTGTATGCGTGACTTGTTGCCTCTAATCGCATGCTTGCATTGTACCATATTAGCATTGCATGATGAGTTGCATTGTAGCATTACATGTTAGGAACATTGCATGCTTGCCATGATATGTTGCATCACATTTGGCATGCTTTGCATTTTAGTGATATGTTGCATTTTCGAGCCATGTTTGCATAACATGCATTGCATTGCTTGGTTTGGGGTGTCAAACTAAGTGTGAGGGGGGAGAAGTGTTCATACTACAAGTGATGTAACGCGTCTCAACTCTCGGTCACCGAGGCCCTTGACTTTGGCATGATAGGGTTTTGGTATTCATTTATATGTTGCATGCATTTTCATTGAATTGCAACCTTGGCTCCTTAGGCCATCACGCATCAAAATGCATGATTGATGGCCCGAGGGTCGAGGGTCATGCTCCCTTGAGTCCCTTGCATGATAGGGAGTGTACCCACGCATACATTTGCTTGAAATTCCATGCCATACACTGTCTATCCTTGTTGCTGTCAAAAACCAGTTTCTGCAGGGAGTTTTTGCCGACCAGCACTGTAGAGTGCCGACCGGCCATGGATTGGTGGCCGATAATATGAAACCCCAGCCGATGGATAAGTTCCATGGCCGGTGGGTATTCCCTTCAGCCGATGGTGTCCTACAGGGTTCAGGGAACCTGTCCCAGGATTTTGGCAGTTTTCAGAGAAGCAAGGCAGTGTAAACAGAGGCAGCAGTGGTATGGTATGGGCTTTCGGGGCAAGATAAATCCGAGCATGCATCATTCACGCATCCCGAGGCGGGGGCTGCGGCCATCTTCTCTTTGCATTTAATTTGTTAATTATATTAGAAATTTTGTAATAATTAATTTGGTATTATTTATTCAGACTGTAATATTTATTCGGACCCTCCGAGCGAGGGCAATTGTGTAATAAGTGTGCGTGAGTGTGTGTATGTCTTCCAACCCCACGTCTTTCTTCCCTTTTATTTACCCGCTTATGATGGTAGACTAGGACATATTTAAATTAGCATACCTTATGCTATGCATGCGTGCATCCACACATTTGTCTTACATGCATCGGGCTCGGCGCATCACTCTAACTGCATTTGTATTTTAATTTCAAATTGAATACGTGTTAGTTGTAGCATTTCAGATGTCATTGTAGATTAGCCGAGCCTATCTTAGCTGCATTTTCCATGTGTTGCATTAGCCATCTTAACATGAACTAGGATCATGCATATGATTACTAACTAGTTTCTGTTTTGGCTTGGAGTACTCTGTAAGTTCTTTTGCTTTAGCATCCTTGCATGCGTGTGAGTGTTGCCATGATAGCATGATTACCATGAGGCTAGCTGCTTATGTGATATAACTGCTTGAATGCCTGTGGATGGAGGTGGAATCACCTAAATTGGAATAATGCATTAAAACTGTGAGTTTTAAGCCCACTTGAGGGTGGCAAACTCTGCATTTTAGCCTATTTGTGAGTAGCAAACCATTTCCGAAAAAAACATGAAATGTTTTGTTTCAATTTAGGCGATTTGGTCTATACTTGTCTGCTGTGCGCATAACATAGTAAATTTAGGCTAATAACCGGAATAAGAACGCATAACGTTTTCAAAATTGGATATCATGGTTAGTAGAGGCCGATCTTCGGATCGGGCGAGAGGTGGTGCTCATAGCTAACCTTCCCCAATCGTACCCAAGTTCCCGAGCCGAGGCAACTTTGGTGATGACGGACACGTGGCCTTTGGCACTGAGTCAGGGTTTCCTAAATTCCCCCAAAATAAAATATTTAGGTGGCGACTCTGTATCTGGCAAAGCAGTCCATGTTTGGCACTTCTTTCAAAAATCTGTTTTCTCAAAACAATTTGCCAGATTTGGACTCTGTGGTTCAGATTAAGAACCGTGACACAAATCGAGTCTGAACTGTAGCGGGGTCCCTTGCGGACGTGTTACAATAAGGCATGCAAGGCTATAAAAGAAGTGTTGTACTACACCTATCAAAACCAAACATGGCATGACTTAACCAATGAAAAACAGAGTTATAGCATGGTAAAACAAGACCAAAAACCCACTTAGAGGGCATCCCAAAGACCTAAGCATGGTGGCATACACAATGGTCCATTTATGAGGCATAAGACATCAACTCTTTGAAGCATTAAAGGAGTGGTAAGTGTAAGCATTTGAGCATGAAACATGGACTGAAAAAACATAGGAAATGATGTCAAATCATGAAAATGGTCCAAGTAATGCATGCTAGAGGACTCAATACTCAAAGCTAACAAACTAGATTGAACCAAGGCTATACAAAGCAAGTCATGCATGACCCAAAACACTTCAAACAGAGTTTAAACATGCTAAAATATGAATAAAAGCTTCTTTGGGTCAAGCCAAAATCATGCTAAAAACATGGCTTAAAGCACAAAGCATGTTAAGGCAATAAAGAGGATTGCACTACAAGTACATAAGGCATGTAAGAGCCAACTAAACCCACCCAAAACAGAGTCATGGCATGCTAAAACAACACCAAAAACCCACTGAAATGAAGTCAACATAAGCTAGAAAGACATGCTCAAACATGAAGCATATAAGACTAGTTTGTGTGATTTACACTACAAGTGTATTAGGCATGCATGGAGTGACCAAACCAAGCAAAAACAGTAGTAAGCCTCAGCAAAATCACCATAAATACATGCTAATATACAAGCTAAAACAAGCCTAACAAACATGTTCACACATGAGGCATTCAAGGCAAGTATTGAAGACACAAGGAGAGGGGATACCCTCTTCTTTTTGGGACCTTAAAACACCATCCCCACCACTGAAATCCCTCTGCATTTCAGTGGTGAGAAGGCCAAAACAAGGTGATCCCGAAGCTCACAATGAAGGCACAAAAGCAAGGCCAAACAAGGCCTAGAAGGGGGGCGGTAAACAACCCCAAACCAAAAAGTAACCTTAAACAAAGGTCTCAAGCATGCAAAATCAGAACTTTTATCAGTTTAGAGTTAAGCTTAAAACAATATGAAAATAGGTCTAAAAGCTTAAGCAAGAATGGGATATCAAAAGGTTAGTTGCTCACCCTTGAAGAACACCTTCAAGAACACTACTCCAGCACATTTCCCTGATCAAAACCACTCCAAGAACTCTGAAACCAACTCCTAAGGACCTCAGCAACCAAAGGATGGTGTTCTACTAGGTGTTTGTGTGCAATAGTAAGACAAAAAGACACTTTAGAGCACAAACACACACACAAATGTAGAGAGAGAGGAAATATAGAGAGAGATAGATATAGAACTTCTATCTCAAAATTCCAGAACCTCTGGAAAGGGAGGGGAGGATCCCTTCTTATAGAATTTCAATTCTCAAGCTTGTTGAACAAGCTTGAGTCTTGAAACAAATCCCTCTATGGAGGATGTGAATTGTGCATGCCAGCTATGACAGCGGCCATAAAATATCTGCATAAAGCAGATGAACAAGGCTCGGCCAGAAAATATGGCCGATCGACCAAAAAAAGTGCCGATCGGCCAACATTTTTGGCCGATGGCAAGAAAACAAGGCCGATGGCTTCATGCCTTGGCCGATGTGTTGAAGGAATGGCCAACAAGCCACCCTCTTCCCTCAGAAGCAAAAACACAAGTGCTTGGTCCACAACCAAGCACAAAACAGACAAGTTGAGAGATCTTGAGACAAGGTGCGTGACCGAGACCCTCGAGAACTCAAAACGAACACGAGCATGGATGATCATCGAGTGTTCAAATGATGACGTCCAAGTCCTGAGGACGATCAAAAAATGGGGTATCTACAGACACGTGGCCTTTAGCACGAGTCAAGGTTTCCTAAATTTCCCAAAAATAAAATATTTAGGTGGGGACTCTGTATCGGGCAAAGCAGTCCATGTTTGGCACTTCTTTATTAAAATCAATTTTTCAAAATGATTTGTCGGATTTGGACTCTTTGGTGATTTATCGATCTCGCATTGCACTTTGTGAGATTAGATTCAGAACCGTGACATGAGTCCGAACTGTAGTAGCGAAGAACAAAACGATCCGCACCCTCGCGCGCGGAGAGTGGAGTTCTCGGGGCGGTCTACACTCGTCCTCAAAGCTAGAGTCAGGGAAGAGGGCAACCTCATACCCATTACTAAAAAAACAGTTAAAGATCACACTTTGATAAATGAAAATATCTCACTTTTATTAAAAGTGTGATAAAAAAAAATTAGATTGATAATTTAATCACACTTTGTTTGATTGAGTGTGATAATATTTATTTTTTATGTCACTTTTCAATTAAGTGTAATTATATATATATATTTTTTTTTTGAATATATTGTTTTTATATAAAAATATATCCCAAAATTGGCACCTTTTTCTCTTCCACTACTATCATGAATAGGCACGACTTCTTCCAAAGAGGATTGAATTTCCAAACATATCATACTCTTCTTTTTTCAATTCGATTTGCCTCTCTTTCTGATTCATTAGCCCTAACTCGATTTCCAGCTCCAAAATCACCATTGTTACTCACTCAACATCCACATTGAAGTTTGTCTCTTTTGAATCTTCAAACTTCTGGTGAGTTCTCTCTCTCTCTCTCTCTCTCTCTTTTAATGCCCCTTTCATACGTCATTCATAAGATATGTTTGTATATATTTATGATTATGATTATGATTATTATTAGTGGAATTATATAAATATAGTGTTTGATTGTGAATAAGGGTTTTGGGTGGAAATGTTGATACTTTATTTGTGTTTTGTAAATCAAAGTTGGAATGCAATTTTTTTTTTTAATATATGAATAAATCATATCATTGAACGTGTTAATTTTGTGCTCCAGTGTGTGGAAGATGTGGTCTAGGGTTGATGAAATTGTGGGGATTACAGTGGATTATGCTAGAAAATAGGTGGTTTGTTTGATTGGTGGGTAGGTTTCAATTTTTAAGAAAATGGTAAAATTTAAAGTACCTTCAAATACAATTCTTCTAGGTTTTCTTATTCAGTACATGATTTGGTTTCAAACTTGTATCAAGTAAGGTTCTCTTCAACAAGTATTGGGTAAAGATTTTGTTGATGGTTGGTGGGCTTAACATAGGGTGGAGAAGTCTATAATAATGGTAGCTAGCATTCCTCTTCTTTATTATTTTTCTGGGGGAAACAAGGGGTGTAGTTAGGTTAATAATGGGATTCTCTGATTCTTTTTGTGTGTAATGATGGTACAAATGTTGAAGAATGATCAATGACGGCAACCACATTGATTTCTAATTTACCTTTTCAGCCATGAGTCACGTTATGTACAATTAGTCTCTGTGAAATACTCAGAAAGGCTGATTGTGGCATTCCATGTTAGTCCTGGAAATTTGGTGTTATAACAAAGTTGCAAGAATTGCCAAAAAAATTATATTCACCAGATAAATGTGTTATTTTGGTAATCATCTTCTTTTTTTTTTTTTTTCCCCAATGCTACTGATGCTAAAATTCTAATGCCTCTGACTAGTATTAGTTATATGTGTAACTCCTATTTCCTCCCTTCTCCTCCTCAACCTCTCTATCCTAGGAAAAGGGGATTTCCACCAAATAGCCAACCTCTCTCATTAATGAGAACACACCGCTCTTCAATTTCTATATGCTTGTTATTGGTAGTAATTTATCCTTTATTTTTATTCCCTACTTTCTATGTAACATGAACAAATCACTTAATATATAATTTAGTCATTATTCAACATACCAATCACTAACTCCCAACCTGGGTGTGCTAACTACATGTCATATGTCCCCACAGGTCCTATTTGTCACAAGGAAGCTACATGTGACATCTATAGAGTGGTTCACGGATTGTTTTACGTTTTCGCCCCTTGAACACCCTTTTTCAACTAAGTTGAACACATTTTTTACTCTAACTCCCAACGTAGGTGTACTAACCACATGTCGGTTATCCCCATAAGTCCTATTTGTCGTGAGAAAGCTACTTGTGACACCTATAGAGTGGTTCACAGCCTATTTTGCATTTTCACCCCCCGAACGCCCTTTTTCAACTAAGTTTAAGACATTTTCGACTCTAACACCCAACTTAGGTGTGAAAATTGCATGCCGTCTGTCCCCAAAGGTTCTATTTTTCACAAGGAATCTGTCCATGACATCCATAGAGTGGTTCGGGAGTTGTTTTTCTTTTTCGACTCCCGAATGTCCTTTTTTGACTAAGTTTAATGTGTTTTCGGCTCTAACTCCTAACCTAGGTGTGCTAATTACAAGTTGTCTATCCCCAGTCCTATTTATCACGAGGAAGCTACCCGTGACATCCATAGAGTAGTTTGCGGGTGTAGACAGCCCATTTTTGACCGTCCTCAAGACCTGGGTGTCATCATTTGAACACTCGATGGTCATCCATGCTCGTGTTCGTTTTGAGTTCTCGGGGATCTCGGTCGCGCACCTTGCCTCAAGATCTCTCAACCTGTCTGTTTTGTGCTTGGTTGTGGACCAAGCACTTGTGTTTTTGCTTATGAGGGAAGAGGGTGGCTTGTTGGCCATCCCCTCAACCCATCGGCCTTGTTTTCTTGCCATCGGCCAAAAGTGTTGGCCGATCGGCACTTTTTTTGGTCGGTCGGCCCTTATGTTGATCGATCGGTCATATTTTATTGTCAAACCCTATTCATCTGCTTTTTGCAGATATTTTATGCCAGCTGTCACAGCTGGCATTCACAATTCACCCCCTCCATACACGGGTATGGAGGGATTTGCCCCTTGGCTTAGCTTCTCCAAGAAGCTTTGGAATTGAATTCTATAAGAAGGGAGCCCCTCCTCCCTTCTCAGGGGTTTAGAAAATTCAGTCTTGAGGGATAGATATACTTTTGTATCTATATTCCTTTGTTTGACCTTGTTTTGTGCTCTAAAGTGCTGTTTTGTCTTACTATTGTACACAAACACACACTAGAATACCATCCTTTTGGAGCTGAGGTCCCTTGAGGTTGATTTCAGAGTTCTTAAACTGGTTTAAGCTTGGAAAATTTGCTAGAGTTGTGTTCTTGAAGGTGTTCTTCAAGGGTGAGCAACTAACCTTTAGATACCCTATTTTAGCTCAAGCTTTTAGCCCTCCTTGCTTATTGTTTTAATCTTAACTCTTAACTGATAAAAGTTCTAATTTTTGATGCTTTAGATCTTTGTTTCAGATCACTTTTTGGTTTGGGGTTGTCTACCCCCTCTTAGGCCTTATTAGGCCTTATTTGGAGCCATCCCTTTTGGCCTTTGTTCTTGTCTTTGCATGACCTTTCTACCACTAAAATCCAAAGAATTTTTAGTGGTGGAAAGATGGTCTTGAAGTCCTAAATAGGAGAGGGTCATCCCCTCTCCTTGTTGTCTTGTATGCTAGTATAAATGGCTTATATTGGTAGCATGTTTGCTTAGCTTGTTTTAGCTCTATTTCAACAAGTATTTGTTGTTATTTTGCCATGTTTTACCTCTGTCTAAGGTTGGTTTTATGGCTTCTTGCATGCACCATGTACTTGTCATGTAATCCTCTCTATTGCCTTAACATGCATCTTGTGTTTAGACCATCATGCTTGCATATTTTAGCTCAACTCAAAGAAGCTTTTAGTCATGTTTTACCATGCTTCAGCTCTATTTCATGTTGTTTTGATCATATATGCCATGCTTTGTATAGCCATAAGGCATTCAAGCTTGTTAGCTTTGAGTGTCCAAGTCACTAGCATGCTTTACTTGGCTTATTTCAATGATTTTGCATCATTTGTTATGATATTTCAGTCCATGTTTCATGCCCATACACTTGCACCTATCACTCCTTTAATGCTTTAAAGAGTTGATGTTTTATGCCTCATGAATGGATCATTGTACATGCCTCCATGCTTAAGTCTTTTGGATGCCATCTAAGTGGGTTTCTGGTCTTGTTTTACCATTCCATAACTCTATTTTTCATTGGATAATTCATGCCATGTTTAGTTTTGATAGGTGTAGTGTAACACCCTTTTGTGGCCTTGCATGCCTCATGCTTTTGGTGTTGTGTTCTAGCTTGTGTTGGCTAGTTTCGAGCATGTTTTTGGTCTTGTCTTGACCTGCCTTGGGACTGTTTTGAGTGCCCTTGGCCCTTTAGGGCTTGATTCTCATGGCCATTGTTTGAGTCCCTTGGCTAGTTTCAAGTTTTAAGCCTTCTTGCATAATTTGCTTGCTTTATTTGGTTAGTTTGGCACCTTTCCATGCATGATTTCAGAGCTTATCATGTTTGTCACATATCCATATTTGTCCCCTTTTGAGTGTTCTTGAAAGTTGCCCTCCCATGCCTAGGTGATAGGCCATAACATGTGCATGTTTGTATGTGCTTTTGTCTCTCATTTCCTAGTATTTTTTGCCACAGATTTGGGCACGTTTAAGAGTTGTCCACTTTAGTTTAAGTTCATCTTTGCATGTTGTTGCATACTTTTCTTGCATGTTGTTGCATGCTTGCTTCATTTTGCATGTTGTTGCATGCCATGTATCTTAAGATGTTTAGGTAGTATGCCTATTGCACATTAGTTGCATTGCATGATCTAGTTGCATACTTTTTGCATGCTTGGTATGTTGTTACATGTTGCTGCATGTTGCATTAGCTTTGCTTACATGCTTAGGTTGCATTGCATTGTGTGTGCATTGCCTTGCCTCTTCATCAAGCATGATAGAGGTTGAGGTCCCTTATGTGTTTTTGTGTATTCCATTTGATATTGAATTGCACACTTGGCTCCTTTGGCCATCATGCATTGAAATGTGTGATTGGTGGCCCGAGGGTCGAGAACTACACTCCTTTGAGTCTCAAACATGATAAGGGGTGTAGCTGCAAACATTGTCTTGTAAATGTATTGTCATGCTCTGTTTGTCCTCTGCTGCGGCAAAATGAGTATTTTACAGGAAAAAATGACCGATCGACCATATTCAGTGCCGATCGACTAACAATGTCTGGCCGAGAGCCTTATTTTTGGTCGATGACCTTCATCTCTTGGCCGATGGCCTTTCCATTTGGCTGATGGCCTCTCAGCATGACCATGAAGTGGGTTTTGGAGCATCACAGAGACTTGTGCAGTTTTCAAAAGTGCAAAACAGTGCAAACAGAGGCAACATGAGGCATGGCAACGAATTTCCGAGCGAAGCCGATCGAGCATGCATTTGTCCCTCTCCCCGAGGCCTCTTTACTATTTTCATAGCTTAATTAATTTGTTTAATTAGTTAAGAGTTGTGTAATAATTAATTGGTTTGTAAGTTAGTTAATTAGTTGATTTGTATTATTCTTTCGGACCCTCCATCGAGAGGGCCAATTGTTGTAATAAGTATGCGTGTGTGTGATGCATGTCTTCCAACCCCACGCCTTTCTCCCTTTTACTTAACCGCTTACGATGGTTAGCTTTGGGGCATATTTAATTTAGCATCCTTATGCTATGCATGTTTGCATCATTCATCTGTATTGCATGCACCAGGCTCGGCGCATCATACTCACTGCATTGTATTTCAATTCCTACTTAAATACATGTGTCGAGTTGTCGTATCTCATATGCCATCTTAGAATAGTCGAGCCTATTTCTAGTTGCATTTTGCATGTGTTGCATTAGCCATCTTAACATAAACTAGGGTCATGCATTGATTTCTAACTAGTTCTCTATTTTGGCTCGGAGTACACTGTGAGTGTTTATGCTTTAGCATACTGCATGTGTGTTAATGTTGCCATGTTAGCATGCTTGCCATGAGGCTAATTGCTTATGTGATATAACTGCCTGAATGCTTGTGGGTGAAGGTTGGATTACTTGAATTGGAACGATTCATTGAAATCCGTGTTTTAGCCTACTTGCGAGTAGCAAATTTCAAAACCATTTCCAAACAAACGGATATGCGATGCTTTGTTCCAAATTAGGCAATCTGGTCTATACTTGTGTGTTGTGCGCATCACATAGTAATTCTAGCTAATTAGCCGGAATAAGAACGCATGTGTTTTCAAAAATAAGATATCATGCTTAGTACAGGCCGATCTTTAATCGGGCGAGTGAGGGTGCTCATTGCATGACCTTCCCCTCTCGTACCTAAGTTCCCGAGCCCAGGCAACTTTTGTGATGATGGACACATGGCCTTAGGCACAAGTCAGGGTTTCCTAAATTATCCAAAATAAAATATTTAGGTGGCGACTCTGTATCTGGCAAACCAGTCCATGTTTGGCATTTCTTTCTTAAAAATCAGTTTTCCAAAACGATTTGCCGAATTTGGACACTTTGGTGATTTATTGGTCTTGCATTGCACTTTGCGAGATTAGATTCAGAACTGTGACATTGAGTCCGGATTGTAGTAGCTAGAGAACAAAACGAGATTTTCTCGAGAGCTCTCCGGGCGCGTCTACAGTTTCTGGCGACTCTGCTGGGGAGTTAGAGAACTTGACTCGAACTCATGATATGTTGTTTTGATTATACTTATGTGTCTCTTTGCATTGCATTTGCATTGGTGCGCCTAGGACACCATGTTTGCCGTATGCTATTCCTGAACGGTTTGTCGGAGGCATGCTTTGAGAAGCGTGCCATAAGGCTGACTAGTTGCGGGCTCTGCCACGACGGGAACACAAACCTCAATTTTCATCAAGGCACCCTTTTTTACCATTCGACCTGGTACATATTCGAAATCCATAGTGACTATTCCAAGCTAGGACAGGTTGCTACCCGATTATAGGTTGCTTGAAACCGCTGTGTGCGTAGTAAAACCCTAGCTCCTGACAAGATAGGACAGGAAAACCCTACCCCTCCATAGGGGTGTTTTGGCTCTTACTTGCATGATATTTGCTGTCAGAGTGTGCCTCTACAGGGATGTGTATATCAGTTTGCAAGTCTGGGTATCAGGCCTGAGGGCATCAGTATTTGGGAATCAGTGTTACCTAAGGGTATTAGTTTACAGGCAGAATTTTGGGCAGAATTCAGTAAAGAGTGCAGTCATTCAGTTGTGCTCATATCTGTTTTGGTGAAATCAGGCTGAGATCCTGCTGGTTTTCTCTTTTGCATAGTCTTGGAACCGTAGCTTCAAAAGGCTCCAATATCCCCCGGGGTTCATTAGACTTGTGCTAATAGACTTTGTCAAGTCAGAGATTCAGTTCAAGAGCAGCCGGTGTTTTCCTTCGCTGAGGCAAGGCAAAGAAAGGCCAATCAAGGCTCACTGGTTCGTCTGATTCATTAGTCACCAGTCACATCACCTCTGTTCAGTTCAGCAGACTCGTGATGACGCAAAATTCAGAAGAAATTGTGGTCATGACAGCAGCATTAAACCAAGGAATCGCCATGTAGGGTGAGACCGATGTTGAAATGCAACGCCCGCCCGGGTCACCTGCCGTACATCCAATCTGGGAACTCCAATTATTCCAAACCCGTGAGCCTACCACTTTTGACCTGATGGGAATGATCGGCGATCTTCAGAGGTCTGTGGCTAATCTAGCCTTCGGAATGTCAGCTCCGCCATTGACCACATCATATGCCACAAATTTCATGCCGGAAGAGCCCCCGCTATTGGGGCGAATTCTAATTGAACTCAGTCAACCCGAAGCCATCCCAAGTTCCGGCAATGGCATGTCGACAACAATAGGACTTCACACTGATATAGCAACCCAAACCTTCAACCAAGCTAAGGCGAGCGGTAAGAACAAGTTGGGGGCGGACACTGATCCCCATGAACAACTTCTGCCGGCTGTTGAGGCTTTGAAAGCCGGGGGACTAAACAAATAGCAAGTGCTCGCAGTTGCTACAAAAACTGTGAATGACACTTTTGTCACTTAGAACGAGGGCAGTTCGAGCCAACTGGAAAATCGGCAGAAAGACCGTTGTGCCAGAGCTGTTCCTCTTAACCCTAATTCTGTATCCGGGAAAGATCAGAAAACCAAATCAGCACCTGTCGACCCCTTTGCTAGTGCGTCCAGTAAAAGTCTTCAAACGTCGAAGTATCTACCCCGAGGTCACAGGGTCTTCCATGCCCTCTACATGCCTTTGTCCAAGGCTCTTCAAATCCTTGCCGAAAAAGCGCATCTCAAACCCCTCAAGCCTCGGCCTCTCCCTAGTCGTCTTCCATCTGGTCATGCCGCTACCCAGTACTGCGCGTACCCTCAACAAACTGGTCATAGCACCCACAACTGCTTTCGTCTTCGCCACGAAGTACAGGACCTAATTGACAACGAGGTCATTCTCCCACCAAGCTCAGCAAAGTCTATTGTCACTGGATCAGTGAACCTGGAGGATAATGTGATGTAATCAAGGGATGAACCACCTGCGGGCGGCACTCAGTTTACTTTAGATGTGCCGTATGGCACGCACTATTTTGAGCATTTGCGAATGTTAGTTTTTGTACTTTCTGACTTGGGTATTCAGTCAGTTTTGTTGTTTTGTATATAGTCAGTCTTTTTTTGTACTATGTCAGTTGAGTCTGTCTTGTTGTATCGAGTCAGTCCTGTTGCATAGGAGTCGAGTGATTTTGGGGGCGTTACCTCGGATATCACTATTTTATTTTTTGTTTGTCTTTTCGCTTTCTTTTGAGCCTATTTCTACCGTGGAGCCAATTACACCAGAAGATCTAAATGAAACAGCTGTGGTTTTCATGCTTTTGTGTTTGTTTCTGCTTTGAGCCTGTTGTGCCAGCAAACTTGAATGAAACGACAGTGCATTTCACTTGCTCTTCTGTGCCTTCAAATCATTACATTGACCTAAGTTTTTTTCAAAACTTTTTGAACACTGTGGTGAAAACAAAGAGGAAGGAATTCCTTGGGTTTTGCAAAAATTTGATCAATCGAGAGAAAGAGAGGCGTGCTAAGCCCTTAATGAATGAAACCAGGCTTGCTAATGTAAGTACTGAGAAAGATCCTGCCTTGATCTAGATTGGTTCTACATTGTCTTCCACACGAGCGATTAGTCGCTTTCTTAAAAAACTTCAAAAAATTGTTTTGCGTGGTTTTGCGAAAACCTGTGTGGAATCACTCTTGAGATTGTGCAGCATAGGATCGCTTACAGCCTCAAGACTCGACCCCTTGCTTTCAAACCTTGAACTTGGATTCAGAATGTTCAATGGTCAACCACAATGTGAGGCCTGTGTGGCCAGATTCGAAGCAGCCCACGAGCTAGGGGCAAGAAAAGTCAGATTAAGAAGATCGGATCTCATCAAAAGAAGCTTGCAAAGCTCAATCAAAAGCAGCCTTTGAACTAGGGGCAAAATATCATACGAGCTCGAAGAGCCAAAGATGGATCATTCTACAAATCAATGAAGATAGACAAGAATGCCAAATCCCAGAAGGGAGGAAAGAAGAAAGTATTGCTGAAGGACAACCGAGTTCCTATCCACAATGCCAGGGGCAAATTCAACCCCCACAGGATGGACTGCAACATCATCAGCGAACAACAGCCACTCTCTTGGATTCAGATGGCTTCGAGATCTCAAAACCATTTGACGTGGACAAAGCTAGGCTTCTTTCATATTCATAATAATAATAATAATAATAATAATAATAATAATAATAATAATAATAAATAAATAAAAGCTATATCCAAACCAATAATCATAATATTTTGAAAAAGTTAGGCTTCTTTCATATTCATATCTCAACATGATAGAACTTGAAGGATTTGTGAAGCCCACTACGAGTCCTATTTTAATGATCTGAAACGTTCACTTTTTAAGACTCGTTAAGTAGAATATTAATGTAAAAAATCAAGATGATCGGTCATCGGTAATTATATATTTGAATCAAATTTGTATTATAAAAATTAGATGATTATTTTTAAAATTATATTTATCGTCCATTTTTAAAAAATAAATATGATTCAAATATATAATTACGGATATTCAATCATCTTAATTTTTTTCATAAATATTCTACTTAAATAATCTAAAAAAGTAGACGATTTAGATTATCGAATTTGGTTCTAAAATGGACTTATCAAAATCAAACTGTCTCTGAAGTTGAGATGACAGAAGTCCAACTCATACTGATAAAGTAATTAATTTGTATAAAATTTTATAAAAAAATTCATTAAATACAATAATATATATATATATATATATTGGTAGTTGATAAATTTAAAAAAAAAAAAAATATTCACAAATATCAATATTGTAAAAATTGATATTTATTGTAAGATTAACTATTTTATTTTATTTTTTGTTATAATTATTCGTAATTTTCTTTCCAACCAATGATTCCAAACACTAATTTTAATATTTTAATAAAATACTAATAACATAATAAAAATAAATAAATAAATAAAGTAAGACCAAAACATCATAACAAAATAAATAATAGATGATGAACTGGTTTTAAAGCTCAAAGCATTTTTCTTTCTTTCCCATTGCAGACCCCTGTTATTCACACCTCTGCGCAGAGGTAGAAATGGCGAACAAAATATCCTACAAAAGAAGAAAGGCGATCACCACCTCTACTTCATCGGAAACCTCAGTACCGGCCTCAGCAAAAGTCATTGCTAGCAACGTTGATCTCCTCTCAGAGATCCTTTTACGTCTTCCTCCCAAATCCCTAATCAGATTCAAATCCGTCTCCAGGAATTGGCTCCATCTCATCTCCGATTCTCACTTTGCTTCCAACCACTCTCGCCGAAATCGCAATCTCTCGATCTCTGGCTTATTCTACCACCATTCTTGGCCTACAAATGAACAGCCTAACTCTGTCTCGCTTGTCGGCCAATCAAGCCTCCCCACACTCGCCTTCATCGAATCTCCTGCAACAATCAGGATTAAAAGCTCTTGCAATGGCTTACTCTTGTGTGAGATTTATCGCGATGTTTCTCAAAGAAAAAGAGTATGTTACATTGTTTGTAATCCCACCACCCAGAAATTCACTCCACTTCCTGATCATGGTGGTTGTAAAATAACTGATGTATTATTATTGATTTGTATTAATTGATTTTTATCTGTATATTACAATTCCTATATATAGAGGAGAAGATGGTAGTAGGTGAAGGTGGTAGTGGAGGTGGTAGGTGGAGTGGGTGGTGTGGTAATTTACACAATTTACATTAACAGCCCCCCTCAAACTCAAGGAGGATAGGCACTAGCCAACTTGAGTTTGGAAAGAGTAACAAAACAGAAAAATAAACTGATAAATAAAACAGGATAGGAGACACGGTATGGTCGTGTCAGACCGATGTAGCAGACAGTTTATGGGGTCATGTCGGACCGTTGTAGCAGACACTGTGTGGTCGTGTCAGACCGATGTAGAAGACAGTTTACGGGGTCATGTCGGACCGTTGTAGCAGGACAGTTTATGGGGTCATGTCGGACCGATGTAGCAGGACAGTTTACGGGGTCATGTCGGACCGTTGGAGCAGACAGTTTACGGGGTCATGTCGGACCGTTGTTGAAGACAGTTTACGGGGTCATGTCGGACCGTTGGAGAAGACAGTTTACGGGGTCATGTCGGACCGATGTAGCAGGACAGTTTACGGGGTCATGTCGGACCGATGTAGAAGACAGTTTACGGGGTCATGTCGGACCGTTGTAGCAGACACTGTGTGGTTGTGTCAGACCGTTGTAGCAGACAGTTTATGGGGTCATGTTGGACCGATGTAGAAGCTGACCGGAATCAATGTCGGGACAGTTTATGGGGTCATGTCGGACCGTTGTAGAAGATTGTGGTGGTGCACCACGGGGGCGACTTAGGGAGTGCGCCATGAGTGACTTATACATGATACTGTGTATAACCCCCCCTCAAACTCAAATAGGTGTAAAGATAGAAACCTATTTGAGGTTGAAACAAAGGGATTGATAAAGCTGACTGGTGTAGAAGACACTGTATGAGTGTGTATATAGGCTGCCCAAAAGATATACATGGATGTAGATATCGAGCCCTCAAAAGTCGTGCCCTCAAAAGGGGTGCCCGCACCCTCAAAAGGCGTGCCATCAAAAGGCGTGCCAGTTTGTCGGCGAGAAGAGGCGCGCGATGCGCGTGGCTGCCTCGGCTATTTAACCAAGACAGAGCTGAGGCAGAGGCGAAGACAAACAATTGGCGAAAATCCTCTGAAAAACTCTTCGTTTTGCTGAGAAGGTTTTGCTGAGAAGATACTCTGTAACACTCTCTATAACACTCTGTTGCCCAGAAAAAATGGCTTCGTCTTCCCGCGGGCTGCTTACCCTCTTTCCCGACCTCAACGAGTCCACAGGAGAGAAAACTTGTGCGGTGTCCCGTGAACCTCAACTAAACACCACTGGGTTTGCTCCGTTGAATTTTCCGATGCAGTCGGTGGAGCAAAAAATGGCAGTGCAAACGGATGTGGAGGCTAATCAGTATACTTTAAAGGCATGTGTGGAGTCCATGACGGCGGTCACAAACTTGTCGCACCGGCTGCAGAGTAGGACAAATGAGGTGCAGCAATTAAACTCCCAGCTGGCTCTGCTCCAACGCATGTATAAGGATGCGCGAGCAGAGATAAGTGTGCTGAGGGCAGAAAACAAGGAGCTGAAGCGGAAGGCCACCGTGATGTTCCGATTTGGAGGTCCTCCATATGCTGCAGTGGAGGAGTATGGGGGAGTGAACGTGCTCGGCGGCGTGGAAAACACGGAGGCAACACCGTCAAGGGCCGCTCAGGACGGAGGCAAGAATAAGAGACCGGCGGCAGAGTAGAGAAGAAAATCCTGCCTGTGGATGCGGTTGTTCTGTTTTTTTTTTTTTTTTTTTTTTTTTTTTTTTTTTTTTTTTTTTTTTGGTGTAAAATGGTGATCGGGGTTGATCCCCTGATATGAATAAAATGTGGGTGTTGTGCAAATGTGTAAATTGTTTTTGTTTTTGTTGTTGTTGTTGTTGTTGTTGTTGTTGTTGTTTTTTTTTTTTTTTTTTTTTTTTTTTTTTTTTTTTTTTTTTTGTGAAAAAAGAAAATAAATTGAAAGAGAAGTATGTGAATAAAATTGAAGAGAAATGGGTGAATGTGAATGGAATAAAAAAATAAAAAGGAAATGTGAGATGCAAATTTATTTGGTCAAGTCCGACCACTAATGGAAAAGTGAGATGATGGGTGTGCAAACCAGTTGGTGGTTCGGTTGCTTTGCAATAAATAAAAAAAAAAGAAAAGAAAGTGGAGTGAGGAACAAAAGTGTAAGGAAAAAGAAAAAAAATATAGATGAGAGAATCTGAGCATCGTGGGAACAGAAGTGTGGGAAAGAATAAAAAAGAAAAATATTGGGTGGATCTTGAGAGAGAGAGAAACCGTGTCTCCCTCCTCCGCAAATGGGTGTGTGTGTAGGAATCTGCTGGGTGTAAAGGTCCGTGCGTGTGATGAGTGGGTTGTGGGAAAAAATAAATAAAAAAAAAAAGAAAAGAAAGTAAAGTGAGAGACAGAGAGTGAGGGGATATAGTGGAGAGAGAGAGGGGAGTAGAGATCAGATTCCCAACCAGTCTTCTCCATTATTCCCACAGATTATTCCAACTTCTTGAAGTAAGGTTCGAACTCGGGCACCCCCTCCGCCTTCCGCTCTGCCGCCGCCTCCGCCATCTCCGCCGTTCCTAACTCGGCGATTCGGACTGGGTTGAAGTGTCTGGCCATGAGAATCTGATCCTCCCGGAGCAGCCACCGCGGGCTTGACCTTTGGTGGCCGTCCTCTCCCTCTCCGCTCTCCACTAGGTGGCGGAGCCGCCGGAGCATCAGTCTTCGCTTTCTTCGTTGCAGGCGGCGGAGCCAATGGATTCAGTAGATTTCGGAGGGCGGGGAAGCCTCTTCCGCGTCAGGCGGCGGCTGAGCCTTGGGCTCCGTCGGATGGCCGCGGCTGCGTCTCGGCGTTAGATGTGAGCACCGTTTTGAGGACGGAGCAGCAAGTTCCCTCCGGCTTCTTGACGGTGCTGCCGTTGGTGACGTAGGAGAGGCAGTCGGTCATCTTGAGGACCAGGGTGGTGCAGTCGACGGCCGGCGCCGGAGCGGCGACGTGAGAGTGGGAGTGAGCGGAGTGTGCAACGGAGAAGACGCCGATGCAGAGGATGGAGAAGAGGAGAGTGGAAGCAGAGCTCTGCAGTATCTCGGTTTGGATGGAGAGAAGAGCTCCGTCGGATTCAATGGCTGGAATGACTGGATATGAACTGCTCAAGAAGGAGTCATTGACTTTGAGAGAAATACCCGTGGTGATCATGTCATCTGAGAATATCCTAGCTCGTATCAATCGATGTTTGTTGGTATGGATCATTTTCTGTGAGCCTCTTGCTGGAGTTGATGGAAGTTTTAATTGGTTGAGATCCGGCGGACGGTCAAGGCAAGGTTGCCGCCCGCCGGAAGGCGAAGAACACCAAGAGCTTAACCTATAGCTCTGATACCATGTAAAATAACTGATGTATTATTATTGATTTGTATTAATTGATTTTTATCTGTATATTACAATTCCTATATATAGAGGAGAAGATGGTAGTAGGTGAAGGTGGTAGTGGAGGTGGTAGGTGGAGTGGGTGGTGTGGTAATTTACACAATTTACATTAACAGTGGTAATCCCTCACCTGCTTGCTTGGCTTTTGATCCTTCGCAATCACCTCATTACAAAGTTGTTTTGTTGCATTACATCCCCTCTCCTCAATTTGCTATCTACTCTTCGGAGAGTAAATCTTGGAAGCGTATTACTGTCGATGCACTACCTGTTACATATCTCAATGGGGTCTTTTGGAATGGAGCAATCCACTGGTTAACTGATAACTATCTCGTTCGATTTGATGTTGGTTCAGACGAGCAGATACAAATTCCAAATCCTATTGCTCCTAAAATTCTTTCTCTAGCCAAGACTAGGTATTTCGGAGAATGTGATGGTCATTTGCTTCTTATTCAGATGCGATTGCGTTCTGCTATGGGATTCAGAATCCTTCAGATGGAAAGTGACTCCTTCTGTTGGATTGTGAAGTGTCGCGTCAATCTTAGACCCTTAATTTCTGTCTTCCCTGATATAAATGACACCAGTAAAGACTACAAATTTCACGTGCTATGTGTTGTGAAGGAAGTAAATGAAAATGAATTTGGACTGGTGTTAGCTACTGCAGGCAAAATTATTTGTTATAATCTCAACTGCAAGGCATTGAAGGTGCTTCGTGATGATTTCTCCGAAGTTGACTTTTACGGATTGTATTTTAAGAAATATCCTTATAATTGTACTTATCAATTCGTTGAAAGTCTATCCCCGTTTGAATATGCTTGACATGTTGGGACAGATATGTTTTGTTGTGTCTTTTTTCGTAGATGTCATATTTATTTCTTATGAATCAGTTTCATAGTGTTAAGAAAATGAATAGTTTTCCCTTCCAAATGTCAGCAGGTGCTTGTTATAAAACTTTTTAGGTTGTAATATCTTTTGTTGTCAAAATATTATTAAACTTAAATTCAGAATTCTATGATGTATGATCTCTGTTGGATGGAATGGTTCTAATTGGTCTATGATTGAATGGAAAAGATATATAAAAAATAAAAATAAAATAAAAAAACTGAAATTGAAAGGCCTCGTTGACATAATTTGATTTAGAATCAAGACATTATCATCTTTTTCAAGTTTGTAAAGTTAAAGTTGGTTTCTTTGCTAAAGTTACGGAGGCTGTGAATCCAGTAAAGTTAGTTATTGCCTTCTCATGTGTAGGTACATGGTTTTATCTTCTGCTATTGTGTTCTTTTATTTTTGAGTTTGTTACTTCATCTGAACATCATTAAGATCAATTGCAACATTGGTAGTTGTGGGAATTGACAAGGCATTATGGTTTGAGAAAAATCAATATGAATCATAGTTGAAAAAATTGCAAATTAATTTTACAAAAATGTTGAAGAGATTTGGTTTGTGGTTCATTAAATTAGTGAGTTCAAAATTTTGAGTTTTGCTCTTTCATCACAAGAAAAATGAATTGATAAGCAGTAAATGTCTTCAATATTTCAAGTGACAACATCACTTAGCACAGAAGAAATGGAAACCATTACAATGACTCAGGTTCTTCACCGAGAAGTTTCTTGCTGTCTTATTTTTGCAAACTGGTTTTCAACTGCTTGCATTCATCACCAACAAGACCTGCAATTGAAAAAACCGACCATTTTCTGATAGACATAGCTTCCTCTACTTCAATTGAGAACAACATTGACAAGTGTAAAGCACATTTTGATAGCCATCAGTTAACTATGACCAAGTGTGTTAATAGACGGCAAAATATGATTGAAACTTAAGATGGCAGTTGCATCAGCGATGTAAGACTATAACTGCCACTATATCCTGTTGAGATCAAAGACTCCATGGCTACAAAGTAACGATCTTGATTTTTATTCGATTTTCAAATTTGATAGAGAAAACAATTGGACTCTTGCTTACGGTTTTGATTTTCATTGATGTGCTTGCCTTGACTCTTTATTTTGCTGACTCGAAATTGCAGAAACCATAGATCTAAAGTTTCAGGTAAATACAGTTTTTTTCATAGTAATAGACATTTTTCTCTGTTTTCTGTGAATCGACTTCGGGATTGATTCCTTTTTGATTTTCAGGAACTTGAGAAAACTCACTTGTAATCAGAGCTAGCTTGGCACAGCTTCTCTATATCGACCTTGTGGTATGAATTTTTGTGATTAGAGTTTATTTCTATGTTGCTGCTATGTGCTTCTTATGTGGATCGGTTAGATTCATTGGAAATAAAACTAAAAGAATGCTGAGTGGCCACCATTTTTTTCCTTTGTGTAAAGCTGTGTGCAAAGTACGAGA
Source organism: Camellia sinensis (assembly GCF_055761805.1). Lineage (NCBI taxonomy): Eukaryota > Viridiplantae > Streptophyta > Magnoliopsida > Ericales > Theaceae > Camellia > Camellia sinensis. Next base: position 29,958,161 of record NC_138964.1, on the reverse strand, counting down.
GAATTAATTTCAGAAAAATTTGAAATAGAATAGCACCAAAACACACTTTGCTTGCTACAAAAGTTGAGATTATCTAATAGATGTATTTAAAAAAATAAGATATTTGTGAAAAAATATGTAAGAAAATTAATAAACACAAAAATGTATTGATTTTTGTATATATATATATATATATATATTGTATTTTTTAGTCTTTAGTGAATTTTTTAAATATTTTTTTCGTCAATTTTATACTTTCTAAGTATATTTAGATGAAGTGGATTTAAAAAGTAAAAATTGGTTAAAATGTTTAAAAAATTCACCAAAAAAAATATAATTTAAAAACTAAAAATTTATTTTTAAAAACTTCAAAACCAAACAGAATTTGCTTGGGAGACTTTAAACGAAGGCTTTGTACTAGGCTAAAGAAGGTGGGTTGGGTTTCAAGTCTCTCCAAGCTTTCAAGCTTGCTATTGGTTGCTAAGCAATGTTGGAGATTACTCACAAATCCTAACTCTTTACTTGGAAAAATAGTCAATGCAAAATATTTTGCAATTGCCAACATGAGAATGGAATCTTCAAGGGTAGTTCAATAAATTCAATGGAAATCTCTTCCGGAGCATTTATTCATGATAAATGTTTATGACAATTTGAATTCGGAAACAAATCGTGCATTTAAAATGTGCCGCCATAGGCTGTAAAAATGCCATCAAAGGACATAAAGGCATTTATAGTTTTACATCTGTAATACGCTCGCCGTCTTAAGTTTGTGGCGCCATTTTAATGACGTCGCTACACTTATAGACGACATTTTTTGAAGCTGTCTATAAGAAAATGGCTTGTTTTTTTCAATTAAAAGCCTTGTTGGTAATGAATGCAAGCAGTTGAAAACTAGTTTTGCAAAATAAGCCGAGTCTGTCTAGCTCTACTAACAGACACCAAGAAAATTCTTGGTGAAGAACCTACGTCAATAGTATTGATTTCCATTTATTCGGTGTTGAGTGATGTTGTCACTTCAAATATTGAAGGCATTTACTGCTTATCAATTATTTTATTTGTGATGAAAGATTAAAACTCATATTTGAACTCGCTAATTTAATGAACCACAAACCAAATATCTTAAAAATTTTTGTAAAATTAATTTGCAATTTTTACAAAACATGATTCATATTCAATTTTCAGAGACCATAGATCCAGGGCTTTGTTATTTTGAGGGGTTGCAAAGGGAGACATTGGGACAGATGTAAAAGGATGGTTCGAACTAGGTTTAAATGACTTATATTATTCTAGATATACGAAAACTTAAAATTGTTCGAGGGAGATGTTTTAGTCTTTTAATTAGTTGAACTTAACAATTTTATGGTAACGTCTAGAATTATGATTTTTCTCTCTCTAGATTATATGATTTGGTAATGGATTATTTGTTCAGTATATATTTTTGTCTATGATAGCTGAAATAACAAGTGAATCCGGACTACAATATACAATTTTCTTGTTTTATAATTTGCAATGTGCTTGCAAATTTAGGTTCATTTTTTTTTATTTTCTTAAAAAAATTGTTCAAACTATCAAAATATACTAACAGTGTACACTACATAACAAACACCTAACCATTGCGTAGAAAGAACAGAGCAGCAAGGATTTTTTATTTTTTATTTTTCAAATGAATAGATTAATGTACGAAAGGTGGAAATAAATAGACCAAACTTTCAAGGCTTTGTTAATTGCCTTTGCTACCAATGTTGCAATTGATCTTTATGATGTTCAGATAAAGTAACAAACTGATAAATAGAAGAACACAATAGAAGAAGATAAAACCATGTACTTTCCTGCACAAGAGAAGGCAATACCTACCTTTACAGGATTCCAACCCTCAGTAACTTAGCAAAGACACCAACTTTAACCCTAAAAACCTGAACAACATGATAATGTCTTGATTCTAAATCAAATTATGTAAAAAATGCTTTTCAATTCCATTGTTTTTAAAATATCTGTTCCATTCAATCATAGACCAATTAAAACCATTCATCCAACAAAGATCATACATTATAGAATTCTGAATTTAAGTTTTATAACAATCTAACAACAAAAGATATTACAACTTAGAAAGTTTTATAACAAGCACCTACTGCAACTTGGGAGGACAAAATATTCATTGTCTTAACCCTAAGAAACTGATTCATAAGAAATAAATATGACAAAGTTCTACAAAGAAAGACTCAAAACAAAACATATATGTTCCAACATGTTCGACATATTCAAACGGGGGATAGACTTTCAATGAATTGATAAGTACGAGTATAATGATATTGGTTAAAATACAATCCGCGAAAGTTACCTTTGGGAAAATCATCACGAAGCACCTTCAATGTTTTGCACTTGAGATTATAATAAATAACTTTGCCCGCAGTAGCTAACACCAGTCCCAACTCGTTTTTATTTACTCCCTTCGCAGCACATAGCACGTGAAATTTGTAGTCTTTGCTTGTGTTATTTATCTCAGGGAAGACAGAAATTAAGGGTCTAAGATTGACACGGCACTTCACAATCCAACAGAAGGAGTCCCTTTCCATCTGAAGGATTCTAAATCCCATAGCAGAGCGCAATCGCATCTGAATAAGAATCAAATGACCATCACATTCTCCAAAATATCTAGCCTTGTCCACAGGAAGAATTTTAGGAGCAATAGGATTTGGAATTCGTATCAGCTCCTCTGAACCAACATTGAATCGAATGTGATGGTCATTACTTAACCAGTGGATTGCTCCATTCCAAAAGACCCCTTCGAGACGCTTAACAGGTAGTGCATCGACAGTAATATGCCTCCAATACTTACTCTCCGAAGAGTAGATATCCAATTGATAAGAAGGGGGAGTGTAATTATACAAAACAACTTTGTAATGAGGTGATTGTGAAGGATCAAAAGCCAAGTAAGCAGGTGGTTGAGTATCACCATGTTCAGGAAGTCGAGTGAATTCCTGGGTGGTGAGATTACAAACAACATAACATGTTGTCTTGCGATTGTGAATAAAGCAATCAATGTCGCACAAGATTAATCCATTGCAAGAGCTTACAATCCTAACTCTTCTACATTCGATGAAGTAGGGTGTGGGGAGGCTTGATTGGCCGAGAAGCGAGACAGACTTAACTTGTTCATTTCTAGACCAATAATGGTGGTAGAAGAATAAGCCAGAGACGGTACGATTGCGATTTCGGCGAGCGTGCTTGGAGCCAAACTGAGAATCGGAGATGAGATCGAGCCAATTCTTCGAGACAGACATGAATCTGAGTAGGGATTTGGGAGGAAGACGCAAGAGGATCTCTGAAAGGAGATCAACGTTGCTAGCAATGACTTCGGATGAAGCTGGTGAGGTTTCCGATGAAGCAGAATCGGTGATCAACTTATCTGAAGCTGGTGAGGTTTCCGATGAAGTAGAATCCGTGATCAACTTTAACCTTTTTCTGAAGCATATTCTGTTCTCCATTGTTGCCGCTGCGCAGAGATTGTGAATAACAGGGCCTTTAGGGTTTGCAAGGAAGGGGTTAATCCTACAAATGTCAATACTTACAAAATCTTGAGAAATAAATTTCCACTAAGAAGTAATTTGCCAACCGTGAGCCCGGAATGGCTTGTTTGTTTTTGTTTTTGTTTTCGTTTTTATTTTTGTTTTTGTTTTTGTTTTGAAATATCGGGTATTTTGGAAAGATAGTTAAAAGTTATTTTTTCATTTTTTTTTGTTTTTTTTCTGAGAGAGAGAACTTTTAACCCACTTTTCAAAATAGGTCATTATTTCAAAAATAATTTTTGGAGAGAATTTAAAATTTTTGAAAATTTGTTTGGTCGTATATTTTGAAAATAATTTTAAATTTTAAAATTTGGGAAGATTTGATATTTTTTTATTCAGAGCTGCTACAGGGCCCGAAAGTGTTCGGCTCGAATTTGCCCCAAATCCAAAATGACGTCGTTTTGGATTTTTTTTTTTTTTTTCCTTTTTTTCTTTCGTTTTGGAATTTTCTCTTTTGAAGATGAAAAGAGAACAGAAGCAGAAGCAGAAAGAAGAAGAAAATCCAGCAGCCAACATCTTCATCAATAGCCAACATCTTCGTCAACATCATCAACATCTTTAGATCATCAACAGCCAACATCTTCATCAATAGCCAACATTTTCATCAACATCATCAACATCATCAACATCTTTAGATCATCAACAGCCAACATCTTCATCAACATCATCAACATCTTCATCATCATCACCCAAAAAAAATAAAAAAAGATTAAGATCATCAGCCAAAAAAAAAAAAGAAAAAAAAAAATCAGATCCGATTTAGATCCAACTCCAGCTCCGATCACCGCCATCACCGTCGATCTTCCTCCTCCGCCATCACCGCCACCGTCTTCTTCTCTTCCTCCTCCTTCTCCCCATCGTTTCTCCTTCTCCTCTCTTCCTCTTCTCTTCTCTCCTTTCTCTCTCTCGCTTCTGTGCCTATGTTCCAAACCAAGAAAAGGAAGAAAAAGAAAAAAAAAAAAAAGCAAGAAAAGGAAAAAAAGAAAAAAATGAAACCCAAATTCGAGCCAGAGATTTCGAGCCCTCAAACAATTTTCTTTTTTATTATTAAATAGATGGGTGTGAAGGAAAAAAGTAATTGAAAATGAAAGAGAAGAAAGAAAAAATGATTGATTGTTGTATAATAGAGAGAAAAGTGATTTTGAATTTTTTTTTTTTTTAGCCAAACATTTTTTAGAATTTTTTTCTCCCAAAACATATTTGGAAAGACAAACCAAATATGCCCTATAAATTTTGTTTCCTAAAGTCTTTAATCTAAAAAATTAGATCATTTTGTAATATTATTATTTTATTATATTTATCTCTAAAAAAATAAATGATAAATATGTTATTAAAAATCAACATTCATGAGAGCTCACGCATGTAACTATAACAACATAAAGGCTTAGTTTGGGGAGAATATTGGGTCAAAATGGCCTATTAAAAGATAAAATAGGCTAAAATAATTAATAAAATAAAATGTCACATTTAATTCATAATAATTTTACTTTTTCTCTTACAATCATTAAATCAATAAAAAAATAAAAAACTAACAAACTTTTCAAATACAACTTTTTAGTCAAATTAAAATAATTCAAAAGTCAAATAACTAACTAAAATAATCAACTTCTCAAACAAGGTCAAACTAAGATAATATTTACAGCCTATAATTTTTCTTTAAGTTATAATTACAAGATAATATTGCCATTAGTTATTTCATGATTTTAGTAATTTACTTTGAACCAAACAAACGACATCTATGCCATTTCAAAGGAAGAAAAAAACACAAGGATGGCATGATTTTGGAAAACATCACTAAATGTCATATAATGACATTAGCCGATAATTGAGATGTCATCAATATATGTAGATAATTATGATATTTAAAAAACATCGGCTAAATTATTCAATGACATTATAAATATAAGTAAACAATGACCGTAAACATTGTTTTAGCTTTAATGGCGTTCTTAGGATCTATTGCGGTGTTTATCACGTATCACTAATTTTAAAAATTTCAACAATGCGTGGGTTTTATCTAAATAAGTTGAATCATTAATTTTTACCATTATAGAGTATCTATTAAATAAATAATATTAATATGGAATCACATTTCAATGTATCTGCCTTTAAAAAAATATAATTAAATAAAATTTTTTAAAAATAGACCACTTACGTTTATTTTTATTTTATAAATAAGACGATAAAATTATAAAACTATGTTATCATATGAATTTGATAAATTACACTGACACCGCATCAATACCTTTGAAATTACATTATCACCCCATTTATTTTCTCAAATATCACTCATTCCTTTACTTTGAATTTTTTTTTCTAACAACTACCCCATTTGGGGTTTGGTTTTCTAGCTAAAATAGTTAAAAAGTCAAAATACTCAATTATATCACTGTCTTTTTTTTTTTTGTTTTTTGCATGTATTTTTATAAAAAATAAAAAAGACAACGAAAATAACCACTTCTCAAACAATCCTTAGTCAAACAGCTAGTCATCCATCCATTGATTAATAGAAAAGCATAACAATATATATATATATATATATATATTAATAATGCATAAATTATCAAATTTACTCCTATCATTTATCTCTCCATTCCTTTAATAGTTCTAACATATCTCTTATTTATTTATTTATTTATTTTTATTTTTATTTTCAAGCAATCCTACTCCATCATCCATCATCATTACCACAACTCCAAATGTGTGCTTATGAGTTGTCCTACCAACTCCAACACATAATGGCTTCAGTCCATAAATAACTAGTAAAATAGAATAATTATAATTTTTATCTTTTTGTGGAAGCGGAAATATTTTTTTAAATTTCAAAAATAATTTTTTAGCAATTATTTTTGTCGACACTGTGCAACAGCTCAATTTCATGAGAGACTGCACTTATTACATTGTTGTCTCAATTTCATGAGAGACAACACGGGTGCAACATTGAAAAGAGTGAATGCGGAGAGGAAATCGACATTCTAACACTGTAACAGTGCTAATATTTAGCAATAGCATGCCAATGTAGCAATTGTGCATTTGAGATGCTCTTAAGCATACATGAGACTTTAATATATAGAACTTAGAATCATTGCGAATCCATATAACTTCCTGTGCTTAATTTACTGTCATGGAAGGCCAACTCTTCCTTTCTATATTCTCAGCAGTCAAAACAAACCATCCAATATGTGATTGGTTGATACATTTCAATAAAAGAAATGAGATATATGTTTACACTTTCTATTTGGAGCTTGTTGAGACAGACCAATGAAATTTATATCTATTCAAAAAATTTCTTACCAATTATTCACTGGAATTGTGCTATGTTGTCAATTAAAGAGCCTAAGAGGGTTCTTGATAAAGAAAATGCTATAAGCTCGAAATTTTCTACCAAATAAATAACTAAATGTCTCATATGTGTGTGGGGACCCCATGCCTATGTGAGACATTTGGTCATTTGTTTAGCCCCACAGACATTTGGTCATTTGTTTGGTAGCCCCACACCCATGTGAGACATTTAGTCATTTGTTTAGTAAAAAATTTGGTATTCCTAGCATTACCTCTTAATAATGGCATAAAGAGCCTAGGATTTTGGTTTTAGCAGCTTTTGTATTAGGAAATTATGGATTGTTTGAAGTCCCGTGTCATACTCAGCTCTTAATGGAAAAAAGTCGTATATGTTAGCATTTGTGCCTTCAAAAATCAATTTATTGACTTTATTAATTGATTATATAAATTGCTTGGCATTTTATATTTTGCATTTTGTATGTTATTATGGGTAATGTTATATTTAATGTTACATATGATGTGAACATAAGGTCCCTTGGGTAACATTGTAGAAAAATATGCTAATGGTTAATGAACCAAAAGCTGGGAGTTATGATTTTTCGGTGCCTTGTAGACCCAATTAAATGTTCTAGGCTATGGGTGTTGGTTGGGCGTCGCACTACTATGGCCTACACCTGTTTTGCTGCTATATGATAGAATGATTAACTCCATCATTAAGGTAGTGACCTTAAGCAAATAGGTGGGTGTTATGCAATAAGTACATGCACTGAACAGGATCGGTTTTAAGAACACCTATGGAATGATCACTATCAGTTTAAAAGGTAGTTCTATTACAATACACTTATTTTCCTTTGACCTGAGAGGCTTGTATAAATTAATTATCTATTCATTTAACTTTGACATTGTCAATCGGTGACGCCGAATTAAAGGCTATACACGGACATGTTGGGTTATGTGAGTGGTAATTAATTTATATAGGTGCTTAACATGGAATCCACCATTCTCAAGTGAGAAAGTGTATTCAAGCAATTTTTCCTATTAACATTGGACCAAAAGAAAACCGGCCGGTTACTGTTTCGTAAAAATATTTTATACATATATAATTGTAAAAATACTATTTTTGAAAAATGCTTTAAGGGTCTAATTAGAAGAGGAAAAATTTAGAATTCGGTTACATGAGTTAGAGCTTTTGATAGTGATAAATTTGTCCATACCTAATAGCTCATGTGGAATATAGTTTGGTGGAAGGAAATTTGTGATTAATTGTAAGAAAGGGCCTCACTTGTAATTCTCTACTTTTAGGGGTTTAATTGTAATGTGTTGATGGACGTTATTGCAATTAGTGGAAGTTCTATATTATCTATTTAAAAGATAATTAATGAAAAATTAGATAAGTTATATCCTGTATATTTAAAATAAAAGATACATCTTTTATTTTATCCCCACAACTAAAAGATAGAGATCCCTAAGTATCCCACCTACATGCAAACTCTCTATCATGTGTTGTGTATATATATCAGATGTATTTGATACAAAAATTGGCCATCAGAATTTTTAAGGTCTGTAGAAAATATATACACAAAAATAAATCAAAGAGGGTGCAAGGTGAATCACTTTGGAGGCGAGACATTTGGATCGCTTGGTAAGGTATTATCAACAACTCACTTGAAGAAGGTATTTTAGATTGTGTAATCAAGTGGTGTTTCTTTGAAAAAGTATTTTTAAAAATAAATTATTTTTCCACAATCTTTCAGTATCAACCCATAAAAGATCTTAGACGAAGATATATGTGCCTTGTGCATAGGCTCTTTCATCTATACTTTCTAGAGGTGCAAAAGAGGATGTAATGCATGGTCTTCAAATTGCTCGGGGAAGCCCTAGTGTATCTCATCTTCTTTTCTTTTCTTTTCTTTTTTTTTTTTTTTTTTTTTTTGCAGATGATAACTTGTTTTTTGGGCGGGGTACTATGGAGGAAGGACGTAATTTCAAAAAAAAATAAAAATAAAATAAAATAAATAAAAGAGTTCATCTATGTATGAACAAGCACTACAACAAAATGCACCTTTGTGACTAAAAAGAATTTAGTTGCCAAAAGTTGTAGAATTTGTTACTGTAGCGACCCTAATTTCTTAAGTCATTATTTATTATTATGATTATTATTATCTTATTTTATTTTTTACTTTATTAATTGTGTGGTCATATGAGAATTTAATGTGATATTTAATGAATTTAATGTGATGATTAATTAATTTAATGTGGTAATTAATTAATTCAATGTGTTATTTAATTATATATAATTAATTCAAATATTTATATATTTATATTTGTTATAAAAAAACAAAAAAAGATGTGTTATATATGTAGATATATATATATATATATTATCTTATATTTATATTTATATATATTATAATTATGTTGTATTATATAATATAATATTATATAATAGTTTATTAGGTTATTATGGGTGTGTTTGGTAACGTTTACGTTTTCAGTTTATATTTACAAAAATTTTATAAACTGGTTTTTGTTTATTTTTAGAAAAACATAAACTACAAACGCGTTTAGTAATTGAAAATAAAAATATAAAAAAGAGTGAGGAATAGCAAGTGATGGTAAGTGGCGGCGGAAGACGGTGGTCGAAAGTGATGACGGTGGGTGGTGGGTAGCTGGTGGTGGTGGGTGGTGACGGGTGGGTGGTGGTGGTGGTGGCGGGTAGCGGGTGGGTGACGGTGGCGGGTCGTAGCGAGTGGGTGGTGGTGGCGGGTGGCGGGTGGTGGTGGTAGGTGGATGGCGGATGGCGGGTGGTGGTGGCAGGTAGGTAGCGGGTGGTGGTGGTGGGTGGGTGGGTGACGGTGGTGAGTGGTAGCGAATGAGTGGTGGTGACGGATGGTGGTGGGTGGTGGTGGATGGTAGTGGGTGGTGATGGTGAGTGGGTGACGGTAGCGAGTGATGGGTGGTAGCAAGTGGGTGGCGGCGGCGGGTGGCGGGTGGTGGTGGTAATAGTAGTGGGTGGTAGCAGATGGGTGGCGGGTGAGTGGTGGTGGCAGGTGGGTGGTGAGTGGTAGTGGCAAGTAGGTGGCGAGTGGTGGTGGCGGGCGGTGGATGGTAGTGGCGGGTGGCGGGTGGCGGGTGGATGGCAGGTGGGTGGTGGTGGTGGTGGTGGTGGTAGCGAGGGGTGGATGGTGGTGGCGAGTGGGTGGCAGATGGGTGGTGGGTAGTGGTGGGTGGCTAGTAGGTGGTGGTGGCGGGTGGTGGGTGGTGGTGGCAGGTGGATGGTGAGTGGTGGTGGCAGGTGGTGGTGGGGGGTGGTGGGTGGTGGTGGCGGAAGACGATGGTAGAAAATTGTGGCGGGTGGTGGCTAGTGTTGGGTGGTAAAAAAAAAAAAAAACTCAAAACTCAAAATGGAAACACATTTTTTGTGTTTTCATTTTTTGGCCAAATTTATAAACTGAGATCACTGATTTATAAATAAAAAATTTTACCAAACAAGTTTTTATTTGAGGTTTTTAAATTTTTGTAAATATAAATAGAAAACAGAAAACGTAAGTGTTACTAAACGACATCTATATATTGGAATTTAAGTTTATAATATAATATATTTAAGAAGTCAATTAGGTTAGAAGTTAATTAGAAGAAAACAAAGAAAAAAAAAAGGAAGGGTTGTGCCTGTTCAGCAGCTCTGCAAACCGAGAGAGAGAGAGCGCGCCACAGGAAGAAAAGGAAAAAAAAAAAAAAAAAAAGGGGAGGCAACAGGGAGAGAAAGAGGGGAGGAAAAAAAAAATAAATTAGGGTTTTGTTTTTGTGGCTCTATTAGCTCTTCAAATAATTCTTTGATTTTCAAAAAAATATTATAAGTGTAAAATCTATTTTTCTTGATTTATGTTTAATTCGTTGTTTTTATTTGTTTATTTTTATTTATTTGATGTTGAATTGATTTCGTATTTGCATGTAGATGATTGATCGATTTTAATTATTTTGATTAGTTGTGTATGTAAGGTTTAGGATTTTTAGATGATTGATTGATTTTAATTATTTTGATTAGTTGTTTATGTAAGGTTTATGGTTTTTAGATGATTGATTGATTTTAATTATTTTGATTAGTTGTGCATGCAAGGTTTAGTTTTTTTTTTTATGTATTTATTTTCTGATTGTAATCACACTCATGATTATATGAAAATTGAAATAAACTTAGAATCCATAGATATTAGTTAGATGATGGATTGATTCTTTATTTTTATTTATTTATTTTTATTTATTTGATGTTGGTTTGATTTTGTATTTATATGTAGATGATTGATTGATTTTAATTATTTTGATTAGTTGCGTATGTCAGGTTTATGATTTTTATATATATTTATTTTATAATTGTAATCACACTCATCGCTATATAAAATTAAAATTTATTAGGAACTTATAGATAAGTTCCTTATACTTCACCATGACTCCATATTTGAGTGATGGTGAGAAAGAGTGTATAAAAAAAAGTGAGGATTATGAGATTTATTTGAATGTCTTAGGCTTGTCATTGTTATGTTGTTCTCATGAGTGAGATGTTTTGTATATGTATATTGTTGCCTCGTTCTCATAAATAGACGAGTACTTTAATTTATGCGCGTACGTATATGCTAACCATCTGGGGAGTGTGGGTCAAATTCGGGACGATATCCCCCTGCAAATTTGGCTTCGGAGCGGTGTTAGGTATACAGGAGACACATGAGATATATGTGTAGGCCGGAAGTGGAGGGCCGAAGTGGTGGAGTTAAGGTATGAAGAATTTAATTATGAATTTATTGGTATAGTGTGAATTGTATAGATTTGTACATCTTGAAAAATAGTAAATGACCTCGATAAATTATGAAATTTGAGAAGAGACATGTATACGTGATTCTAGACAACTTTTGTGTCTTAAATTTTTATTAAAAATATCGATTAAAACTTATAATCGGGTGATCTTGATTATAGTAGTTTTAATTCATTTTAGCATTGCAGCTTTTAGATACTGTTTTAACCCACGAAACGAGCACATTTTTATTGGTTTCGTATTAACTGAAGTAAAATATTATTCTGCACACTTTTTGTGTTTTGAATTTTTCTGAAAAAAATCATCTTTGCACAGTTTCTTTTCGTTTTCAGCTTAAGATTTTTAGGTTGAATTCCATCTAGGTTTTTCTATCAAGTTTTTCTCTTAACCTGTTCAGTTTTTGTTAAATTCATTTGCACGGTCTTTTAAGAAATTTGATTCTGTACAACTTTTGTTCTTTAAGTTTTGGTCAGTTCGAATTATTTAAGCATGAAACAGTGCATTTTTATACTTCTTTAGCAAGTTACTTTTTTTTTTTTTTTTTGATCGGCAAAGAAAATCTTTATTGATGAAAGTAACCAAAAAAAGATACAGAACATCAATAAAGAGGAGCTTGGAGCTAACAGAAGCTCCAAGCGCCAGTTGGTGAGAAACCAACAAACAAGACAAAAGAAACAGAAAAAAGAAAGGCAACCGTAGCTAACAACCAAACTGCAGAGGAAAAAAAACGGAACAAAGCAGACCTAACACCAAAACTAGGCAGCAGACTACACAACATATGGACAACCACAGCTGACTGATCAGCATATACAGCTAGCAGACTACACAATTTGGGGCACTTCTCTCCTGAATCTAGCAGATCTAACACCAAAACTATGCTTCAAATTTGCACCAACATTATCACCAAAACTCAGCACAGATGCAAAGTTGGATGAAGTATAACCACACCACACAGATGCAGACCCAACAGCAATAGCAGACCTTGACCCAACAGCAATAGCAGACCTCGGCAATCCACTCCAAACTTTGTAGACAGATTGAACAGATCCTTAACACAGTGAACACACCAGCATTTCCTCTTGACCTCCATGGTCCTGATCTTCCTCTACCCTTCACGACTGGTATCCACAGTGAACACACCAGCACAGATCACTACTGCAGCCCTATAATCATTCTGCGAACTCAGAAAAAGAACAACACAGTGAATGAACTCCAGTCAGGAGCCCAGCCGACAGAAGAACCCCAACAGAAGACAGGAGACAGAGTATGCTGGTGCTGGCATGTCAACAAAGCAGAGGAGGCTTCCTTTTAAACTGAATAGCATAGCAGATATCAACTGTAGCATAGCCTGGTTGCTCTCCAATTGAGAGCCACATCCTCGACTGAAAAGGGAAAGTTCTTGATAGAGGCTTTAAGCCAAAGGGCCAATCTGATCTTGATAAGTTCCCATAGTTCTGCAGAGTTAGGATGAGCATCTCTGAAAACACACTCATTCCTTAGCTTCCAGAGAGACCACAATACAACCAGTGGGATTGCTTCCCAGAATTTTCTGAGAGGGTGTTTGAGCTTAGTCCCCATCCACCAGTTAAACAGAGCATCTACGGACTGAGGGATACACCAACAGAGCCCCCACTCGAATAACACAGATGACCAAATAACCCAAGAGAAATGACAGTGAAGTAACACATGAGAATTAGATTCAGGGGCCACTTTGCAGAGAGGACAAAGAGGAGAAACATTGCTGCTTAAGATACCTATATCAAGCAGAAACACCGCTGTTTTAACTCTGTTTTTCCAAGCTAGCCAACCAAAAAAACTAACTTTGGGAGGTAAGGTATTGCTCCAGATGAATTTGCTAATAATGAGGGGAGGCCCAAGGAGAGAAGTACAGAGAGAATATAGGGAAGACACAGAGAAAACACAAGAACCAAGTGCAGACCAAACCAGGCTGTCAGCACTGTTGAGGCACAAGGAGGGGGCAGAAGATAACATTGTAATCAACCTAGCTTCACTAGTCTCTTCCCAAGTATATAGGATTCTTCTATATGGAAAGTTCCAAACTGAAGTGCTGGTTTTCCTGGCATAGTATTGTTGAAGAGAACCATTCTTATCAGCAGACAGGTTGAAGAGGGAGGGGAACTCATCCTTAAGGTATGTAGATCCACACCACTTGTCGTGCCAAAATCTGATACGACTACCATTCCCAACCTTGATTTGGCAATTGTCCAGGAAGTATTGGAACGCATGAGGGCTATGGAGGCCTATACAAATGATGTCCTTCCATACCCTAGAGAGCTTGTAGGAGGATTGCACAGGAGGATGCCAACACTGAACCTCGATTTTATACTTGCTACAAACAACTTGCCTCCATAATGCTGAGATTTGATTTCCAAATTTCCACCACCATTTTAAAAGCAAGCATGCATTAACATCCCTAATTCTTCTGATGCCCAACCCCCCTTGGGCAGCACTCTTTGTAACCTCCATCCATTTGACCAAGTGAACTTTCCTTTTTAGGCCATCACCACCCCACAGGAAATTAGCCTCAATCTTTTCAATTTCACGGGCCACTCCTTCGGGCATCTTGAAGAGGGAAAGGTAGTACACCGGGAGACTAGAGAGAACAGACTTGATCAAGGTTAACCTCCCAGCAAAGGACAGCATTTTCCTCTTCCAACCTGAGAGCCTAGATCTAATATTATCAATCACAGGTTTCCAGGTTGATTTTCTACCCGGGTTTGCTCCTAAGGGTAGCCCCAAAAATTTCAGTGGCAATCTTTGCACTTGACAGTTCAAGAGACTGGCAATTTCATTTAGACACTCATCATTCACACCTACACCACACACAACACTCTTGTGATAATTTATTCTGAGCCCCGACAGGACTTCAAAGCAACGGAGGAGTCTTTTGACAATCACCACCTGGTCCAAATCAGCCTTGCAGAAGAAAATTGAGTCATCAGCAAATTGGAGGTGGGATAGAAGAACCCCATTAACCCCAACCGAGACACCATGGAGGATACCAAGGTTTAGTGCTCTATTTAGGAGAATATTGAGCCCCTCAGCCACTAAATTGAATAGAAAGGGTGACAATGGGTCACCTTGACGGAGTCCTCTTTGCGGAGAGAACTCATGAGTTGGTGAACCATTGACAAGGATGGAGACTCTAGGTGTAGAAACACAGGTTTTAATCCAAGAGATCCATTTAGGCCCAAAACCAAAGCTGGACATCATAGAGAACAGGAACTCCCAGTTAACTGAATCGAAAGCTTTCTCAAAATCTAGCTTGATGATCAACCCTTGTTGCTTAGCCTTCTTCCAACCATCTACGACTTCATTAGCAATGAGTACCCCATCAAGGATATTCCTTCCCCCTATGAAGGCAGTTTGGGAATCACCAATAATGGAGGGCATTACGGACTTCAATCTGTGCGAGAGGACCTTTGCTAAAATCTTGTATAAAGAACCCACCAGGCTAATGGGTCTGTAATCTGACAGATTAGTGGGATTAGGCGTCTTGGGGATGAGAGTAATGAACGAACTGTTGATGCCATAGGTAAGTCTGCTGTGGTTATGAAAATCTTGGAAGAATTGCATAATCACTTTTTTCATTATGCCCCAGAATTTCTGATAGCCTAGGAGATTAAACCCATCTGGTCCGGGAGCCTTGTTGCTATCGCTCTCTTTAATGGCGGCCCATACCTCTGCTTCAGTGAAGGCTGATACAAGATGATTGGAAATTGTGTCCTCAATTAAACTGAAATCCCCTCCCAATACGGGCCTCTTAGCCCACCCTTCCTTGAAGTGCTTCTTAAAATGAAGGAACACCTCGTGTTTAACTCTGCTTGGCTCCTCAAGAGACACACCATTAATTGAGATAGAATTTATCATGTTCCTATTATGTCTGGTACTTGCAACAGCATGGAAGAACCTAGTATTTTTGTCCCCTTGCAAGGACCAATTCATTCGGGATTGTTGATGCCATAGCCACTCCACCTTCCTGTAGAGTTTCCACACTTCACATCTCACTACTCTTCTTCGATCCATTTCTGATTGGAGCAGTACTCTTTCCTCTGCTAATCTGTCAAAGGCATGCAATTCCTCCTCTGTTTCCTTGAGCTTAGTGGTAATATTTCCAAACACTTCAGTATTCCAAACCTTTAACTTCATCTTGAGATGCTTGAATTTTTGCTGGATTATGAAGCCTGCCCAACCAGAGGCAGTGTAATTCTCCCAGCAGGAAGTGAAAAAGTGAGAGAAATTGGGGTGCAGGGTCCAAGCATTAATGAACCTGAAGGGCTTAGGGCCCCAATCTCTTTCATCTTCCATCATCAATAGAGGGCAGTGATCTGATATTAACCTAGGCAGGCCCCAGAGTTTCATTTTGAAGTGAACCAACCATTCTGGGCTGAGCATTATCCTGTCAATTCTACTCCATTTCTGGGCCTCCTGAGAGTTACACCATGTGTAGGACCGACCAAGGAGGGGCAGATCATTCAATTCGCATTTGTCTATAAATTCATTAAGATGGCGCATCCCCCTATCTCTTCTGACACAGCCAACTCGCTCCCCCATGTGCCTAATTTCATTAAGATCACCAGCCAAGCACCAAGGCCGAGGGAAGAATTCCTTGAGCTTGTGGATTGAATTCCAGAGAGTGGACCGACTACTAACATCATTAGGGGCATATACATTTAGGAGGACACAATCAAAAGAGCTGTAGAGCGTACCTGAGAGGAGTATAAACCTCCTGTTGCAGCAGCTCCCAACTAGTTGGAAAACATCCGGATCCCAGATGCAGAGAAGCCCACCTGCAGTACCAACAGGGTCTACTGACATAAACTCCATTTTCCTGCTTCCCCAAAGCCCACGAGCAGCAAACTCTGTATCTATTACTTTCTTGGTTTCTTGAAGAAAAGCAACATCAATATGCCTATCTCTCAAGAGACGTTTGATTCTACCCCTCTTTTCAGGTATACCTATACCTCTGACATTCCAGGAGAGAAGCTTCATAAAGACCAGATGATGCACTGTGAGGCCCCCGAACACAGCAATCACGGCTTTGCCGAGCCCACTTCATTAATTCTCACTTTGTCATTGAGTTCAAGATCAATAATCTTGTCCATCACAGCAACTTCTTTACCCTTAAAATTAATTCCCAGCTGCTCTCCCAACTTGATGGTTGCTTTAGCTTCTTTGAGGAGGAAGCTACTTGTGCTGGAATTTCCTTCGGACAGATCTGATTGAGCAAGGGCAGCAGCAGCAGGTCTGAGGATGACAGACCTGGACGAGTGCTTGACAGCGGTTGCAGTTGTCTGGCCATAAAGCCTTGCAAAGCGGGAGAAGCCCTCCACATTAGCCTTCTTCTTCCCAGAATGTTTTGCCTTCCGAAAGGGGTTAGTAGTGAGTGAAGATGAGCTATCGAGGCTTTGATCCTTGAGACCCAAAGTGCCCAAAGAAGATGGGCCAGCAATAACATGTGGGCCTGGGACTGGAGCATGACAAAAAATAGACTTAGTGACAGGGAATTCAGGTGACTTGATAAGAGTTAGGCTTTGGACTTTTTGAAACCCATGTGGATGGGCGAGATCCACCTCAAGGGAAATACCCGGCCCAAATTCATCCATCGGCCCACTGGAGCTTTTAGCTTCCACAGCACTTCTCGGTGGGTCAGCCAGGGGTGATAGCTCCCCCATCATTGCCCCCTTCACACCTACTGCACTAGCACTGCAGAGCTTCCCCTCACTCAACGTCTCCTCAACCTCATTGGGACCAGGAGCCACCATACCAGCTACGTTCTCACCTAGCTGTTGAGCATAGCCGGTCTCCTCAACCACTGTATCGTCCTGCTCACCACTATTGCACTGTGTGAGCCTCCGATCACCATGTGCCATTGCAACGTCATCCGCCTTCTCCTCGCCGAACTTCTGCGGAAAATTAATTGGCCCCACTCCTACAATGGAGATGCAATCATCATGCTCAGTGTGTGAGCTGGTAGGGGACTCAACTGTGTTAACCAGGTGATCCTCATACACAAGGATGGGATGAAGTGAGCCCTTACACTCCAGATTGATTGTCGAAGAGATGAACCCCATGCAGGATGTCACCACTTTAATCCTGGTAGAGGAGAAGGACTTAGTTTGATTAACATCACCCTCTAAGCTAAGAACTGACCCCCACAAGCTGCCAATGTTGTTTAGTGTGCTTCTATTCCAGAGGTTAAGGGGTATGCCAAAACAGCTTAACCACACGCATCTCTCCTGCTGGATTTGAAGACCTGGCTGCCATTCTAAAACAAAATTGCTCCATTCTTTGAACCATACTTTCAAATTGTGGACGTTAGATTGCATCTCCTCTTGGGATTTAAAGGTTACTACTACATCGCGACCACCTCCCTTTCTAACCACGACCTGCGATATCCCCTTCTCCTCAAGGGCCTCTCTGATACTATTTATAGTGTAGTCCAGTTTTAGTCTGATTATAACACTGTCGTATAGCCATCCGTGGCCATCTTCGTTTGCTTTGATGGTCGTACAAGCTTCCCCGTTGAGTTTTCCGCCTTTTAGTACCTCTGCGTATGTTCTAGAGCCAACAAATGGCGTTTGACCCTTCGTTGTGGTTGTTTCGATAGCACCTCTGTTGTTCTGAACCCGCCTCTGGCTTTGTACAACTCTGTTATTCCTATCGAAAGAAGCCATATTGACTGCTAGCACCTTATCGTCCACCAAGAGACCATTTGCTTTCTGAATAGCAACGTCTGATGCAACAGGGCAGTCAAATCTCACAAAACCAAATCGGGAGTTTGACACTCTCCTCCTTTTGAAAGGGATGAAAACATCGCTCACAATGCCGAACTTGGAGAACAGCTTGAACAGGGATTTAGCATCCATGGAACGAGGGAGGTTGTCCACGAATATTGTGTGGAGACCGCGTCTAACTTCCTTACCCCATGCTCCACCTCTTCGCCGTTGCTTCACCACAGGGATCCATCCTCCTTGACCGTTGAATGATCGCAAGTTGCTTGTTCTCCCGCTCTCTCTCACCTTTTGTCTTCTTTAGCAAGTTACTTATGATTAAATTATACTAACTTTGTTTTTTTTTATTTTTTTAGGTTGGTGGGTCTTACTAACTTTTTAAGCAGGATAACCCACCATATTTTTATTTTTATTTTGTTTATTTTATAATCAATTTATATTTCGTTGTGTACGGGTAATAAACTAAATGTCACCGTATCTCGAGAAACTATCCATTCGTCTCGATGCGGATGAAACTACTTGTCTTATTCCGTAACAAGAATTAAATATATATATTTTTATATCTGGTGGACACGTGGGTGTTAAATCTTGTACTCATATCAGTATACCTATATACTGACCCGTTTTGTCTCTTGACAACTCAGGGGCATTCTGTTTAAGCACAGTCAAGTTTCTTTTGCAAGATTAATTGGGGCTACGGTAGTCACGTGGGGTAACTATAGTTTTTGGAGATATCTCTTGGATTTCTTTTGTTTTCTTGAGTTTAGGGTTGATATTAGTTTATGTATTTATTATTTATTTATTATTTTTTTTATGACTTTAGTATTGGGATAATTTGGCATGGTTTGTAACCGTACATTATTTAAGTTGGTTTGCCTATTTATTGTTACTTTAATGTTGGAGGTATTGGTTAGTTGTGAAAATTATAGTAGATGGTTTGGTTGGCTTTGTTTCACCCCTAGAATTTGGATGATGGAATATTGATTGAGGTTTAGCCCTAATTTAATATTTAATTGTTCAAAATTTGAGACGTGACAGTGACTAATAATTTTTTTAGTAGGCAAAGATAAAATATTTAACTACTAATTTTTTTTAGTCGGCGTATATTGATTATTGGCGACTAAAAAAAATTAGTCGCTAAAAATGCTAGAATTGGCAACAAAAAAAAAAATTAGTCTCTGTATATTGAGTTTTGCCTACTAAAACCATTTAGTCGTCAAATGAAAAATAATTTTTTTTTTTTTCTTTGGCGACCAAACTTTTGGTTATCAAGAACTTACTTTCAACAATCAAAAAATATTTTAGTCACCGTATTTTGAGTTTTGACTACTAAAACAATTTAGTCACCGAATGAAAAATAAAAAAATATTTTTCATCTTTGGCGACCTAAAGTTTGGTCGCCAAAAACGTATTTTTAGCGACAAAAAAAATTTGTTGTCACTGTATATTAAGTTTTAGCTACCAAAATTATTTCGTCGCCAAATAAAAAATAAACTTATTTTCAGCGACCAAAAATAATTTTAGTTGCCTAAAACTAAAATATTTGGAGCCAAACATTTCAAATTTTTGATGGATTTAAGTGTTTTTTATTGGCGACTAAAATATTTAGTTGGTAATGATGTAATATATGTATATATAGTTTTCAGGAAAATATTTGGTAGTTCAAAATTTTATGACTTAAATGATTCAAATCTGTTAAAACGACGTCGTTTTACACTAAAAATCTGTCACGTTTTGATAAATTTAAGCCATTTGAGCCACAAAATTTTGAGCGCCGTTGTCGTAGTTTCCAAACCACAAACCTGCACCTGTCTCTCTCTCTCTCTCTCTCTCTTCAGCGTCTATGCCTCCCTCTACCTCTGCCTCTGCCTCTCCACTGCTCTTCTCCCCTCATTCTCTCACCGCTGCTCCACCAGTTGTGCCTCTACCGTTCCTCCTCACGGTCGCCGGCAACTGGAGGACCGATTGCGAGCACTCTCTCTCTCTCTCTCTCTGCAGTTCGCATACTGACCCAAAATCTAGGTTGGTGATTAGGTCTTCTTCTACACCATTTTTCTGGGTACTGATCGATAGAACCATCACTGTTTTTCTTTATTGAAATTGTTTCCTGTATATAATCCGGAAGATGAGTGTAGATCTGGTCGGCTTGAATACCCTTGGGAATCTCGATGAGCAGATTGCATAGCTCATGCAGTGCAAACCCTTGTCCGAGCCTGAGGTAACTCTCTCTCTCTCTCTCTCTCTCTTTCATCTTTTGCCTCTGTTCTTGGTCTCATTTGCAATTTCTTTTGAATTCTCGATGTTTGTTCGGTAAGGGTACTTGCATTTGAGGCTCTTCAATTGGGTTGTTTTTGTTTTATAACTTTTTTGGTCGGATCTGGGTTGATTTTGTTTAGGTGTTTGTGTTCTCAATAGAGATGCTTTATATACGCATAATAAATATGATAGATATGCATCTGTAGACATGTGTATATCAAGGGAATCTTGGATGATTTTGATGTGCGATTTGCAGTTTGTAGCTGAGATCGTGTTTTAGGGATGATGGATTTTCTTTTAGTCAAAAAGGAGGAAATCATCGTCGTAGTCATGATTATGTAGTGTTTTGATCAATATTCAGATGAGTAGGTTATGGTATTAATAACAGTTCAAAGGACGTAGGGTGGCAATTTATTCTGATCATCACTACCCTACCCTGCGACGCCCCTTTATGCATGCATAGTTAGCATTTCTAGACAAATGATAAGTTATCCCTCTTGCACTAGAAAATGTGATTGATGCAAGCTTGATAACAGAATTTCTGATCTTGGAGCAACAACAATAATTTCACTGAAAAAAGGTTAACATATATACACAATTCAGAAAAAAGCCAAAATGATTGAAAGGTGTTGCAAAGAAATACAGTGCGGAAGTAGGGGCTTCCCAATTTACACATGCTGCATTTAGTTCTCCTCTCTGCCTCAACCTTCCCTGTTTCTAGAAATTGGTTAAGTATTCAATCTAGAATCAATTGACTTAACTTTATACCATATGAACTCTCAATAATAAGCGAATCAATGCTATGTCAGTTAGCCTGATCTATTTTGGGCAAGTCTGGGCTTATAAATTTGTGCATGATCAAGACTAGTAGCAATTGCAATTATGATAAAATTATAAGGATTTAAGAATGTTGGTGTTGATTTAAGAAATGCCTTTGGTGTTGGTACGAGTTTTTGCTAATTGGGTAAGGTTGGGGCTTTTAAAGCATTGTGCATGTTCTATTATCTTGTGCAGCAGCTAAACTTGTATGATTAGTGCTGAGAAATTATGTAAAAATGGGTAGATGCCTTGGAGATGATTTAGATTCTATTTCCTATAATAATCACTTCCATGCTTTTAGTTCTGCCTGTAGCCAATGCTCTGGTAATCGTGTGCTAAACATTTGTTTAATCTTAGCTTGAGAAAAATTTGTAGTTGTTGTCAAGCATGACGGTGAGGTTATTATAAACAGAACAGTGACTCTTTGCATTTGGTGATTGCTTTGCTGATACTTAGTTGAAGTCCTTTCTTATTCTTTAAAAAAAAAAAAAGGTGATGTGTTTTTGAAGAGCGTTCAGATCATATGGAAGGGATTATCATTGTTGACATGCATGGGGTTGGAAACATTAATTATCTTTATTGAATGCGTTTACTTTCCGATTATTTAACCTTCCTTTCCCTATGACTTTCACAGTGATACTTTAAACAAATGTTGACTTCTATGATTTTTAATTGTGGGCGTCTCAAGAGTCACAATGGTACCATAAGATCCATATATGCATGTACTTTTGAGAAGTTGAATAGATTTTAATGGCTTATGCTTTGAAACTTTCAACAGATTTTAATATTGGAAAAAATATTCTCGATGAAGAAAGATGGTAAATGCTCCATCTTTTACATAGAGACTTCAATGCAAGTTTTCGACTCATGCTTCACAATTTATTTTATCTTTCCTTCATTTAAGACCTTATTTTGTAAAAGTTGCTTCTAACTGGTGTTTGATTAATCATAATACATTATATTTTAATGGCCTATCGTTAGAAACTTTGAATGAATTTGAATGTTGAAAAAAATATTCTCAACGAAGAAGGAAGGTGATAAATGTTCCTAATATCAAATGTTTCTTCTTATTATTTTTTTCACATAGTTTCTTCAATTTAGGTTTCACATGCTTTGTAATTTAATTTATTTTTCCTTTTATTATGACCATATTTTGCTCAAATTTATTTGTCCACCATTGAAGTGACTTGTCCTTCACATTTTGAAGTGACATTGTTTAATTACAATGTCAACTTTCTTCCAAAATTTGGAGACTATTTCTTTATTGCCTTGTGAATCTTCCTCAGTAGGGATGGCAATCCAAGTCCGATTAATGGTTTTTTTATTTGTAGATTAATGGTTATTTTTATTGAAAAAATGCTATGGAATCACTGCTACTCTAAATCTGCAATTTGATGCATAAATTTGCTAAACTACAGCAAACAATATGCTTATATAACAAAGAAGTGGAGAGAGCATCTGATCACAAAAATCACATACAATGTCAACATAATGGCTTGGCTATGGAACCATACAAGGCAGTTCAATATTTTCATTGATATATATATATATATATATATATATTGCTATGGAATCTCTTAATATAGTTGACCCATGAACCAAACAAAGTAGAAAGAAAATGGAAATTTTAGTGATATGAAAACCAACCTGATTGGTTTTACATAAGCATACTCCCCTATTAGCTGTGGGTAATGCAGATTGACTGCAGTAGATATGCACCTTGCAATTTCTTGGCTATTTAGGTTTCATTAAAGCAAAACCACCTCATTCAATGGCTAGGGTATTAATTACTGATGCAGTTTAATTTATAATTGAATATGCAGTTTAAAACAGTCTCACTAAATATAGGTGGGATTTATTTGATATGTTTTCATTTTCTACACTTAACATATGAAATATGCATTTGCCTTTTGTTTTCATCAAATAAAAATAATTTTAGATATATTCGGACTTGGATGAAACTAATTTGTCAAATGCTTCCCTACATTAATGAAGTTTTATTTCAGAATTATTTCTCTTTTAATTAATTACTTAAAGTGAGGAAAATAATCTAAAATTTACTTAATTTCAATTGTCCCTAAGATGAGAAATTTAGTCTTGTAATCCTCAGGTTTCGTAAGAAACCTTCATTTGTGTTTAAATGTCATGCCAGTTTGCTTTTAGATAGCTATTGAGAATTGGGTCTGTTGTGTTTGTCATAGCACGAAATGATAGAAATTGATCAACTTTAAAATTATTTAAGGAATTTATAAACATTTTTCCTTGTCTAACTGATAAAAAGGGGAAAAACATTGATTAAATGTTGTATCAGTGGAACCCACATTAACAAATTTGTGTGCAAAACCTGTTACAAACTGCTATCTGATGCTGTTCAAATAGTGTTTTGGAGTTTGGACTAGTACATTTGTTATGTTCCTGGTGGAGGTGTAGACCCCAGTTTTGAGAAGACATTGTAGACAACCTTCTTCCCTTGCCTCAAAGAAAATTCCCTTCAATCAGGAAAAAACAGCAAATTTTGTAGGCCATTATTTTCTTTTAACTTAGCCGAACTATGTTGAACCTTTTTCAAGCTATGAATATGATGATTGTCATGGTTGTCACCTGTTATCATTGCTATTGCTTTTGGGCTTTTGATTTTGGAAAGAACTTCCTAATATCAAATATGATTAATTCATGTGGAATAGGCATTAATCAGAGTGATCTCATGGTTTTGGAGAGCCATGTTGTGTACTCCTGGAGTAAAGAAAAGACAGCTGCTCACTTTTATATTAAGCAAAGCACCCAATCAATCAGGGAGGATCTTCAAGTTCCTATTAAAGATGTTCTTAAGAGGTTTGTGCTGCTCACTACCATTCTTTTGTTAAGCACCTGTTTGCTAATTTGTTGTGGATTTTCATTGTGTATCCCACAGATAACATTCTAATAATTATTAAATTACTCTAATGTTGTCCTAATTTATTAAATTGTTTTATAAGTGACGTTATCCTGAAATGTGATAATTTTTCTTTTTTTGCAGATTGCTTTTGCGTGGGCTATTGTGGATATTTATTTTTGTGTACGAAGAGCATTTGTTCTGTATATGGAAGACATCTATTTTTGTACAATTCTCTGTTTTGGAAATACATTGTTTTTGTATGTAATATTTAATTTAGATGGATTATACTTAGTTGGAATGGATTTATATGATACTTGGAATAAGATGTTACAAGTTAAAGTTTTTGAATAGTTGATAATGAAATGGGTATTATTGATAATGTATTTAGATTATAATTGATAGATGTATTATTCTGTATAAGTATAGGTTACAGGTTGCATTGATAATGGAATGCATATAGTTTAGAAATTAATGAAAAATATTCAATTTGTGTATTTTAAAAAAATTAATAAATAGAGCTTTTGGCGACTAAACATTTAGTAGCCAAAAAATAAAAGCGAACTTATTGGCGGCTAAACAGTTAGTAGCCAAAAAAAAAAAAATGAAAGTTTTTGGCGACTAAAAAATTAGTAGCTAAAAGGGAGTACCATGATTTTGGCGACTAAAAAATTGGTAGCCAAAAAGGAGTGAAGTTTTTAGCGACTAAAAAATTGGTAGCTAAAAAGCTGAAGATGATTTTTTTTTTTTTTGCGACTAAATATTTTCTTTTGGATGACTAAATTTTTAGTCGCTAATTGGCGACTTTGGGAGACAAAAAAAATTAGCCGCCAATTCTTTTGCCGACAATCAATCAACGACCAAACGAGCAACTAAGAATTTTAGTCAGCAAAAATCTTTGGCGACTAAAAAAATGATTTTTGGCGACTAAAAATTTAGTTGCTAAAAGTGTAATTTGTTGTAGTGAAGCTTCTAATCAACTGATTAATTACTAGAAATCAGTTCTCTCTCTGTTAGTTTGAAGACTAATGTTGATTTGAGGGATCACTTGAAGTAGCCTTTTGGAGATCCAAGAGTGCAATGTTACTATGGTAGGAAAAGATGGAAAGAGGGTTTTTAGATCAAATCCCGGAAGGATTTGGAATTGTTACAAGGGTGAAAAGAAAATCAATATGAAAATCTGGTAAGGAGGTGTTGATTAAAGCTGTTGCACATGCCATTTCAATCTTCTCTATGAACTGTTTTATATTGCCAGTGACTTTGTGCAATGGTCTTAACTCCTTTGTGGCTAGGTTTTTGTCGGGGCAAGGTCAGGGGAAAAAAAAATGATTTTCAATTTTGAAAAATAATTTTTAGGTTTTTAATTCGTATTTTTATTTATTTATTTATTTATTTGAATGTTTAGATGCATCTAATAGATGTATGAAAAATGATTCATCCTCCAAATCAAGCCCTTCCAATTCCACTCCCAATGACATGGCTTGAGACTCATGTGAAGACACCCATGCTCTTTTCTCTCTCTCTCTCTCTCTCTTCCCTACAGTGCTCTCTCTCCTCAGTCATCGTCAGAGAGAAGACCCACCGGAGAGTGGCGTCGATCTGTCTTCTTCTCTCAGACTTTGGCCTTCTCTCCTCCATCTCCACTAGCTCCGGCCAATCCACCAAATTAGTTTCGTTTTTTTCTTTTTCTTTTCTATGCTAGTGGATTGCTACGATTGAGGGTCACCAGAGGTGGTGAGTTGGCTGCGTCCTCCTCTACTTCTCTCTACTTTGCCTTTTTTTTTTCTAGAGAGAGAGAGAGAGAGGGTGGGAGGAAGAAGAAGAATGAAGAAAGAGGAAAAAGAAAAAGGGGCTAGGTTTGCGACAGTGATGGCAGTGCTGATGAGTAGAGGAAGGGAGGGTTAGCAATGGTGCTAGAGAGGGTTGTCGGTGAGGGTGGTGGGTTTCTTAGTTTTTAGAGAGAGAAAGTAGAAGGATGATGAGGATGTTGGAGAGGGAGATGCTTGCTGGAGAGGGAGTGAATATAAATTTTTTTTCCCCCTTTGTCTTTCTGTAAGTGCATGAAACACACTCATTTTGCAATTGATATATAAATTCTACTTTCTCATCCAAATCATTGGGGGTGAAATTAGGAACTCATAAAATATATATATATATATATATATTGAAAATGTACTAAGTTTTGTATATATATTGTATCTTTTTAAAATTATTCAATTTTTAAATATTTTAAATTTTTTTTTTTTAACTTTTTAAGCGTATTTAGATTAAGTGAATCTAAAAAATAAAAAAACATTGATTAAAATATTTAAAAAGTTCACTAAAATTTAAAATAAAAAAATGCAAGTTGAAAAAACAAACTATTTTTGAAAACTCCAAAACTAGTCAAAATTGCTTGGGAGACTTTGTGCTTGGCTAAAGCATAAGGTCAGCTCTGATCCCAAAAAAAAAAAAAAAAAAGCATTAGTTCGGTTGGGTTTCAAGTCTCTCTAAGCTTTCAATCTGCTATTGCTTGCTACACAATGCTGGAGATTGCTCACTAATCCTAACTCTTTTCTTGGAAAAGTAGTCAATGCAAAATATTTTCCAAATGGCAGCATGAGAATGAAGTCTTCAAGGTAGTTCAATAAGTTTAGTGGAAACCTTCTACGAAGCATTTATTCAAGATAAATATCAACGGCAGTTTGAATTCGGGAACAAAATGTGTGGTGATCAGAGACAGTTTGAAACGCTGCCATAGGTTGCAAAAATGCCATCAAGGGATATAGCGGCGTTTATAGTTTTACGTCGGTGATACGACTGCCATCTTAAATTTATGGCAGCATTTGAGAAACGTTGATAAAGACTTATAGACGGTGTTTTTTGAAACACCATCATATTCTGTTGTCCGCTAACAAACTTGGTCATAGTTAATTGATGGCTATCAGAAAATGGAAGCTTCCTGTCCCTTACGCTTGCCAATGTTGTTCTCAATTAAAGTAGAGGAAGCTATGTCTATCAGAAAATGACTAGTTTTTCAATTACAGGTCATGTTGTTGATGAATGCAAGCAGTTGAAAACCAGTTTGCAAAATAACATACATTGAGAAAAATCTCGGTGAAGAGCCTGAGTCATAGTATTGGTTTCCATTTCTTCTGTGCTAAGTGATGTTGTCACTTCAAATATTGAAGGCATTTATTGCTCATTTTACTTGTGATGAAAGATGCAAACTCAGATTTGAACTCGCTAATTGAATGAACCACAAACCAAATCTCAACATTTTTGTAAAATTGATTTGCATTTTTTCAAACTATAATTCATATTCAATTTTCTCAAACCATAATTCCTTGTCAATTCCAACAACTACCAATGTTGGAATTGATTTTAATGATGTTTAGATAAAGTAACAAACTGAAAAATAAAATAACACAATAGTAGAAGATAAAACCATGTACTTGAACATGAGAAGGCAAGACCTATCTTTACAGGATTCAAAGCCTCTGTAACTTAGCAGAGAAACCAACTTTAACCTTACAAACTTGAACAACATGATAATGCCTTGATTCTAAATCAAATTATGTCAACAAGGCTTTTCAATTTCATTTTTTTTTTATATATATCTTTTCCATTCAATCGTAGACCAATTAGAACCATTCCATCCAACAGAGATCATACATTATAGAATTCTGAATTTAAGTTTATAACATTCTAACAACAAAAATATTATAACATAAAACGTTTTATAACAAGCACCTACTACAATTTGGGTGGGCAAAGTATTCATTGTCTTAAATCTAAGAAACTGATTCATAAGAAATAAATATGACAAAGTTCTTAAAAAAAAAAAAAAAAAAAACACTCAAAACAAAACATATCTGTTCCAGCATGTTAGACATATTCAAACAGGGGATAGACTTCAACGAATTGATAAGAACGAGTATAAGAATATTGGTTTAAATACAATCTATGACACTTACCTTTGAGAACATCATCACGAAGCACCTTTATTATCTTGTAGTAGAGACTATAATAAATAACTTTGTCGGCGGTTGCTAACACCAGTCCGAAATCATTTTCATTTACTCCCTTGGCAACGCATAGCACGTGAAATTTGTAGGTCTTGCTTGTGTCAACTATCTCAAGGAAGACAGAAATTAAGGGTCTAAGATTGACCCAGCACTTCACAATCCAACCATAATCCAACCGTAGGAGTCTCTTTCCATCTGAAGGATTCCAAATCCCATAGCAGAGCGCAATCACATCTGAATAAGAATCAAATGACCATCACATTCTCCAAAATATCTGGTCTTGTCTACCGAATGAATTTTAGGAGCAACATGATTTGGGATTCGTATCATCTCCTCTGAACCAACATCCAATCGAAAGTGATAGTTATTATTTAACTAGTGGATTGCTCCATTCCAAAAGACCCCTTCAAGACTATTAAATGGTAGTACATCGACAGTAATATGCTTCCAAGACTTACTCTCCGAAGAGCAGATATCGAATTGATAAGAGGATTAGAGCAATTAGACAAAACAACCTTGTAATGAGGTGATTGTGAAGGACCAAAAGCCAAGTAAGCAATTGATGGATTACCACATGTTCAGGAAGTAGAGTGAATTTCTGGGTGGTGAGATTACAAACAATGTAACCTACTCTCTTGCAATTATAAACAACGCGATGAATCTCGCACAAGAGTAAGCCATTGCAAGATCTTTTAATCCTAATTATAGCAGGAGATTCGATGAAGGCGAGTGTGGGGAGGCTTGATTGGCTGACAAGCGAGACAGAGTTAGCTTCTTCATTTCTTAACCAACAACAATGGTAGAAGAATAAGCTAGAGATGAAGCGATTGCGATGACTTTGGATGAAGCTAGTGAGGTTTCCAATGAAGCAGAATCGATGATCAACTTTTCTGAAGCTGGTGAAGCTTCCGATGAAGTAGAATCCGTGATCAACTTTCTTCTTCTTTTGGTGGATATTTTGTTCTCCATTGTTGGCCCTTTGCAGAGATGTGAATAATAGGGGCTTTTTAGGGTTTGCAAAGGGAAAATTGTGATTAATTGGAAGGAACAAAAAAATGGTAAGTTAATCCTACAATAAATATCAATATTTTCAACCATAATAGAGATCCACATTTTGCACTCACAAATACATATTTACAATATTTTGAGAAGGAAAATTCTACTATACACACTTTCTACTATATGCACCCCTAAGTTATCGAATTTTGTTCTTTAATTATGATCAATTTTCTTCTTTGATTATAATTTTATTTTAATTATGACTTATGAGATTTTTTTATTATGTCTTATATGCTATATGTTGTTTGGTTATAATTTTTTTTTTTTTTTTTGATCAACAAAAGAAAACTTTATTGATGAAGAAAGTATAACATACAAAACTTACATCAACAAAGAGGGAAGTGCAAATAGCACAAGACCCTAAATTGGTGAGAAACCAATAAAGGAAACAAAAGAGAGAAGAAAAGAAAAAAGAAAAAAAAAAAAGCAAAAGCAGAGCTGCACTAGGGACCCCTTACTACCAACCATTTGGGAATCCTGATTCACATTCATCCAACCCCTTTGTAGCTTCACATAAGCAGGAGCATAGAAGCATACAGAACTGCCAGCAACATACCAACAATAGACTACCTTGATTCAACCCTGGCTACACACAGCATTTGATCTTGATTCAGATTTTTCAACTCCTCTGATTCAGATTAGCATAAGCAGACCAGACACACACCCTGTTTCAGATTAGCAAACTTCCCTGATTCAGATTAGCATGAGTAGACCAGAGCAGAAGCACACACACCCCATCAGCACATACCCCCCAGCAGCAGAGCAAAAGCACACCCCAGCAACTCCCAAACCTATAAACAACAAGTCACTTGATTCAGATTTACCACAATATCATGCACTGTATAGTGAAACTCTGGCAGCCCAGACTTGGCCCACAACCCCACCCTTACTTTCACAGTTTCTCCAAGGTCACCCATATTAGGCTGACTTCCTTTAAAAAGACAATCGTTTCTTGGCCTCCATACTAACCACAACATTGCAATTGGAACAAGGCTCCAAATCCTCATAACTGACTTCTTAAGTTTTGTTCCCAGCCACCATAGTAGCACAACATCAACACTAGCAGGAATGGCCCAAGATACTCCCCACCATTGCAACATAGATGACCAAACCTTCCAAATCTCCGAGCACTGCAGAAGAATATGATCCACTGACTCTGTTTCCTTCTTGCAGAAAGGGCATAGATTCTCCACATTGCTACTTAAGGCCCCAAACCTCTGTAAAAGACTAATTGTTTTAACCCTCCCCCTCCATGCCAACCAGCTCAAAAATTGAGCTTTTGGAGGAGCTACACCTCTCCATATCAGCTTAGGAACCTGCAAGTTTGGGCCTTGACCCAACTCATACCATTTTCTCACTGATGCCACAGTGAACTGACCTGTAGGAGACGTAGTCCACTTGACTGAGTCTGGCAGCTCCTCAATAAGTGTGGGAGCATCTCTAGTCAAGACTTGCAGCCTTTGAACCTCCTCTTCCTCCCAAGCAAGAAGTGGTCGTGAAAACAATAACCTCCAATTTCTTGAGCTATCCTTCCTCTGTATGAAAGAGCTCAGATTCCCCTCTTTTTCCACAGATAGTCTAAACAACCTTGGGAACTCTACCTTTAATTGTACATTCAACAGCCACTTATCATGCCAAAAGTTAATCCTACACCCATTTCCTATCAGAAGCTTGCAATTAGACTTGAAAAAGTCAAATAGCTCAGCATTAGTCGTTGGCACACTCAGAATATCACTCCAAACATTAGATTCTTTACCAGTCCCTTCCATCACTGGGAACCATCTTCCACCAACTACCCCATACTTACTCATGATTACTTTTTTCCACAGAGATTCATCTTCCACCCCATATCTCCACCACCACTTAGTTAACATGAAATCATTAATTTCCCTCACCCTTCTTATGCCTAACCCTCCTTGCTCTTTGCTTAGTGTTATTTGCTTCCAGTTTACCAAATGAATCTTCCTTCAGATTTCTGAACTGCCCCATAAAAATGTTGCCCTCAACTTATCAATTTCCTTAGCTACTCCTTTAGGTAATTTGAAGAGAGAAATGTAGTAACCAAGGAGGCTATCAAGAACAGATTTTATCAAGGTTAGCCGACCAGCAAATAACAGCATCCTTCTCTTCCATAAGGTTAATTTAGCTTTTACATTCTCCACCACAGGCTGCCAAGTCTTCTTTCTTCTTGGATTAGCACCTAGAGGTAAGCCCAAGTACATAAGAGGTAGCTTCTTACTTAAACAATATAGTTTAGATGCAAAGACTTGTGCAATTTCATTACTAATCCCTACTCCGAACACCACACTTTTGTGGAAATTTATCTTAAGGCCTGACATAATCTCAAAGCATCTAAGAATCCTCTTGACATTTATAATCTCCTCCCACTCTGCATCGCAAAAGAGAATAGTGTCATCGGCAAACTAGAGATGAGAAAGTTTCACACTTCCTGACCCAATAGTAGCTCCTTTTATTAAGCCTAAGAGTTTAGCCCTTTCCAACAAAACATTGAGGCCCTCAGCTGCAATATTGAACAGAAAGGGAGATAGAGGGTCACCTTGCCTTAGCCCCTTCTGAGGACTGAACTCTTCTGTTGGTGAACCATTAACTAGTATTGAAATTCTTGCCGTGGTGACACAGGTTCTCATCCAACCCAGCCATCTCTCTCCAAACCCGAGATTGACCATCATAGAAAATAAGTAATCCCAGTTGACTGAATCATAAGCTTTTTGAAAGTCAAGTTTAAGAATGAAACCCTTCAGTTTAGACTTCTTCCACCAATCCACTACCTCATTAGCAATCATGACCCCATCAAAAATATTCCTACCCCCCAAGAAGGCAGTCTGCACTTCACCAATCACATCTGGAAGCACCCTTTTCAATCTTTTGGGGAGAACCTTAGACAAGATTTTATACACTACACCCACCAAACTAATTGGTCTATAATCTATCAAACCCGAGGGACTAGTCTTCTTTGTAACTAGGGTAATAAAAGAGCTATTTAACCCAGTAACTAGCTTACTGTTATTGT
Organism: Camellia sinensis; assembly: GCF_055761805.1. NCBI lineage: Eukaryota > Viridiplantae > Streptophyta > Magnoliopsida > Ericales > Theaceae > Camellia > Camellia sinensis. The sequence goes on along the minus strand of NC_138964.1, from coordinate 29,925,731 downwards.
AAAACTCTTGCATAAACTGAAAAATATCACTTTTCATAACCTTCTAGCATTTCTGGATGCACGTCATGTTGAAACCATCCGGACCCGGCGCTTTATTCCCATTACAGTCTTTAACAGCCTCCCAAACTTCTTCCATAGTGAACTCAGGATCAAGAGACTCCGCCACCTTAGCACTATTAATCAATACAAAACTACCAGACAATTTTGGGCGAAATGGCCAACCCTCCGAGAATGCCTTAGTAAAGTGCTTCAGCACTTCTTGTTTTACCAATTCTGGATCTTCAACATGAACCCCATCTACTACCACTGAGTCCACTAAGTTCCTACTTTGCCTTTGGCTAGCCATAATATGAAAAAACCTGGTGTTCCTATCACCATTTTGAGCCCAATTAACTCTAGACTTTTGGAACCAGATCCAGTCCAGTTTCTTTCTCTATGACCACACCAAGTTTTTGAAATCCCTCTTTCTTTCAACTTCATGAGGATCTAATGACCCCACTTCTGCCAATAGATCTAGCTCATGCAGCTCTGCTTTAGCCATTTTGAGTAGATCCTCCACAGAACCAAACACTTCAGAATTCCACTTTTTCAACTCAGCTTTGAGACTACACAATTTCACCTTAGCTCTGTACCCAGCCCACCCTTGCACCTGCATATCCAACTAGGACTTTTGCACAACTGACATGAAACTAGGATGCAAGGTCCAAGCATTCAAAAACCTGAACGGTTATAATTTTTTGTTTAATGTATAGTACACATTAAAAAATACTAAATTATTTTAATAATTATATTATCATTTTATTATATTTATTTCTTAAAAAATAAACAATAAATATGTTTTGAACAATGAACACCAATGAGAGCTCATGCATAATTTTGGTACTTCACTTTTGAACAAAACAAACAACATGGTGCCATGTTCTTTCGAAGGAAGAAAAAAAGAAGAGTAATATTAGGAATCATAAAAAAAAATATATCATAAAGATAATCATGAAAGATTTTTCACCTTTAAATTACACATACAATAAAACACTACACACTAATCAAAGAATAAAAAATTTCATGACGCATTTCATAATATTTTTTCATTATCCCTAGTATTATTCGAAAAAAGAAAATATGGCATGTTTTTCATCACTAAATGCCGTCATAATGACATTAATTGATAATTGAGACGTCATTGATAAATGCAAAAAAATGTTGGCTAAAGTATTTAATGGCCCTTTATAAATATAAGTAAAGGGCGACCATTTCTATGACTTAAATTATAAACATTGTTTTAGCTTTTAATAGTATTTTTAGGACTTATTGCATTGTTTTTCACGCATTACTAATTTTAAAAAATTTCTACAATGCATGGATTTCATCTCGATGATTTGAATAGTTAATTTTTAAGATTGTAGATCATTTATTAAAAAAATAATATTAATACGATAATTGGAGTCACATAATTTCAATGTAGGCAAATACGTATTTGCCTTTAAAAAAAATACATATTTTTAAAAATAGACCATTTATTTCATTTCTATTTTATAAATAAGATGATTAAATTATAAAACTACATTATCATATGAATTTGATAAATTGCACTGAAATCCCCTCAATACCTTTGAAATTAAATTATCAACCCATTTATTCTCTCAAATATCACTACATTCCTTTACTTTGGAAATTTGTCTAACAACTACCTCGTTTGGGATGCTAGTTTTTTAGCTAAAATAGTAAAAAAGTCAAACACTCAATTATAATTTATATTATTCTCTTTATTTTTCTGAACGTATTTTTGTAAAAAGTTAAAAAATTAACTAAAATAATCACTTTTCAAACACCTCTTAGTCAAACTGCTAGTCATCCATCCATTGACTAATAGAAAAACATAACAAAAATAGATATAATAATGCATAAAATATCAAAAATTCCCCTATCATTTATCTCTCTCCACTCGTTTAATAGCTCTAACAGATCTCTTCTTTTCTCTCTCTTATCAAGCAATCCTACTCCATCATCCATCACCACCACAACTCCAAATGTGTGCTTATGAGCGGTCCTACCAACTCCAACACATAATGGTTTCAATGCATAAATAATAACACTCAGATACCAAGATATTTCTTTGTTGTTATTAGGGACTAGTTTTTCTATTGTGGTTCACGATCAGATTGCCAAGGGTTATCTCTGGCCCAATTCGAAGCCACGAGATATGGAAATGTCAGGTTTCATTATGCATGTTGTTCAAGAGATTTTCTGCACAACCAACATCCAAAAACTAGGAGAAGATGGGGGGATATGAACTACAGTCCGATGGATAACTAACCTGTAGCAGATGAGAGTTGGGTTGCAACATCGATGCGGTAGATGGGGGTTAGGTAATGTATCACTTAACTGCATTACATCTCTAAGTTGTTTGACAAAATTCCCTATCCACTTCTCATGCATACAATGGCCACTACTTGCTTAAGAAGCTTATGGGCCACTGCTTCCTCAAATAGTGGAATGTTGCGGTGTTTGGTAAGATTGAATCAAAATTGAAAAGTGTAGAAGATGAGGCTCATGCTCTTGATTTGTTAGCTGAGGATCGACCATTACTTGATACAGAACTGTATAGAAGAAAGGAAGTACGGGGTGATGTGTGGAGGTTACCCAAAATGTTGGAGTGGATTTGGTTACAAAAACCTCGAATGAATTGGGCATCTAAAGGGGATAAAAATACAAGGTTCTTCCATATTATAGCATGTAGCAGAAATAGTAGAAACTCTTTGTGTTCAATTGTTGTTAATAGCTCATTGTTAGAGGAGCCTTTGGCAATTAGGGAGGCCGTTAAGAATCATTTTATGAGGCTTTTTTCGGAAAATTGGAAAGTCCGTCCCAAATTGTCTGGCCCTTTCAAGAACATAGGGGGTGCTCAAGTTGTGGCACAATTGGAGGCAGAGTTTACAGAGGAGGAGATTAATAATGTTATCAAGTGTTGTGATGGTAATAAGGCACCTGGCCCTGATGGGTTTAATATGTCATTCTTCAAAAAGTGTTGGAAAATTGTGAGGGTTGATGTGCTACAATTTATGAGTGATTTTCATCAGAATGCTAGGCTTGTTTGTGGGCTAAATAGCTCGTTTATAGCTCTGATTTCCAAAGTTTTAATTCCTTCTTGTTTGAATGATTATAGGCCTATTAGCTTGATTGGCTCCTTGTATAAAATTGTAGCTAAAGTGCTAGCGAATAGAATGAAGCAGGTAATGCCCAAGATTATTGGCGAAGCTCAGTCAGCTTTTTTGGGGGGAAGGAATATATTAGATGGCATATTGATAGCCAATGAAATAGTGGATGGTTGGAAAAGATCCAATAGAAAAGGCTTGGTGCTTAAATTGGATTTTGAAAAGGCTTATGGCTCTATTAATTGGGAGTTTTTATTCGACATGTTAGCAAAGTTTGGATTTGGAAATCGTTGGTTACGATGGATGAAAACTTGTGTTTCCTCTGCTAAGATCTCCATTTTGGTGAATGGGTCACCAACATCTGAGTTTTGTCCACAAAGAGGCCTGAGGCAAGGAGATCCATTGTCACCATTCTTATTCAACATTGTAGCAGAAAGTCTTAATATTTTGCTGAGCAGAGCTAGACAACTGGGTCTAATTCAAGGGGCTGTGGTGGGCTCTAGTGGGTTAAGAATCACGCACTTGCAATTTGCGGATGATACGATTTTGTTCTGTAATGCTGATAAAGAGGAGGTGGGCAACATTAAAAGAATTCTAAGATGCTTTGAGATTGTATCGGGTCTGAGAATTAATTATCACAAGAGTGTCATCTGTGGGATTGGGGTAGATAAGGGTTTGATGCAGGAGTTTGCTTATTCCTTAAATTGTCGCCACCATAAATTGCCTCTAAAATACTTGGGGCTTCCTTTGGGGACTAATCCCAGCAGGAGGAGTACTTGGAAACCCGTTCTTGATAAGTTCAAACAAAAATTGTCCACATGGAAGAGAAGGTTGTTATCTTTTGCTGGGCGCTTAACTCTTATTAAATCGGTTATGTCTAATCTGCCCAACTATTACCTCTCACTGTTTAGAATCCCTGCTGGAGTGGCAAAGGAAATTGAGAGAATGCAATCTGCATTCCTTTGGGGTGGATCCGATCTTAGAAGGAAAATTCATATGGTCCGGTGGGTGGTGGTTTCTAAAAATAAAAAACTAGGTGGGTTAGGGTTGAGGAGGATAAAAAGTTTCAATCAATGTCTCTTGCTGAAATGATGGTGGAGATTTGGTGTAGAGAATAAATCCCTTTGGAAGGAAGTGATTTGCTCCAAGTATGTGTCATTGGATGGAAGATGGACACCACAGTTAATAGGCAGAGAATCCAAGATCTGGTCGGATATTATTCAAGCTGTACTGTCCAATCCAGAGCAGCACCAATTTTTTATCTCTAATTCTCAGATTGTTCTGGGGGATGGGAGGAGAGTTCGATTTTGGAGAGACAAGTGGGTGTGTAATGTATGCCTAATGGAGGAATTCCCAAGGCTCTTTTCCTTATCTAATGATAAAAATGGTGTGGTAAGGGTGTTCTTTGAAAAAAGGGAAGAGAATGGTGGCTGGAACATGGACTTCAGAAGACCTCTGTTGGTATGGGAGGAGGAAGAAGCTAACAGACTTTTTCATTTGTTGAATTCTGCACCAACTCTGTGCAATTCCAGATCTGATGAGCTCATATGGGGTGCAGACCCATCTAATCTTTTTTCCGTTTCTTCAGTATATCTTTGGAGTGAATCACATCTGGGACCTATGCTACCAGTGGCTGCTTCAATTTGGAATAATTTCGCTCCCCCAAAAGTTCAATGTTTTGGGTGGATGGCTTGGCTGGGTAAGATTAAAACATGGAGCTTTCTCCATAGAATTGGAATTCTAACAGGGAATGTAAATCTTGATTGTGTCTTTTGCCATAATGAGATTGAAACTGTGGAACATATTCTATTGTACTGTCCTTTCGTTTGGTTGCTTTGGTCCAACATCGTTCGATGGTGGGGTATGCAGTGGGTGCTGCCAGGTTCAGTGAATGGTCTGTTGAATTGGTGGGATGGTTGTAGAATGAAGAAGCTGGAAAAGAAAATTTGGAAGGTTCTTCCTCTGGCTATCCTCTTGTCTACATTGAAGCATCGAAATGATTGCATCTTTAATGGCTCTCAACCAAACTTGGAAGACCTGTGTGAAATAGTGAAGGTTCGTGTAGCTATGTGGCTCAAAGCCTCACCAACTCAGGTGGAGTTTTCTATTAATGACCTGGTTTTTAACCTGCCACAGGTGAAGTTCTGCATTAGAAATGGAGGTTGAGTGAAAAAGTGTTTGTTTGGTTGGTTGGTTGTTGGTATGATTGGTGGTCATGGTAGTTTAGAGCTGGCCAGGTCTCATGTCTGTTCTGCTGGTATGATTGTGCATACATTGTATTTCTGCTTCTGGTTATAGGCTGCAGAGCTATTTCTAAATAAAAAGTGTGTATCATGCTGCTGTTGTAATAAGCCTGATGCTTGTAGAATGCTGTGGAGCTGTTTGGCATCCAGGTGGCTGGCTGTGTGCCTCTGTTTAACAGTCTTGTTTAGGAAGAGGATTTGATCTATTCTGCACCAGTCTTGCATTGCTGTGAGGTTATGTTCATCCTTTGCTGGGTAGCTGATGTGGCTTGCTGATGGAAGCAAGGTAGAAGACTTCATCCTCATCTGTGCAGTTGTGTGTTGAGTTTGCTGGTTGTTAGTATGTTCTGTTAGTATATACCAGAGGATGTTTGTTAGTTTGCTGGTTGTTAGTATGATATGCTGGTTTCTACCAGATGATGTCTAGTAGCATAGTAGCATTGGTTTGGTGTTTTGATCTGTTTCTCTCGTTGGTTCCTCACCAACTTGGGGGTGCTAGCAAATGATAGGATGGGCTTTTTGGTGTCAACCTAGTTGGGATCATTTAACTCATTGTGATGCTCCTGCACTCCTCTTTTCTTTATTGGTGTAACTTAATTTGTACCTTGTACTTGTTTTCATTAATAAAGTTTCTTTTTTTGCTGATAAAAAAAAAAGAAGAAGCTTATGGTCTTCTTGTGCTTCTTGTGGCCTCTCTTAGGACTTATTGGTCAGTGTGGTAAGTTATGGTACAGCAATATTACATATGTGGGAGATGTTCAGAAGATAAACTATTGCCCAATTCAGTTAATTGTGATTTGAAGATAGAATAATTACGAAAGCAAATTTAAAATAATAATAATAATAATAAAAAATAAAAAAAAAAATTGAAAAAGGAAGGATGAAAGACAAATCAATTCTATGACCATTGTGACAGTGGACTTCCGAACAATAATAATTATGCAAAATAAGATGTACAATTGAAATGCTCATGAACAAATTATATACAAATTGCATCAACTCTTACCGTCATAAATCATAAAGAAAAATACACTATCATGCATTGAGATTGAAAATTTACAAAAGAGAAAAGGCTTTTGATTAGAAGTGGATATGTGTGTAGAGAAAGGAGATAAGAACTAATGGGAAAATGATTTGGAAATAGAGGACTGAGAAATTGACTCCAAAGTTATGGTTTTAATTCGAAATTTATTTAATTTAAAATTATTTTTTAAAATAAATTTGTTATTTAAAGTATTTAAGCGATGGATACATCTCAATGCGTGAAGTGATTAATCATCTATAATATGATGTCAAAACATAGAAGAACTTGCTGTTCAGCAACTGAAAAAATAACTTAAGTAGTAATTCTAAATTTCAGAGGTTCTTCGAGAGTATTGTTATGCAAATTTTTCATCCTATAAGTTGTGATTATATAAAACAATGTAAGAAAGATGTTTTACAATCAAAATATAATCCATATAGAATTTATAGTTACATTTCATGTAAAACTCAAAATGGGTTTGCAAAAGAAATATTTCTTAAATAGAATCCATATAAAATTGGTATTGAGTTTATGGATTATCTGAATTTACAATGGGTAAAGTTATTTTGGGAAATATTCTTTCACAAACCCAAAATAAATAGAGTTCATATAAAATACATAAAGTTAGTATAATTTAAATTGACTTTAAATTTGTGTACAACTCTATATATAAATGGAATATGCATGCCGATGTGGCTTCTTTTTTTTATTTATAAAAAAGTAACCCCTAAAATGTGTTACTTAAAAAAGGGGAAAACACTATACACACACATATATATATACATAATGTATAGTATAGATAAATATGGAATAATAAGAAATCAAAATAAAAAATTATAGGATCCACCATAAAAGTGTTATTTTTTTAATTGAATTTCAAAATAGATTAGTATATTCTCTTTTTGAAAGACATAAATCATGTAATAATTACTTAATATATATTTTTTAAAATTAAGAAAACAAGAAATTAGACATGGATTTTTGTTACAAGTAGATATGAATATAGATAATTTTTTCTAAAATATTTTATTATTAATAATTTTGTATGTAACACAAGATTTTTGCAATTTATAAGATTTTTTTTTTTTGTGAAAATAAGATATTTTGAAAATTTAGTCTATAGAAAAATTATGTATGAAAAGATAGAAATATATGGGCATAACAAGTCAATATTTTAGTGTTTGAAATTTGACATCTTTATTTTTTTATTCTGGTGAATCGCTTTCTATATTTAATAGAAAAACAAAGCATTAGTATATTTTTCTTTTAAAAATCATAAATTATGGAATAATTAGAATTTTATTTTATGTGGTTAAAACAAAGATAACTAATGGAGAAAAAAAAAAAAAAAAAAAAAAAAATTAAGAACTGCTTGATAAAAGTTGACAGAATTGAGAATGCAACAAGGAGGGTGGGTTCCGGTGCTTAACCGTCGTGGACGTCAAGATACCAGAAATCATGGGCCAAGCGAGGGCCTATTCACAGTCTTTGTGGATGACATCCCTAATTCCATGGATCCGAAAGGGTTGTATAAGTTGTTTATGAAGTTCGGTATTGTTAAAGATGTCTTTATTCCACAGAAGAGGCGCAAGGTGAAGAACTCAAGGTTTGGTTTTGTCAGGTTTGACTGCCCTGTGGCCATGGAAATGGCAATCCAAAAAGCTAATGGTTTGTGGGTTGACGATAAGGCCTTGGAAGTAAAGAGTGCTGAGTACAGGAATGAGCGAGCTAGGCCAAGGGTCAATCCTCATAATCCGGTGGAAGGTCTTACTAATCGCAGGTTCTATAATACAGGAGGTGATAGGAATGTGTTTCAGTTGAGGGACCATAGATCCTTTGCAGAAGTAGTTGTTGACAAGACCATTCAAGATAGGGGTAGCATTATAGTGGAAGTTGATGAGGTGGGTAATGGATGGTTGTACGAGAGTATTATTATACGCCTCAAAACGAATCGATGTGCTCAAGAGTTGAAAGAGGAGTTAAAAATACAAGGAGTGGGTGAGGTTTTGGTAAGAGAGGTGGGTGGCAGAGATGTAGTTGTAACGTTCGATTCTAAGGATCAGAAGACGTCTAAGATGCCACTGTTATACCCTTGGATCCATGAATGGAGTGAGTTTATTACTGAATGGATTGCTGGTCTAAATTTGGACCAGGAGAGGGGGGTGTGGCTAAGCTGTTATGGCATTCCCCTTAACCTCTGGAATAGCAGTACGTTGAAGAAGATTGGTAGCTTGTGGGGTGAAGTCCTTAACTTTGAAGGTGATGTTAGCAACCCGACCTCATTCAGAAGTGCAAAGGTCAGAGTTGCAACAAAAAGTATGGAACTTATTAATAAAGTCATCACTCTAAAGTGTAAAGGGAAGCTCCACTCATTAAGAGTGTGCGAGGAGCAAAGGGTGGTGTCTGAAGTAGTGAGAGAGGTGTGCAAATGCAAGATTCATCATGATGCAGAGTCTGGTTTCTTCAACAATACCGCCCAGGGGCTTCAAGGCAAACTCGGTGAGGAGAAGGTGCAGAGGTATGACGGGGCAGCTGAGTCAGTTGCTGAAGTGGCAAGAAGAAATGAGCTGGACCATGTTAGCGACACATATCAGATAAGGAAAGAGGTTGAGCTGGACGAAGTGAATGGGCTACTGCATGCTTCGGCAGTTGATGACTCACTGCACGATCTCGAAAAGGTAACCGGTGCTGGTGAGGAAGAGGCAAGGATGGTGCTGGGAAGCCCTGACAAGGGTGTAATCGAGGCTTATCAACAGGAGGAGGGTCAGGTATATTCACACGCCACACTGCAAGACTTCGGAAAGGCAAATGAGGATTATCAAAAGGAGGAGGGTCAGGTGCATTCACCAGGTTTTCTAAAAAGTTGTAGTGGTTCGGGTGTTGCTAGGCCTGGTATCAACTTAGAGGTCTTTTTGGGCCAAACTCGAACAATAAATTATGGGCCTCCAGAGGCTGTGGTTAGGCCAAACCCTGAGCTATGTCCACCAAATAAGACCGGGGCAAATAAGCCCAATGAGGAATCCATTAAGAGTAGGCCTATTGTGTTATACACCGAACCCAGTCAGTCTAAACTGAGGAAGGCTATGCTAAAAGAGAAGGAAAGCTCGAAGGGCAATGGAAGGAGGGGCGAGAAAAAGAATTTGGGGCATCACAATCAAAAGCAAATCAGTGGTTTTTCTGGGTTTGTTAGAAGTATGAACCAAATAACAGCATCAGCTAGTAAGAAAGGGTCCAAGGGAGGCATTTTCAGGCCGGCAGTGGCAACTTCTGTGCCCTCCACTTCGTCTGGCAGCAGCGCAGGGGAAGAGAGATCAATCCGGGAAGAAGCTTGTGCTACTCTTCAAATGGGGAGGCTGTTAGGGATTAATTATGAAGGGAAAGAAGAGGAGGCCTTAAGGAAGATTTCAGAAATGGAATTGAAGGACATGGGGCGGATGAGAGAGTGCCAGCAGTCGTGAGTTGGGCTCTGTCTACAGAGGTTTCAGCGTTAGATTTTTCTTCTAATGAAGATTCTATCATGGAATTGCAGAGGATTGGGTAGAAGGGAGAAAAAAGGTAAGATTAGAAGCATGATTATAGATAGAAAAATTGATATTGTCCTCCTCCAAGAGACCAAGTTATCAAGCTGTACTGAGATAGATGTTAAAGCCCTATGGCCAAAAGCCAGAATGGATTACACGTATGTAGATTCAGATGGGAATTCAGGAGGTTTGCTATGCATTTGGGACCCAGGGACTTTTCAACTTTCAGATTGCTGCTGTAATAGGAGCTTTATACTACTTTCAGGTACTATTCTTAATTCCTTTGAATGTGTCTTAGTTAATGTATATGCTCCTAATGTAGTGGATAGGAGAAGGAAGCTCTGGGACACTCTGGAAAGGCTGAAATCTGCTTCCTCTAAGCCCTGGTGTCTTGGTGGCGACTTCAATGAAATCAGATGTGTGGGTGAGAGGTTAGGCTGCTCGAGAAGGCACAAGGGTATGCTGGATTTTAATAGCTTCATTGAGTCATGCGAATTGTCTGAAGTACCTTTGCTGGGAAGGAAGTATACTTGGTGCAGCGCACAAGAAGGGGTTAAGTGGAGCAAGCTAGATAGGTTCCTAGTAAATCCTGAATGGTTAGAAGTTTTTAAACTCAACTTGTGGGGTTTGCCTAGAATTTTATCAGATCACTGCCCTTTAATCCTCATGGGGGAGGAGAGGGACTGGGGCCCTAGACCTTTTAGATTCATCAATGCCTGGCTATTACACCATCAGTTCTCAACTTTTTTCGAGAAAGTTTGGAAGGAGGCAAGAATAGATGGGTGGGCTGGTTTCATACTTCAAAGCAAACTTAAATTGCTTAGAGAGGCTTTGCGAAATTGGAATAAAGAAGTTTTTGGGGACGTCTCAGCTAAACTCAAGAATGCCGAAGAGGAGTTGAACAAGCTCGATTTGCTAGCAGAAACAAGAGCTTTAGTAGAATTGGAAAAGGCTAGGAGAAATGTGCTGAATAGTGAAGTCTGGAAGCTAAGTAGAAGGGCTGAGTGGATATGGCTCCAAAAAGCGAGACTTGACTGGGCTTTGAAGGGGGATAAGAATACTAGATACTTCCATGTAATGGCCACCAGTAGGCAAAGCAAGAATGGGCTCTATTCGGTTACTGTTGGGGATAGGGTGGTTGAAGATCCTGGAGAAGTTAAACTAGAAGTGTGTAATCACTTTAAGAAGCATTTCTCAGAGGATTGGAAAGTCAGACCATCCCTCGATGGTGTTTTCAGATCTGTTAGGAATAGTCATGCATTCGAAATGCTAGAAGCAGAATTTGCAGAGGAAGAACTATGGGAGGCCATAAAAAATTGCGATGGGAACAAAGCTCCAGGCCCCGATGGGTTTAACCTTTTATGCTTTCAGAAGCATTGGAAGTTGATGAAAGGGGAAGTGATCCAATTTATGAAGGAATTTCATACCCATGGTAAACTGGTTAGAGGCATCAATAGCTCTTTTATAACCTTAGTGCCTAAAAAAGAGAATGCAGGGGGGTTGGAAGATTTTAGGCCCATAAGTCTTGTAGGGTCTCTGTACAAAATTTTATCAAAGGTGCTATCATGTCGACTTAGTAAGGTTTTGCCCGAAATAATTAGCGAAGCTCAATCCGCCTTCCTTCGTGGCAGGAATATTCTGGATGGAGTCCTTATAGCAAATGAGGTTGTTGATGGGTGGAAAAAAGTCAAAAGGAAGGGTGTGATTTTGAAACTCGATTTTGAAAAGGCCTTTGATTCTGTCAATTGGGAATTCCTCTACTCTATGTTGTCCAGATTCGGGTTTGGTGAAAGGTGGATTGCTTGGATTAAGGAATGTGTGTCCACTGCTAGGCTTTCGGTCCTTGTGAATGGTTCTCCAACTGAAGAATTCTCTCCGCAAAAAGGACTAAGGCAGGGTGACCCCCTCTCTCCCTTTCTATTCATTATTGTGGCAGAATGCCTGAATGTCCTCTTGTCCAGAGCTTTAGAGTTGAATTTAATCAAGGGTGTTAAGGTTGGGGCTAATGATGTTCTGGTGTCTCATTTGCAATTTGCAGATGATTCTATCCTATTCTGTGAGGCTGATGAAGGGGAAATAGTCAATGTTAAAAGGATCCTTCGTTGCTTTGAACTAGTATCAGGGTTGAAAATTAATTATCACAAGAGTGTGGTTTGCGGAGTAGGAGTGGATTCTGTTGCCCTGGTTGATCTTGCTGCCAAGCTGAATTGCAAGACTGGCTCATTACCTTTGAGTTATCTTGGGCTCCCTCTGGGGGCTAGTCCTAGCAAAAGGAAGTCCTGGACTCCAGTTCTTGAGAAAGTTAAGGCTAGGCTGGCAGGTTGGAAGAGGAGAATGTTGTCCTTTGCGGGTAGGTTGGTGTTGATTAAGTCTGCTCTATCTTGCTTACCAGTTTACTACTTATCTCTATTTAGAATGCCGGAGGGTGTGGCTAAGGATTTTGAAAGAATCCAAGCAGCTTTTTTATGGGGTGGCTCGGATCTCCAAAGGAAGGTTCATCTAGTCAAATGGGAGGAGGTTACCAATAGTATTAAAAATGGAGGATTGGGTGTTAGGAAGGTTAGAGTTGCTAATTCCTGCTTGTTACTGAAGTGGTGGTGGAGGTTTGCTTGTGAGTCAAAAGCTTTGTGGAGAAAAGTAATTTGCAGTAAGTACAACATTGATGAGTGCTGCTGGTTGCCGATTTCTGGAGATAGCTGGAAGCAGTCAAAATTATGGCGAGATATTACATCACTGGCCTCTTTTTACCCCTCAATGTTGGAGTGTTTTTTCAATAATTTTAGCGTGCAGGTGGGAGATGGCTGTAGAATAAGTTTTTGGGAGGATTTGTGGTGTGATGGCCACTGTTTGAGAGTTGAATTTCCTAGGCTGTTCAGCTTGTCAAAAGAAAAGAAAGGTACTCTTAGACGTTTTGTTGATCTAAAGGCATCCTCAGGGGAGTGGAACCTATTATTCAGAAGAGAGTTGTTTGAATGGGAAAGAGTTGATTTGCTGAGACTGGTCTCTATTATCTCTCCTGGTCCCTTATTTAGGTTGGAGAGAGTTGATTACCCTAAGTGGTCAGCCACATCATCAGGTCTCTTTTCAGTAGCCTCTCTGTATAAGCATTGTTCCAGTGGAGTTGGAAATCAACTGGGAGCTCCTAGAATGCTATGGAATAAGGTTTTACCCCCTAAAGTCCAGTTTTTCGGCTGGCTCGCTTGGAAGCATAAGATTAAGACCTCTGTGTTCCTTCAGAAGATAGCGGTCCTCCCTGGAGGAACTTCTACCCTGTGTTGCTTCTGTAAGCATGATGAGGAGTCGGTGTTACATGTGCTCCTTCATTGCCATTTTGTGTGGTTGGTTTGGTCGTCCTTGCTTGATTGGTGGGGTCTATCTTGGGCAATGCCTGGCTCAGTTGATTGTTTGTTTCAGTGGTGGGAGGGTGGTAAGTTTCAGAAGAGAGAGAAGGTGATTTGGAGATGTATCCCTCTTGTAACCCTTTGGTCTCTTTGGAAGCAAAGAAATGACTGCGTATTCAATAACGCAGTAGCTGATGTTGAGATTCTCTCTGATCTAGTTAAGTATAGAGTGGCTCTTTGGTTAAGTACTGCTTCTAAGCAGTGGCAGTATCCTATTCATGATTTTGTCTTCAATCTCCCTCAAATTAGAAGGTGTATTAGTAGAGGTTAATCTGTTTACTGTTGTTGGGTTGAGGATATCAGAAGAGGTTATCAGTTGAGGTCACTGTTGTTGCAGGGTTGTTTCTGCTTGTTAGTTGGGTTGTTCTGCTGGATTCTTAGGTTTTACTTTTTGCTTTCGGCTCCCTCTTTTGGGTGCCCTTGGTTGGCTTCTCACCAATCCCGGGTCGAGTGCTAGCATATGATTGCGCTTTCTTTGCGGTGCCAACCTAGTTGGGATTGTTAAGTTTAGCTATGATGCTCTCTGCACTCCCCTGCTTTGTTGATGTAATTTTGCATGTTCTATGCCTCTTTCATCAATAAAGTTCTTTTTTTGCTGATCAAAAAAAAATTGTTTAAAATTAAGAAAATCAAGAAAATTAGTATGATATATTGAAACTTTCAAAATGCTCCTTACTAAAATCTCCATTTTCCTTAATGTATATATATACATATAGATGTGATTTTCCATTAGGGTTTGACTTCTCTCAAGTTGTTATTTCAACTTAAGAGAGCATTTGGGCTTAGTAGATCCATTTTGAAACCGATTTCGGTGATCCAAACTGTTAATTTTTTAAGATTTGTTAAGTATAATATTTATGCAAAAAATAAAGATGATTAAATATCGATAGTTATATGCTTGAATCATATTTTCTTTTAAAAAATGTACGGCAACTGTAATTTCAAAAATAACCATCTATTTTTTATAATACAGATTTGATTCAAATATATAAGTACCGATATCCGATCATATTGATTTTTTGCATGAACATTATACTCAACGAGTCCTAAAAAGTAAACATTTTGAATCACCGAAATCGATCCCAAAATGAACCTACCAAAATCCAAACACTCTCTCAAATGGAAATGACCAACATGAGAAAAGCTTAATCTTTTTGTTGAAACCCCCTTTAAAATATACCCCTCTTATCCCAAATTTTTATTTTTGTTAAAATTGATAAATATAAAAATAAAACAGTAAAAAAATTTGAATACTTTATTTTTAATCTGATGAAAAATTTGATAAATTATCAATTTTATGAAAACAAATACTTGTCCCTTTGATTTGATAAACTTTTGACAAAAAGATTGGAGATAGGGGAAGCCATGGGCCTGATGGCCGCGTAACCCGTTCAATCTAGCTTGATATTTTTAGGCTTGGAAAAAAAATTTGACCCATAGGATTAGGCTTTGCTGAAATTTTGTGCCCATTTAATTTTTAAATTAGACTTGAAATAAAGAGTTTTAGTTCAACTAGGTCTGATCCAGCCATTTATAAAAATATTGATTTTATATTTTATATTATAATTTTTATAAAAATTGGTTTAAATTCAAATAATCATTAAAAAGGGTCTAGTAGTCCATAAAAAAGAAAATAATAGCTTATATCTATTAAGTTAAATGGGCGGACTTGATAACTCGATTAGGCCCGATGTTAGACTAAACCAGACTTGGATTGATACATATATATATATATATATATATATATATATAGTACAAGTTCGGCCCAAATCTGGCCATGTTAAATGTTTGTCCACCTCTAATTTTTGAGTATTTTTTTTTATTAAATTTAAATTTAATAAAAAATTAAAAATAAAAAGAGATGCTCTTGTGGTATATATTAAGGGTTAGGGTTTAAGATTTACATAGGGTTTTTAGGGTTTATATGGACACCTCTCTCTATCTCTCTCCGTCTACCTCAATGCCGAACAGATTCAATTCATATATTCCCATCCCTACGTATTCTCTTTTGATCTTCCTTGCAAAGCAAACATGATCAATATAACAACATCAAGTAGCACAAGAACGAAGTCGATTATCAGTTGTTCTTCCTCGTCAACGGCATTAGAAGCAGTTGTGAGCAATAAAGATCTTCTCACACAGATTCTCTTACGCGTTCCTCCCAAATCCCTACTCAGATTCAAGTCTGTTTCCAAGAATTGGTTCCTTCTCATCTCCGACTCTCAGTTTTCGTTCAACCACGCTCGCCAAAATCAACCCAACCACTCCATCGCGGGACTATATTTCTGTTACGACTATTGGTTTTCCACGAAACAAGTCAAGTCTGTCTCGCTTCACGACAATGCAAGTCTTCCCACACTTTCTTTCCTTAACGGTGTTGGTGTTGAAAGAGATTCTGAAATCAGAATTTGTAGCTCTTGCAATGGATTACTCCTGTGTAAGAGTAATCAATTTGTTTGGAATCCTAATACAGCAGATTTGAATGTCAATACAAGTTATGTTATTTGTAATGTGACCACGCAGACATGCAAGCTACTTCCTCAAATTTGTCAACATTTATCTAGATCATATGCTTACTTAGCTTTTGATCCTTCAAAATCACCGCACTACAAAGTTTTGCTTGTATTTGAAAGGATTGATAAATTTAATATCTACTCTTCAGAGAGTTCGTCCTGGAAACAGATTGATTTGACTACTGGACCAAGTTTATTGGGGGGAGGGAGTTTTTTGGAATGGAGCAATCCATTGGTTAGGAGGAGAAGGAGAAGTTCACACTAGATTTGACTTTGATGCAGAGAAGCTCACAGTGATAAAGCTACAGCAGCAGCTCAGCCTATATCTACAGAAGCTCAGCCTATATCTACAGAAGTTGAGCTGCAGTTAAAGAAGTTGAGCTGCAGTTAAAGCCACAGAGCTAAGCTCATTTCTGCAGCAGAGTTATACAATAGAAGCTGTCCAAATCTGTTACAAATCAGTTAGAGCTATTAATACACATGTTACATATAGTGAGTTAGTTAGAAAGTTGTTATGTTAACTATACCTTAGTTAACTGTACCTTAGTTAACTAGTAACTAGAGTTACAATTAGTTTGTTGTATATAAATATACCTGTGTTGAAGATATGTTGTATAATGAAATATTAGATTCATATTCTCTTTACACAGTAATGCCAATTAGACCTAAAATTCTCTCTGAAGACAAGACTGGGTATTTTGGAGAATGTTGTGGCCGTTTACTTCTTATTCAGATGCCTTCGTGTCATTATATGGAATTCAAAATCCTCGATATGAACAGGGACTACAGCAGTTGGAATGTGAATTGCAATGTCAATCTTGCACCCTTAATTGATGCATTTTCTGGGATAGTTCAGAGCACCGATTCAGGTCATAGTTTTGATGTTGCAAGTGTTGAGAAAGGAGAAAACGAACACCATTTTGCACTAGTGTTATTTTTTCGAGAGACTATTGCAAATTTATTTCTTATAATGTGAAGTTGAAGACAGTGAAGGTGCTTATTGATTTTCTCCCAGGTAACTTCGATAATGTTATTTGTCATTATGGGCTTCATAATCCTTTCCGATTCATTGAAAGTATGTCCCCTGTTTGATCTCAAGTATTTGTTAGGGGTTAGTCTCTGATGCTACTATATATCTTTCTATAGATATAGCATTAATAGAAAGATAGTCAGTACATTTTCAGCATTTTTTAATTTTGTGTGACCTTGACAATTATTTATTTGTTTGTTTTTCACTAACCTATTGTTGGGGTAATGTATTCCATGGATGGAGACCTCGATTTAGACAATGTATTCAACGTTTAGTCCTCTTTTTGGTGGTTGAGAAAAAAGTGAAAAACATGTAACAAAATAGATGTAAAAATTTTACCTCCATTCAAATATATATTAACAATTTGCAATGGGCCACTCTATGGTACTCTAGGGAAGAGTTGATTAAAGAAGCTCCGACTAGTTTATAATGCTACTCTCCAAATGTGACTAAACCATGGAAATAGTAATATTGTGTTTAAATCATGAATTTAGGTAGATATTTAAAAGGAAAAAATAAATGAGTATGTGATATGTAACTATATGTTATTTACATTTCATCCATTTTTTCTTTTCTCTTACTAAATTTTGATACAAAACAATAATAATCTAAACACAGGTTTAGGGTCAGTAGGTGAAATTTAAGGACATAATAAAAAATTATGTCAAACTTCAACAAAAGATCTAAAACTATCATCAATGTCAGATGTGGAGTACCTTAATGTTGTGTTTGGTTAGATGATTTGAAGAAGGATTTAAAAAGAAAAATAGAAAAGGTAGGTGAAATTTAAATAAAACATATTTATTTTTCACCTAGTTTTACAAACATTTTCCCTTTCCATTTCTAAATTTCCCCTCAAATCCCTCGACCAAACATAGGAAGAAGACTCCCATGTTCTGTTTACCTCTCTATAATAGCAAATTCAGCCTGCAATGGTGATAGAGACTTTCATTATTATCGCTTTACATGTGAACCCTGTTTTGACCATTGTAATACGTTAATCGAAATAAAAAATATTTTTACCTCTCTGTAATAGCAAATTCAGCCTGCAAATATTTTTTTCTATCAATTTTATTTAATGGAAATAAAAAATAAATTAAAAAATTATTGTTTAAATTGACAAAATTAAAAATTTATGATTTATTTTGTTACAAGGGTCAAACTCTAAGAGCATGTTTGGTACGATGGAATAAAATGAAGTGAGAATGGAATGAGAGTGAAAATGAAATACAATTGAATGCAATGGAATATCCATTTCCATTCCATTGTTTGGTTGCCAACATGGAATGACATAGGAAAAGATGATAATTATCATTCTCATATTTGGTAATGCCTATTAAACTCATAGAATGGAATAAATTATTATTATTATTTTTTTAACTAGTAACAAATAAATAAAAAATTTATATAGATCATAATAATATTGATAGTTGTGGAAGTGATGGTGTGAGTCGTAGTCATAGTGGTAGTGGCGATGGCGATTGCGGCGGCAACATCGATAATGGTGATATCAATGATAGTAGGATGGTGGTAGTAGGTTTTTGTGTGTGGTGTTATGATTGCGATGGCGGTGGTGACGGTGGCAGTGGTGACGGTAGTGGTGACGGCGGCCAATGATAGTAGAGTAATGGTTCTCGTGATGGTAATGGTGGTGGTGTGATATTTATGAAGGTGATATATATATTGTAGTGGTAAGGTAGTGGTTGTGGCAGCAGAGGCAGTAGTGGTAGTAGGGTAGTGATTCTAACGATAGTGATAGTGATGGTTTTATGGTTGTGGATGTGGTGGTAGTGATTGTGGCAATGGTAGTAGTAGTAGTGGCGACATCGGTAGTATGGTGGTGTGGCGGTTATATCGACGACCATGGTGGCGGTAATGGTAGCAATTAAAATAGTCAAAAAGTTAAATGACCAATTAAAATAGCCAACTTCTCAAATACTAAGATAATTTAAACAGTCTAACATTTTTCTTTAAATTATAATTACAAGATACTATGACATTAGTTATTTCATGATTTTCGTAATTTACTTTGAACAAAACAAACATCTATGTCAGTTCAAAGGAAGAAAAAAAAAACAAGGATGGCATGATTTTGGAAAACATCGCTAAATGTCATATAATGACATTAGCCGATAATTGAGACGTCATTAATAGCCGATAATTGAGATGTCATTAATATATGTAGAAATTTACGATATCTTAAAAATGTCGACTAAATTATTTAATGGCACTTTATAAACACAAGTAAACAATGACCGTAAACGTTGTTTTAGCTTTTGATGGCGTTTTTAGGACCTATTGCGATGTTTCTCACGTATCACTAATTTCAAAATTTTCAACAATGCATTGGGTATATCTTGATAATTTGAATTATTATTTTTTACCATTATAGATTAGGGGGATGCACCAATAAATTCTAAATTAATAACTTATACACTGTTTAGTCCTAAAAGTTTTCTTATAGACTGAAAGGTCCCATTACAATGTTTCAAACATCAGATTAATGTTTCGAATATTAGATTTCTAACATCAGATTAATGTTTCGAACATTAGATTTCGAACATCAGATTAATGTTTCAAACATTAGATTGATGTGCAAATGGGACTAAATGGAGCATAAAAAAACTTTTAGGACTAAATGGTTCAACTTTTCAGAAGCTAGGACTTATGGGTAAATTTTATTATCTATTAAATAAATAATATTAAAATGGAATCACATGCCAATGTGTTTGCCTTTTAAAAAAAATGAATAAATAAATTTTTTAAAAATAGACCATTTATATTTATTTTTATTTTATAAATAAGACGATAAAATTATAAAACTATATTATCATATGAATTTGATAAATTACACTGACACCCGGTCAATACCTTTGAAATTACATTATCACCGCATTTATTCTCTCAAATATCACTCATTCCTTTACTTTGATTTTTTTTTTTTTAACAACTGCCCCATTTGGGGTGTTGGTTTTCTAGCTAAAATAGCCAAAAAGCCAAAACACCCAATTATCTCTCTCTCTCTCTCTCTCTCTCTCTCTCATTTGTATTTTTATAAAAAGTTAAAAAAAAACAACTAAAATAACCACTTTCATTTGTATTTTTATAAAAAGTTAAAAAAAAACCAACTAAAATAACCACTTCTCAAACACTCTTTAGTCAAACGGTTAGTCATCCATCCACTGACTAATAGAAAAGCATATCAAAAATATATATATGTATATATATTAATAATGCATAAATTATCAATTTTTTTCCTATCATTTATCTCTCCATTCTTTTAATAGTTCTAACATATCTCTTTTTTTTTTTTTTTTTTTTTTTTTTTATTTTGTTCTCTTATCAAGCAATCCTACTCCATCATCCAAATCACTACCACAGCTCCAAATGTGTGCTTATGAGCAATCCTACCAACTCCAACACATAATGACTTCATTCCATAAATAACTAGTAAAAAATAACTAAAATAGAGTAATTATAATTTTTATCTTTTTGTGGTAGTGGAAATATTTTTTTAGCAATTATTTTTGTCGGCACAATGCAACAACTGAGACAAACGAATCCATCTTGAGCCAAACCCAAAGCTAGATAACATTTGTAACAAACAATTCCAGTTAACCGTATCATACGCTTTCTGGAAGTCCAGTTTAAGAATGAGACCCTTCTTCTTTGATTTTTTCCACCAATCCACCACCTCATTTGCTATAAGCACTCCATCCAAAATATTCCTTCCGCCCACAAAAGCAAACTGAACCTTGTCGATCACACTCGGCAGAACTTGCTTGAGTCTATTGGCTAACACTATAGCCAACACTTTGTAAGGAGAATTAATCAAGCTAATGGGTCGATAATCAGTAAGAGAATTAGGGTTTTCCTTCTTTGGGATGAGAGTAACAAAGGAGCAATTTGCCCCATTACCCAATTTACTATTGCTGTAAAACTCCTTCATGAATTTCATGATGTCCTCTTGCAAAAATTTCTAGCTTTTTTGAAAAAAGAGCATATTGAACCCGTCCGGGCCCGGGGCTTTGTTGCCATCACATTCTTTAATGGGAGTCCATACTTCTTCTACCGAGAACTCTCTCTCCAAAATGCCAGCTACCTGATTAGCTTCTATCTTCTTGAATTCTCCACCAATTCTTGGCCTATATCTCCAATGTTCGGTAAATAAATTCTGGAAATGATGGCACACTGGTTGTTTAAGCATACTTGGTTCTTCAACCTCAACCCCGTTAACCTCCAAAGAAGCAATCAAGTTTCTATTATGCCTCTTCGTGGCCATAATATGAAAATTTCTAGTATTTCGGTCACCTTTAAAGGCCCAATCCATCCTAGATTTTTGAACCCACAACCACTCTTTCCTTTTGTGTTTGTTGGTGTTTATTGTCTTTCTTTATGTGTGTTAGTTTGTTAGTTTTGGTTTTCTTATGTGGATGAGGTTGGCTTCGGTGTTTGTGGTTGGTTACTCACCAACTCATGATGGTGTGCCAGCATATGATTGGGCGGGCTTATCGATGCCAACCTAGTTGGGATTGATTTGGTTCGTTATGATGCTTTTTGCACTCATCCTTCTCCTTTCTTTTATTGATGTAATTGTCTTCTTCTTCATCAATAAAGTTTCTTTTCTTTGCTGATAAAAAAAACATGGGTGTGGACATAGAAAAAAGTGAATGTGGAGAGGAAATCGACATTCTAACACTGTAACAATGCTATAATTTAGCAATAGCATGCCCATATAGCAATTGTGCATTCGAGATGGTCTTAAGCATACATGAGACTTTAATATATATAGCTTAGAAGCGTTGGGAATCCATACAACTTCCTGTGCTTAATTTATTGTCATGGAAGGCCAACTCTTCCATTCTATTAGACCCATTTTGCATGTGTGCCTGATTTTTTGTTTTATTTAATCAATTGTGTTTTTTATTTTTTTAATTTTTTTATTAATTGTGATTTAACATTGATATTTGTGGGCATTTTTTATCGATGGGTTTGTTTGGATTGAATGCTTTTAACAAAAATTTTAATTAGCTAAAGCCTAAAATATTATTCTTTTTTGTGAAACCAATACCTTTAACAAGTTCAGCTCCTTGCAATTCACTGTATTACTTTAGAGTATGAAACTACTTCCTTTTGGATGTTATAATTAATAATTCCAAGAATACACACCACATATCATTCAGTTCAAATAAAAAATGTAATTGTATCGCCTGAGGATTAAATTCAACAACATTAGGTTCACATTTCACCGTAAGTATACAGAACTACTTTACCTAATAACACAGTACCTCCAAGAAAAGATCACCAAACATATTTTATCACCACTACCACACCACTACTACAACAACCCAACTACCATCACTGCTTTCGTTTCCACCACCTCCACTGCCATCACCATCACCATTTCCATTGCCGCTACCTCCACCACCAGTACCACCCCAACACCTCCACCCCACTGCCACCACTAACACATCTATTAGCGTATTAGTTTAAAGAACAAAACCAAACATGGAAAAACATTTTTTACATTTTTCAAAAAATGTATTCTATAGAAAATGTTTTTTCATTAGAAAATATTTTTCGCTCTTAACGGAACTCTTAAAGTTTGTCAAGCTATATACTCTACTATTGCCTAAACTAACAGCACAAAGAAGAAAGGCAAATGAAAATTTTCCAAATTGTCCTATATTTGCAAACCCCCGAAGCACCATTGTAGATTAACTGGCTACCATTTTGGGATTCTGCAACAACACTATGGCCTTTTCAATTTCTTTTTTTAAAAAATATTTTTGTCCCCAGCATTAGAAACCATTCCACCCAACTGGACAAGCATTCTCAGAGATCAAAACCATGAAGCAAATGAGTGAAACTTCAATGAAAGGTATACTAGAGTTCGGTTGTCAAAACATGGCACACATAAAGTGCAACATAAGGGAGAATTACAGAATGCTCAGTAGAGCAGGCAAGGAAAATGATGAAGAAATGCAGATAGCAAAAGATACTACAACAATATCTAGAACAAGCACTGATGACTACCAAATTTGAGATGGCAAAATATTCAACATTTTTAACACTAGGAAGCTGATTCTCACTGAAAGATTATATGACAGGTTTTACAAAAAATAGTGACAGTTCCAACATGCAGAACAACATGCTAGCTCAAACAGGGGATAGGCTTTCAATGAAGTTATAGCTATTATAATAACAAAATAATTACAACTAGTAGCATAATGGAGAGAGGAGGGTGGATAGCGGTGACCCGGAAAAGAAGGCCAAGATATCAGCAGATTCACTATAGGGGTGTAGACTTCATCACGATTTTTGTCGACAATCTGCCAGAATCTATGGTGTCACGAAGTCTTTTTAATCTGTTTAGTAGCTATGGTGTGGTAAAGGACGTATTCATCCCAAATAAAAGGAGGAAAGCTACTGGTTCAAGATTTGGTTTTGTTCGGTATGACTGCTCTACAGCAGCAAGGGTAGCAGTCCAGAAAGCGGATGGAATATGGTGCGATGATAAGAGTTTGAAAGTGAGATTGGAAGAGTTTGGAAGCAATGCTCATTATCCAAAGAAGGATGAGGCTAGAAAAGGGAAGAGTGCACAGACGGGGCAATGGAAGCACGGTAAAATTACATCAGGGTACAATGGTCAGAGATCTTTTGCTGATGTAGTCCAAGGTATACGAAAGGAGAATACCGTGAAAACCATAAGGCCATGTTTGTTTGGACGGACTGGATTAACATTCCCATGACTAATAGTCCTAGGACTACGAATCCGTTGGATTATGTATCCTATCTTAACTAATAGTTAAGTTTAAAATAATTAGTCCGTATTTCAATTGTTTAACCAAACATCGGATTAATAATTTTATTGGACTATTAGTCCAATCCCAAGCTCATGTCCTCCCAAACAAACATGACCTAAATGTACAGGAAGTTGGAAATGGATGGCTTTATGAAAGTTTAGTAATTAAGCTCAAATCCTTCTTCTCCTTTAATGCTTTCAAAGAAGAGTGCAGTAAACGAGGTCTAAAGGAGGTATGCATAAAGGATGGTGGTGGTAGGATAGCTCTTCTATCTTTTCAGTCAGTGGAACATCTGAAGGAGTGGAAGGGTAGATTAGAGGATTGGATTTATGAGTGGTGTGATTCAATGGACGAATGGGAGAGGGGCAAGGTTATTCAACAAGAAAGGTGTGTGTGGCTGGTTTGTCATGGCATTCCTTTTAATCTCTGGAATGTTGGCACCTTCAAGGCGGTGGGTAACATCTGGGGAGAAGTTGTTCAATAGGATGAAGCCATGAGTTTTCCGAAGTCTTTTGTGTGTGGTAAAATGAGGATTATTACTAGTAATTGTGAGTTTATTAATCAAGTGATCCTTTTAAATTGCAACGGGCAGCAGCACCCAGTAAGGGTGATTGAAGAGTCATTTTTATCGGAAAGTCTAAGACCTGGGGAGTGCAGGTATCAGAGTTCTGAGGGTTTACTCTCAAGCTCCGGCAGTCAGAGTGCCATGAATTCCAGCGTCAAAGATGGAAGGGTGGTGGTAGGCATAGAAGGTGGTAGTAGGCCTGATGAGGTAGCTTCTAATGATGTGGTAAGTGTAGTGCAAGACACAATTGAGGGGACTGCACACGTTATGGAAGAAAGGGTCAGGAGGGTGGTTGAACCCATGGTAAAGATGTCAGGAGCTGGCTTAGAAAATTCAAAAAATGTGGGCAGTAGTCATGATGATGTTTTGAAGAGTGTAGGCGAAGTTTCAAAAGAGGTGGCTGTGTAGCCCCAATTTTTAGTTGGCAGCAATCATATGGATGGGTGTTTGAAGAGCCTAAGTGGGCCTGAACTTATGAGGCCCAAGTTTAGTTTGGAAGTAGTGATTCCTAGAGCCTAAGGTAGAGATTGCCTTATTAGGCTAATTGGGCTTACTTTATCTAATTTGAGTGACTGTGTGGCCAGTTCACAGCTCCTTGCCGAGAGAGCCTAAGTATGTATGCAGACTGGTGAGGGCAGTTCAGGTCAGGTTAGGGGGGAAATTGCTCCTATCTGTAAAGGCCAGGTTGCTGCAAGGAGGAGTGGTGCAACAAAAAGGGGTGGTAAGGCTCTTCAGAAAGGTAGAATTCTACCTCAAAGCTTCAATAGGGGTGCCATTTTCAGAACAACTGTTGCTGTAATTTCTAGCTCACACTCGGCTTTCAGTGAATCAAGCAGAAGAAAGGGCAAGCTAATGAAGGAGGCTAAAGCAACAATACAACTTGGAAAAAAGTTAGGCATTGATTTTGGTGGAAAGGAGGATAACGTGGCAAAACAGATTGTACAGTTGGAAACCCGAGATTTGGAGAGGATTACAGATAGGCTTCGGGCAGATGAAGTCTGATTACCTAATGGAGGAGTTTAGGTGTTTTGAAGTCTGCCTTATGAAGATAATGTCTTGGAATGTGCGTGGTCTAAGTAGGCCAGAGAAAAGGAGTAAAATTAGGAACATGTTAAAAGAAAGAGGGGTGGATGTGGTGTTAATTCAAGAAACCAGGAGAAGAACTTTGGAGGTAACTCTCATTAAATCTATTTGGCCTTTTGATAAAATGGATTATATGGGAGTAGATGTTGATGGCAGGGCTGGAGGTCTACTGTGCATCTGGCATCCTGCTAGATTCAAGGTTGTTGATTGTTGTGGCTCCAGAAATTTTATTATTTTATTAGGTATCAGTGGTCAGCCCTTTGAATGCTCTGTGGTGAATGTCTATGCTCCCAACGATGTTGGCAAAAGAAGACAATTGTGGGAATCTTTAAAGAATCTGAAAATCTCATACCCGAATCCTTGGTGTATGGGTGGAGATTTTAATGAGATTAGATTCCTCGGTGAAAGGAAGGGGTGCTCCCGGAGGGATAGAGGTATGAATGATTTTAATGAGCTGATTGATCAGTTGAACCTTGTTGATTTGCCAATGAAGGGAAGAAGATTCACGTGGTGTAATGCACAAGATGGGAAGAGATGAAGTCGGATAGATAGGTTCCTTCTGGAGAGTAGGTGGCTTGAGTAGTTCTCCTTCAAGCAGTGGGGACTGCCTAGAACAATTTCTGATCACTGTCTTGTCATAATAAAGGAGGATGAGAGAAATTGGGGCCCAAAACCTTTCAAATTTATTAATGCTTGGTTACTTCATCCTAATTTCATATTAGTAGTGAAGAGCTCATGGGAGGTACAAGTTCAACCGGGTTGGGCGGGGTTTAGATTGATGAGAAAGCTTGCCTCACTCAAAGTCAGTCTTCGAAGATGGAATGTAGAGGTGTTTGGTCATGTGGAAATAGAACTTAAGAATGCGGAAGAGGATTTACGCATTTTGGATTTGGTGGCTGAAGAAAGAGCATTGTCAGAAACAGAAGCAAATTCAAGGAGAGAAGTCAGAGGGCTAGTTTGGAATTTGCATAGAAGGAAGGAGAGTTTGTGGCATCAAAAATTTAGAATGCTGTGGACTAAGTGTGGGGACAAGAATACAAGGTTTTTCCATATGATGGCTAGCTCTAGGCAAAGTAGAAACCTCCTTGATTCGGTTGTGGAAGATGGGGTTAGGGTGGTGGAACCTAGCTTAATGAAGATAGTTGTTCATAGGCATTTCATGAAATTATTCTCTGAGTCTTGGAGCTCTAGGCCTAAGCTTCTTGGCCCCTTTGCATCCATTTCTT
This sequence comes from Camellia sinensis, assembly GCF_055761805.1. NCBI lineage: Eukaryota > Viridiplantae > Streptophyta > Magnoliopsida > Ericales > Theaceae > Camellia > Camellia sinensis. The sequence goes on along the minus strand of NC_138964.1, from coordinate 29,899,167 downwards.
CTACTGGGTAGGTAGAAACCTTAGAAGCAGTATTTTCAGAGCAGGAAATTTGGGATGCGGTTAAAGATTGTGATGGTAACAAGGCCCCGGGTCTGGATGGTTTCAGTTTGGCCTGTATCCAGAAATGATGGCAGATAATGAAGGGTGAAGTTTTACACTTCATGGATGAGTTTCACTCTAATGGGAAGATTGTCTCAGGCCTTAACAGCTCTTTCATCACCCTCATACCTAAACGCGTGGATCCTTGTGAGTTAAGTGATTATAGGCCCATTAGTCTTGTTAACTTAGTTTACAAAATTCTTGCTAAAGTGCTATAAAAAAGGTTGAAAAGAGTGTTGCCACGAATCATTAGTGAAGTTCAAACAGCTTTTTTGGGTGGCAGATCTATTCTTGATGGTGTTCTGATAGCAAATGAAGTAGTACATTGGTGGAAAACTGCAAAAATGAGAGGCATCATATTAAAGTTAGACTTCGAAAAGGCATGATTGTCTTTTTCAATTTGGAAAGCTAGGAATGATTGTCTTTTTCCACAAAAGAGTGTTGATGGGTTTGATTTGGCTGAGTTGATGAAAGTCAGGATAGCTTTGTGATGCAAGCATAGCTATGGAGGTTTGCAGTATTCTGTGGAAGACATTGTTTATAATCTGGACAGAATTAAAGTCTAAATGAGGTCCAGGTTTGTAGGTTTTGTGCGTTTGTAGGGCTGTAGTTTGGTTTGTTTGATCTGCTGAGGTGCTGGGGTTTGGGTGGTTTTGTGTTGCTGGGGATTGCTGGGCTTTGGGATGTTTTGTGCTGCACTCAGATTCTGGTTTTGCTGGGGTGTGGGATGTTCTGCAGTCTGGTATGTTCTGTTTTGAACCAGGAGCAGAGTGGAGGTCAATAGCAAGGTTTGTTCTGGTTTTCAGCAAGGAGCTGAGTGGAGGCCGGTTTGTGTGTGTTGAGCTGGTTAGAGTATGGCTGTGGTGCAATCCTCCAAATGGTATATGCTACAATTTAAACATTCTGAAGGAATCCTCTATCTATGCTGTTCTGCTGTTGGTTTGAGGGTTGGAGTTATCTGGTTTTGAGCTGACCTTCAGTTTGCTGTTATGCTCTTGGACAGCTTGTTTGTCAGGTTTTGTTCTGTTTTGCCTGTTTCTGCTGTGTTGTTTTTTTTTTCTTTGTCTTCTTCTTCTGTTGGTTTCTCACCAACTAGGAGGTTGGAGCTTCGCTTAGCTCCAAGCTCCTCTTTATTGATGTTTCCTCATTACTCTGTTCAGTTTTCATCAATAAAGTTTTTTCGTTTTGCCGATCAAAAATAATAACAAACTGATTGATGAAATTCACCTGGCTGAAAATCAAGAAGCACCTTCCATGTCTTGCGATCCAAATTATAAGAAATGAAATTGCCATAAATATTAAACACCAGTGCAAAATCTTTTTCATTTGCTCCCTTCACAATACACACCACAGAAAATTGGTGAAATTTCTCAGGGAAAATAGATTCTACAGGTCTCAGATTGATCCAGTACTTCACTTTCCAGTAGCAGTAGTCCTTGTCCATCTTAAGAATTCTGAATCTCAATGGCAAAACCTGTTGATTCTGAATAAGAAACAAATGACCATGACATTCACCAAAATGCAGAATATTATCATTAGAAAGAATTTTAGGGTATGGAGGCATTGGAGTTCGTGCCAGATTCTTAGCATCAACGTCAAATCGAATGTAAATGTTAGTGGAAGTCATCCAATGAATAGCTCCATTCGAAAACACCCTGCATCTCAAGGAGTGACCTGGTGGTGCAATGACACGAATGTGTTTCCAAGATGCACTCTCCGATGAGTAGATATCAATTACATAAGAACTTCCAGACCTTCCACGAAGATCAAAAGAGTAATGAACCAATACAACCTTGTAGTGAGGTGATTTTGAAGGGTCAAAAGCCAAGTGAGCACCAAACTTGTGATCTAAAAATCTAGATAAAGTGCCGGCAGGTTCAGGTAGTGCAGTGTATTTTTGGGTGGTCGGATTACAAACGATGTAACGTTTTCCGTAAACCTTGGAGCAAAAGAGTAAGCCGTTACAGGAGCATACAATCCTAGGTATAGATCCTTCTCCAACACCATTGAGGAAGGCGAGTGTTGGAAGACTTGAGTGGCTGTGAAACGAGACAGAATTAAGTTCCTTGAACATCCAAAGTTTGCAGTAGAAATATATGCCTGAGATCAAGGAATTGTTATTTCGGTGGGTGTGGTTGTGGGAAAATTGTGAGTCAGAGATGAGAGAGAGCCAATGCATAGATACACACTTGAATCTGAGGAGTGACTTTGCCAGCACATGTAAAAGAATCTCTGTTAGAAGATCAACATTGTTGACAACTACTTCTACTGCCAGTGAGTCTTCCAATGATGTGGAGCCAATAACTAGCTTTCTTCTTTTGTTGGATACTTTCTCGGTCATTTTTTCCTGTACATAACCCACAAGAAGATCAGAATCAGGGAATGTGCACAGATGTGATGCGTATGGTAATATGAAGACGAAGAAGGATCTAGTTATGTAACTATCTTCCATTGCTTACAATTTATGTAACAAGCTTAACTACTAATAATTGTCTAATTCTCAACTCAACTCCAATAAGCTCCTATCTTAGCTGCAGTAATCTTCATTATGTAACAATGTGATGACAGGAAAGGGCAACGGGTTGGGGTTTTTAGGGTTTCGAGCTCGAATCCGTCATTTTAAACTCTACTAAAAAATATATAGGTATTTAGGGGTTGTTTGAAATGTCCTAAATAAGTGTATTTTTTTACTTTTTGAACTAAAAAGTAGAGAGAAAAAAGATGACTATTTGGGATAACTTCTTGATTTTTTACGAAAAAATGTATATTAAAATATTGTATAAAATAAACAAATTACCATTTTACTCCTACTATATGTAAATACCTACTAACTTGGATTGTATTGCATGCCAATCGGTTGGCAGCAAACATTATAGGGGCAGATTGCCTACAGTCTAAGATTGGATTGGACGGTGCTGTTTGGCCCGTGAGGCCCCATCACTGGTCTCGTTTTGATAATCGAAATGGTTCAATGTGTAGAACTCAATATGATTTTTTATAGGCATAGAGTATCCAATGAGTTCTACACATTGAATGGTTCAGATTATCAAAACAGGACTCGTGATGTCCCCCACGAGCCGAACAAAACTGTCCTGTGCAACTTTTTTGTGCACCGCCGGGTAAAATTTGTAGCATCAGTTGACAGTGTACCATCACTGCACATTGTCCTGTGTAACAGCACTGTCATGGTTTTTTATATATATATATATATATATATATTTGTGAATAGTGATAATTTTTTAACTTTTTTTTAGTAAATTTTTGACTTTTTATCTTATTTAAGACATGCCAAACTAGTCCTTACCGTAGTGGGGCAAACGGTTTGGAATGCAAATTATAAATTTTAAAGTTTAATCTGCGGTTAGCGGATAGAGCAGTGTAGATTGATGCGAACTGATGTGATTTTAACGGATTGGATAATCCATATATCAACTCAAGCTTTTTACTCAAACCTGTATATTAAAAAGTTACTCAACCCAAATCCAGATTGACCGCAGGAATCGCAGGTGAAGGAACCGGAGACGTAAGTGGGATATGGGACTAGGGTTACAGGATGAAGAGGGTGGGATGGTTGTTTCATGGAGTGACTCGCTAGAAAGCATTGTTCCCGGTGGAAGAAATTTCATTGCCAGCACACGAAAACCACACCTGAGATTGGGAAGTTACAACCAGAGCAATCAATTCCGATTTTTACCATTTTTGGGAGTTTGAGGAGGGTTAGATTGTAGGGGTGACTAAAATGCTTCTCCTCGAAGCTCAAGTGTTTAAATGATATAAAAAAAGAAAAAGAAAAAGAACATAGGCCTATTGGAAAACCCTCCCAAAACCTTGATAGAAAAGACCAAAATAATAGCATTTAAAACAATATTGATAACTATTTTAGACATTACTGTAAATGAATATAATATATATACATGCGCACCAATATAAATCTAAAAACTCAAGAAGTAGAGGAACTCACAGAGAAAAGTGAAAACTCACAATTTTATATAGAATTTTTTTTCCTTGGTTTAAAAAAACATATAAAAAAAATCAACGCAGAAGCAAATTATTGAGAGAGAGAGAGAGAGGATTTACAGGGAAGAGAGACACTCTGTCTATGGGATGGTGGTGGAGGGAGTAAAAGAGGGAGTCTAATAATTTGTGCAGGTTTTCTGATGGTATAGAATGATATTGTTAGGATTTTCAACGTATAACTGGTGGGTTGTGATTGTATAGAATATATAGGGACGATTTTCAAAGTATAATCGATATAGGTTTTGTAGTTAGATTTCATGTAAAAGTTGAATTAGGTTTTTGAGTTTGTCTAGGTTTGCGAATAGAGAGAAATATTATGTATTCCTTCAATCTTAAAATAATAGTCTCTTTTAGAAAATCTAACTTTTTTTTTATAGTACAATTATTGCACTTTAAAAAAAAATTAATTTTTCAAAATTACCGGTTCAAATTTTTAAAGATGCATCGCGAACCCTATATACAGTCCATGTTCAGATTTTTATTTTATTTTTTTAATAGAATGTTGATAGCCCCAAATTTAAGAGTCCGTCTATCGTACACATCGTTTTTTGTGTTGTGGTATTGATAGCAATAGGCTCTTCAAATTAGCCAATGAATTGAAGCATCAAACCAAATTGATTTCTTTGGGCTGAGTTGGATTGGGTTAATTTTTGAGTAAATTGATTTAGTTTTGAGTCTTTAAACATCAAATTAATATAATTAGAATGGTTCTTGGTTTAAGTTTTGTATAAACCGAATCAATCCAAAAACCAAAGCTACATATATGCATACATATATGTATATTTTAAAATTGTATTTATATTGACTTATTCACTTTATTACTCTATTAGAATGGATTTGATTACATCTAATAATTTTTCATATTCAAGAATTATTGGTAAATGAAGGAAATATTAGAAACTTTATTAAGATTTTGCAATTGATTTAATCTTTGTTGGTTGTATTAATAGATTTAATTGTATTGATTATATTTAAACTTTAGTTAGATTTAATTTGTATTGGATTGTACTAAATAATATTTTGCTCTTTGTTTTGTATTAAGCATAAGTGTAAGAGACTTGTATATTTTAATTATTTATTATTGATTGATTTGCTTATTTTTAATAGAGTGAAACCGTAGTTTCAACCAAACCAACACGAGCTACATTGGGTTGGATTGAGTTGGTTTTAGTTCATGATTGGTCTGGTTTTGGGTCGAAAAACTTGAAACCAATCATGATTAGGTTGGTATCAAATTTACTGCCAAACTGAACCAAACTGACCCATAAACACCCCCAGATATCACAAATATCATAACTAAATTATTTTCAATCATAACTACAAAAAAAACAATGAGTTATTACCAAATATCACTTGTGGCATAACTAAATATCTCTTCAATCATAACCAAAATAATAACCATAATATGTCATAACCAACACCAAAATGAATCATAAGCCTACACTAAAATGAATTGTAATCAAACAATACTTCAGGCACAACCAAAATAACAATTATAATAAATCATAATTAACTCATACCCAACACGTTAATGAGTCAACCAAATCATATATAACAAAGACCGACAATTTGTCATAACCATACATATATGTTTTGTGGCGTGTATTATATCATTCCCTAATTTGTAAGGCATAGATTGGAAAAAAAATGTTAAAAAAAAAATAGGAAAAAAAAAGATAGACAATGAAAATGTTCTTCGCATTTTTTGGTGAAAAATAAAAGACAACGAAAAACATTTTCACGATCTACAGAAAATAAGCCCATTTAGACGGAATATATTTTTCACTTCTAAAAGGGTGAATGCATTTTTCGAACTAAAACTTCACTAATGCTATTACATCATCACCACTACCATCAGTTCCACTACCACACCACTACTACCACAACCTGACTACCATCACCACTTTTGTTACCACCACCTCCACTACCATCACCATCAACATTACCACTGCTGCTACCTCCACCACCACCACCAACACCTCCACCCTGCCACCACCACTAACACATCTATTAGCATACTAGTTTAAAGAACAAAATCAAACATGGAAAAATGTTTTTTACATTTTTAAAAAAATGTATTCTATAGAAAATGTTTTTCATTAAAAAATATTTTTCGCTTAGTGAAAGGATTGTTAGTGAAGAGATTGTTAATGAGGGGATTAAGTAAAAGTGGGTTTGTTTTGATGATAATATGGGAGATGATTAGTGATGGGATTGTTAAATTATTTTTATATAAAATAAATAAATAAATTATTTCTATATTAAAAAAAATTAGAACAAATATTAAAAAAAAAAACAAGTGCATTTGGCCAAAAAAAAATTAAAAAAAAAATAGACTCAATCCTCTCACTATTTTCCTAATCCCACCTAAAATCCAGCCAAGCTAATCCCTAACTCAATTAATATTCATGGGATTTCGCCTGATAGCGCAAGTTTAGGTCAGCTGGCTTCATGGGTTTGATTTCCTCACTCGTTGCGTAGCTTGGTGAAATTAATAGTTTTTGTTGCTCGAGTGGAGTAGAAGATTATTTAAAAATAATTGGAAGAAGATCTCTCAGCCATAGTTAACTTATTTTAGGGGTTGTTTGAGCTGTTCTAAACAAGTGTACTTTTTTAATTTTTTATAAAAAAAAAATGTGTAGAAAAGTAGAGAAAGTGGTTAGAAAAGTAGAGATGAGATGTTAACAGATATTGATTAATATGATCCAAATAAGTGTATGTATGCAAAAAAAAAAAAAGTACACTTTTTTAGTGCATGCCAAACACCTACTTTTTATTTCCTTTTTCTAACTTCTTCTCCTCTCTTTACTTATTTATTTTTTTAATCTTCTTTTTCCTTCAACGAGTACAATAATATCCAAACAGAGTAGCAGAATCCCAAAAAAAATGGCCAGTTCACATTGATCATCTACGCACTGTTAGTAACTTGGAAGTATTTCTTTGTTTTCCATGTAAATATTGATCTAGATTCCGTAACCTGTGAGGTTTTATTCATAAAATACTGTTCACAATAAATTTTATGAATGGCATAAAAATAGTCTTAATTTACATTGACAATGTAAATATTTCGTGATGTGAATATTCATACAGTTTTTTTTTATTAGCAAAAAAGAAACTTTATTAATGGAATAAACAAGTACAAGGTACAAGACAAATTACATCAATAAAAGAAAGGGAAGTGCAAAAGCATCATAATGAGCTAAATGATCCCAACTAGGTTGGCACCACAAAACTCATCCTATCATTTGCTAGCACCCCAAAGTTGGTGAGAGACCAACGAAAAAAGAACAGACCAACCAACCAACCGATGCTAGCACCTAAGCATAGCAGACCAACAGACTAGAGAGCATTTTGAAGTCCTTGAGCTCATTATGCTAGCATAGACTCCATCCATAGATAAAAGCTCCCAATCTCAAGCAGCCTAGCCAAGCTGCACCTTTGAGCTTTAAACACCCTTGCTACTAGATTACCAACAACTGCTAGGATGCCACACTCCATACACAATAGCATACCCACAGATAAACTCAATGCCACATTCCATATCTTTACAACAGATAGATTAGTAGCCCAAGCAAATCAGACCCTTGCTGCATACCCACAGATAAACTCAATGCCATATTCCATATCTTCACAGCAGACAGATTAGTAGCCCAAGCAATTTAGACCAGCAAGAATAGATCTTCTCCCTTGTTTCCCCCAGCAGACCAGAGCCTATTTATTTGCAACCTCCACTCAACCTCAAATACCAACAGACCCCACCACCTTAGACCAGACATCAACAACAAAGCAATAGAGCACCAGAAGGGGCATCAGTACACTACTACACACACCTGAAATCAATAGACCAGCAGCCATGAGACAGCCAAAAACCCACTACTTTGCGGCATTCACACAGGCCCATGACCACTGATGCAAAACCTAATTTGATTCATGTTAAAGATAAAATCGTTGACTGAAAACTAGGCTAGATTATGTGATGACTTCGCCCATATAGCAACTCTAATCTTGATCAACTCAATGACTTCAACAAGGCTAGGATTGGAGTGCTTGAATTTACACTTATTTCTGAGCTTCCAAATAGACCACAACACTGCTAGAGGAATACTTTTTCATAACGCTCTTTCGGATTTCCTAACTTTGGCTCCATCCCACCAGATAAGCACCTTTTCCACTGCATCCGGCAATGTCCCAACACATCCGCACCACTTTAGCATAGTAGCCCAGATATTCCAGGAGAAATGACACAGTAGAAGGACATAGCGAGTAGATTCAGGCTCAAATTTGCAAAAGGTACAATTAATATCTGAGTAGCTACTCAAGACCTCATTCTTCTGCAGGAACTCAGCAGATTTTACTTTGTTCTTCTAAGCTAACCATCTAAAGAATTGAACTTTGTGTGGGATAGACTTCACCCTCACCAGCCTGCAACCCCTAGCTGAAGAACCAAAACTATCAGAGCAGAATTTATACACAGAGGATGTGGAATACACACTTGAAGATGCCTCAGCCCAACAAGGTACATCAGCACAGCGAGGTCTGAGGGAAAGGGTGTAGACACCCCATTTTTGACAGACCTTAAGACTCAGACGTCACCGATTGAGTGCTTGGTGATGTTGCATATCGTGCTCGTTCAGAGATTTCAGGGTCTCGGCTGCGAGCCATGCTTCCGGACTTTCGGACTCTTTTGTGCTTTGCCTCGGTTTGCGAACCAGGCTCTGTTTTCTCTGTTTTCTCTTCCCGAAGGGAGGGAGAGGTCTCGTAGATCATCTCTCAGTGGCCGTAGGCTACGTTTCGTGGTCGTAGGCTATTTTGCCCGTTTGGAGCCTGGTTTCCGATTTTTCGGAGCCGTTGGCCGTGTGCCTCGGTTCGGGACCGCTTAACCACCTCCGTTTGCCCCGGTTTTTGGCATACATCTTGTTTCAGCCCTTTTGAGGGACACTGTGGTCCGAGAGACCAACTTCGTGGTCGGACACCACTTCTGGTGCCTAACAGCCCACTTTCGGGGCCCCAAACTGCGTGTTTTGGCTCCCGAACCTTCATTCTGCATTTTTGGGCTCCGACCTGAACTTGAGATAGTCATATTTTGAGGTCTTTTTCATGTTTGATTAAGGACCTTTTGCTGTTTGAGATCTTTTACTGCCACTTGCTTCTTTACCCCTCTTTTAGGCCTTTTCTTGCATGATAGTTTAGGCCTACTTGTATTTATTTTCGTGGCTTGTCATAAACTACAAAGTGTCTTATTTTGAGCCCCTCTTAAACTTTGTTGAAGGGATCTCTTTGGTTTGAGATCTCCTACTATCACTTGTCCCTTTATCTCCCTTTTAGGCCAATTTTGGGGGAAAATTTGAATTTCATTTCCCCCCCATTTTCCCCCCTCTTTTGCACCCTCTTGTGTCTATATAACAGACCCCCCAGCTGTGTTTTAGGGGTTAGAAAATTTTGGTTTTGAGCTCTCACATTAAATCTCTCTCTCTCTCTCTCTTCCAAGCTCCAAAACCCTTTGTTCTTGGACCATTTTTACACTACAACCCCTAGCCTATCACCTCCATTACTCATTTCAGTACCTTGGAGGACATTTGAAGAGGTTGAAAGCTCAGATTTTCAGACTAAAAGCTGCTGGAAAGTTGGTCTTCAAGGGTGGGTCCCTATTTCTCTTAAACTTGCACTTTTTTGCATGATTGTTTAGCTTTACTTGCAAGTATTTTTGGACTTCGATCCAAACTGAAAAAGATCATATTTTGAGGTCATATTCATTTTTGAATAAGAACTTTTTGCTTTTTGAAGTCTTCTTCTCCCCCTTTGTTCTTTACCTCTCTTTTAGGGCCAATTCTTGCATGATATGTTATCCCTGTTTTTAAGCATTTCTGGGCTCCGAGCCAAACTGTAAAGTGGATTATTTTGAGCCTTTATTCAACATTGTTGAAGGGCTCATCACTGTTTGAGGCTTCCATTTGCCACTTGCCTTTATATCCCTCTTTTGGCCTCATATTTGCATGTTTTGTTAGCCCTTTGTGCTTATATTTTTGGGCTCAGGTCTGAACTGTAAATAGCCTTATTTTGACCCCCTATTCATGTTTTATCAAGGGTCTTTTGATGTTTGAGGTTCCCTTCTTGCTCTTTGTGTTTAAACCTCTTTTTAGGCCTTATTTTGCATAGTATTTTAGGCGTGCATGTGCACTGTTTTGGGTTTGATCATAAACTGTAAAATGCCATGTTTTGGGTCCCTCTTCAACATTGTTGAAGGACCCTATTATGTTTGGGGCCAGCAGCTGTGACTTTCTTCTTTATCTCACATTTAGGGCCATTTTTGCATATCGGTTTAGCCCTATTTGTGTTCGCTGTTTGGCCTTCCTTAAAACTGTAAATATGCTTGTTTTGGGACTTTCTTGAGTCTGTATTTACATTTCATGTTCAAATAATGCATGCTTTGTATAGCTGTAGGCCATTGCGTGTGCCTAGTTTTGCATTTCGGGACCATTCCTTGCATCGGGTGCCAGGTTTTCATGATTCGAGGCTGTTTTGTGTCACATTTCAGTGATGAAATTTGTTCATTCGCATATCATGTTTCATACCTTCCCATGCTTTGTTAGAGTGGCATTTGTGCCTTAGGTTCGGTCCTCGGTTTGCGTGCATGTGTGCACGCATTTCGAGCGTCTCATTTTCATCTAATGGCCTCCTATGTGAGTGTGGCTGAGGTCCACTCATGTTGGTGTAAGTCCATTATGCATTGTGTATGCCATTTCATTTCATAGCATTGCGTATGCTAGGTTGTATGTTAACGTATTGTGTATGCCATGTTATCTCGTGCATCGTGTATGCCATTTCATAGCATTGTGCATGCTAGGTTGTATATTAGTTGCATTCATGCATGTCATGCATATTGCATTGTGCTTGGGATAGGAGTTAGCCCGAGCACGGGAAACGAGGTACGTTTCGTACTCCGAGTGACGGAACGTGTCTCAATTCCCAGTCGCCGACACTCCGGATTATCCATGATGGGATCTAGGTTTTGTTTTGTTTTCATGTGCATTCATTCTATATTGAGTTGCATAATTCGACTCCTCGGCCATCATGCATCGAGATGCGTGATTGGTGGCACGAGGATCGAGGCATGCATACATTTGTGAAAATACATTGCCATGCCCTTTTCATGCTCTCTATTGCAGCAAATCAAGAATCAGCAGTCTTCCGAGGCTTGGCGCGCTTTCCAAGAACCATTGTAAAACAGAGGCTAATTGGGGCATCATAGTGAATTTCTGCGCAAAGGCGACCCGGATATGCATCATTCATCATCTGGAGAAGAGTCAAGACAGTCCCTGGCTTGCATGCCAGTTTATTATTTTTCTTAGTTAATTTGTAAATTAATTAGGGATTTGTACATATTTAGGTTGTATTATTTGGACTGTAGTATTTATTTGGACCCTCTGTGCGAGGGCAATGTTGTAATAAGTGTGCGTGTGTGTGATGTATGTCTTCCAACCCCACGTCTTTCTCCCTTTTATTTACCAGCTTATGATGGTTAGATTAGGGCATGTTTCAATTAGCATACAGTATGACAGCATGTTTGCATCATTCATCTGTTTTGCATGCACCGGGCTCGGCGCATCATACTAACTGCATCTGTATTTCAATTTCAAAGTTGAAAACTTGTTAGCTGTTGCATCTCATATGCCATGTTTAGAATAGCCGAGCCTGCTATAGTTGCATTTTTGCATGTGTTGCATTAGGCATTTCTGTATAGTTAGGATCATGCATGGATTTCTAACTTAGCTTCTGTTTTGGCTTGGAGTACTCGGTAAGTTTTATGCTTTAGCATCCTTGCATGTGTGTGAGTGACTGCCATGAATAGCATGCTTACCATGAGGCTATATGCTTATGTGATATAACTGCCTGAATGCCTGTGGGTGAAGGTTGGGTTATTTGGATTGGAACAATTCATTCACTGTGTGTTTTAAACCCACTAGATAGTGGCAAAATCATGTTTTCTAAGCCCACCTGAGGGTGGCAAATCCACGTCTTAGCCTACTTGCGAGTAGTACCATCAAACCATTTTCAAACAAATAAACATGAAATGTTTTGTTCCAATTCGGACGATCCAGTCTATACTTGTATGCTGTGCGCATCACATAGTAAATCTAGGCTAATAACCGGAATAAGAACGCATAATGTTTTTAAAAATAGATATAATGGTTCGTAGAGGCCGATCTTTGATCGGGCGAGCGGGGGTGCTCACGAAGTGACCTTCCCCAATCGTACCCAAGTTCCCGAGCCGAAGCAACTTTGGTGATGACGGACACGTGGCCTTAGGCAACGAGTCAGGGTTTCCTAAATTCCCCCAAAATAAATATTTAGGTGGCGACTCTGTATCTGGCAAAGCAGTCCATATTTGGCACTTCTTTCAAAAATCTGTTTTCTCAAAACGATTTGCCGGATTTGGACTCTTTGGTTCAGACTTAGAACCGTGACATTTGAGTCCTAAGCTGTAGTGAGCCCAATATTGAACGGAACGGGGGGACTCGTTCCTCCCCGGGGCGTTCGGGGACATCTACAAAGGGCTGCTGCTAAAAGAATTCTCAATCTTGATGCTTCCAACTCCTCCCACTCACACAAAGCCCTTCTAAACAGTATCACCCATTCTACTGAATTTCCTTTTAAATCAAAGTAATGCTTGATAGAACCTTCCTTAGACTGAGCAAGGCTGAACAAACTAGGGAATTCTCTCTTGAGACCTACATTCCCACACCACTTATCATGCTAGAATTTTGTTCTAGATCCATTCCCAACTTGAATCTGAAAGTTCGGCTCGAAAAACACAACCAAATCCCATCTCTGATTAGTAATAGTAATAATGTCCTTCCAAATGCTAGAGTGACTACTACTGAGATTAAAAATAGGACTCCACTTGTCAGTCTCAATTTTATATTTACTACAAATCACTCTCCTCTAAAGAGCACTTGATTGGAGGCCAAACCTCCACCATCATTTGATGAGTAAACAAGTGTTCACCTCCCTGATTCTCCTAATCCCCAGCCCACCTTAATCTAGCCTTTAATTTAGTGATCTCCTCCCATTTCACCATATGAATTTTCCTTTTCAGGTCAACGCCACCCCATAAAAAAGACGCTTGAAGTCTTTCAATCTCCTTAGCTACTCCCTCTGGCATTCTAAACAATGACAAGTGGTACACAAGTAAGCTAAGCACGACTACTTTAATTAATGTTAGCCTCCCTGCAAATGATAGGAGCTTCCTCTTCCACCCAGCGAGTCTGGATCTAACCTTCTCCAAGATAGGTTGCCAAGTTACTTTTCTTCTTGGATTGGCCCCAAGAGGTAACCCGAGATGCTTGATGGGCAAATTCTATACAGTGCAATTTAATAGAGAAGCAAAGTTTGCTTGATTGTCATTAGATATACCAACACCACACACCATACTTTTGTGATAGTTAATTTTTAGGCCAGATAATATCTTAAAGCACCTCAAAATTCTCTTTAATTTTAGCACTTCATCCTCTTCAGCTTCACAAAATAGAATTGAGTCATCAGCAAATTGTAGGTGAGAAATTAAAACATCATTAGATCCAACCTTAACACCTTTAATCAGTCCCAAATGCAGTGCCCTTGATAATAATATGTTCAAACCTTCAGCCACTATAGTGAAGAGAAAAGGAGACAAAGGGTTACCTTGCCTCAGACCTCTCTGAAGGCAGAACTCCTCAGTTGGGGAGCCATTGACAAGTATAGATAATTTCACGGTGGTCACACACTCCTTAATCCAAGAAATCCACTTGTGCCCAAAACCAAAATTTGAAAGCATGGATAATAGAAAATCCCAATTGACAGCATCATAAGCTTTCTAGAAATCCAATTTAATGATTAACCCCTTCTTCCTAGTTTTCTTCCACCAATCCACTACTTCATTGGCAATCAATACTCCATCAAGTATAGATCTACCACCTAAAAATGCTGACTGTGCTTCACTAATAATTATAGGTAAGACAATTAATGTGAACATTCACACGTTCAAATATGAATGTTCATATCACCAAGTTACTAAGCGTTCAATAAATATTTGTAAGGATAAGATTATTTATAAAATAGTTTAAAGATTTATTGGAAGGAAAATTTACTAGAAAATCATTTTTCAAGTGTTTGTATCCCAATTAATCCATAAGATATTCTTATATTCTAATAAATCCTATTATTTGGACATTTGATCTACCAAATCCTAATTCTCATATTTAAGGTATTTTATGGATATTTCTACCCTTACAAACAATTTTTGAACGGTTAGTAATTTGGTGATGTGAACATTCATATTTTACAATGTGAATATTTACATTGATGTGTGAATATTCTCATTGATGGTATGAACATTCACATTGATGCTGTGAACATTCACATCACTTAACATTCACAATGTAAATGTGAATATTATTGGAGTATTTTGATAACTATGTCACCCATAGGACTTATTGGAACATAAAAAAATAATGTAGACTAAATGGAATATAAGTAAGTGAAAAGAGATTTATGAAAATGGCCTCTTATTATAATACAATAATATATTATGAACTAACTAGAATACAATTACTTGAAACAAAATTTTCTAATAAATCCTCATATATATATAAATATATATAGGCACATAATGTGAACTATATACACACCCATGGTACACATTTTCTTGATAAGAAAAATAAAATGTTTGTTGCTGAGAAGTATATCAAGTTTACTCAAAGTTCATTGCCACAAATTAATCATCTTTAGGCTAACAATTGCTATTAACTTTCATAATACAAAAAACTTAGGCGTTCTCTTGAAATAATGTTCCAAAATAATACTGAATTGTTTTGATTGTGCTCAAAATAAGTAACAAGAATGATTTCAATTCAAAAATCTGTAGTAGAACTTGTAAGTAACTAGAGAAAAAATAGAGGTAGGAGGTTGGAACCCAGTGCTAAGAAGAAGACGAGTGGCTAACCAAGGCAATAGATCAGTGGAAAATGGCTTGTTCACTATCTTTGTGGATGAGATCCCAAACTCAATGACGCCAAACAGTTTGTTTACTCTGTTTAACAAGTTTGGTGTAGTTAAGGATGCCTTCATCCCATCAAAAAGACGAAAAGCGACGGGGTTAAGATTGGGTTTTGTGAGGTATGATTGCAAGGTTGCTACTGAAATGGCGGTGTTGAAGGCTGATGGCCTATGCTGCGATAATAAGGCCTTGAAAGTAAAGAAAGAAGAGCTCAAAAAAGGATAGTTGAAGCAGCATGTAATGGAAAACAAAGGAGAAGGTAGGATGATGCAGCGCTCACAGAGGAGTCTTGGGCAAAGAAGGCTGGATAGTATATATAGCGATCCCGGTATTCCCCGTTGTTATTGAACTGTAATCTGGACTCGGCTCCGTAGATTCGTGGTTGTCTTATCCTCATTTCTATCCCTTACTCTTTGTATTCGAGTTTTGGGTTGTGTTGGGCAAGTTGGGAATAAGTTGGCCGTGTTTTAAAACTTAGAAATTTTTGCCCAGGTTTTGGTCTCTCCGCTCTAGCGGAAGTTTGGACGCTCGAGCGTGAATTTCCTTCTCTCAGCATTTTGGACGTCTGCAGAAAATTCTGGGAGAGTGCATCCGGCGCTCGAGCGGATCTTTTGACGCTCGAGCGTGAACCTGTGTCTGACGCTCGAGCGGGGTGTTGTACGCTCGAGCGGACCTATTTTTATATCAGTACGTGAAATCACTTTTTGATCACTTTTTGATTTCCTTTCTCTCTCTTACTTTTTCAAAACCTCCATTGGAGAGCACCTCACTCTAAAACCTAACTTCTCTCTTAGGATTGATCTAGCTAGAGTGTTTTCCTCACCTTGGGCCTTTGTAAGAAGTGTGTTGATCGTCGAGGGCTTCGTTGTGATCCAAGAAATTTGGGATTTGGAGCACTTTGATTTCGGTTCATCTTCTCTATTTGAGTTCTCCATTTGAGGTAGGGATTCTCCTTGTTCTTTTTCAATACTCCGTCTATAGATAGACATGTGGTAATTTTTGTATTGCATGAAAATTGTATCATGTTGGATTTGTTTGAAAATCACAAATAAACCTAGGGTTGGTTGTGTGGAGAATGGTTTTGGCTTCATTGATTGTTGTCTTGGCTAATTAAAATATAAATTAGCATGTTGTAGTTAAATGAAGAAAAGCCCTAAATTATATTTTGGTTGGGTAAATTAAAATGGGGGTTTGTTGACCATTGTGTGTAAATCTCTTTTGTCAAAATGAGTGTGATAAGGGTGTTAATGCCTAAGGGATTAACCATGGCTTTGGAGTTGATTTTATGGAAACAAGATTAGTGGAGTTGGTTTTGTGATAACAAAAAGGAAATGGAATCGTTTTTGTGAAAATGAGGGAAGTGTTTTCGAAAAAAGTTTGAGAATTGGATTGTTGTATCTTGAGTGTTGAACACACATGTAGAAGTTGTATCTTTAACTACCATGTTAATATTGTTGTTGGGTTTGTGATTCATGATATTTGAGTCTTTTAATAGATGTACTAACTAGATGCATCTAGAGGTTTTGTCTTTGGTCATCGGTGGAGGATGACACGGTTGTGTAAAATTGTCGGGTATGCATTTTACCATTGGTTAATTGAACATCGTAAGTGATGAAGTGCTAGATACATTATATATATGTATATTTGCTCGGAAGGAGATAGTCATGTGTTCATATACTTTAACACATTGCTGGTGTCTTGATAGTTTATGTATATGCATTATACATGTTGGTTATGCCTTGATGTGCTGTGATTGTTGGTGTTATACCCCGTGCTTAGAATCAAAGGTACCGTTACCTTCCAGCTAGCGCCTGGAGAACTGACCGCACTAATAATCGAAGGCACCATACCCTTCCAGCTAGCGCCTGGTAAACTGGCTTGTTGTTAATGTTGTTGAGTGGGGTGTATTGTTGGCTTACTACGCACATAGCTAGTAGAGCGAAATGGGATTGTTGTTGTTTCGTTGTAACTGAAAATATCATGGATTTGATTGGTTACGGTTCAGAGGATCGAGTTACTCCATTGGTTGATTGTATACATGTTGGTGGGTTGTAAGTTTATATTTTTACAAAGATATGCATGTATAGTTATGATAGTAATGGAAACGAACCAAAATGTCATTTTTTTGTCTTTTGGAAAGTGGGGAGGAGAACGAATGTTTTAAAGATAAACATGTTTGAAAAGTTACATCTGAGTATGTATAGGAAATGGAAGAGAGTATCGGGCTTAGTGAGATTACTTCCTAAGTATTTGTTAATGTTATGAAATATTGGGAATGGGGTTTAATGAAAGGAAAAAGGAAAGACAAACCACTTGTAGCGTTGAATGAAACGGTTGTTTTCGAGAAAAGTTCATACATGTATACTTTGTATAAACTGTCACATTACTATTCTAGTATGAGAATGAGTGTTCATGATCATAGCTATCTGTAAGTTGTTATTATTGAGGATCATGTTGAGTTCCCTACTGGACTATATGTTCATCCCACGTTGTTGAATCTTTTTCAAGTATTAAGCAGGTTGAGCTGTAAGATTTGGATCTACTTATTTACTGGCCACGGGGCCTCAGTTATGTTGGCGGAATGCCATTGTTGTAAAAGGGTTACACCCTTCTTCTTGTACCTTAAGTGATGTAAGCCTAAGGGCAATTTATTAAGTATGTTCATGTAATATTTACTTTGCATACGAATGAGAGTATTGTTAATCACTTCTACGGATTGAATGTATGAGTTTATTTCCGCATGTTATCCTTGAAATTGAATTAAGTTAATGAATTTGGTAATGACTTCGAGTAATAAAAAGTGGGGCGTGACAACTTGGTATCAGAGCTAGCCGGGTTTGAATACCTTGTGCTCGTGGGAAGTGGTTTTTACCACAGTGGGTTTACTACGTACTGTGAGGACGTTGCATATAGATATCATGAAAGTTAGGACTTATGTGTTGCATTTATGTGAGCATGGGATTCAGTCTCTCGGATAGTATTCATAGCCGGTGAACTTGCTTTGAGGTCCTTTCGGAAACACGCCTGATCAACGTGGTTTCTGATAGGAATTCCTTGAGAGTTCCGGGATGAGTGGCTATCTTTGTGGACTTGATTCGATTATGTGTTTATCTGTCTAAATGATTGAATGCAATAGAGATGTAAATTTTGAGACTAAGTGTGTCTTGTAACTTAACGGTAGTGGAATGTGCCTCGGAGAAGGCTATTGTGTTTTGCGCTAAGTGTGTTTTGCCTTCGTGCTTAATAGGATGTCTACAAGAGGGAGTAGAGGTCGGATGAGTAGTAGGAGCGCCGGGAGAGGCACAACAGTTCCTTTAGTACCTGCCGTTGCAGCATCGGCTGTCGGCGAGGATGTCGCACGTGAGATTGTGAGAGCAGTGCAGGACGCCCTAGCTCGCACTGAGGGCGGCAGCGGGCATGCTCTCAAACTTACTAAGGAGTTCTTTCGCTCCAGTCCACCAGAGTTTGTGGGGGAGGCTAAACCGTTGGAGGCAGAGAGTTGGCTAGAGCAGATTACCAAGACTCTTGATATGCTCAGAGTCGAAGATGAGGAGTTGAGGGTTTCTTTGGCGACTTTTCAGTTGAAGAGTGATGCGAGTTATTGGTGGAAGTATGCTAAGAATAATGTGGGTAGCACGTGGGTTGCTTTTACCGAGGCCTTTTTGGCCAAGTATTTCCCTCCTTCCGCTCGGGAAAGGTTGAGGGATCAGTTTTTGGAGTTGCGTCAGGATGATACTCCTGTGGCACAGTTTGAGATGCGGTTTGCTAGCTTATCGAGGTTTGCTCCGGAGTTGGTGGCAACAGAGGAGCGTCGTTGTTTTGAGTTTGAAAGGCGGTTGTGTTTCGATATTCGGGAGAAGGTAGCTGGATCCTTTTGGAAGGATTATTATTATTTAGTTGAGGCAGCGGCCCATGTGGAGGCCATGGTTGCGAGTGATGATGGGGTTAAGGAGGAGACCATTGCGGTAAGTCCTTCGATTCCTAAATACTCTAGGCTCAGTAAGGGGTGGAGGCGGAAACATGCTTAGTCGGGGGCTGGTTCCTTTTCTTCGTTAGGGGTTTCGGACACTTTGGTTGGAAGGTCAGGGGAGGTGCAGGTTTCAGACCAGTCTCAGAGTAGGGGGTCTGGTGGTTGTTTCGTTTGTGGCCAGCAGGGCCATGGTAGACGTTTTTGCCCTTTGCGTGTGAATTCTGCAAGTGTTTCAAAACCTAGTCAGACTCAGTTGTACCCGTCCAGTCGGGGGCGCTATCGGTACCAGAAACGGGTAGGCCAGGCTTCGGGAGCCTCGCGAGGGGCGACTTATTAAGTAGCCCGATAGTATTACCCTGGAGGGGGACTTTTGTGTTGTTGACCGGTAATGTATTATATGGATGATTTTGTTGTTGACCGGTGTACTGTTGGATGCTGAGGCACCATGTTTATGTATTGCTTATGTACGCATAGTGTTGTTTGTTTAATCCTCAGGTATTAGGGAGTATGTATGGGTTTTAAGCTCTCTTTTATATTGAGAAGTTGTTAATGGGGTCAATGATCCTAATGTTGTTGCTTGCTTGGTGCTGTATGATGAGTTAGTTGTGTGACGGCCTGTGTGCCTTATTCGCTTTAATGATTATTTGTTGAGAACGGGAATCCGTGGGAGAATGTGTTAGATGTGGTGGTTTTGAGAGTTGCGGGATGTTGGCGAGGTTATGTGTGAATGTTCGTAGGAATGTGAGATTTGTATCTCAAGTTAGCGAGAATGGTACCTGTTCGTTGGTTCGTGTTTTGGGTCTTGCTAGTTAGCGAGTCCGTGGTGGCCCGATCGGTTGTATAGGGGTAGTGTTCGTGTTGAGATTGATTATCAAATGTTGGGTATGGCTGTGAGTGGAGGCTGGCAGCATTCTTTGGAAGAAGAACAGTTGTGTTCTAGAGTAACGAGAATAGCGTTGGTGAAATTATCCTTCGTGATTGGGTAGTCGTAATTTAGGTTGACCATGTCGGTTTTCGGTTGAGGAGATGAGCAAGCTTGCTATCTAGCCATGGAGGGTGGTAATTCCCTTAGAAACAATGTTGGTGTGGTCTGGTTTTAGGAGGTCTGGTGGGATCCCAAAATTTGGGGATTGGGTAGGGAACTCCGTGTTTGGGGTTAGTGGTTTGAGTGGCACATCAGTGGGCGGATCACTGGGTGTCGAGTTTATTGAGTTGTTTAGTCAGCTTGTTGGTATTGTGTTTTGGGTCGACATTGGTCACCTTGAAGTTAGTCTCGTTTGTTGTAGACTTTGTATGTTGGTTAAGGAAAACTGAAACTAATCGAACATGTTATGCCATTGAACCTGACGGTTGATAGAATACATTGACTTTATGTATTGATTGATTGTGTATATGACCTGTGTGTTTATATGCATTGCTTGTGTATGGGAGGAGATGGGGGATGTACTCCACGGTTTAGGGGAAGATGGGGGATGTACCTCTAAACCAGTTAAGGGTTAAGGGAAGATGGGGGATGGACCCAAGGATGCAGCTCATATGCTCTCCCATTGTAGTGATGATACAGCTCATATGCTTATCTATTGGAATGTTGATACAGCTCATATGCTTATCTGTTGAAGTGTTGACACAGCTCTTATGCTTGTCTAAAGAAGTGTAGATAAAGCTCATATGCTTATCTTTGAAAGTGTGATATAGTTTTTATACTTATCCGTTGATGTGATGATATAGCTAGTATGCTTATCTATTGTGAAGTGAGAAATGTCTTATATGAGTTACTGTCTCATTTAATTGTTGGTCAGGTTCTGAACCATATTTATGATTTTAAATTGGTTAAGTAAAGGGAGGCAGAATGAAATTGCAAAATCATGAATTTCTTATGCCTTATGTGTTGATAGTACTGTTGTTATTTCTATTAACTATCATTATACAAATGTTATGTTCTGTGTTGGTTGTGGTATCACTGTGTGCGTGATGGTTGTTGAAAGTGTTATTTTGGAAAGAAATGGAGAACAAAACTCTTCCTAGTATTTGGGCCACCTAAGAATGTTGTTGAAAAATTGATTTAATTCAAGGGTTTTAAGGAATTTCAAATGAATGATTTTTGGTAAATAAATGGTGGATGATTGTGTTTTGGATAACACCGTGTTGGTGAAAAATGTATACAAAGTTTTTGAGTTTCGCATGGAAAATACAAGGTTTATTTCGAAATGTCAGCACTGAAAATTTGACTATCTTTGAGAAATGTCTCTTGAGCAAGAAAATGTTTTCTTATTATTTACTCAAAGGGTTTGCTTTGGTCATGTTGTTGCATAGTGACTTAGCTTGACGCGCTAGTCAATTTTTGATAAACTGCTTCGGAAAAGGTTTTATTTTATTGAGACGGTCACATCTGGAATGTCGTCGTTTGGAACGTGTTCCCCTGGTTAGTCTCTTCCTTGGTAAGAGTGGATTAAAGGTTTGTAGTGAGCGCAGTTTCTTTCCTAGTACTCGGGTGTTGGTGTTGTGTGATCAGTTGGCCTTGTGTTTTGGCATATCGTTAATTTCGGGGACGAAATTCTTTAAGGGGGGGAGGTTATAGCGATCCCGGTATTCCCCGTTGTTATTGAACTGTAATCCAGACTCGGCTCCGTAGATTCGTGGTTGTCTTATCCTCATTTCTATCCCTTACTCTTTGTGTTCGAGTTTTGGGTTGTGTTGGGCAAGTTGGGAATAAGTTGGCCGTGTTTTAAAACTTAGAAATTTTTGCCCAGGTTTTGGTCTCTTCGCTCGAGCAGAAGTTTGGACGCTCGAGCGTGAATTTCCTTCTCTCAGCATTTTGGACGTCTGCAGAAAATTCTGGGAGAGTGCATCCGGCGCTCGAGCGGATCTTTTGACGCTCGAGCATGAACCTGTGTTTGACGCTCGAGCGGGGTGTTGTACGCTCGAGCGGACCTGTTTTTATATCAGTACGTGAAATCACTTTTTGATCACTTTTTGATTTCCTTTCTCTCTCTTACTCTTTCAAAACCTCCATTGGAGAGCACCTCACTCTAAAACCTAACTTCTCTCTTAGGATTGATCTAGCTAGAGTGTTTTCCTCAGCTTGGGCCTTTGTAAGAAGTGTGTTGATCGTCGAGGGCTTCGTTGTGATCCAAGAAATTTGGGATTTGGAGCACTTTGATTTCGGTTCATCTTCTCTATTTGAGTTCTCCATTTGAGGTAGGGATTCTCCTTGTTCTTTTTCAATACTCCGTCTATAGATAGACATGTGGTAATTTTTGTATTGCATGAAAATTGTATCATGTTGGATTTGTTTGAAAATCACAAATAAACCTAGGGTTGGTTGTGTGGAGAATGGTTTTGGCTTCATTGATTGTTGTCTTGGCTAATTAAAATACAAATTAGCATGTTGTAGTTAAATGAAGAAACGCCCTAAATTATATTTTGGTTGGGTAAATTAAAATGGGGGTTTGTTGACCATTGTGTGTAAATCTCTTTTGTCAAAATGAGTGTGATAAGGGTGTTAATGCCTAAGGGATTAACCATGGCTTTGGAGTTGATTTTATGGAAACAAGATTAGTGGAGTTGGTTTTGTGATAACAAAAAGAAAATGGAATCGTTTTTGTGAAAATGAGGGAAGTGTTTTCGAAAAAAGTTTGAGAATTGGATTGTTGTATCTTGAGTGTTGAACACACATGTAGAAGTTGTATCTTTAACTACCATGTTAATATTGTTGTTGGGTTTGTGATTCATGATATTTGAGTCTTTTAATAGATGTACTAACTATATGCATCTAGAGGTTTTGCCCTTGGTCATCGGTGGAGGATGATACGGTTGTGTAAAATTGTCGGGTATGCATTTTACCATTGGTTAATTGAACATCGTATGTGATGAAGTGCTAGATACATTATATATATGTATATTTGCTCAGAAGGAGATAGTCATGTGTTCATATACTTTAACACATTGCTGGTGTCTTGATAGTTTATGTATATGCATTATACATGTTGGTTATGCCTTGATGTGCTGTGATTGTTGGTGTTATACCCTGCGCTTAGAATCAAAGGTACCGTTACCTTCCAGCTAGCGCCTGGAGAACTGACCGCGCTAATAATCGGAGGCACCATACCCTTCCAGCTAGCGCCTGGTAAACTGGCTTGTTGTTAATGTTGTTGAGTGGGGTGTATTGTTGGCTTACAATGCACATAGCTAGTAGAGCGAAATGGGATTGTTGTTGTTTCGTTGTAACTGAAAATATCATGGATTTGATTGGTTACGGTTCGGAGGACCGAGTTACTCCATTGGTTGATTGTATACATGTTGGTGGGTTGTAAATTTATATTTTTACAAAGATATGCATGTATAGTTATGATAGTAATGGAAACGAACCAAAATGTCATTTTTTTGTCTTTTGGAAAGTGGGGAGGAGAACGAATGTTTTAAAGATAAACATGTTTGAAAAGGTACATCTGAGTATGTATAGGAAATGGAAGAGAGTATCGGGCTTAGTGAGATTACTTCCTAGGTATTTGTTATTGTTATGAAAGATTGGGAATGGGGTTTAATGAAAGGAAAAAGGAAAGACAAACCACTTGTAGCGTTGAATGAAACGGTTGTTTTCGAGAAACGTTCATACATGTATACTTTGTATAAACTGTCACATTACTATTCTAGTATGAGAATGAGTGTTCATGATCATAGCTATTTGTAAGTTGTTATTGTTGAGGATCATGTTGAGTTCCCTACTGGACTATATGTTCATCCCACGTTGTTGAATCTTTTTCAGGTATTAAGCAGGTTGAGCTGTAAGATTTGGATCTACTTATTTACTGGCCACGGGGCCTCAGTTATGTTGGCGGAATGCCATTGTTGTAAAAGGGTTACACCCTTCTTCTTGTACCTTAAGTGATGTAAGCCTAAGGGCAATTTATTAAGTATGTTCATGTAATATTTACTTTGCATACGAATGAGAGTATTGTTAATCACTTCTACGGATTGAATGTATGAGTTTATTTCCACATGTTATCCTTGAAATTGAATTAAGTTAATGAATTTGGTAATGACTTCGAGTAATAAAAAGTGGGGCGTGACAGTACAGGTAGAAGATCTTTTACAGAAGTAGTTCAAAGTGGTGGCAGTACCAAGAAGATGAAGTTGGTTGTAAAGGCCTTCGAAGTTGGCAATGGGTGGCTTTATGACAGTGTAATAGTTGAAACCTTTTCTTTCCTTTAATGAGTTTAAAATGGAGGGTGGTAAAAGAGGTATGGAGGAAGTATGTAATAACCCGACCCTCGTACATGTTTTCTGGTATACTTTCAGTCCCCTACTCTACGTATTTATATGCTTATTGTGAAATTTCGTGTGAAGTGAGGTTTAATTGAATGAGTTTTATGAATATAGATTCATATCTGTTTAGTAGGAGAAATATCTGTTACAATTATAACGTTCAAATCAGAAATTGAACACCTTAGAGGCTTGATAATTTGAAATTAATTTTATATTTGAGGTCAGCATGAATTTTAGGTCATAATATGATTTTCTGTGAAATTTTGATTTGGAATGATTAAACTGATTGATTTTCATCTTTATTCACTTTATATATATATATATATATATATATATCAATGCTTCTTATACATTTGACTTGGGGAAACCACCACTCAAAAATATCTCCTGGAGAGAGTAAGAGGAGAAGAGAGTTTGAGAGGGAGAAAAGAGTTCCACAAGGAAGAAAGTTGGGAAATTGAGAGAGATTGGAGAGATTTGAACTTAAGGTATGTGAAATCTACTTTGAATAACCCCTCTCTTAATCTTAATAAGAACTTCTTGTGCTATCATGTAAGTTAAGGTTGTAATAGGGGTTAAGGGTTGGTTAATTGAGGAATTGGGGAAGCTATTCTTAATACTTGGTTATGTTGGAGTTATATTGAATTACCTAGTGAGAATTTACATTTCATTTCTTCAACTATCACATTTGAGCTCATTTATGTAAACAAATGGCTATATGTATGTATTTATGTGTGAGGAAGTGGAACTTCCATGGAATTGGATTGTGTTTATGAACTTCAAGGAATTAAAGGCTTGATTGAATGTGTAATCCATGTTAATGTGATGATTATGCCATTGTGTTGTCTTAATTCCTCCATTTTTGGACCTTAAGATATTGTAAATTAGTTGGGTTATGCTTGGATTTTGGACTGCACAAAAACTAGGCAAATTGCCGCACGTGCGGGGGTCATAGTCGCACGTGCGGGAGTCATGGCCGCACGTGCGGGAAACCAAGAATTTTGGGCCTTTGGCTACTGCTAAAAAGGCACGTGCGGGGCTTCACTGCCGTGCGTACGGGACCCTTGCCGCACGTGCGGGGCTCACAGCCGCACGTGCGGCCCATGCTGGAAAAAAATGGTCTGCTCCATTTTGCGTGCTGGACCCTTTGATACTTTCAAAATCTGTATTTGACGCCTTTTGATGTTTGTAAATTCATTCGAAGCGAAACGAGTTAGGAAATAGTTTAAAAAGGAAACGAACTAATTCATAAATGGCGTGCATATGTAGGGCACCTACCGGGAGGGACTACCACTCTATCAACGCATTGTGAGTAGTAGCACTGTAATCGTACATTTACTTACCATTAATAATTCTTATTATTAACATTCTGTTCTTTGCAAGTAATGATGTTAACATTTATGTTGATTGGAAATCGGTGTGAACTTATGTGAACGTTGAAAGATTTTGTATACATCGGTATGCCTCTGGAACTACTCTGCATTCCGGTTACGGTTGATGGTTATCATTAATGTGCTATAACCTGTAAATTACCTATGTCTCTGTATAAGAATTGCATACGAACTATTAATACTGAATTGGTCTAGAGATAAACATAGTCAAGTTCATTATGATAAAAGCGACCTATGTTATGGAAAGATGGGAGCTGTGTGTTTTAAGGGAATGGTTCTACTGTGTTTCTGTATTTCGGAATTAATACTGTGGAATTGGTTGACAGGAATAAATTATAAATGTAAACCCCGCTTACTAGGAACATGATATCCTGAATGTCCTATCAGGGACTCCTACAGTCTGTTTGGTTCAACACATGTTTTATGACCTAGATATCTGCCTAGAATGGATCATCGGAATGACTATTTGGATAGAACTACGGGTTGCTTTATACGTTAGTGATCGTTGAGAAACTATGATAAGTATCGGATTGACCTATGAATGACTCAATCTGAGGAAAGAATTGAATATCCATAACATTGTTATGTGACTCACGTATGTTGTGAATAATTATTGTTAATACTCTGTTATACGCAAGACGACTGTTTCAACTTGTAGTAAAGCATGGAAGAAATTTATGTGCACTATTGTGTGGTGGTATTCTTATGAATTTGAGATTGTTCTGTATAATCTGTTAGGCCTATGGCCGTTCTGTATAATCTATTAGGCCTATGGCCGATCTGTATAATCTGTTAGGCTGGGAGCCGCTCTGTATAATCTGTTAATATCTGGGCCTGAGGCCAATCTGTTGGATTTGTTGGGCCTAAGGCCGTTCTACATAATACTAGGCTTGAAGCCTCTCTATATGAAAATTGGGCCCAAGCCCATTCTAAAAATGTTTACAAGATAAGAGTAATTATATGACCTCTGCACTTACATACATTATAAATATTACAATTTAAGTTTAATCATTAAATTGTTGAGTGCTACTGTTCACTGAGCCTTGCTCACCTTGTGTTATGTCTGTTTCTGTAGGCAATCAACCTGAACGTCGGTCCTAGTTCAACTTTGGTCACCCTTTCTTGGTCAAGCCATGTGGAAAAGCTTATGCATTTTGTGGGGTTCCCTCAATGACCCCTAGTTTGGTCCTTAATCTTTTGTCTAATGTAATTAGTCGTGTATAATTTCCTTTACCAGTATTTTTGCTATATGCCCACGTGCGGGGCTGGTTCTGTATATATGCCCAAATATGTTATTGTGTGAACGCATATATCTGCTTCTTGTATGTCTGTCTATCATAGGAGGAACTGTTGAATGGCACATTGAGATCCTGGCATACAGGTGTGAGCTCGTTGGATGTTAATTTATACTATTTTGTGTTATTAAATGCTTCCGTTCAGGCCCCATATGTTGTATATATTGTATTATCTGTCCGGTTCTGAAATGGTCATGCCCAAACTTTTAGAGGCGGGTTTGGGGCGTGACAAGTGGTATCAGAACATGAGTTGCTATCTCACACATGAATCCATTGAGCTTCAAGGTGTCTAGAAAAGACTTAGGCATCATGCAAGACATCCTTACTGTATACGAAAAAGGTTGATGGCAACGATACTTGTGTGTGTAATATTTGCTAACCGCAATGGTTACTATCCATGTCTATGTCTATCCTTCGTGTATATTGTGATTGATTGTGATGCAGAACACGGTGAGCATAAAGATGGAAGATCCGGAGGGTTCTACCTCCGCCTGGCTAGACAAAATGGGAAGGAAAATGACATGCAAATGGGATTAAATCAACAGCGTTGCACTGCGGAAGTGTGGTGAGGGCTCGAGCTGATCGGTAAGACAATTTATATGCAAATGATTAGATGAAATGTGTGTTATCCGTTGATAGTTACCTGTGAGAAACGATGATAAAATAATTGCACTTTCTGGCATCAGTTTAGATGACTTGATTAAACTCTAGGTATTGAACATTCCTAAGATCTAGTGACTAAATGAAATGATATATGCGATGTAGTGATCTCGGTTGTCCCTTTACTATTCAGTTGTATTCCGAACTCGATTCTGTGGAGTTGGTAGTTGTATCTATCTTGTTGTCGTCCTTTAATTCCATTTGTTTGAGTTTTAGGATGTGTTGGGCATGTTTCGAACAGGTGGGTTGAACCTTGGTCTAAAATCTTGTTGCCAGGTTTTTGGTCGTTCCGCTCGAGCGGGCCTTGTTGCGCTCGAGCGGATATTGCACACTCCCAGTATTTCGTGTCCCCGCAAAACTTCTACAGGTGTGATTTTTACGCTCGAACGGGTTTCTTTATGCTCGAGCGGTCGCACTCGAGCGGGTACTCTGGCGCTCGAGCGGGTAGTACTTTTTGTTGTAAGTTCTGGGAAAGGGAAATCTACGCTCGAGCGGACTGGTTTTCGCGCTCGAGCGGATGTACTTTATTCTTGTGTCTTGGCGCTCGAGCGGGCCGTCTTGTGCTCGAGCGTACCTAGTTTTTTGTTCTTGACGCACGAGCATTGTGTTCTCCGCTCGAGCGGGAATGTCGTATATCAGTTGGCAGTTGGGCATTTTAAAATCACTTTTTACATTCTCTCTCTCTCTCTCTTACTTTCTAAAAAGATATTTTGAGAGCTCCTCTCTCTAGAAACTACCTTCTCCCTAGGGTTTGATCTAGTTAGAGTGTCTCCCTATCCTCCGGCCTTTGTAAAAAGTGTGTTGATCGTCGAGGGCTCCATTTTGATCCATGGATCTTTGAGTTTGGAGCATTTTGATTTTCTTTGACTTTCCTGTTTGAGCTCTAACTTCGAGGTAGGGATATCCTACTCCTTCTCATGAGTTTTGTCTTTGAATTTTAGCATTTTGATGAGTTGGGGGTTGTTAGGTAATTTTGAGAAAGTTTTGGCCTTTGTGTAATTTTACAAAAGTTGGGGTTTTGTTTATATAAACTTATGTGCTTGTTTGGCATAGAGAAATGAGATCAATATTAGATTATTGATGAAAATGGAACCTTAGGGTTGTGATGTTAATTGTGGGAAATACTCTAATTACATTGATAAATTAATTGGTATAATTAATTTGAAGAAAAGAGGAATTAAATTGAGAATGTTGGAATTGGATGTGTATGGGATTAAAGGGTGTAGTTAGATTCGTTCATCGCTCACCTAGTTAAAATGTTGATTATATATCCATTTGGTGCATTTATTTTCAGTATAGAAATAACTGCTTTGGGCTATCGGTGGAGGATAGTCTTGATTGTTGTAGACACTGCATAACGATTAGGCAAACTAAAACTAATCGATTGAGTATGCTATTGAATATAGTGATTGGAATAATATATTAATTCTATGTATTGATTGATTGTGTATGATCTATGTTTATATACATGTGTTGTGTGGGAGGGGATAGGGGATGTACTCCACGGTTTAGGGGAAGATAGGGGATGGACCTCTAAATCGGATTTTTTGTGACATTGATACAGCGCTATAATGTGTATCAAGTGTTGATTATGGTAGTGTTTGAATTGATTTGATATAGCATTAAAATGTATATCGTTATCAATTGTGAAGTATAGAAGTGATTCTATGTTATGTTGATACAGCACCGAAATGTGTATCTTTCGCAAAGTGTGTGAATGGTTTATGTGTTATTGATACAGCATTAAAATGTGTATCTCTCATGTATTTCGAAAGTGTTTTAAAGATGAGTCTAAATCTCAATAAGTTATCTGGCTAGGTGTTGAGCCTTGTTTTCAAACTCAAAGTTGAAAAAGACATGGGAAATGAAATGTAACATGGACTTAATGTCATGAAACCGAAATGTGATATATGTGGATGTATCTGTGTTGGCCATCTATCAACTGCTAATCTTTTAGTCATTGTTCATAGCTGGTTTAGTGTATTTCTATTGGGCTGTGGCTCACCCTTTATGGAACATCATTTTCAGGTACAGGCAGCATGCCATCTCCAAGGACATAGCTTGGGAGGCAAGAGGCAGTCAGGCTTTTGTCGTTTTGTGATCTTTTGGATGTATTACATGTAAATTCAAGCCAAGGGCTTGATGTGTAGTTGTGTTAGTACTCCTGTTTTGTAACCAAGTGTTAACTTGGAAAGCTGTAAGCCCGTAGGGCATTTGCTTTTGTTGTTAACATGTAACACTCATTGTAAAGAGCTATTCTGATGAACGGAAGAATATTTATCTTTTATACCAATGCATGTCTAAATTGATGGGTTTTAATGTTATTTTTTGAGGGCGTTACAACTTGGTATCAGAGCTACCGGGTTCGAATACTTTGGGTATGTGGGAAGTGATTAGTATCACAATAGGTTTGTCTCGCTTGTTAGAGACTTAAGTGTAATGTAATGTGTTTATGTGATAACATGTTTATGTGACTATTTGGGTATGGGATTTAGTTTCTAGGATGTTGATTGGATCCTTGGGTTTCTGTGTGTCTTGTTAGAAAAGCACTTGATCAATGCTGTTTCTAACCGGAACTCTAGTAACGCCTCGGGACTATCATTATCCGGAAATGAAATTTGTAAGTGCTTATGTGTTTATGGGCTTACGTGGAGTGAATTACAGTTGTCCATGTATTAGGACACGAGTGTTTAGTTTTGACACATTTGTGAATGTGCTAACGCTCTTCGTTACCTTTATTAGGATGTCAGGACGAGGACGTGGTAGACGTGGCAGACGTGGTAGGCAAGAGATGCCTTTACCGGATGATATTCCGGCACAGCAGGAAGGGGTTGGCCAGGCCAATGTGGCCGAGCCAGCAGGTCAGGAGGCTATGGGCACTTTAGCCCGAGGGATAGCCGATGCTTTGAGGGAGTCTGTGGGTATTTTCCGAGCTGAGAATCCAGTTCAGGCTCCAGTTCAGGCCTAGGTTGTTGAGGCAGGGCCTTCCTTCTTGAAAAGGGAGTTCTTCCGGTCAAACCCGGACGAGTTTATTGGGGATCCGAAAGAGCCACTGAAGGCTGACGAGTGGTTAGAACAAATGAGTAAGACATTCAAGATGCTTGGCATCAAGGACGGAGCGTTGAAAGTGACCTTGGCATCCTTCCAGCTTAAAGGGGGTGCGGGTCAGTGGTGGAAATACATGAGGGGCCGTATTGCTGGCATGTGGGAGGCTTTTGTGGAGGCTTTTCAGGAGAAGTATTTATCTCTGGCAGTTAGGGAGAAGCTGAGAGACCAGTTCTGTCAGCTTTTGTAGTTGAGTTCTTCAGTAGCCGAGTATGAGGCTGCTTTTACTAGCATGTCCAGGTTTGCGCCTGAACTTGTGGCGTCCGAGGAACGCCGCCGTATCGAGTTCAAGAAGAGGTTGAGGCGCGGTCTCAAGATGAGAGTTGGAAGTTTGATGATCTGAGATTATGGGCGCTTGGTTAATGCTGCAGCCCATATGGAGATCATGATGCAGGAAGAGGAGGGACAGAGAGGCTCCAAGAGGAGCCAGGATGGTCAGGGTGATGGCAGGAGACAGAGGAATGCTAACCCTTAGCAGTCTTAGGGAGGTATTGCTAGATCGACCTTTCCGGTGCCGAGTGCAGGCTCGGGGAGAGGTAATCAGGGAGATTTCACCTGTTACAAGTGTGGTCAGTTGGGCCACAAGGCTTCAGTTTGCCCACAGAGGGGAGGAGGTCAGAGAGCTCCTTCATCTTCAGCTAGACCGTAGAGCCAGAGTCAGGGCAGGGGTCAGCCCTCATCTTGTTATCATGTGGTCAGCCTGGGCACCTGAAGAGGTTTTGCCCACAGTTGAGTGCCACTTCGGGCGCGTCTGGTCCTAGGCAGATGCAGGGTTTTCAGCCAGCTCAGTCTGTGCAGGCCTCGAGGGCCAATCAGGGGGCTTCATCATCCCAGTCTGTGCAGCAGTCGTATGCTCCGAGGGGTGAGCAGTTGGATCAGGGGCCTACTGGGCGCACGTATGCTGTTACCGCGCAGGATCTTGTGCCTGCTCCATCAGTTGTGAGAGGTACCTTCTTGTTTTGCAACTCGGTTGCTAGTGTATTGATTGATACGGGTGCATCTCATTCTTTTGTATCTGCAGCATTTGCATCTGTTTTGGAATTGGAGTTGGCACAATTAGCATCTCCTATATGTGTAGTATCGCCTGTTGGTGGTGAGTTGATCTTGAAACAAGGTGTTAGAGGTTGTGATATAGAGGTCGCCGACCATAGGCTTCCTTTTCCTTTTGTTGTCATGCCCATGAAGGGTTTTGATGTTATTTTGGGTATGGACTGGCTATCGTCATACCGGGCTGTTATTGATTGCTACCGCCAGAGGGTCACAGTATGTACCTTGAGCGGGGAGTGTTTCCATTTCATGGGGGATCGGGTTGGTAGTGTGTTACCACCGGTGTATGATCCACAGGGGCGGAATAAGCTTAGTGGTCTACTTGCTAGCTTTATGAGTGGTGAGTGTGATGAGACCCAGATTGTATTGCCGAGGGTGGTTTGCGAGTATTCGAATGTTTTTCCTGAGGATCTCATTAGTTTTCCACCTCACCGAGAGATAGAGTTCTCTATTGATTTAGTGCCCGGCACAGTGCCGATTTCTGTGGCACCTTATCGTTTTGCCCCAGCCGAGTTGAGTGAGTTGAAGATTCAGCTCCAGGAATTGCTAGATAAGGGTTTTGTTCGCCCTAGTGTTTCGCTGTGGGGAGCACCGGCCCTCTTTGCTAAAAAGAAAGATGGTGCCTTGAGACTTTGTATAGACTACTGGAAGTTGAATCGGGCTACGGTAAAGAATAAGTACCCTATGCCCCGTATAGATGATCTGTTTGACCAGTTGAAGGGTTCCCGTTGTTTCTCTAAGATAGACTTGAGATCGGGTTACCACCAGTTGAGGGTCAGGGAGGAGGATATTCCGAAGACGGCATTCCGTACGCGGTATGGCCATTATGAGTTTCTGGTAATGCCATTCGGGCTTACCAATGCACCGGCAGTCTTTATGGACTTGATGAACCGGATCTTCCGGGAATTCTTGGATCGATTTGTAGTCATTTTCTTGGACGACATTCTTATCTATTCGCCTTCTGAGGAGGAGCATGAGGAACACTTGAGAGTGGTGCTTGAGTCGCTTAGAGCCCATAGGTTGTATGCCAAATTTGGGAAGTGTGAGTTCTGGCTAGGAGAGGTCAAATTCTTAGGCCATGTGGTATCCGGGGAAGGGGTGTCTGTTGATACATCCAAGGTGGAGGCAGTGCAAGATTGGGCACAGCCTAAGAGTGCGTTTGAGATCCGCAATTTTCTGGGATTAGCTGGGTATTACCGTCGGTTTGTGAAAGATTTCTCCAGGCTAGCTTCGCCGTTGACCAGATTGACGCGAAAAGGGGTCAAGTTTGTGTGGAGTGAGACTTGCAAAAAGTCGTTCCAAGAGTTGAAGGTTAGATTGACCACCACTCCGGTTTTGATTATTCCGGAGAGAGGATTGGGTTACGCGGTTTATTGTGATGCCTCAAGAGAGGGTTTGGGTTGTGTGTTGATGCAAGAGGGGAAAGTGGTAGCTTATGGCTCACGTCAGTTGAAAATACACGAGAAGAATTACCCTACACATGACCTAGAGCTAGCAGCAGTGATCTTTGCCTTGAAGATTTGGAGGCACTACCTTTATGGTGAGAGGTTCGAGGTGTTCTCGGACCACAAGAGTTTGAAGTATCTGTTTACACAGAGAGACTTGAATTTGAGGCAGAGGAGATGGATAGAGTTCATTGAGGACTATGATTTTGAGTTGCACTATCACCCGGGAAAGGCCAATGTTGTGGCCGATGCCCTTAGTAGGAAATCCATTAGTGATGTGACTTGTATAGCCATCCGGGAATGGGAGATGTTGGGTGCACTTGGCGAGTTTGATTTACTTCTGGGCGAATCTGTTGAGGCTGCGGCCTTGTTTTTTGTTGTTGCGCAACCTACACTTGTGACCCGAGTGTTAGAGGCACAGGGAGGTGACCTTGAGGTAGAAGCCCTCCGGGAAAAGATCTCTGGTGGGAAGGTTGAGAAGGGTTTGACGGTGTATCCCGACCAGAGTGTGAGATACCGAGACCGTTTGTTTGTGCCGGAGTCTTGCCGAGAGGAAGTACTCCGAGAGTTCCATCATTTACGCCTTGCGGTGCATCCGGGAGGCACTAAGATGTATCGGGATTTGGGTCGCCAGTTTTGATGGCGGGGTATGAAGAGAGATGTGGCTGTTTTCGTATCGAAGTGTCTTACTTGCCAGCAAGTGAAGGCCGAGCATCAGAGGCCAGCGGGTTTGTTGTAACCCTTGCCTATTGTCGAGTGGAAGTGAGAGCATGTCACTAGGGACTTCGTTGTAGGTCTTCTGAAGACTCAGCGGGGTAGTGATGCCATTTGGGTGGTTGTAGACCGGTTGACTAAGTCGGCGCACTTCATTCCTATGCGCATGAGAGATTCGGTAGATCATCTCGCCGACTTGTATATTCGGGACATAGTGAGATTACACGGGGTCCCAGTGACGATCGTCTCAGATAGAGATCCTCGTTTTATTGTTAGGTTGTGGCAGAGTTTGCAGAGTGCCTTGGGCACTAAGTTGACCTTTAGTACGGCTTATCATCCTCAGACTGACGGGCAGTTCGAGTGTACTATTCAGATCCTTGAGGATATGCTTCGAGGTTGTGTCCTTGACTTTAGTGGGACGTGGGAGAGGCACTCGCCCTTGGTGGAGTTTGCCTACAACAACGGTTTTCAGTCTAGCATCGGTATGGCACCGTTTGAGGCCTTGTATGGCCGACCATGTAGGTCTCCAGTTTGTTGGGCTGAGGTGGGTGATGCACCTTTGTTGGGTTCGGAGTTGGTGAGGGAAACGACGAAGAAAGTTGAGCTTATCCGTAGGAGGCTTGTTACAGCCTAGAGTCGTCAGAAATCTTATGCCGACCGTAGGAGGCGACCTTTGGTATTCGAGGTGGGTGATCATGTCTTTCTGAAGATATCACCTAGGCAGGGATTGATGAGGTTTGGGAAGAGTGGGAAGTTGTCCCCTCAGTTTATTGGCCCTTTTGAGATCCTTGAGAGGATTGGCGAGGTTGCCTATCGTTTAGCTTTGCCGCCGCAGTTGTCCGGAGTTCATGACGTGTTTCACGTGAGTATGCTTTGGAAATATGAGCTGGATCCATCCCATGTGTTGGATTGGACTGACTTGGAGGTTGATGAGGATGCCTCGTATGAGGAGAGACCGGTTCGGGTCTTGGATAGGAGGGATCAAGTGTTGCGAGGCAAGACCATTCCCTTGGTAAAGGTTTTGTGGAAACATCACGGAGTGGAGGAAGCCACTTGGGAATGTGAGGCGGATGTCCGTGAGAATTATCCGGACTTGTTTGTTGATGTATAATTATGTATTGAAATTTTGTAATATTGTTGAGCCTTAAGGGCATTGTACATGTCTTAAGTTGTAGAACATAATAATGTTTTGGTTTATGGAAATGTTGTAGAACTTGCCTTAAAACTGGAAGTCTGTTTTAACATCTCGTATGTGTTAAATGTATTGTGGAAATGCAAGCCTGATGTTAATGTTGCATGTATTAAGGAATCGTGGAAAATGAATTGAAATTGGTAAATTTCAAAGGAACGCATGTTGATAATGCAGGTTAGTATATGTATAATGTGTTTTGCCTCTTGAAAAGGAGATGAGATTGACCGGTAATGGGTCGGATTGTTTAATATTATGTTGTAATATTGTTGAGAATGGAGAAAACTTGTTTTTGAAAACTTGTATTTAATTTCGGGGACGAAATTCTTTAAGGGGGGGAGGTTATAGTGATCCTGGTTGTCCCTTTACTGTTCAGTTGTATTCCGGACTTGGTTCCGTGGAGTTGGTAGTTGTATCTATCTTGTTGTCGTCCTTTAATTCCATTTGTTTGAGTTAAGGATGTGTTGGGCATGTTTCGAACAGGTGGGTTGAACCTTGGTCTAAAATCTTGTTGCCAGGTTTTTGGTCGTTCCGCTCGAGCGGATATTGCACACTCCCAGTATTTCGTGTCCCTACAAAACTTCTGCAGGTGTGATTTTTACGCTCGAGCGGGTTTCTTTACGCTCGAGCGGTCGCGCTCAAGCGGGTACTCCGGCGCTCGAGCGGGTAGTACTTTTTGGTATAAGTTCTGGGAGGGGAAAATCTACGCTCGAGCGGACTGGTTTTCGCGCTCGAGCGGATGTACTTTATTCTTGTGTCTTGGCGCTCGAGCGGGCCTTCTTGCCCTCGCGCGTACCTAGGTTTTTGTTCTTGACGCTCGAGCATTGTGTTCTCCGCTCGAACGGGAATATCGTATATCAGTTGGCAGCTGGGCATTTTAAAATCACTTTTTACATTCTCTCTCTCTCTTACTTTCTAAAAAGATATTTTGAGAGCTCCTCTCTCTAGAAACTCCCTTCTCTCTAGGGTTTGATCTAGTTAGAGTGTCTCCCTATCCTCCGGCCTTTGTAAAAAGTGTGTTGATCGTTGAGGGCTCCATTTTGATCTGTGGATCTTTGAGTTTGGAGCATTTTGATTTTCTTCGACTTCCCCGTTTGAGCTCTAACTTCGAGGTAGGGATATCCTCCTCCTTCTCATGAGTTTTGTCTTTGAATTTTAGCATTTTGATGAGTTGGGGGTTGTTGGGTAATTTTGAGAAAGTTTGGGCCTTTGTGTAACTTTACAAAAGTTGGGATTTTGTTTATATAAACTTATGTGCATGTTTGGCATTGAGAAATGAGATCAATATTGGATTATTGGTGAAAATGGAACCTTAGGGTTGTGATGTTAATTATGGGAAATACACTAATTACATTGATAAATTAATTGGTATAATTAATTTGAAGAAAAGAGGAATTAAATTGAGAATGTTGGAATTGGATGTGTATGGGATTAAAGGGTGTAGTTAGATTCGTTCATTGCTCACCTAGTTAAAATGTTGATTATATATCCATTTGGTGCATTTATTTTCAGTATAGAAATAACTGCTTTGGGCTATCGGTGGAGGATAGTCTTGATTGTTGTAGACACTGCATAATGATTAGGCAAACTAAAACTAATCGATTGAGTATGCTATTGAATATAGTGATTGGAATAATATATTAATTCTATGTATTGATTGATTGTGTATGATCTATGTTTATATACATGTGTTGTGTGGGAGGGGATAGGGGATGTACTCCACGGTTTAGGGGAAGATAGGGGATGGACCTCTAAACCAGATTTTGTGTGACATTGATACATCGCTATAATGTGTATCAAGTGTTGATTATGGAAGTGTTTGAATTGATTTGATATAGCACTAAAATGTATATTGTTATCAATTGTGAAGTATAGAAGTGATTCTATGTTATGTTGATACAGCACCGAAATGTGTATCTTTCGCAAAGTGTGGGAATGGTTTATGTGTTATTGATACAACATTAAAATCTGTATCCCTCATGAATTTCGAAAGTGTTTTAAAGATGAGTCTAAATCTCATTAAGTTATCTGGCTAGGTGTTGAGCCTTGTTTTCAAACTCAAAGTTGAAAAAGACATGGGAAATGAAATGTAACATGGACTTAATGTCATGAAACGGAAATGTGATATATGCGGATGTATCTGTGTTGGCCATCTATCAACTGCTAATCTTTTAGTCATTGTTCATAGCTGGTTTAGTGTATTTCTACTGGACTGTGGCTCACCCTTTATGGGACATCATTTTCAGGTACAGGTAGCATGCCACCTCCAAGGACATAGCTTGGGAGGCAAGAGGCAGTCAGGTTTTTGTCGTTTTGTGATCTTTTCGATGTATTACATGTAAATTCAAGCCAAGGGCTTAATGTGTAGTTGAGTTAGTACTCCTGTTTTGTAACCAAGTGTTAACTTGGAAAGCTGTAAGCCCATAGGGCATTTGCTTTTGTTGTTAACATGTAACACTCATTGTAAAGAGCTATTCTGATGAACGGAAGGATATTTATCTTTTATACCAATGCATGTCTAAATTGATGGGTTTTAATGTTATTTTTTGAGGGCGTTACATGCGACACTTTAACTTTTATAACATAGCCACGTCTTTCTTGCTATAGCAAGGTTTAGACCTGTGAATTTGAGAAGTTATTGTGCTTAGATATTTGATAAGATATGTTTGCATGATAATTTGAATTGTGTTGAGTATAACCGGCTGTGATAAGAAGTTATGCATATAGTGACCCCCCTAGAATTATGTAAGGAGTTAATTAATTGTGATTTGTTTCCTACTGATTGTTTAAATGGGGGAAA
This sequence comes from Camellia sinensis, assembly GCF_055761805.1. NCBI lineage: Eukaryota > Viridiplantae > Streptophyta > Magnoliopsida > Ericales > Theaceae > Camellia > Camellia sinensis. Next base: position 29,861,135 of record NC_138964.1, on the reverse strand, counting down.
GACTATTACATTAGCTATGTTTGGAAGTTGGTTATTGACCTTGAAACAACATACAATTAATATGATTTTGTGGGCGGAGAAAATTACCGACGACTTCTGATAATGAACCAAGGGAACTATTGATGATGTTTAATGAGTATTGTTTATGTGTAATCGAAACTTGTTTATGGGAATCTGTAATCTGTACTCGGTACTCTGTAATCTGTAGTCTGTTTCGTTTATGTGTAATCTGTAATCTGTAATCAGGATTTCTTATAAGGAACGGCTGAACGACATGAAGGACTCCGCTCATATTACGTATCTATCCATATGATGCTCGTGAAAATATCGATAATCATTGACTCATTTGAATCGAAACTAAATGATTGGTAATCTGATAACTTACTCTAAGAATTAAAAAAAAAAAATCCTGCCTCTGTATATTAATGACTTAAAATTGAGAAATCATTTCTGTGATATATTTCTGTGTAAATCTCTAGATGTTGGATATTGCAAATTGCCAACACTACAAAAAAACCAAGATTTAGTAGCGGCCAAAACTGTCACTAAAAGTAGGAAAAAGCGTCGCTAAAAACTAAAACACCTTTACCTGCGGTTGCAATAGTGGCGGCCAAACCGCCGCAATAGCCCCGTTGGCATATCCTTATAGTGACGTTTTTCACAAACGCTGGTATAGTTATTTTTATTGCGACGGTTGATGTAGTGGCAGTTACAAATGTCGCTATATCTTGAATTTACCAATTACTTGCTAACTTTATAGTGACGGGTCGACTGCTACTATATCCTTCACTTTTGCGGCATTTTGTAAACCGCTGCTATATTTTGACTCTATTCCATCAGTTTTACACTGTCGCTATAACCATAGAATTCGTTTCGAATTTTATTTACAGTGACGGTTATTAATCGCTGTTGTAGGCTATGTTTTTTTTTTTTTAAAAAAAATGATAAAAAACTACAAGATACAAGGGGTATACCCTAAGAGCTAACCAACTATACAAAGACACATAAACCAAAAAACAACAAAAGACAATCTAGACAGCAAAAACCATCATGTTCACACACCACATAAGCAAAGAGCAAATGAGGGCAAGAACAAGGCAAACAATACAAAAAAAAACCTAAGAGCAACATAACCTGGTTACATTGAAAAGATCCAAACAACAAAAGGAATTAGAAACAAAACCCAAAAGGCCATATTACAGGGACAATTTGATTACAAAATGATCAAAACAGACACTATAGCCCTGCTCACATTATATATCTATAACAACACTATTTTATTCTAATGGCTCAATACTCAATAATTGTAAAAGATAAAAGAGTCTGCATTTTCATAATCCCAAAATATCCAAAACACCTTAATTAAAAGGTTCATTACATAAGCCTATAATACAAAAAAGATCCAATGTTTCTAGCAAACTAATAGCCCACACTATAATCCAAAAGAAAAACTTGTCACATAACAATAGTACTCAAAAGTATTGCTCATGACACCATTTTATAAAGATCTCCATGAAAAATGTTCAAATCGAGAAATGACGTCCATTGTTTGATAATTCATATTATCTTATTTCCTGTAATAAAAATAATTAAATGAGCATAAGTATCATTTTCAATTTTAAAATCTATAAAGAAAATTTAGACTACAAATAATTCTCAACAAGTCTTATTTATTTATTTTTTTTGGTAAGTATATGGTTTACATATCAAAAAATAAAGATTACAATGAAGTTGAAGATCATAAAGCCAAACATTAGTAGCAGCCACCAAATCAAGCAACCACTAGCAACATCCAAGGGTCTATTTTTAATTGTATATTACAGTTTGATACGTTGTTGATATTCAAATTTGTTCGATTGCCCAATTCTCTATTTCATTGGTTTGTTTGGTATTTTTACAGATGCCAGTAAAGGAAGCAAAGTAGAGAAGTCAACCTATCAAACCCCAATTTTGTCCAAACTAACTAACTAACAATTTATTGGTAAAGAAGTCATTAACAGTGGTTCTAAATTTGTGTCAATGTATGTGTATTGTAATGATGACTTACCTCGATTAGAAGGTTGAATTTCATGACTCCCAAAGGAGGATCTTTGATGTGTTCGTGGAGAAGCTTGGTCCAGAATGCCACTAGATCCATCTGTCGCCTAATTTATACAATAAAATTTACATAAGTATGCATAAATTTAGAAAATGATAACATATGATAAATACATCATATAAAAGAATATGTCACATGTAGTTATACCTGCAAATTACTAGAACTATGTCTCTGACTCATCAAAAATGCTACTTGCTCTTTTAAAGAGTTTATTACAGCATCTTGAGCTTGCAACTGAATACCTTGAGTTTGCAACTAATCACCTTGAGTTTTTAGTTGTTCCTTCAACTCAATTATAGTGTCTTTGTCTCCCATTCTCTCTTCATCAGAAACCATTCTTAAGTGGTCAAAATTATTACACATGAAGCCATGCTTGGAAGGAATAGGCCCAAATCCTAAACCTCGAACACGACCATGATGCTCTTTACCCATCACTTGAGAATAAATATCATTTGGTGACCAAGATATACGTCCACCAACATTTCCTTCAGAGCTACTTGGTTGTGAGCTCATCAAAGCTTCTAGTTTTTCCTATAGCATAAATGGGGGGGGGGGGGAAATAAGAAGAAAAGAGCGAGAGTGATTGTTTGCCACAAACACATTAGAATTTTGAAAATGTAACTTATTAAATGGGCATACAATTTTTGTAGCTGCTGCTTCATTGACTGGTGTCCCATCCTTCCTTTTGTGAAGCGGTATATATAATTTTGCTCGATCTAGTGCAATCTTATCTTTTTGCTCCTATGTAACAATCATATTGTTTGAGAATAAATTCATAATATAATGCGCTAACCAAATTCAAAATATAAAACAAGAAATGAAGTTTGAAATACCATATCATATGCATGTTGTGCATAAGTTTTAGATCCTCCTGTATCTGCACTTGTTTGCTCTCGCCTGCTTTCCTTATTGGTTGTACTATGTTCCTTCACTCATAAATGCATAACAATATGTTAAAAAAAATGATATAATGACATTGTATTATTTGATAGAAAACATACATCTATGCATACCTCTCCTTCCTTTGAAAAACAATACGCGACAAGGTTAGCATAGTGCTCATGGTTAACTATTAAAGGCGCAGTAGCTACTATCTGTGCTGCTGTCTTTGTCTCATCATAGTACTTGGCTTTTAAACTACATTTCCAATTTCTCCATTTCTCTCCCATTGACTTCAATGTTCGATGCCTAATCATATCCCTTCTCTCATCTTGAGGAATGGCAAACTTGGACTACAATTGTATGTTTTTTCATGTTATGAACATTCTTAAAATTATCAATACAATAATATAAACTAAATTTGTGCATTTCTTTGCCTAATTCTCATATTTTTACATGGAGATAATGAACCACACTAATTTCATACTTCTTACTTCTAGACGACACCTATATCCTAATACAGGAAAGGAACTTTCAAACAATCCTAACAACAAACGTATGTCCTAAAAAGATTTATTCAATGAAGAAAAGCCTCAGCAGTTATATAATCAAAGATTTGAAAATTGTGATCATTCTATCTACATGCAAAAGCAGAGGAGTTAGGAATTTAGAAATTGAAGGACTGCCTATTGGGAACGATTTGAACTGCTTTATAGATTAAATTCTGGATTTTAATTTTTTTCTTTTCTAGGATGAGTTCTGATTTTTTGGGGGGGTAACATGTTATGTAGAGCGAAAGAAAAAAAATGAAAAGCAAGGTGGCTTAGATTCATAAGCAAACAAAAGAATGGAGTGACGATTGAAGCTAAATGAGAGGAAATCATTATGAAGACAGGAAATGGAACGGATACATTTCAAAGAAGCTTCTCAGTGCCTTGGATGTTAAAGTTGTTTGTCCTGGTTATATTGAAAAAAGGCCAACCTTTTGTTTTCATTTGTAAATCTGTGCTCATTTTCTGTCAATCTGCTCAGAAAATCAGTGTATTATTAGTATTGTCTTATTGTATATTGATATGAACAGCAAATTTGATTTTGGATTAATGATAATGATATGATCAACAATGTGTTATTTGTTGTGTAAGAAAATTTAATCTTTGATTGTGCTTTTTGAAGGTCATTTGCAAATAAGCAACATATACATGCACATGTTGGTATTAGGAATAGAAACCAAATTAATGATTCAATTATAACTTAAATTTGTTATAAAATCTAAGCTTGTAGTTAAAGTTAATACAATTTTCTTTACTACTGTAGTAGAATTATCACAAAATACTTGTAGTTAGAAAATTACCTCGATAATATTCCAACAATCTTCTTTATATGGATCTGGCACTTCATGCCAATTTTTGCACTTAATTGGGCATAAGTGTGGCTTCCTAGCAATGATGCCTATGAAGCGACTGAATATACCACCCTCTATAGAAACAACCTACAAATTCTTGTTGAAGGTGAGCATAATGCATTCTTCTGGAGTCAAATTCCACACTTCAACCATACGTGTAATTCCCCACGTGTTTTGCTTGGCCGATTCATCTATTACAATACAACAATGAAATATATCATGGAAGTTAAGGGTGACTTGTAATTTGTACCTCAACTAAAAATCTAATAATACCTGTACGTTGCATTTCTTTTTCCCTTAACCAGTCCTCATCTAAATCATCTTCAAACTGAGGGTTAACCTCTAATTCTTGAGGTTGAGGATGTGGAGCATGTGATGAAGCATGTGAGGAGGGATGTGACCAACTAGGTTGTGAAGAGCCATTTGATCGACTAGGCTGTGAAGTTCCATTTACCCGATTAAGCTGTAAAGAGGCATTTGAACGACTAGGTTGTGAAGTTCTATTTGGCCAGTCCAGCTGTGGAGAGCCAATTGAGTGACTAGGTTGTGAAGTTCCACTTGGTGCGTTAAGCTGTGAAGGGTTATTTAGTTGGCTAGGCTGTGAAGAGTTATTTGACTGGCTAGGTTGTGACGAGCCATTTGATCGCTTATTTTGGGACTCATTCTGAAGATTGCAAGTTCTAAATCGTTTCTTTGCCATATCTGCTAGATAAACAATAGATGTAATTAATCAAACACAAAGATATTAATCAAATTAAATGAGCATTTATCATAGTATACTAAAGATATTAAAGAACATAAGCCATAGGAAAAGCTCATATACACCTCACAAGATTTTCTGTACACAATGCATGGAAAGAGGAACAGATCTGTTACAATGGTGGATTGGGTATAAATTTAGATTCTTGGAATGGAAAATATGGGATGTGTTTCCTTTTGCTGCACTGTGGTATTTGTGGAGCGGCAAAATGATTGTAAGTTCATTGGTTGTCAACTAAGGGTGCAGTCTCTAGTAAATGGTGTTTGATTGTCTTCGTACGGTTGTAGGGGTGAAGAAGGTGCCAATCCTAAGTCTGCTCTTGATTTTTTGGCAAAACACAGTCAGTGGGCTGTGGTGACATTAAGCCCTAATGGATGCATTGCAAAACATGGAAAAGAGGTTAGTGATATGTTATATTTGTCTCCTCTTCCATAGTTTTGGTTATTAGAAATATTAATATATAACCTAGTAATATATATAAAATCTGTGGAACTTTGAAAGGTAACTATTCCATGGAATCTTATAATAATCTCTTTTCCAAAGGCACATGTGTACCCCTTATGGAATGGATATTATCATCCTAAACATTGTGAATCTGAATTTGTTATCTAATGATCATGGCAAGTACACAAGATTAACACAAGACATTTATTCTGTTTTAAGTACACAATATGCTCTCTTTTAGTATATAATAAGTCTACAGACACAAATCTAACTACAGAAACAGGTCTAAGTACAGAACATTAGCACTAAAAAAGTGCGCTTTTTTATTTTTTTTACTTTTTGGTAAGTAATGGATAGAATTTCATTACCTCTTTCAGATTGTTCGGGTTCTGGCAATTGGGGAGGCAAAGGCAATAGATGCCACTGGAGCAGAGGACCTGTTTGCAAGTGGGTTTTTGTACGGATTGGTAAAGGGGCTAAACCTAGAGGAATGCTGCAAAGTGGGCTTATGCAATGGTGGCTCTGTTATTCGGGCTCTTGGGGGTGAGGTCACACCAGAGAACTGGCAATGGATGCATAAACAAATGCAGACTAAGGGCCTCACTGTCCCCAGTAGTGATGAGAGATATCTCCTGTCAAAGAGGATTTTTTTAGGGTTTGGGTAATCATTATTGCTATTGTTTCATGAGTCAATGTTATTTGGCATTAATGATAGGCCAAATCAATTAACTAACCATGAACTAATCAATATTTTCACAGACCATAAGATTTAAACACTGAAGCCAAGCAAAACTGTACACATTTTGTGCCTTTCTTCACCAATAATACTAACCATTTAGGTTCAAAGTATGAATCAAGGTGATTAGTAAGGTAGATAAAGAGACATGCATGTGGATAAAGAACATAGCATGACAAGGTTCAACATAAGCAAATATAGCATGACAAGGTTAAACATAAGAATTTGCCTCTGTGCTGTTCATGTAAAATTGGTGAACATTGAGAAAATCCTCAAGGTACTTTAAGTGGCAAATGTGGGGCCTAACTTGGGACCAATACCTTATTTGTAAGTAATATTCCTTTTTGTGGGACCTTTTGGTCATTTAAAAAATATTTATAAAAACTAAGGGCTCTCTCATAGGCTCTTTTGATGTACATGGGTGGCATCCCCTTGATGCTAATTAATGTAGTTATTATTTACTAAATAAATAAATAAATGGTGTAGGAATTTACATAGCCTGCAATACATGTATACAAATATGTATGTGCATGTATACATATATTTACGTCTCGGAAGTTGTAGAAGTTCACTCTCAATTAGATCATAATTTTAACCACCAATGGTTATATTCAGAAGATGCCCAAACAAAATATGAGGTAAACAGAGATCTGCAAATGTTAACTACACAGATCAAACCTATGCATATGATGAGAGAGAGAAAGAGAGAGACCTCAAACAAAGTTAAATCACTACCACCAGTTATGTTCCAGACAATTCCAGTGGCCCTCTCTATGCCAATATCTAATAACGGTGATTGAACGACATTTAATGCAGCATCTCTTGCTCTGGACTTTCCTACACAAGAACAAATACCACAAGATAACTTAGAGAAGTTTGGCCACTCATCCTATTTCATCAGACTAAAACAAAGCCAAAAGCAAAATGCAGAAAAAAAAATAAAACAAAAATATATCTATCCATACATTTTCCTTTCTTGGCTTAATTAAGGTTACTTATATTACTTTTTTTTTTCTTTGATCGGAAAAAGAAAAGCTTTATTGATGTAAGAATCAAGTACACAGTACAAAAAACCATCAATAAAGAAAAGGAAACTGCAAAAGCATCATAATAAGCTAAATCGTCCTAACTAGGTTGGCACCAAAAACCCCATCCTATCATTTGCTAGCACCCCTAGAGTTGGTGAGAAACCAACGAGAAAACAAAGCAAACTGAACACCTACAAAACCAAATAGACTACTGCCAAAAAGCCCAGCCTATCATAATCAGACCGACCACTAAAATAGAACACATTAACTGAGCAGCCACCAACCAGTAAACAAAAATTGAGCAGACAAACAAAGCTAAGCAGACCAACCACTACAAGAGACCAAACAGAGCAGATAGCAACTAAACATAAACAGGACAGCAGCAAAGCAAGCCATATAACAGCAGCAGTAGCAGAGATTCACCACAGTAGCAAAAACCTCTATTGCATTGAGATTTCATCAGCAAAAACAGTACTGAATTAGTACTCTATCACCCCAAAGCAAAAGGCCATCACTACAACATTGCACTCAGCAGCACCAAGGATCACCACTAAACATATCAGGACAGCACTCAACAAACCAGTACTCACCCCAGTAGCAAAGAAACCTCTATTGCATACAGCAGCAAATAATCACCACTAAGCACCATCCAGCAGCAGCAGAGGTTCACCACAGTAGCAAAGAAACCAGCAGTAGACAACTAAGGAAACAGAACTGGTGCCTTGAAGACCAGCAGTAGACAACTAAGGAAACAGAACCAGCTACCTGAACCACAAGCTAAGAACTCTGCAGCCTGATGGTAATGCACACTCAAAACTGGTGCCTAATATTCCAGCAGAAACAGCAGCCTTATCCATACTAGCAGACTTCTACCTTACAAACCAGAACCTGAACTGGTGCCTTGAAAACCAGCCCAGAACTAAAACACAACAAACTTGCTACCAGCAGACTAGAAACACCAATGCAAACTTAGAACTCTGCAGCCTGAAGCTAATGCACACCCAAACTGGGGCCTAGTATTCCAGCAGAAACAGCAGCCTTACCACAATAGCAGTCTTCTACCTTACAAATCAGCACCTAAATTGTTGCCTTGAAAACCATCCCAGAAACATACCACAATAACTCGGATCTCACACCAGACCACAATAACACAGATCAAACAACACAGGGACAGATCAGAAAGAAACAGAAATTAGCTAGATAGTAACCTTAGCCAAGGCAGACTAAAACCCGTTGAAGATGATGTACAATGTCATTGACTGAGTTACTTATATTACTTAATCCAGATAAGTATTCAGTGCTACCTTCAACATATTTAATTTCTTATAGGAATTCATAATATTAAAATTTAAAACCTTAGAAAAACATTTAAAAAAAAAAAGGATCGTAATTAAAATCTGGCCACTGAAGAACACAATAAAAAATTGATTTGGCCTATCATTAATGCCTTAAAAATCCCTAGGGATAGTTTGAGCACAATAATTTGACTAGAATTTTGAGCAGGCTGAATGTAATCATATCAAAATCGGACAGTACATAGTTCAGGTTAGGCAAGCACAACACCAGTATTATGGTGCAGATGCCCAGAGGCAACACATTAAACTACTCTGTAAGAAAGAGGCTCCAACACATCCACATCATCCCTAGTGTTGTTAGTAAACTCCTTAGTTCATTAAACATAACATGACACAATAATAGTACTACATTCAGACAGGTTCGGACATACATGACTATACTAATATAAAAAAGCACTACACAATTTAGTGTAGGTACACATAATTGAATTATTTGTATATGACTTTTCATGTATATCTTTTCCTAAAATTGAACTATTTTATATTGATACGTTTCATTTTTTTTTTATTTGTTTTCTTCAATTTCATTTTCACAATTTATGTAGCATTTTAATTTTTATGAGTTATGATTTTTTTTACCTTGTCGACCCCATTTGACGGAACATAAGGCTTAGTTTGGTTTGGTTATGATTTTTTACTGTCTTTCACGTGCACATGCAAATACATAGTGAAAGTTTGGTTGTTGAAGATTAAGAAAAATCTCTTGTACAATACATTATATGGTTTAAACTCCATGATTAAATTTAAGTATTACATAATAGATAAGAAAAATCTCTAATATAATACACTATTTCTGAGAAAATAATACAATTCTACCTTAGTACATAAAATTTTAATGAATTAAAGGGAAAACAATAACATTGAAAAAGTAATCTATACTAAACTTGTGGCACATCAATTTTTGTGCAGATTAGGGATTCAGCTTGTATTTGAGTAATTATAACATGCAGCATTCTACTCATGTAATGTATACAATGTACACGTATAGTTTTTTTAGTATCTGTGTTTCATAGTTAATAATGTGTCAAGAAAACAATCAGTTGCAAAGCTAAAGCTATTAGCGAATGGGTCCAACAATATATATCAAACTCTCAAAGAACTTCAAGTACTGCATACATAGTTCATTTCTAATCTCACTCTTCTTTCGTCAATTAAATCACATTCTTCTGCAGCACCATTTATGCATGTGAACCAGACAAGTAACACCAAAGTAAATGATAATAAGCAGACCTGATGTGAAAGAGAACTGTATAGGAATAGATGACATCAAGATCATCAAGTTCTACACACTAAACAGAAACAACTTAACTTGTAATATTAAATGTTTAGCACAACCAATATCAAGAAAATTAATTCACAAGAAAGTCACTAATTAAATGCTTCCCCTCCCAAAAAATTAATATTTTTTATTTGCAAATACATGAAACAAAGAAGTAATAAACCAATAAACAATTAACATTATCCTTAAAAACTAACATTCCAATCCTGCAGCAACAAATTCCAACACTAATTTCAATCAAAGCTCACAACATAGCAGAGATTCATAGCTCAAGATGGCATAAATAACATACCATAGTGCAAAAATAGTAACCGACGGTGGTAAAATAAAATGACATCATTCGAAAGAAATCAAAAAGCTGCCCAAGTCTCCCAAATGGATAACTCTCAAACAGCCTAATGGATAACTCTCAAACAATGAAACCTAGTTGTGCAACCAGTACACCAGGAGTCGTCCCATTGCAGCTACCCCATTACACATCTGGATGTACCCAAAGCATCAATGACAGCAGACCAGATAGAGTTGAGAAGCCAAGAATTCAGACCAGTTGCAGGACACACCAGAAAGCATAATACCAATTATGCACAGCAAAAAGCACACCAGAAAAAATTTGAATATTTGTATTGTTTGAATACAAATTTTCAAACAAAAATAAAATATTTGAATATAAACTTCAGAACAAAAATAAACTACAAAACAAAAATGAATGGTGTCCGCAAATTTTTTGTGATGTGCATCCCAGAATTTTTTTCCCCCTGATTTGAGTAAAATTTCCCCCTATTATGCCAGCTCACAAATAAGAGTGCCTTGGTGACAGAAAGAAATATGGTTCTAAGGGATTGTTTGGCTTAGCTAAAAAGTCACTAAAAAAATCATAAAATCATAAAAAAGGTCAAAAATTCCTTCCATTCTCTCTACTATTTGCATGTTTTTGTATAGAAGTCAAAATCATTCCCAAACACTAATTTTTTTCACCTCATATTTTAACTAAACAGACACTAAAAAGTTGATTTCCAAACAGACCCTAATTTCTATGACAAATTATTGCAGGTGTTTGAAGAACTGAAAGTGGTTATGCAATATATCCATCAGGACATGACAAGCCGTAGCACCCACAAAACATCCCCAACCTCAAGAAGACAAAAGCTGAACTTTATATTTATATGTTAATGGAAACATCTAGTGGGTTCACTTTCTCAAATAATAATATAAGGAGATATATGTACATGAGTATCAGTTATGTCACCATTGTTGTTCCAGAAAGAAAACGCTTTGTGCAAAATTGTAACTTTTTTTGTTTGAGAAAAACAGTGGTTTTGGCTGCTATAAGTTATTCCATGTTAAGTGTTTCTACAAACTCTCTGTTGCAGTTGACTTAGTGGTGATGCATTCTCCTCGGTATTCTATTTTTTATCATTCTTAATTTTATTTCCTTTTTCTTTTTTCTTGGTTTATTTTTCCCCTTGACTCTCCTTAATGGAGGTAATTAAATGGGATAATCTGCCAAGGTGTTATAGTGATTGGGTTGATCTCTATGGCTGGTTAATCTCAATCTTTGAATTTTTGTTGAACATACTACTGGTTAATCTCAATCTTCTTCGAATTTTCATTGAACATACTATAGATGAACTGATTATCAACATATAGTGTTAGCATTTTATATTTAAAAGTTCTCTAATATCATACGCATCTATTTAATAGACATATAACAACAACCATGGGAATTCCCCAAAAGAGATAGTCAAGGGATGTCCTCTAGGCTCATTGCTTCCCAAAGGGGCTAGTCAAGGGATGTCCTTTGGGTTCATTGCCCCTTGTAGATTTCTGATGTGTGACTCGGCACATGGAAATCCAGGTCGGGGTCAGTACATACATATATTGAATACCAACAATTTTTTTTTCTATTTTCTAAATTATTTTCCCAAATCAAAATCATTCAAGTCCTTCAAAGTAGAGAAGTTTTGGAGATATTACAAGCATTAAATGGAGTTGCAAGTCATAGATTAACAATGAATTTCATTGACCCAAACTTGACCGAAGACAGTATAGGAAAAACATAAATAGAGATAGTAGAAGAAAAGAAGACTGGCAGAGAGATAAACCGAGAGACAAGAAGAAAGAAAGGGATAGAGAAAGAGAAACAGAGAAAGCAAACTAACCTTGAAATCACAGTGGGAGGATGACGAATGCTGCGGGGAAGGATGAACGCCGATACGTCGCCGCGGGGGAGGATGAACTCTAATACTTCACCAAACAGGGGTGGTGGACTAGGGCACAAATTGTGAGTTGAACGGTTTTTTTTTTTTTTTTTTTTTTTTTGGACTGAAATTCTGATATGTTATCCACTCCCCAAGAAAAAAAAATCTGATTTCGTGCAAAATCAGAGTTCGATTTGGCGGGCCTCTATTTTGATTGGCTTTTTAGCAACGGTTGTGTTCAAACCGTCACTATTAAAAAATATATTGCAGCGTTTTAGGCAAAAAATGTTACTAAAAATTTAATTTTTAGTTGTGGTCAATAACCACTACAATAGCCCATTTATAGCAGCATTTTTTAGGCCGCTATAATAAAAAATGCTGCTAAAACTGGATTTTCTTGTAGTGCAATTTAGTCCTCTATTTTATATTGAAGGCTATATTATGAACTGTTCTGTACGGCATGGTATACTTTGCTAAAAAAAAAAAAACCGAATGGACATGGGAATATTCTATATTGATGGTGGGTTAACGATATGTACTGGGTATTTACCTCCTCCTGTATGTTTATACAGATTTGTACAATATGCGCAACGTGATCCCGAATTGATTTACTATCATGTTGAGCTGATCTTGCCAAGAATTTTAACTCTGATATTAGTTGGTCAAATTACTTTGTCGCTATACTATTGAATTTCTAGACATTATGGAATCCGGATGGATGTGATTACAAGATACTTAATGAAGTTATGACCCTAAGAATGGATCTTGTAGAACCTACGTACGTGAAGTAATTGAATACTCTGCTTATGTTAATTGACTGGGCCGGACGACTGGTCTATAATTTCTGTATGGCTGTTTGCTGACCCACTGTAATTATAAATTGCGAATATGAAACCATGTGGTTGATCTTGTAACCTACAGTAGGAAAAGGAAGAATTATCTGCTCAGTAGAACACTGAAATGACTAAAAAGGGGCCAAATTAATTTGTGCTGTAACAAGAAGAAATGTTTACTAAGGGAGGATGTTACACCTTACTGTTATGATTGATTAATTAAACATGATTTTGAATTTGATTTCTGGCTTTATCTTTGGATGGCTCTCTCTACTCAAAAAGATGGTTGTTCTACCTGTTTCGGTTACTCAGATCGAAACTTATAATAGTGTGACTAAGTGTTTATCATGGTACATCTTCATGAATTTGCAGAAGTATATGATACTAGTTTTGATATTATCATAACTGTTTGATTCGGGCATGATTCTTTTTGTGTTACTGTGCTTAGAAGTAATGCTATGAGGAATTAACGATGTGTATTGTGACCCTTCTTTCTGTTGTACTGACCTTGTTAAAAACTATTACATATAATTCTGAACCAATATAATGGTATGCCTTTGAAATGCTTTTGGAAATAAGGGAATAGTAAGAACAAATTGTGAAGCTAGTGGCTACGTACTTAAACAACTTATTTGTGATTGTTGGAATGAAGTATACCTTGTTAAATAGGCAGAACCTTGTTGGTGGACTCTGATAGTCTTATCTTATTCGACGCAGGCTCCTATGAAATAAATATATGGAGTTGTTTTCTTTTATTCTACATACCTGAAATGAACATCGAAACGACTAGTTGGATAAAACTCTGAGATGTTTATTATGTTGGGGACTTTGGAATAACTGTGATACATATCGGGTTAACCCGTGACTTGTTCGAACTGAGGAATTACGTGAACATCTATAACAGAATTGGACAATAGTGTGAGACTAAGATTTCTAATCTGTTACGTAGTAAAACAAGTTTGAGGGACCAAACTTATTTAAGTGAGGGAGAGTGTAATAACCCGACCCTCGTACATATTTTATGGTATACTTTCAGTCCCCTACTCTGTGCATTTATATGCTTATTGTGAAATTTTGTGTGAAGTGAGGTTTAATTGAATGAGTCTTATGAATATAGATTCATTTTTGTTTAGTAGGAGAAATATCTGTTACAATTATAATGTTCAAATCAGAAATTGAACGCCTTAGAGTCTTGATAATTTGAAATTAATTTTATATTTGAGATCAGCATGATTTTTAGGTCATAACATGATTTTCTATGAAATTTTGATTTGGAATGATTAAACTGATGGATTTTCATCTTTATTCACTTTATATATATATATATATATATATCAATGCTTCTTATACATTTGACTTAGGGAAACCACCACTCAAAAATATCTCCTGGAGAGAGTAAGAGGAGAAGAGAATTTGAGAGGGAGAATAGAGTTCCACAAGGAAGAAAGTTGGGAAAGTGAGAGAGATTGTAGAGATTTGAACTTAAGGTAAGTGAAATCTACTTTGAATAACCCCTCTCTTAATCTTAATAAGAACTTCTTGTGCTATCATGTAAGTTAAGGTTGTAATAGGGGTTAAGGGTTGGTTAATTGAGGAATTAGGGGAGCTATTCTTAATACTTGGTTATGTTGGAGTTATATTGAATTACCTAGTGAGAATTTACATTTCATTTCTTCAACTATCACATTTGAGCTCATTTATGTAAACAAATGGCTATATGTATGTATATATGTGTGAGGAAGTGGAACTTCCATGGAATTGGATTGTGTTTATGAACTTCAAGGAATTAAAGCCTTGATTGAATGTGTAATCCATGTTAATGTGATGATTATGCCATTGTGTTGTCTTAATTCCTCCATTATAAGATAAGAGTAATCATTAAATGTTTACAAGATAAGAGTAATTATATGACCTCTGCACTTACATACATTATAAATATTACAATTTAAGTTTAATCATTAAATTGTTGAGTGCTATTGTTCACTGAGCCTTGCTCACCTTATGTTATGTCTATTTCTGTAGGCAATCAACCTGAACGTCGGTCCTAGTTCAGCTTTGGTCACCCCTTCCTGGTCAAGCCATGTGGAAAAGCTTATGCACTTTGTGGGGTTCCCTCAATGACCCCTAGTTTGGTCCTTAATCTTTTGTCTAATGTAATTAGTCGTGCATAATTTCCTTTACCAATATTTTTGCTGTATGCCCACGTGTGGGGCTGGTTCTGTATATATGCCCAAATATGTTATTGTGTGAATGCATATATCTGCTTCTTGTATATCTGTCTATCATAGGAGGAACTGTTGAATGGCACATTGAGATTCTGGCATACAGGTGTGAGCTCGATGGATGTTAATTTGTACTATTTTGTGTTATTAAATGCTTTCGTTCAGGCCCTATATGTTGTATATATCGTATTATCTGTCCGGTTCTGAAGTGGTCATGCCCAAACTTTTAGGGGCGAGTTTGGGGCGTGACAAAGTAAGTGTCAGAGATGGAGAAGGAAGGCTAACAGTCCTAACTTTCAAATCACCGCAACATAAAGGGAGGCAAGATCCACGCTAGAAGAGTGGACGCTAGAATTGTGTGATTCCATCACAGATTAGGAGAAAGGTAAGTACTTTGAACAAGAAAGGTGTGTGTAGCTTACATGTGTAGGCGTACCATTCAATTTGTGGAGTGTTAATACATTCAGAGACATTGGCAAGTTGTGGGGTGAGGTTGTTCAATTTGATGATGATATTAGTAGCCAAAATTCTCTTCAATGTGGGAAGGTACGAATAATTACTACCATAATGGAGTTCATCAATACGATGATTAATGTTGAATGTAATGGAAGCATGTTCCTAGTTAGAGTGTGTGAAGAGCTTCCAGCAGTAATAAAGCCATGTCATTGCACAAGTTTTTATCTGGAGAATGAGGTCACTGGATCTATTGCTCAAGATGAAGTAAATCAATCGTCAAAAAATGATGGGAAAGACAAGGAGGAAGATAAAGATGAATAACCATTCATTTTTATAATACAGATTTGACTTAAATATGTAGGTACCGATATCTGATCATATTGATTTTTTGCATGAACATTATACTCACCGAGTCCTAAAAAGTAAACATTTTGAATCACCGAAATCGGTCCCAAAATGAACCTACAAAAATCCAAATACTCTCTCAAATGGAAATGACCAACATGAAAAAGCTCAATCTTTTCGTTGAAACCCCCTTTAAAATATACCCCTCTTATCCCAAATTTTTATTTTTGTTAAAATTGATAAATATAAAAATAAAAAAATTTGAATACTTTATTTTTAATTTGATGAAAAATTTCATAAATTATCAATTTGATGAAAACCAATACTTGTCCCTTTGAATTGATAAACTTTTGACAAAAAGATTGGAGATGGGGGAAACCATGGGCCTAATGGCTGCGTAACCCGCTCAATCTAGCTTCATATTTTTAGGCTTGGAAAAAAAAATTGGCCCATAGGATTAGGCTTTGCTGAAATTTTGTGCCCATTTAATTTTTGAATTGGACTTGAAATAAAGAGTTTTAGTCCGACTAGGTCTGACCCAACCATTTATAAAAATATTGATTTTATATTTTATATTATAATTTTTATAAAAATTGGCTTAAATTCAAATAATCATTAAAAAGGGTCTAGTAGTCCATAAAAAGGAAAATAATAGTTTATATCTATTAAGTTAAATGGGCGCACTTGATAACTCGATTAGGCCCGATATTGGACTGAGCCAGACTTGGATTGATACATATCCTATATAGTACAAGTTCGGCCCAAACCTGGTCATGTTAAATGTTTGTCCACCTCTAATTTTTTAGTATTTTTTTTATTAAATTTAAATTTAATAAAAAATTAAAAATAAAGAATGATGCTCTTGTGGTATATATTAAGGGTTAGGGTTTAAGATTTACATTGGGCTTTTAGGGTTTATGTGGACACCTCTCTCTATCTCTCTCCGTCTACCTCAGTGCCGAACAGATTCAATTCACATATTCCCATCCCTACGTATTCTCTTTTGATCTTCCTTGCAAACCAAACATGATCAATATAACAACATCAAGCAGCACAAGAACGAATTCCATTATCGGTTGTTCTTCTTCGTCAACGGCATTAGAAGCAGTTGTGAGCAATAAAGATCTTCTTACACAGATTCTCTTATGCGTTCCTCCCAAATCCCTACTTAGATTCAAGTCTGTTTCCAAGAATTGGTTCCTTCTCATCTTCGACTCACAGTTTTCGTTCAACCACGCTCGCCAAAATCAACCCAACCACTCGATCGTGGGACTATATTTTTGTTACGACTATTGGTGTTCCATGAAACAAGTCATGTCTGTCTCGCTTCACGACAATGCAAGTCTTCCCACACTTTCTTTCCTTAACGGTGTTGGTGTTGAAAGAGATTCTAAAATCAAAATTCATAGCTCCTGCAATGGATTACTCCAGTGTGAGAGTAGTCAATTTGCAGATTTGAATGTTAATAGAAGTTATATTATTTGTAATGTGACCACACAGAAATACAAGCTACTTCCTCAAACTTGTCAACATTTATCTAGATCATATGCTTACTTAGCTTTTGATCCTTCAAAATCACTGCACTACAAAGTTTTGCTTGTATTTGAAAGGATTGATAAATTTAATATCTACTCTTTGGAGAGTTCGTCTTGGAAACATATTGATTTGACTACTGGACCAAGTTTATGGGGAGGAGGAGCTTTTTGGAATGGAGCAATCCATTGGTTGGGAGGAAAAGGAGAAGTTCACACTAGATTTGACTTTGATGCAGAAAAGCTCACGGTAATGCCAATTAGGCCTAAAATTCTCTCTGAAGACAAGACTAGGTATTTTGGAGAATGTTGTGGCCGTTTGCTTCTTATTCAGATGCCTTCGTGTCATTATATGGAATTCAAAATCCTCAATATGAATAGGGACTACAGCAGTTGGAATGTGAATTGCAATGTCAATCTTGCACCCTTAATTGATGTATTTCCTGGGATAGTTCAGAGCACTGTTTTCCATCATAGTTTTTTTGTGGCAAGTGTTGAGAAAGAAGAAAACGAACACGATTTTGCACTAGTGTTACTCTTTCTAGAGAGTTGCAAAATTATTTCTTATAATGTGAAGTTGAAGACAAGGAAGGTGCTTATTGATTTTCTCCTAGGTATCTTGGATAATGTTATTTGTCATTATGGTCTTCTTAATCCTTTCCGATTCATCGAGAGTATGTCCCCTGTTTGATCTCATCAATGTCTAGCATGTTGGAGCAGACTTCCCCCCCCCCCCCCCCCCTTTGGTAGAACTAGTCAGAATTTGTTTATTGTTAATCAGCTTTTTTAGTGTTAAGATATGGAATATTTTGTGGTAATATCTTTTGTTATCATAATTTTATCATCATCATGGTTATCTAACATAATGCTTAGCACTCTGCTCAAGTATTTGTTAGGGGTAATGTATTCCATGGATAGAAAGATAGTCAATACATTTTCATCATTTTTTAATTTTGTGTGACCTTCACAAGTATTTATTTGTTTGTTTTTGGGTAACCTATTGTTGGGGTAATGTATTCCATGGATGGAGACCTCGATTTAGATAATGTATTCAACTTTTAGTCCTCTCTTTGGTGGTTGAGAAAATACTGAAAAACATGTAACAAAATAGATGTGAAAATTTTACCTCCATTCAAATATATATATATATATTAACAATTTGCAATGGACCACTCTATGGTACTCTGGGGAAGAGCTAATTAAAGAAGCTCCGATTAGTTTATAATGCTACTCTCCAAATGTGACCAAACCATGGAAATAGTAATATTGTGTTTAGATCATGAATTTAGGTAGATATTTAAAAATAAAAAATAAATGAGTATGTGATATGTAACTATATATTATTTACATTTCATCCTTTTTTTCTATCTTTTACTAAATTTGTATACAAAACAATAATAATCTAAACACAGGTTCAGGGTCAGTAGGTGAAATTTAAGGACATGATAAAAAATTATGTCAAACTTAAACAAAAGATCTAAAACTATCATCAATGTCAGATGTGGAGTACCTTAGGTTTTGTTTGCCATCCCTTAAAAAAGTCAAAAAAGTCACTATTCTATTTAAGTCACATCACCTCTCTACCAAATCACTTTAAACCCAACACATACCCAACCCATATTTCATAAAAAGTCAAAAAGTGTACTTATTTAGAATATCCCAAATAATCCTTTAATCCTGTGTTTGGTTAGAGGATTTGAAGAGGGATTTGGAAAAAAAATGAAAAAGGTAGGTGAAATGTAAATAAAACATATTTATTTTTCACCTAATTTCACACACATTTTTCCTTTCCATTTCTAAATCTCTCCTCAAATCCTTCAACCAAACACAGGAAGAAGACTCCCATGTTCTGTTTACCTCTCTGTAATAGCAAATTCAGCCTGCAATGGTGATAGAGACTTTCATTGTTATCGCTTTACATGTGAACCCTGTTTTGACCATTGTAATATATTAATCAAAGTATCACTCATTGGACCGATTGCCAGAGAGGGTAGGTGAAACAAATTTGATTCATGGATTTGATCTCCTCCTGATTTAGTTGGGTGAAATGAATAGGAAACATAAGAATAAAAAATTGACAAAATATGGCACACAACTTTCAAGGAAAATTATAAAAAAAAAAATTCAAAGTTTGTCCCTTGCAACAAAATAAAATTTTATTTTATCAATTTAAGTTTAGTCTTTTGTCCCCACTCTTAAAAAAAAAAAAGTATAGTCTTTTGATTTGTTTTTAACTTACACCATTTGTCAATTTTTATTAAGTAAATTGAGAGAAAAATTATATTTTAGTCATTAAACTCAATTAAAAATAGTATTTTAGATATTTTATGTACACCTACATTGAGTTCAATGACTAAAATATTTTTTTCTGTCAATTTTATTTAATGGAAATAAAAAATAAATTAAAAAATTATTGTTTAAATTGACAAAATTAAAAATTTATGATTTAGTTTGTTACAAGGGTCAAACTCTAATAGCATGTTTGGTACGATGGAACAAAATGAAGTGAGAATGGAATGAGAGTGAAAATGAAATACAGTTGAATGCAATGGAATATCCATTTCCATTCCATTGTTTGGTTGCCAACATGGAATGACATAGGAAAAGATGATAATTATCATTCTCATATTTGGTAATGCCTATTAAACTCATAGAATGGAATAAATTTTTATTAGTTATTTATTTTTTTAACTAGTAACAAATAAATTAAAAATTTATATAGATCATAATAATATTGATAGTTGTCGAAGTGATGGTGTGAGTTGTAGTCATAGTGGTAGTGGCGATGGCGATTGCGGCGGCGGCATCGATGGTGGTGATATCAATGATAGTAGGATGGTGGTAGTAGGTTTTTGTGGGTGGTGTTGTGCTTGCGATGGCGGTGGTGACGGTGGCAGCGGTGGCGGTAGTGGTGACGGCGACCAATGATAGTAGAGTAATGGTTCTCATGATGGTAATGGTGGTGGTGTGATATTTATGAACGTGATATATATAGTAGTGGTAAGGTAATGGTTGTGGCAGCAGAGGTTGTGGTGGTAGTAGGGTAGTGATTGTAACGGTAGTGATAGTGATTGTTTTATGGTTGTGGATGTGGTGGTAGTGATTGTGGCAATGGTGGTAGTAGTAGTGGCAACATCGATAGTATGGTGGTGTGGTGGTTATAGCGGTGACCATGGTGGTGGTAATGGTAGCAATTATAATAGTCAAAAAGTCAAATAACCAATTAAAATAGCCAACTTCACAAATAAGGTCAAACTAAGATGATTTAAACAGTCTAACATTTTTCTTTAAATTATAATTACAAGATACTATGACATTAGTTATTTCATGATTTTCGTAATTTACTTTGTACAAAACAAACATCTATGTCATTTCAAAGGAAGAAAAAAAAAAAGGATGACATGATTTTGAAAAACGTCGCTAAATGTCATATAATGACATTAGCCGATAATTGAGACGTCATTAATATATGTAGAAATTTACGATATCTTAAAAACGTTGGCTAAATTATTTAATGGCACTTTATAAACACAAGTAAACAATGACCGTAAACGTTGTTTTAGCTTTTGATGGCATTTTTAAGACCTATTGCGGTGTTTCTCATGTATCACTAATTTCAAAATTTTCAACAATGCATGGGGTCACTGCAAGAAAAAGCAGAATTGGCGACTAAAAAATCCCCTTTCGTCGCTAAAAGTAGCATTTTCGGCGACTAAAATGGAATTAGTAGCCAGCGACTAAAACAATTTAGTAGCCAAATGTATACGTATTGGCGACTAAAAATCAGTTTGGTCGCCGATCATATGGGTTTTAGTGACTAAAAAAATTTTAGTAGCCAAAAGTGAAGGTTTTTGGTGACTAAAAACATTTAGTAGCCAAAAGTATAGGTTTTGGCGACTAAAAAATAGTTTGGTCGCCGATTATACGTGTTTTACTGACCAAAATAAATTTTGTAGTCAAAAGTGAAGCTTTTTGGCTACTAAAAAAAATTTAGTAGCTAAAAGTCTACAATTGGAGACTAAAATTCAGTTTAGTCGCCAAAAGTGGAGGTTTTTGGCGACTAAAAATAAGTTTAGTCGCCAAAAGTGGTTATTTTTAGGCGGGAATTAATTTTTTTAGCGACTAAAAAATAATTAGTAGCCAAAAGCATAGAATTGGAGACTAAAAAACAGATTTAGTAGCCAAAAGTGGTCTCTTTTTTTTTAGTAAATAATTTATTTTTTACATAAATTATATTGAATAAAAATAATTATGTTTATATATATAGTTTTATATTAATACGGGTCAATATACTATATAAATAATATATGTTGCATATATAATCATGTGGTGTTTTAGAGGCATAGTGGAGATAGTGTGTTGCTTAAGGTTTAGAATATGGGAGGTTGGTGGTTCGAATCTCAGCGGAAGAAAAGTTAGTATTTCTTTCTTTCACGGGACGACTTTTGGCGACTAAAATTATTGGTCGCCAAAAGTGTTGCTTTTGGCGACTAAAAGGTTTGGTCGGCGATTCCTTGACTATTGACGACTTAAAGATTAGTCGGTAAATGTATAATTTTAAAAAGTGTAATTGACTATTGGCGACCAAAATTTTGGTCGCTAAAGACCTGTTTTTTGCCGGCTAAAACTTTTTTAGTCACCAATACCTTCCCCGACCGTGTTTTTGCAACAAAACCGGCGACTAAAAAATTTAGTCGGGGGAACTATAAAGTCGACTTTTGATGACTAAAAATGGACTTTTGGCAACTAAAAATTTAGTCGCCAAAGGTGCTTTTTCTTGTAGTGGGTTTATCTCGATAATTTGAATTATTATTTTTTACCATTATAGATTATCTATTAAATAAATAATATTAATATGGAATCACATTTCAATGTGTTTGCCTTTAAAAAAAATGAATAAATAAATTTTTTAAAAATAGACCATTTATGTTTATTTTTATTTTATAAATAAGACGATAAAATTATAAAACTATATTATCATATGAATTTGATAAATTACACTGACACCTGGTCAATACCTTTGAAATTACATTATCACCCCATTTATTCTCTCTGTTAGTAATGGGCGCCCATGTGGCATGACCATTAAATTTGATTTTGAATCCTTATCCAAATAGGTTTTGATTTTGAAATCAAACCTATTTAGGATAACCACTCTTGAAACAGACGTTATCAGTTTGAACTGATATAGATAGATATAATATATATTAGATATTATCTGTATCTTAACTGATATGGATAGATATTATAATACATTAAATATTTGTTATATGGTTATGGGTAATCTAAGAGAAAAACAACGTTGAGTCTGTTTCAACCCATACACTGACTCTCTCCCAAAAACACAACGATCAAGTCTTTGACACTGTGGTTAGTGTGGGTGATATTCAATCTGTGATATCACTCCACTGCTGGGTTGGTTCATCAAGAAGTTTCCTGGAAGCATGTGATTTATCCAAGAAGGTTCTATCATCAAGAAGGTATGATCTGATCATTTTAATCCGCTGCATATTCTGTGTTTTTTGTTTTGATTTACATTGGTATCAGAGCCAATAATGGATATTTTCGTGCTTTCTTTTATCATGTGTATATTTATAAAAGATGTGGAGATCCAAAATATTTTATTTTTATGATCATTAATGTCATTTTTAAGAGCATAAATGATTTTATTTTGGAAAAAGGAGTCCGGCAGTACAAAAATCGGAACAGTCAGCACACTGGAAGGCGGCGCGTGGATTTCACGCGCCACCACACCGAAGACACGCGCGCCCACGCGCTTACACGCGCCTACACGCGCCGGATGCCATGCTGACGCGCCTGCACGCGCTATCACGCGCGCGTCGGCGGTGCTGTCCACGCACGCGCGCCGTCCGCGCCCGCACGCGCGCCGCGTGCTGGAGCCGTGCGCCGAGCCGAGGCTGAGCCGCGCGCCGAGCCGAGGCTGAGCCGCGCGCCGAGCCGATCCTTGAGCCGACTTGCGCTGAGCGGCGCCGAGCCGAGCCGAGCCGTTTTTCCGCGCTGGCTTGGCTCTAAGGCTCTGTTTGTTTGTTTTTTAATTCTGAATTGCGTTAATTGGCCATAATTTATTCGTTATAGCTTTGTTTTAAGCATAGTTGGTACCCTTAGACTCAGAATTAATTTTTCTATATTATGTAAAATTTTGAAAATTTTACAAAAATATGTAATATTTTTCCTGTGTTAATAATGCATTTTTTTTTGCTTTAAAATGCATCTGGTGTTGCATGATTAATTTTCTGGGGTTGAAATTTTTATTGTGGACTTCTGAAATGTTTTAATATCTACTGGTAATATTGTCTCATTTTATCAGTTTCTGGATTTTTTATTTCTAATTTTATGTGTATTTATTAGTCATTTAAAATTCCAGAATATTTCAGAAAAATTTCAGAATATTTCAGAACAATATACATTTTAATTATGGCATAATCTGAATATTGTTTCTGTTTACTAGTTTCTGGATTTTTTATTTCTAATTTTATGTGTGTTTAATTAGTTATTTAAAATTCCAGAAAATACCAGAAAATTCCAGAAAATTTCAGGATGATGTACTTTCTGTTATGGCATAATTTAAATATTGAATACAGCATATTTTTTTTGGGTTTGTAATATGTTGTAATTAGAAGAGCATGATTATTTATTTATTTATTAGAATTCCATTATTAAATAAATATAGCATGAGTTATTTGTAGATTTACATTAAAATGCTATTGTATGGAATTTATCATGCTTTGTATATGCCATAGTCAGTGGGAGGTTATTCGGTTGAGAGAAATCTTTGTAGATTAACTCCCGAAAACCAATATTTTGCGCATAAATTAAACTAAATTTTGGATAATTGTCACTTGTGGCGCAAGAGATGATTACGAGCATAGCGGATTTTCGATCTTGCGACTTGTGTAATATTGTCACTATTTAATTTAGATTTTTGCGGCAAAATTATATTATGCTAATCAAATTAATCCCAATGCGAATTTCTCTCTAAATTGATTTAGCTTATGGAAGTTAATTTGGTTGACCTAGACTTAGTAGAGATGTTCAAATGTGAACAAACTAATCCCATTCTTTAGATGAGAAAAAGTCTTGGAGACTTTAGGTCAAACCTTAATTGAGCCAAAGTAAGGAAACATGACTCAAAGTCGCCGTGTTTTTGTTGCCTTGTTTGGCACAATAAAAACTAATGTGTGCGCTATAGTTAGCGGCACGCTACATAGTTTTGGTTGGCGAGTTTTGGAGTTATGAAATTAGTAAGCCCTCAATAGATCTGTATATGATCTTGACTAATGAGCTGCGCGGATTGACTTTGTAATTTGACTTGTAAATAATGTTACATCATTGGATGAAGTAACATTCAAGAGTCACGTCATCCAAGAAATGCGAGCTTAAATAAATTAGTCATTAAGTGTAAGACGAGTAGCCAGTACGAGCAGTGTTTTGCTCTCTACCCAATTATTGGGAGTGGATTGAGCGAAATTTCATGCACTATAATAGTGTGCGTTGAAATATCACGTGAAGTTAAAAGATTAGCGCTTAGAAGCTGCAAAATCTATTAACACTGAGTGAAAAGATTAGCGCTTAGTGGCTGCAAAATCTATTAGCATTGCCAACTTGTCTAAGTGTGGACACTTACTGTTTCCACACTTGAGTGTGAAACATGGATGAGGTGCTTCTTTGTGTGATTCCTTTACTAGGCTAACGTTTTGAATAACATTTACCACTAAGCGCAAACGTTGCAGCATAGTAATGAAAAGGTTAAGGCAGACAAGGTTGTTATGACTCTAAGAATTTAACGCATCGCTTGTAAGAGCATTGTGTTGAATTAGACTCTTTAGCCTAATTCGCGCTTAAGTTACTTCAGGAGCTATCATAGTTGATAGCTTATTCTCTCCTTCTTGTGGATAGTAGAATTAATTGCAAGTAACTATGAAGCGAGAAATAGAGATGGCAACAGGAGTATCGTCATCTTTCAACTAGATGTATTAAAGTGTATGGAGAATAAAATTGACTTGAAGGTGCAGGGGATTAGCACTTACTAGTTAAATTTGCGACTTAGGCGCAGTTGATATCTCCATGACATCCTTTTTATGATCTAGTGAATATGACTTAGTCGTGAGTCATTACCTAGTTGGGCCTAAACCTTTAAAACTTGTCTTCGAGAACTCACACATTAAGATGATTGGAATTAGTTTATGACATTGGTCATGAACCAGTGGCTTATTATACTTAATCACATTAATGAGATGATGACACGATGGTTTGAGTAGGCCTTCTCGGGCCCACTCGCTTATGACATCCTACTCTCATGTGAATGTGTAACTTTGTTCGCAATGGGTGCGCACAAGTAAGTAGGAAAGCCGCAGAAGGTCATTTGTTTTGGCGCATTTAGTCCACTATGATATTTTGTGACTAGATATGTGTGAGGGTACAATAGCTAAGCCTCAATCTCGACACATTTATAGATTACGATACGCATCTGAGTCAAGACTATTTGATCTCCCATAAGTCAAAAGTTTTGAGATGATTTTTGACATTGCACATATGAGGTCGAGATCA